>NC_090443.1:71995996-72631578 GCF_031143425.1 Pleurodeles waltl
GCAGACAATCTCTCTCGAGATCACCAGCAAGTCCACGAATGGGAAATCCACCCACAGATTCTGAACACCTACTTCACACTCTGGGGACCACCACAAATAGACTTATTTGCAACAAAAGAGAACGCAAAATGCCAAAACTTCGCGTCCAGATACCCACACAAGCAATCCCAAGGCAATGCCCTATGGATGAACTGATCAGGAATATTTGCTTACGCTTTTCCTCCTCTCCCTCTCCTTCCTTACCTAGTAAACAAATTGAGTCAAAACAAACTCAAACTCATTTTAATAGCACCAACTTGGGCAAGACAACCCTGGTACACAACACTGCTAGATCTGTCTGTAGTACCACACATCAAACTGCCCAACAAACCAGATCTGTTAACGCAACACAACCAACAGATCAGACACCCGGACCCAGCATCGCTGAATCTAGCAATCTGGCTCCTGAAATCCTAGAATTCGGACACTTACAACTTAGCCAAGAGTGTATGGAAGTCATAAAGCAGGCCAGAAGGCCATCCACTAGACACTGCTACGCAAGTAAGTGGAAAAGATTTGTTTGGTACTGCCATCATAATCAGATACAACCACTAGACGCAACTCCAAAACATATAGTACATTACTTGCTCCATTTACAAAAAGCAAAGCTAGCCTTCTCTTCTATTAAAATACACCTTGCAGCAATATCTGCATACCTGCAAACTACCTATTCAACTTCCTTGTATAGGATACCAGTTATCAAAGCATTCATAGAAGGGCTTAAAAGAATTATACCACCAAGAACACCACCTGTTCCTTCATGGAACCTAAACGTGGTTCTAACAAGACTCATGGGCCCACCTTTCGAACCCATGCACTCTTGCGGAATACAATTCCTAACCTGGAAAGTTGCCTTTCTCATCGCCATTACATCTCTAAGAAGAGTAAGTGAAATTCAAGCGTTCACAACACAAGAGCCTTTTATACAAATACATAAAAATAAGGTCGTTCTACGACCTAATCCAAAATTTTTACCAAAAGTTATTTCACCATTCCATCTAAATCAAACGGTAGAACTACCAGTTTTTTTCCCACAGCCAGATTCTGTGGCTGAAAGAGCACTACATACATTAGATGTCAAGAGAGCATTAATGTACTACATTGACAGAACAAAAAACATCAGAAAAACTAAACAGCTATTTATTGCATTCCAAAAACCTCATGCAGGTAACCCAATATCAAAACAAGGTATAGCCAGATGGATAGTTAAATGCATCCAAATCTGCTACCTTAAAGCAAAAAGACAACTGCCCATTACTCCCAGGGCACATTCAACAAGGAAAAAAGGTGCTTCAATGGCCTTTTTAGGAAACATCCCAATGCAGGAAATATGTAAGGCAGCCACTTGGTCTACGCCTCACACATTCACCAAACACTACTGTATAGATGTGCTATCCGCACAACAAGCTACAGTAGGTCAAGCTGTATTAAGAACTCTATTTCAGACAACTTCTACTCCTACAGGCTAAACCACCGCTTATGGGGAACTAACTGCTTACTAGTCTATGCATACCATGTGTATCTACAGCGACAGATGCCATCGAACTGAAAATGTCACTTACCCAGTGTACATCTGTTCGTGGCATCAGTCGCTGAGATTCACATGGACCCACCCACCTCCCCGGAAGCCTGTAGCAGTTCAGAAGTTACCTTCAATTTTGTACATTTGTATATATATTATTTAATCCTTTAATAGGTACATACTTACATTTTTCATTGCGCGGGCACTATTACTATAGTACAACTCCTACCTCACCCTCTGCGGGGAAAACAATCGAAGATGGAGTCGACGCCCATGCGCAATGAGCACAGAAGGAGGAGTCACTCGGTCCCGTGACTCGAAAACACTTCTTCGAAGAAAAACAACTTGTAACACTCCGACCCAACACCAGATGGCGAGCTCATGCATACCATGTGAATCTCAGCGACTGATGCCACGAACAGATGTACACTGGGTAAGTGACATTTTCATTTTGCACTTAGAGTGATCAGCGAGATCTCTGGATGACTTGTTCTGCACACTTTCATCTGCTGACATTCTGTCCATGCTGTAGGTATCAAGAACGTCTGCTGGCTCGCTGGGGGCGCTAAGACAGTCACTCCTTTTATTTTTTCAGAAGCTCTGATGGGGACATGTTGAGCACTCATACCTATATGTTACCTGCCTTTCTATAGTTAGCTAAATAATAGGCTCAGATGCTTTCACATTACCTCTGTGGATCGTTTTAAAGTAATACAGGCAGCTCTCTTTCCCTCTTACAGCCACCAATAACCAGCCTGTCGAGCAGAAAATGAAGAATATGCTACAGAGCATGCTCAACGATCTGGACCAGTCCCGTAAGGTGAGTCTGATTGTCCGGGATGAAGGCGATTGAGACAAAGGAATAGAATGATGTGATTGTGTCCAGAACCTATGGGACTGTAACTACTGCCAAAGTACTGCTTAGATTTGTGCAAATTCCACCCCGTTGAAATAACTTTTTTTTTTCCTTTCTAAAGTCTTGTAGTTATTTTTCTTTTGGGATTTGGGCTTTTGTGAAATTAAATATGTCTGGTGTTTGAGTGCTATGAAGAGTATGGGTAGAAGGTAAAAGGCACAGTAAAGCGTAAAATTCAATGATAATGACAACGTGCATGGCTGATGCCTGAATTCATCCTTTGGATTGCATGGGTAGGTCGCAGTATTAATATCTGCCATAGGCATTTGACTGGCGAATGGGGAGGAAATGAGGTGAGAACGTTCTCCTATAAAGGTCAGGAAGATCAAACAGCTGATCCCTAGGCCAGATGGAAGGAAGATGTCTTTAGACAGATTCATAAATTTAAGAAGTCTTGGATTTTAAGAAGAATGGAAAAAGAGCTTCTGAGGTCTGAGCCATGAACACACTGGAATGATCCGACAAATGTGAAAAGTCTGAGGGAGCTGGCCATTAGTTTGAGGGGGAATTGATTTTAAGTGTCAAAAAACTTGTGAGGTAGCCTAGTGCTTGCACAGGGAGGGACTTGAGAGCCGTGCACAAAGTTTTTGAATTGCTATTGCACTTTGAATGGTAACCAGTAGAGCGACTTGAGGGCAAATGCAATGTGATAATGATGAGTATCTCCAAATAAATTGGGATCTCCACACAGCGGTTCCTTGCCTCCCTGCTAAACATCCACGAGTACATTGGGTTGGGATTACATCCCCAATGTGCAGCAGGGCATAATCCTACCACAAGATGGTTTAAAACCGCTTCAGCCTATGCAGCGTGAGACGTGCCTGGACTTATGCCCGGGCCAAGCCCGGGCCCATCTTCACCTGTCATCACCCAGAAGAGACAGGCTTGGGCCCTGTCTCCTTTATCTCCAGCTGGGATTCTTTGTGGCTAGCATTGGGCACTTGTAAGTACTTTTTGGTTAATATCTTTATCATCTCGGATAACTGCTTTGATTGCCCTCTGACAGAGGTTCCAGGGGGCAAACATGGGGAAACGGAAGGGACCTGAATTGACCAAAATGGACGTTAAGAAGATCAAGAAACTGACTTCAGCAGCAACTCCTCCTAGATGTAGAACTAGTGTAGGGAAGAATTGTACACTCGTTGATATTGATCATCTAATTAAGGAGGTCAAATCAGTATTGCACACTGAATCAGATAGTGATTGTATATCTAATGCTAACGTTCCAGCTATTTTGAGGAGGAAAGGATGGCTGACCGCTATTGAAATACAAAGTAGTGATGTAAATTCATGCTACCCCCCCACCCCTTGCTCTTTCCTCACCACCCTCAGTGCAAACATTACCTTTGTCACTTGAAATTAAAATATCTTACTAATGTCCCTTGTTCTAACCGATTTTCAGTGTTAGACGACGATGGAAACTTAAGCTATCGGACCAGTCCTGCCACCATTTTGAACCAAGTCCAATCTGTGTGTAAGGCACAAACAGCGAACAAGGGCATTAGCCAGACAGAGATCTTGGGGGAGACACATTTTTTCTAGTATCCACCACAAATTAGATGAGGTTAAGAGTTTTCTCTTTGGGCTCACAGACTGACTCATGAAGGGTGATAAGCCAATCACTACTTCTGTTGTACTTGCCATATCAGCTCTGAATCTAGGCACAAGGGAGGTAACAATCCTGACACTAACAGCAGCGCTTTGAGTACTGTACCATTGACATCACTAATTTAGGCCAAATGTGCACTTTCCTACGAGCCAGCGAGGAGGCTCTCCCACAAACCTAACACACCACGTGCGGATATCAAGATCTTGCAAGATAAGGAGCTTCGGCCTAAAAATTTGCTCCTGATATGGCATTGTGAGAGACACTCTAAACCTTTACCTACTTACCAACATGACCACAGAGTGAGTTTAAATCTGTTCCCTCCCACTATCAGACTCAGGCTGCTAGATATTCTAATCAACATCAGTCTTACCCTGCACATTCTCAGTTCAGTGGAACTGTTTATTTAACCTCCGTGCCTAAACTTGTACTGGACCCCCACGAAGATACAGACTCGTTAATTAATAAAGTGATTCACTGGTTTAGATCTAAGAGCGACTGTTTATCGATTGCGGGGTCAGACATAGTATGTGCCACACAACAGTGTGGATTTTTCATCCATGGATTCTGTTAGAGTGGAGCTGAGAAATGAATCTTTGGCCAATAATTTGATTAATTATGAGTTGCGTACCTGTCATTTACCACACTCTGCCAATATTGGTATGAGAATTAAAAAAATAGCCCTCATCATTGCCACCCTCTGCTTTAACCTTCAGTTCACAGTTTGATCAAAGTATATCCCAGTATGCCGGAAAACCAGAAGGGGAGCACCCTGCCTCGTTCCAGTATGCAGTCAGCCCCAATGCATCATGGTAAATGCAGTCAAAGTTTGTTTTTTATCCATAAAGTAAACTGTAGCTTTTCACCTTAGTAGTTGCAGCAAGTGCTGTACATCTCTGGACACTTGTTTCTGGGTTCAGCCCTTCATTAGCAGAGCGCAGCTTTGTATGTGGGGTTGCTGGAAATGCTTCCAAAAGTCCTCTCAGGTTTATGTACCCATAGAAAGTCAACGAAGGCCTTGGATGCACCACTGCCAGAGAGCCATGGTTCGGCCCAAAAGAAGATTCTCGTCGACCGTCCTTCGGGTTCGGTGCTGAAAAAGGCCACACCTCCGTCGATACCGGAGTCGAGTAAGTCCTCCAAAAGCTCAACTTCCGAACTGAGTCGCTGTCCCCACTCTTCGGAGTCAAATCCTCGACGCCCTGATTCTGAGCCGAAACAACTGGCTGTATTTTCGGGCACGAAAAAACTAACATCTTTGGGAGCCGAAAAAGTCTTCTTATTTGGAAGAACGAGGACTTGAGAGCCATCTTAAACAGAGCTCAAAATCACTTGATGAACAGTCATATAGACCATCTGATCATGTTTCTGAGGACACAGAGATTCAACCTATCCTTGATATCATGGATGAGAGACAATCAAGGATTCATATCCATAAAGAGACTGGCAGAATAATTACTGCACCTCCTCTACAGACCGAGAGAAACTCATTCGCAATATTCGCATGGTGATACGGTTGAACCTTGGGATCTGTATCATCCGCATCCTATTCCTGCCAATGACCCGGACTTACACCCTTCCAAACCCTCTCCACCAGAAGACACTACTGCATACATGCAGGTTATTTCTAGGGCAGCAGCGTACCATGGGGTGCTTATGCACAGTGAACCTTTGGAAGAGGATTTTCTTTTTAACACCTTATCCTCCACCCATTTACAATTTCAGTGTCTCCGAACGATACCTGGCATGATTAAGCATGCATATGAAATATTCACTGAGCCGGTCAAAGCTAGGGTTTTACCACCACTCATTGACAAAAAATATAAGCCTGGACCTACAGACCCTGATTACATTACCGACCAAGTACCTCCAGACATAGTGGTTGTGATTGCCGCCAGAAAGAGGGCTAATAGCCAGTCGTCAGGGGATGCTTCTCCCCCTGACAGAGAGTAGGAAATTCGATGCTGCTGGCTAGAGGGTAGCGACAGAAGCTGCTAACCAATGGCAAATTGCAAACTCGCAAGCCTTGCTAGCAAGATACGATAGAGCCCACTGGGACGAGATGCAGGAACTCCAACAACACCTGCCAAAAGAGAGCACAACAGATTGTTGAGGAGGGTCAGGCCATAAGTAACAACCAAATACGGTCTGCCCTTGATGCTGCAGATACACCAGTTGGAAGTGTGGATACTGCTGTCACCATATGCAGACACGCATGGCTACGTTCCTCTGGATTTAAGCCAGAAATACAGCAGGCAGAATATGCCTTTCGATTTAAAAAAAAAAAACAAAAAAAAAACACCTGTTTGGTCCTCAGGTTGACACTGCCATAGAAAAACTCAGGAAAGACTCCAACACTGCCAAAGCAATGGGAGCCTTATATACAACACCTTACAGAGGCTCCTTCCGTAGACAACAATTTAGAGGATGATTCAAACCACAATCCACAGAGGCTTCTACCTTTCAGGCAAAACAAGGACAACAACAGCAGTACCAGAGAGGGGTATTTAGAGGTTCTTATAGAGGCCAACACTTTAGAACCAGAGGCAAATTCCAGGCCTCAAAACAAGCCACTACCCCATCTAAACCGTGACTTATTAACTATCCCTCATCACTAACTTCTCCTGTGGGGGGGCAGACTGCAGCAATACCACTCCCAATTGCAAAATATCACCACAGACCAATGGCTACTTTAAATTATCTGCAGTGGTTATTGCCTAGAATTGATTTCTACCCCTCCAAATATTCCTCTGCGTTATCACTGGTTATCCCGAATACAAAATGTTCTATTACAAGAAGAAGTACAATCGCTACTACTAAAAGAGGCAATAGAATTGGTCCCAAAACCTCAACAAGGAACAGGGGTATACTCACTATACTTCCTTATTCCCAAAAAGGATGGCAGTCTCAGACCCATTCTAGATCTCAGACCACTCCATCTATATATCCTGTCAGAACACTTTCACATGGTAACTCTGCAGGATGTCATTCCACTACTACAAAAACGATATTACATGACTGCATTAGACCCCAAAGATGCGTATTTCCATATACCCATCCATCCAGCTTACAGAAAATACCTAAGGTTTGTGATAGCAGGAAAACATTATCAATTCAAAGTTCTGCCATTCGGCATAACAACTGCTGTGAGTGTTCACAAAATGTCTAGCGGTAGTAGCAGCTTACCTAAGAAGAAAACATGTCTTTCCATATCTAGATGATTAGCTAATAAAATCAAGCAATGTTATCCAATGTCAACAACACACTCAATACGCAAGAGACCCTACATACACTAGAGTTCACTCTCAACTACCAAAAATCCCATCTTTAGCCAGCACAAGTGCAACCTTACCTAGGTGCTATTCTCAATATGCAAAAAGCCTTAGCCCATCCAAACACACACAGGCTACAAGCTTTCCAAAATCTCATACCACAAATGCAGCCAAATCAACAATACACTGTAAGATTTATCTTGGAACTATTAGGAATGATGGCATCCTGCATATCAATAGTACCGCATGCAAGACTAAACATGAGGACACTACAACAGTGCCTCTTACTGCACTGGTCTCAAGCACAGGGTCTATTGCAAGATCTAGTGTTGTTAGACTGCCAAACGCACAGGTCCCTTCAATGGTGTAATCTCAGCAATCTAATGAAGGGGCGGTCATTTCAAGACCCTGTCCCTCAGACCACAATAACAGATGCATCAATGATAGGTTGGGGAGCTCCTGTCAACAACCTTACCATTCAAGGGGAATGGGATTCAAAACAGATAACTTAGCACATAAACCATTTAGAATTATTAGCTGTGTTCCTTGCCCTAAAACCATTTCAACCGCTTCTCAAACACAAGACTGTCTTGATAAAAACATACAATATGAAGACCATGTATTTCCTAAAGAAACAAGGCAGGACACATTCATCTCAGCGTTCCCTTCTAGCCCAAACAATATGGAAATGGGCAATTCACAATCAAATTAATCTACTAGCAGAATACATTCCAGAAATACACTATCAGCTATCGGATCTCCTAAGCAGAACACACCAACAGATACACGAATGGGAGATTCGCTTTCAGGTATTTCAACAGTACTTTCAAAAGTGGGGAACACCTGAAATAGACCTATTTGCAACAAGCGAATATGCAAAATGCCAAAACTTCGCATCCAGACACCCACACCCTCTGTCCAAGGGCAATGCTTTATGGATCAACTGGTCAGGGATATTTGCTTACGCTTTTCCCCCTCTCCCACTACTTCCATTTTTGGTCAACAAACTACGTCAATCCTCTCTCCCCATGATGCTCATGGCCCCCACATGGGCACGACAACATTGGTGCACAACACTCCTAGACCGGTCAGTAGTACCTCACTACAAACTTTAAAAAAGGCCGGATTCGTTAACACAAAACAAAGGACAAATCAGACATCCAAATCCCAGTGCTCTCAACTTAGCGATTTGGCTCCTGAAGTCATAGAATTTGGATACTTACAACTTCCATTAGAATGCATGGAAGTTCTCAAACAAGCACACAAGCCTACAACTAGGCAATGCTATGCTAACAAATGGAAATAATTTGTTTATTACTGTCAGTCTAAAGATACTGACCCACTTACAGCATCAATACAAGCTATTGTATGCTACCTACATCATTTACAGAAGTCAAATTTAGCTTCTTCAACTATTAAAATCCATCCTACTGCAATATCAGCATACTTGCAAACAATTCAAAATACCTTTCTCTTCAGAGTCCCTGTTATAAGACCTAAATGGAATGACTAAAACGTATTATTCCACCTAGAACACCACCTGTTCCTCCTTGGAATCTCAATATTGTACTCACGAGATGTTTTGCTTTCCTAATCTTATGACCGAGCTGACAAAACTTCTCTGGAATGCACTTCTTAGTTTAAAGAAGACATTTATTATTATTACTTCACCACAAGGTTCCTGAGAGACGAGATTAGTAGGTTGGAAGCACCTGTTTAAAAGTAGTCACAGCAATGAAAGCAAAATATATCAAAGTACTTCTCATTTACAATGTACACAGCAAATACATGTGATTATATTATAGCATAACTTCAAAGCAAAGAGTAAAAGTCAAAATTCATCAACATTGGGCCCATCACTGCTCATCATCTTTCTCATGCCTGCAAGTTGATGACTCCTGTTCAACTGCTAGAAAGAGATTTTCCACCCAAACGGGAGGTCAGGCAGCTGACGTCCGCTCCTGACTGAAGTCTTGGAAAATTCCCCTGTGCTGCTGCCCAGGGACACCGTTTTATAATGAAAAAGCCTGCTAACAGGTCCTTTCCTCTAATAGTCAAAAAATGCAGAGTTGGGAAGAAAACAAGCCATTGGAGATTGGCCAGATCTCCTAAACCTCGCTCCTTCCCAAGGCTGAATAGAGAGTAAAACACAAATATATGCTCTCTTATCACGCTAGGGTTCGATGTGAACAAAATACGCTTGGTCTACCATGTGGAAAAACACAGCTCATCTGCAATGTCTCAACTGCAATGTCGAACTCCACGATAAAGCCCATAGGCAGCTAAACTGAATACAAAATGTAATGTCTAATGCCACGTTAAAGCCAATAGGCAGCTAAACTGAATACAACATGTAATGTGCTACTGGTGAACATTGAACAACTAATATGCGCAGTGGTGAAACACAAAGTCAGTGATCAAACACAATTAATGGCATAACACAAGACTAATGGGCCCTCCTTTTGAACCTATGCATTCCTGTGAGATTCAATTCTTAACCTGGAAAGTTGCTTTCCTAGTGGCCATTACTTCATATCGAAGAGTTAGTGAAATACAAGCATTCATTCTTAATGAACCTTTTTTCCAAGTACACAAACATAAAGTTGTACTTAGAACTAATCAAAAATTTCTGCCAAATGTTGTATCACCTTTTCACATAAACCAAACAGTGGAATTGCCAGTCTTCTTCCCACAGCCAGATTCAATTGCAGAAAGAGCCCTTCACACTCTTGACCTTAAAAGAGCTCTAATGTACTATGTGGATAGAACCAAAGAATTCAGAAAAACAAAACAGCTATTCATTGCCTTTCAGCAACCACATAAACAAGGATTAGCAGGATGGATTGTTAAATGTGTGCAAACATGTTACATTAAGGCAAAAAGACAACTTGTAATCACACCTAAAGCACATTACACTAGGAAAAAAGGTGCATCTATGGCATTTTTAGGAAACATACCAATGGCAGACATATACAAAGCTGCCACATGGTCTGCTCACATACATTTACAAAGCATTATTGTGTAGGTGTATTTTCAAAGCAACAGGCCATTGTTGGTGATGGTGTCTTAAGAACATTATTTCAAACAACTCCAAATCCTACGGGCTAGTGACCGCATTTTTTGGGGAGAGTAACTGCTTTGTAGTCTAGGCATAGCATGTGTATCTGCAGCTACACATGGCATTGAACGGAAAATGTCACTTACCCAGTGTACATCTGTTTGTGGCATGTAGTGCTGCAGATTCACATGCACCCTCCCTCCTACCCGGAAGCCTGTAGTCGTTGCAGTTTTTCTAATTTGTACATATGTATATACATTCACATTTACATGGACATCTATTTTTACTTACTATTTCTATATAACATTTACATTATTACACTCTATCACTCCTCCCTACACCCTTTTGCGTGAAAACAGTCTAACAACGGAGTCGATGCCCATGCACAGAATGACCGAGAGGAGGAGTCACTCGATCCCGTGACTCCAAAAAGACTTCTACGAAGAAAAACAACTTGTAACACTCCAAGCCAAACACTAGATGGCGGAATAATGCATAGCATGTGAATCTGCAGCACTACATGCCACGAACAGATGTACACTGGGTAAGTGACATTTTCCACACACATATATGTGTTCGATGGCATGTGTAGCTGCAGATACACATGTTGTGCATATATTGCTATCCAGATCCAGTGTTACAAGTTGTTTTTCTTCAAATAAGCTTTTTTTGATTCACGGGATCAAGTGACTCCTCCTCTCGGTATAGTGCGCATGGGCATCGAATCCTTTGTTAGATTGTTTTCTTTCAGCCATCGGGTTCGGACGTGTTCCCTCTTGCTCCGGTACTTTTGGTTTGGTACTATCTGAACTTCTCTAGCTTTTATCTTACCATTGTTATAGTTTTGATTGCGGTTTACTACTACACTCGATCCGATTGTAGTGTCTGGATCGATTAAACGCCCTTTAGGGTGCCCGCGCTCTTCTTGGGCCTCTTCGGGCCTACTGCGTCACAGGCTCATGGATCGGACTCCATTCCAATTCTGTCCTCTGTCACGCCAAGTTCCCCTACACCGACCAGCTTTCGGTGTGTAACATCTGCCTTTCTCCAAACCACAGAGAAGAAAGCTGCGAGGCATGACGGTCTTTTCGATCAAAGAAGACATTACGAGATCAGAGAGCAAGGCGGTTGTAGATGGCGTCGAAATCCTCAGAGTCCTCACCCAGCAACCTTGCTGAAGAACAGTCTCAGACGGTAGTATCCATTCGAGATTCGGACTCTGACTGAGATTCACGGGAGGACAGCCATGCACTCCCTGTGGCGCAGTACATGAGTACAGCAGCCTCTACCCACTAAACTAAAAGACCACACAAGGCCTTGGGGACACCACTGCTTGTTAGCCCTGGTTCTACCCGAAAACATGAACTCGTCGACCGACCCTCCGGTTCGGTGCCGAAGAAGGCTAAAACTTTCCCCCAGCAACAGACTGCCATGCCTGTTTCGGCATTGAGCCAAAAGATTGAAACTTCCACTTCCGAACTGAGTCGGCTTCCAAATACATCGGAACCGAAACATCCACGCTCCTCTTTGGAGCTGAGACATCGAAGCCCATCTTCGGAGCTGAAAAAACATTTTCCAGCTACTCAAACTGCTTTTTCAGCCAGTACAGAGCATACTGCCACCAAACGTTCGGAACATTCTCGAAAATGCAGAAAACATGCATCATCTTCAGAACAAGAGGGGGATGAGTCGGACCTTAGTCCCAGTCTTGAGGTCAGGAACCTGATACAAAGGAGGATTCAAATACAGAAAGACTGGAAAGATTATTTCCTATCCTTCTCTAGTAACAAAAAGGAAATTAGCATTCCAGGAGAGTTTGTATGCCGGACCTTCACCGGCAAAAATATTTAAGCATAAAGAAAAGCCAAATACTATTCAGCTTTCTCCTCCACATTTGCCTTATCTTTCCTCTGCTCCACCACCTCCTACTCCACCACCACCAACTTCACCCACACAATCTTGTGATTCTTCACATGGCGACTAGATGGGTGATAGTATTTATAACATGGATCCAGGGGACATGTATGACTCTGACCCAATCCCACCTAATGATCCTGAGTTGTATTCCACAAGACCATCTCCACTTAGGATACCACAGCATATAACCAGGTCATTTCCTAGGCAGCCGCGTATCATAGTTTGCAGATGCACTCTGAGCCAGTGGAAGAGGATTTTCTTTTTTAACACTGTTTCCTCAAGGCACAAGCAATACAAATGCTTGCCAATGCTGCCTGGTATGCTCAAACATGCAGATGATTGTTTTAAAGAACCAGTCAAAGCCAGGGTGTTAACACCTAGAATAGACGAGGAGTATAAACCGGCACCAACAGATCCAATTTTCATTTCCCAACAGTTACTCCCAAAATCCATTGTAGTCAGTGCAGCCAGAAAACATGCTAACAGTCAGTCCACAGGGGACGCTCCTCCCCCTGATAAAGAAAGCCGCAAATTCGATGGAGCATACAAAAGGGTGGCAACCCAGGCTGCGAATCACTGGCGTATTGCTAATTCACAAGCCCGTTTAGCTAGATACGATATGGCACATTGGGATGAGATGCAGGAATACCTGCAATAGCTCCCAAAGGAACACCAGAAAAGGGCACAGCTGGTAGTGGAAGAGGGACAAGCCATTGCCAATAACCAGATCAGGTCAGCATTAGATGCGGCTGACACAGCAGCTAGAGGCATAAACACTAGCACTAGAATTAGAAGACATGCTTGGTTGAGGTCCTCAGGCTTTAAGCCTGAAATACAACAAGCGGTCCTTAACATGCCTTTTAGTAAGCAGCAACTATTTGGACCGGAAGTGGGCACAACCATTGAAAAATTAAAAAGAGGACTCTGAAACAGCAAAAGCCATGGGAGCCCTTTATGCAACACCTTCTCGGGGCTCATTTTGCAAACCTCAATTTAGAGAAGGTTTTAAACCACACGTTTCAGAGGCCTCTACATCCCAGCAAAAACAGGGACAACAATATTATCCCAGGGGATCTTTCAGGGGCTGTTAGAGAGTACACAATTTTAGATCCAGAGGTAAATCCCCTGCCACAAGAGATGCTTCTACCTCGTCGAAGTAGTGACTTCCCCTGCATACCCAAAAAGCACACATCTCCGCTGGGAGGAAGACTGCAATATTGCCGTCCTCACTGGCAACAAATTACAACAAATCAATGGGTACTGTCAATTATCTGCAATGGTTATTGCCTAGAACTCATCTCCACTCCACCAAACATTCCACCCAGATCACACTGGCTTTCTCTAGAACACATTGCTCTTTTGAAACAAGAGGTAGAATCTCTTCTACTCAAAGGTGCAATAGAGATGGTTCCCATCAATCAACAAGGTACAGGGGTATATTCTCTATACTTCCTCAAACCAAAAAAGGATGGCACTCTCAGACCAATTCTCGATCTCAGAACTCTAAATCAATATATCCTGTCAGAACATTTCCACATGGTCACTCTACAGGATGTTATTCCCTTGTTACAAAAACAAGACTACATTAGATTTAACGGATGCTTACTTCCACTTTCCAATAGATCCAGCACACCGTAAGTACTTAAGATTTGTAATAGCAGACAAGCACTACAAATTCAAATTCTACCCTTTGGAGTAACAACAGCACCAAGGGTATTCACAAAATGTCTAGCAGTAGTTGCGGCATACCTCAGAAGGAAACACATACATGTCTTCCCATATCTGGATGATTGGCTAATAAAAGCCAGCACCATTAAAAACTGCCAACAGCATACACAGTACACAATAGATACCCTACACAGGCTAGGGTTCACAATCAATTACCAGAAACCTCACCTTCAGCCAGCACAAATTCAACCATATCTGGAAGCAATTTTCAACTCTGTCAGCATTAGCCTACCCAAATCCACAACGAATCCAAGCGTTTCACAATCTCTTATCCCAATTACAAGTCAATCAAACCTACACAGTAAGATTTGTCATGAAGCTATTAGGAATGATGGCATCATGCATAGTAATCGTGCCCAAAGCACGTCTAAACATGAGACCACTACAACATTGTCTGTTGCAACAATGGTCTCAGGCACAGGGTCAGTTACAGGATCTAGTGTTGTTAGACCGCCAAACTTACAAATCTCTGCAATTGTGGAATCACATCAACTTATCAAAAGGGCGGCCATTTTAGGACGCTGTGCCACAGACCATAATGACCACAGATGCATCAATGATAGGTTGGGGAGCCCATCTCAACAATCTTACAATACAGGGAGAATGGGACTCAATCCAGCAAATTTACCACATAAACCACTTGAAAATGCTACCAGTGTTCTTAGCCATAAAAGCATTTCAACCACAGTTTGTACACAAAACAATTTTAATAAGGACAGACAACAGGACAACAATGTATTATCTGCAAAAACAGGGAGGAGGCACTCATCCCAATTGTCCCTACTAGCACAAACAATTTGGAAATGGGCAGTTCACAGTCACATTCACCTGCTAGCGGAGTACATCCCAGGGATATACAACCAGTTAGCAGATCCCTTAAGCAGGACGCAGCAACAAATTCATGAATGGGAGATTCACCCACAAGTAATTCAACATTACTTTCAGATGTGGGGTAAACCAAACATAGACCTTTTCAAAACAAGCGAAAACGCAAAATGCCAAAACTTGGCATCCAGATACCCACACCCTCAATTCAAGGGCAATGCTCTATGGATCAATAGGTCAGGGATATTAGCTTATGCTTTTCCCTCTCTCCCATTAATTGCATTTCCAAACAACAAGATCCGTCACACTTTTCTGATCATGATACTCATAGCTCCCATGTGGGCATTGTCGACATTGAAACTCAACATTATTGGATCTGTCAATAGTACCACATCACAAGCTCCCAAAGAGGTCAGACCTAGTGACTCAAAACAAGGGGCAGATCAGACATCCCAATCTCAATGTGCTCAACCTGGTGATTTGGCTCCTGAGGTCATAATATATGGATATCTACAGCTTCCACCAGAATGTGTGGACATTTTAAACAAGCTGGTAAACCTACTATCAGGCAGTTACGCAAATAAATGGATACGTTTTGTATATTACTGGCAGCCTAAAAACATTGATCTACTTAAAGCATCGTTACAGGATATTGTATGTTATTTTCTTGACTTACAGAAAGCAAATCTAGCGTATTCATCTATTAAAATTCACTTAACAGCAATATCAGCCTACATCCAAAACAGACAACATACCTCTCTGTTTAGAATTAGTCATAAAAGCTTTTATGGAAGGTCTTAAGAGTTATTCCACCTACAGTTCCACCAGCTTCTGCATGGAATCTTAACATTGTGTTCATAAGACTTATAAGTCCACCTTTTGAGCTCATTCATTCTTGCGCCCTTCAGTTTCTCTCATGGAAGGTTGCTTTCCTACTAGCAATTACTTCATTAAGAAGAGTAAGTGAAATTCAAGCATTCACTTTAGAAAAACCCTTCTTCCAAGTACACAAACACAAAATAATACTTAGGACAAACCCAAAATTGTTACCCAAAGTTGTTTCACCATTTCACATTAATCAGTCAGTGGAATTGCCAGTCTTCTTTCCAGATTCAGTTGCTGAAAGAGCTCTCCAGACTCTTGATCTTAAAAGAGCTCTCATATACTGTACTATATAGACAGAACAAAAGACTTTAGAAAATCTCAATAACTTTTTGTAGCTTTCCAACAACTTCATAAGAGTAATCCCATTTCCAAAAAAAGAATGGCCAGATGGATAGTAAAGTGTATCCAAACTTGATATCTTAAAGCTAAAAGGCAACTATTCGTAACTCCTAAAGCACATTCAACTAGAAAGAAAGGAGCTTCAATGGAATTTTTAGGAAATATACCAATGGCAAACGTATTCAAAGCAGCCACGTGGTCCACACCACACACATTCACTAAACACTACTGTGTAGATGTGTTCTCTTGACAACAAGCAAATTTTGGTCAAGCAGTGCTTAAAACATTATTTCAAACTACTTCAACTCCTATAGACCAACCACTCCTTACTTTGGAGAGGGACTGCTTTTCAGTCTATGCACAGCATGTGTATCTGCAGCTACACATGGCATTCAACGGAAAATGTCACCTACCCAGCGTAAATCTGTTCGTGGCATGTAGTGCTGCAGGTTCACATGTGCCCTCCCTCCTCCCCGGAAACCTGTAGTCGTTGTAGTACTTTATTATGTAAATATGTATGTAGATTGTATGGACATCTTCTTGACTTTCTCTAAATATATATATACATATAAATAAATGTATGACTGCAATTAAAAAAGTATATTAACTCTCCCGGAGTGCGGCGTTTCAGTGTTATCAGCTGTTTGTTTTGAACATATTTTGGAGGAAAGGGTCCTTTCTTCACGACTGCACCACTATTGAATGCGCGTCATAATGAGGACCGTGTTGTTTTACTATATATATATATATATATATATATATATGTTCGATGGCATGTGTAGCTGCAGATACACATGCTGTGCACATCCCGCCATCTGGTGTTGGGCTCGGAGTGTTACAAGTTGTTTTTCTTCGAAGAAGTCTTTTCGAGTCACAAGACCGAGGGACTCCTCCCATTTCGGCTCCATTGCGCATGGGCGTCGACTCCATCTTAGATTGTTTTCCCCCGCAGAGGGTGAGGTAGGAGTTGTGTATGCTAGTAATAGTGCCCATGCAATGGAGTAATGTACATAATGTAGTTTACAGTAATATATTTACAAATATACAGATGTTCAAGATCAACTTCTAAACGGCTACAGGCTCCCGGGGAGGCGGGTGGGCTCATGTGAATCTGCAGCGACTAATGCCACGAACAGATGTACACTGGGTAAGTGACATTTTCCGTTCTATGGCATGTGTAGCTGCAGATACACATGCTGTGCATAGACTAGTAAGCAGTTATCTCCCCAAAGTGGTGGTTCAGCCTGTAGGAGTTGAAGTTGTTTGAAACAATGTTCGTAGTACTGCTTGGCCTACTGTGGCTTGTTGTGCCGTTAGCACATCTACACAGTAGTGTTTGGTAAATGTATGAGGCGTAGACCATGTAGCTGCCTTACATATTTCGGTCATTGGAATATTTCCTAGAAAGGCCATGGTAGCACCTTTCTTTCTAGTTGATTGTGACTGTTTTTGGTGAGTGTCCCATTGTCCTTGGATGCTGTATTGATTGAGGTGTGCTCCCCACCCTATCATGGAGGCATCTGTCGTTATTACATATTGTGGCACTGGGTCTTGGAAAGGCCGCCCTTTGTTTAAATTTATACTGTTCCACCATTGAAGCGAGGTGTATGTTTGGCGGTCTACCAACACCAGATCTAGAAGTTGACCCTGTGCCTGTGACCACTGTGATGCTAGGCACTGTTGTAAGGGCCGCATGTGCAACCTTGCGTTTGGGACAATGGCTATGCATGAGGACATCATGCCTAGGAGTTTCATCACCATTTTGACTTGTATTTTTTGTTTTGGATACATGGCCTGTATTACATTGTGAAATGCCTGAACCCTTTGTGGACTTGGAGTGGCAATCCCTTTTTCTGTGTTGATTGTCGCCCCTAAGTATTGCTGTGTTTGACACGGTATAAGGTGTGACTTTGTGTAGTTGATTGAGAAACCTAGTTTGTGGAGGGTTTCTATGACATACTTTGTGTGTTGTGAACACTTTTCAAGCGTGTTGGTTTTGATTAACCAATCGTCTAGGTACGGGAACACATGTATTTGAAGAAAAACAACTTGTAACACTCCGAGCCCAACACCAGATGGCGGGATGTGCACAGCATGTGAATCTGCAGTGACTAATGCCACGAACAGATGTACACTGGGTAAGTGACATTTTCCATATTAAAATGTTATTATTTATTTGTTTATTACCTGCTGGCCTTTGCCAGTAGATAGTTGGGACCTAGTTTAAATAGTTAAAGCATTTTTTTTTGCTAGAATGTTAGTGCCGTTTGACAAATCTTCATGACATTTTTAAAACTGGTTTGCCACTGCCTGGAAAGTTTCTGGGTGATTTTTCTAGCGGGAGCAGAAAAATGGGGGGGTCCTAAAGCGCGTTTTCCCAAGCAATTACTAATTGAGATTTTGACACATGACTACAATCCGAAGTGCTGAACCAAATTACAACAAATTTGGCAGAGAGCTAGATCTTGGGCCAGAAAGTGATTTTTTTTAAATGTGGAGTAAATCTGTTTAGTAGTTTTAGAGTTATTAAAGAAAAAAGATTTATGTATAGCTAGAGACGCAGATCCATGCGCCACTAGCAATGCTGTGATTGGCTGTCCGCAACCTCACAGGAAAGTTGTATCCGCTATTTTCTGATTCAGTAAACAGTGAATACAATATAAGGGGTCAGAATAGAGGTATCCTGACCCCACAGGACTAATGGATCATGGGTAGGAAATAGCCTAAAAATGTATTTATTTATTTTTTGTCTTTTTTTTTTGGGTACATGGGGATCCGTGGATCCTGAGTGGTGCACAGTACTGCTTCTATGTGAATCCGCGGATCCAGATCCCAGTTAAAACCTTTTTTTAAATCAAAAATACACCCACTCACACACCCATTCATGCAGTCACCCACTCAGATGCACAAAATCAATACCATACCCTGTCACAGACCTACACAGCCACTCTCACATGCAGTTACACACCCACCTAACCACTCGCACACCCACTCACAGACTCACAAAACCACTCGCACACCGACTCACAGACCCACACAGCCGCTCAAAAACCCACTCCCAGACCAACACAGTCACTGGCACACACAGTCATACAGCCACACACCCACTCATAGGCCCACTTCTTGGGACTGGCCGCAGTCATGGCCCTGCAGCCAACCTCTGCTGCGCACGGCCAAAGGATGTGCGAAGTGTGGTTTTGGCTGCATGCAGAGGGGTTGGATGCAGGGCCTCGTGCCAACCCACTGCCATGCACGCCATTAGGCTATGTGCAGAGTGGGGTTAGACGCAGTGCACAGCCAAGAGTCATGCGCGGCAGAGATTGGATTAACGTATGGTAATTAATTATTACTTTACTTTTTTTTTTTAACTAGAAATTCATGAAAAAACAAAGGATTACCAGGATGTTCTACTTACGGAACTGAATTAAAAAATGTCATAGGGCTGCCCTTTGGTTGAGTTGCTCGCACAGGGCCTGCTTTACACATCGCTTTACGCATTTCATTTGATCCCGCTTCTGTCAAGAGAACTGGGAAGGGAACTGCTTATTCTGACTTCTCTACACTAGGGAACCTAGATTTGGTATACTGATCTATTGGTGATTAGCACCCTGTCTCCTGTTCCCCTCCCACATAGCATAACGCACCCTTTCAGCAAGGTGGGTCCTTCATCCCGACCCCCAGACACTGCAACTACATACAGTGGAGGCTGGACTTTGCCAGCCAAAGGCCTTCTGTTTACTACCTGGGGTTGCTGAACCCATCTTAGTTGTCTTACTGCAAACCAGCCCAAAATGTAATGTCTCAGGGCAAATGCAAGATGACAGTAGACTTCAGCTACACTTCCACATCTAACACTAAAATCCGTTTTGAGGTAGGCACTGTGCCCACAGCAAACACAAAGACAGAACTCTGATGGGATAAAAACAGGGTTCTTCGGCAACCACATAAGGGATCCTTAAGTATTATCTTGGCATCCTGGTCTCTCCCGTTTATGTATGCCACAAGTGTTACATGAGGCCCAACAGGTTTGTCAAGCAGGATTTGACATTGGTGTCAAAAAGGATGCCCACAACCCTCACCCTGCATATTTTGTGGAGTTCAGAGGAGTAATCTCGGCCCATTTTGGTGGGCCCATCCTTTGCTTATGGTAAGTATTTCACACCTGTTCAAGGCTGAGTAAAGGCTGGGAGCTGGCAGAGTCTTGTTAATTAACCTTCTGACAGTTCAGGCAGGTAAAGGGTAAATTTCTAAAAATTTAATTTCCTTATTATTTATTAAAAATCTGACTTTATTATTATAAAGTTTTAATAACTATTGAAAATAGCAGTTTAATTGTTTTGCCAACTGCTTCTGTGCCTAAAATACAGCATTATTGTTTTAATTTGGACTCTCGTCTTCCACATAGGATAGCTAGCCCTGTCACACTGAAAATAACTCTCGGGGACTTGTCTCTTTGGGGCCATGGTAATATTATTTTTCATATCTCCCACTTTTAAATGCCATGCACCCTAGCTTGTGGGTTACAAGGCCTGCCTGAGGTGATTTGCTAATATTGAAAAGTGAGGTATTTACCTGTCCAATAAAAGGGTTATTTTAACTGATTGCACTACAGGTTTACACTGGAAGAGTCTGGCTACACAAGATAAGCCTGAAGCCATGTTTGCACCGCCACTATAGTGGATGGGACAACAGGTGCCGCTGTCCATTAATGGCATTTAACTTGCAGGGCTGGGGTGCACTTTCTACACAATATACAAGAGGTTTATAGGCAAGTTAAATGTGTCAGTTAGGAGTATGACAATACAGCCATATTTAAAGGGGTAGCACACATACTTTACTACTTGCTAGCAGGGGTAAGGTACTCAGAGTTCTAAAGCCAACAAACAAAAATGAGGATCAGCAAAGGTGAAAAATCTATGGTGACTATGCCGAAAAAGGACAATTCTTACAACTGGGTTAAAAACAACCAATCAGCCGGCACCTTGCTAGCTGCTCCGACTGGCAACCAGATAGTCCTGCTTCACTAACCACCAACTTTGACATCCATACGCACATTTGGTTCCTTCTGAGTTCACTTTGGAGAATGAATACAGGAAAGGGGTGATAGAATGCACACCTTTTCAGTTGTGTCCAAGGTGAGGGCAAAGTATCCTTGGTCAGACTAGCACTCATTAGCAACTGCCTCTGCCCCAAACACAGTGAGACCTGTGAGTTTTGCCTTGTTTTCCACCTTAAAAAGACCCTTAGGTAGCATAGGGAAAAGATGCAACAGCTTACATAACGTTTACATAAAGATGCAACCGGCAGTCTTCTGTTGAGAGCCACAACACTTTCAGGGAACACAAACCTCTCGACATAGTGGAAGAGGAGGTGTGAGGCACTTCCATGGGTCCGGCACCCAAATGACACTCAGCTTAAAGGCTCTTACCTCAACCACATCTGAAGGACAGGGTGGCTTGTATCCTTTGAAAGTGGTGGGCCGAGTGATGTGCCCCACCCAACCCCCACAAAAAAAAAAAAAACCCTCCCTCCAAAACCCCAAAATAAACCAACCCTCCCTCCAAAACCCAAATAAATCCATAACACTAACTACAAAGTAAACAGAACCACTACACGTTAATGCATTACACACACACGCACGCATGAACACATTTAAAATGGAAAAAAACAACACTTGCCCACGGGCTGTGTCCCCTCTTTGGTGCTGTTCTCCATCTACAATGCCGGAAGAGCTGTCCTAACCAATCCAGATGCGGCTTTGGATTGGATGGAGCGGCCTGGCTCGACGCTCCTTCAGGCCCTAGAGGCCTCTGCCTGGTCTCCTCTTAAGACAGCTCTAAGTGTAGAGCTTCAAAGTGTGCATGTCACTTTGGCCGCCACAAAACATTTAGCTAAAGTGACCTGCACTTTGAAGCCCTCCAGTCAAGCCACTGCAGCAGTCTGGCAACAGATGACATGCCCTGCAAGCCTGTGTGCTGGTGCGAGCTGCACCGGTAAAAAATAAAATGGCAAAAATCTTTTATATTTTTGTCTGTGCGGATCGCAGGGGTGGTGGTGAGGGGGTGCAACGCTCTCCTGCCTTCAAGAAGAAACCGCCACTGCTAAAGGAGAAGACCAAGGTCAGGCGTCCTTGGTGCCGAAACCAACAAAGTCCTTTACAAAGAGGACTATGAGGGGCATGAGTATAACACCAGTGCAGCAAAGCCGGGAGACAAAGTCGCACGCTGCTAAATTTTCCCCATAACAAAGCGTCAAACCCGGATCATAGGATACAAAAAAAGCACAGCTGCCCACAGGTCTTCCGCAATCAGGCTTTGGTCCATAAGAATAATTTGGACCCGAACAGACCTCTAACAAAGGGCATCAAGCCCCAACATTCATAAACTCTGCCATCAACCAAAGGGCACCAAGTCCCCTCACTTGTAGACAAAATGGATGCGGAGGGGCCTCTGAAACTGATCGCCAGGTCAATGGCAAGAGCTCCTTCGACAAGGAAATAGGATGAATCTTAGGCACCCATGATACAGAAGTTAGGAGAGGAGCTCAACGCCAGGCAGAACCAGATCTTCATTCAGCAACAAACTGGCAAAATCACTGCCAAGCACCCCCAGGACAACCATCAACCCCAACAAAACATCCCCACTTCCAAACAAGTGCAGGCTAACATTCAAAGAACCACTCACCTTTAATGCACCTGGTGCCCGAGAAACCTAAAGGCATGGGCACAAACCCTCCACCCCAACCACACACATCCGGGTAATCACTGCCACCACCAGACATACCAAGCAAAGCCAACATACCCATGTGACACCGCCGTGTATCATGCAGTGATTTAGAGAATAGCATGCTGGCAGAAGGTGGACATACATGTCCTACAGGAGGAAGAGGATAACTTCCTTGTGGACAACCTTTCCAAAGGTTGAGCACACTCTGCAATTTCTCCCCGACCCCAAGGGTATGTTAAAATCTGCATCGGATAACCTTAAGAACCTATTGAGCCAGAGGTTTAAAGCTCCCAGTGACCCACTATGTATCCATGGCCAGGTCTCCCTTGGTGTTGTATACATCACAGAAGTGTGCCTCTGCACAAGTCACTCTCAAGGTTCCTCTGCTAGAGAAGGAAATCAAATGCCTTGACATTGCCAGCTAGTGTGTGGCATTGGGAGACGCTACACACTGGCATATCACCAATTTTTTTTTCTTGCTGTCGAGGTCTGACAGATTTCAATGGGTGGTATTGGAGGCTCTAGTGCAGCACCTCCCCAGAACCTAGAGGAAGAGGGGATCCTCGTAGTTGAGGGGGAGATTATTTCAAATGTGAATAGATGCTGTGGATACTGCTTCCTCAAGTATTGTGGTATTAACAAGAGCATTTTGTTGTAGCAGTGTGCATGGCTAAGCTTCTCTGCGTTCAAATCAGAGGTACAACAGAACCTCCTTAACATTCCATTCAGTGCGGAACATCTCTTTGGGTCCAAGTCGATGACGTGCTGAAAAAAAACTAAAAAGAGACTGATATAAAAATGTCATGGGTACATTCTACAAACTGCTACTCTCTAGGTGCCGAGACCACACTTCCTGGTCAGGTGCACACCTACCAGTACCAAAAGTAGGCCTTTCATGAGTTGGAGGTAGGCAAGAGGTATACAAAGGTGTGATTACAGAGCAGCAACAAAAAAGACACAGATCGAGAAAGCTCTGATAAATGAGCCTCCACTTTCAAACAGTGACTTACTGAAAGTCCGGGGGGTAGACTAAATGGTTTCCATCCCCTCTGGGAGAAGATCACATGTGGTCAGTGGGTTTTAGCAGTAGTTCAGAAGGGCTATTGTCTAGAACCCCACACCGTAACCCCCAGCAATACTGTCCTGCCATCACATTCTCCGCCAGGACCACCTCAGTGACTTTGCAGACCTACTAAGCAAGGCCGATCAGCAAGTCCACATGTGGGAATTCCACCCACAAATCTTAGATGAATATCTTCAGCAGTGACATACCTAAGTCATCGGCCTCTTAGTCATCCCAGAAAATACAAAATACCCTAGCCTGGTCTCTAGGTATCCCCATCCATAATCCCTGGCCAATGCACTTTGAATGAACTGGTCACGCTTATTTGCCTATGGTTTATCTCCTCTCCCTCTTGTTAATCCCTGGTAAAGAAGGAGGTGTCCATGACCTTCGTTTTAGTGGCTCCAATTTGGGCCAGACACTAATGATACTCAGCATCTCTTGAGGACTGATGGACATCTCAGCAAAACTAGCAATCAGAGCAGACCTTCTCATGCAGCAAATGGCCAGATTTGGCACTCAAAAGCCAAAGCAGCTCGCCATAGTAAACTGGTACTTGAGGTCCCAGAAATGGCCACCTAGGCTTGTAGACCTAGTGCACATGCATGTTATGTAGCTAAGTGGAAGAGATGTGTTCTTTACTGCATCTCAAAGCAGTTAGACTCCTTTTTAAGCAAGGGTTCAACACCTCATCTGCTACCTTCTACGTCTACGAAGTCTTCTATGTACCGCCATAGGTCCTCACTTAGCTGCTGTCACTGCATATATGTAGAATAAGGAACACTCGTCCCTATTTAAAATTCCTTTACTTGAGGTGTTCATGAAGGGATTAAAAAGGGCAATACCCCTGAGAACACACACAGCACATATGTTGAAGCAGACCATATTAATGGCCTGCATTTTGAACCCCATACTCTACGGTTTCTATCATGGAAACTGTCTTTTTACTAGCCATTATCTTAATTGGATGCGTCAGCACTGTTGCAAATAGGTTCCTCGCATTTAGTCCACCAGGATGTTTTGCCTTTGAACCTCAACTGTGGGTGAGACTCACTGAGTTTCACTCATTGTAATATTACAGTAAATGGACAGAACATGTACTGCCAGTGCCCGCAAAGGTGCACTGGACTACTTACACTTGAACTCGAGTGCGTGAGCTTGTGCGCGTGTGTGTGGGCTTCGCAGTTCGCAGCCCGATAATTGTGCAGAGGTAGACTGGTCCAGAAGGGACTCTGCAAGGATAGGTGCTGACCTGTGGTATGCCTTATATTAATGGGCATTAATGGATCGGGAGGGTTTACAGAAAAATCTGAAATGCTTTCACTGTGTTATACACATAAATGGAATGTACTTCACAGTGCATTTTTGCTCCGCTTAGACCTGCGCAATCCAGGGATGTCTCAAACTGGGTTAAAACATGCACGCGAAGTCTGATTTTGCAGTTTCCAATCACATACATGTACATCCTATGAGTCGTCAAACACTTTCTCTGGCTCATTTCATGATCCAAACCCAGGTCTTTGTCCCAGTTGCTGGGCAAAGTTAATTGCTCTTCTCCCCAGCGGAGAGAATAAAGGCTTTCCTATGCAAAATGAGCAATTATCCGTGATTGGCAGTGGCGGTTTCTGGTGCAGGGTGCAGGGACCGCGTCCTTACAACTTCACACCATTAAGGATCCTAATTGCAAAAAAGCTATTACCAGTAATTACCATTACTTCCCATTATTATAAAAATACATGCTGTCCAGTGCTCTGGACTACCTCTCCGAAACTGTCGTCACGCAGGTTTCGCTGGGCCTATGCACTAGTGCGCATGCGCTTGTCACATCTTGGTTTTGGTGGTGCTTAAGTGTTATTTGAGAAGCCTACGGGCTGGTGTGCTGCCATCCCGTATATGCAATACTTGGGGTCCCAGGGACCGCCCAGTCATAACGTGATGAAGCGCCAAATGTTTAAAGCAGCCCAACCTGAACAGTATCAGCCCTGTACTCCAAGGGTTGCTGGTCAGTTATTTAGAGCTGCCTAGAACCAGCCCCTCCCTTTCCCAAGTCGTCTCTTGGGAAGATAGGTTGCAGCTTTTCCAAGAGGACCTGTGAGAATGGTCACAAGCTGTAAACAGAATGCCCTCCGCATGCTTCTGCGCCTCGTGTACCTGTTTAGAGCATTATTCCAGCCAGCAAGCATTTCGACGGCAGCCTTGTGGAAATAAATCAAACTGCGGGTTTGCAGTACATTCACGTACACCAACCGGATGGAGCTGAGAACAGGACTGTTGCGTAAGCCAGTAGCCGTGTCTCTTTGCCTTTACTCTTGCTTTGCTTTTCTATTATCCTTTGCTCTCTTTTTGTGGTTTGTTTAAATATTCACTTATGCCACTGATCACTTCATTTTTCCTTTCTCTCCATGCTCTCGCTTGAATCTCCCTACTCCTTCTTTTTCTTCTTCGAAATGTCCTGTTGCAATATCTTATGCACTCTACTCCCTTTCAGCCTTTGAAGCTATTATCTCTCTCACTCTATACCTATAGGAACAGCAGCAGGCAATAAATTAGGCACCTGGAAGCCTTCTAAAGTCTGCTTGGCTGAGGAGCAACAAAGGTGATACTTCTGAAATGTAGTAATTTATCCCGGACCTGTGCTTTGTCTTGAAACCAAGTTTCCAAATAGAATGTAGATGCTGGATAAATAACTGCTTTTCAGAAACATTGGATTTGATGCTTCTCAGTGTGGCAGAATGTAGAATGGTGCCTGCTAGATTGACCTTTGCAAAATACATTGTCATCCAAGAATTGGATGCCAACGTATTTTTTTACACACCTTTTGACTCAGTGACAGGCAGTGTGAGAAACGTGCTTGGCCTGTAACCTTAACCCCAGAGATCTCAATTGTGGCCCATTATAAACTCCTGGAGCGGGCCTCGATTCAAACCATTCACATACATGAGTAACATTCTACACGAAAAAAGCGCAGAGCACAGCATATTGGAAATAGCTAACACTCTAAGGGAATGTGAAATTGAAACAGGAACTTATTCACTGACATGGATTGCCTTAATGTTCTTTAAATTGATTGGTGTTTTTTGCCCATAAAGTTAAGGACATGAATATAGGTTATGACATGGACATGTTTTAAAGTCCATTTTTAATTACTTGCAGCTTTGAGACCCGGTGGTCCCCAGGCAACTTAATACTCTATAAAACAGCAACCACAAGATGAAAACCAAGTGAGGGATATTTTAATGGAAAATCGAAAACATGCTATAAGGCACAGTAGCATTAAACAACAGAAGACTTGTGCACTTACAAAAACATATGAAGACCACCATTTTTCCATAACACTGGTGTTATGTGCATTTTTGCCATGAGCTACGTCAGGAAACAATGGACACCAGTATAGAAATGGAGTGTTTGGATTCCAAAAGAAGTGGCAGGTGATTTGTGTTTTAGATGCAACAATGTGCATTGCCACCTTGACATCAAAGCTATCTCTCTGTTTGTCCATACCCGGAAGTGTTGAGCAGTTTGATAATTCCTAAATGTCCTGTTCACTTTGTGACTAACAGTTTGTGTTTTCTGTATCACATAATACAGTTGCTGTTGCTCATAATGTACACAATCAAAACTTGCAAGGCAGATGTTTAAACCCTGTAGGTTGCTTAAGCAGATACAGTTGTAGGCGTTCTTCTTGCTTTTGATTGGAATTTTCTTAGTATTAATACTCATAGGGAGTCTGGCAGTTTGATCTATTAGACTGTCCAAACAGGACTGAAGCTGCCACAAAATTACCAGCCTCTCAAAAAACTTACAATCATTTCTGTCGTACTAGCTACCCAACCCAGACATAACAAATCTTAAAGGTCCTCTTCACATATAGCTGTCACCTGGCCCAACGTCAAAAATGCACCTGGTAACCAGCTCTATTTTTTTCAGCTAAAAATGTAAAGTTTCTGGGATGTAGGAGTGCACACCCATTTATTTTCAAATTATGAATCTCCATTATCAGTCACCCATATTTTAAAACACTTTCCTGTTTTTTTTTATTTTTTTTATTTTTTTACTAGTCCATCCTGACATAATTTACCCACCACATTACTAGCAGTGCTGAGACTTTCTGTGAGTGTCTCATACAAGGTAAAGTAGCTAAGTTGTGAAGTTCTGATAATGCTTCGCTAGCCTTTTTTTTTGCAAAAGGTTGGTGTTACTCCAGTAAGGGAATAGTAGCCTCACTTGGGAAAGGTTGAAAAGATGCGCATTTTGTGGCAGTAAAAATGCAGGTTATGTCTGCAGATTGAAATTCATATGTGCAGGGACCACTCCTGAATTCCGAGGTCCAGCTATTTATGCAGACATTTCTGCAGTGATTATGACACCTAAGTGATGCTCTATGGAAAGACGCATAGTAGTGGTCCATGCAAATGAGCATTCACAGATTCACAACTGAGCTGGCATTCAAAAACACTAGCCATGTCTTTCACTCTATAAGTATTGAACATGGGAGATGTTTTGTTATATCAGAGCTGCCAACTTTGGAACTGGGGAACTAGATTTGAGTCTCTGCGTTGGCTCAGTATCTTTTAATTCTGGGGAAATCACTTAATCTCGCCATTGTATTTTAATTGTATATCTGTAGCGCTTACTACCCCTGATGAGGGGTTGAAGCGCTTTTCGGTGAGTAGCACGCTACTACGGAACCTAAAAGGATTAGTGATGGATTAGTATAGGGATTATGAGCACAGTATTAGTATGAGTTAATTTGAGCAGAGGATATGTGAGTTTGTTAGTTGGACTGAATTGCGTAATGGAGGGACAGAGAAGGGAAGAATCCAGAAGTGTTATTTGGGAGTTTATAGTAGTAGGATGAGGCTTGGGATGAATAAAGAAGAGATGGAGAAGGGAAGAGTCTGTAGAAAAGGGTTAGGGAGATCATAGTAGTAGACGAGGTTTTGGATGAATCAAAGATGAGATAAATGAGGTAGAATTTAGTAGGGCTGTTTGGGAGATCATAGTAGTAAATTGAGATTTGGGGTGAGCCAGCACCGGTAGAGGAGGGAAGGGCTTAAGTAGGGTTATTTTGGAGATTATAGAAGTAGAATGGGTTTGGGATGAGTCAGTGGGGATGGAGGATAGATTGATAGAGGTGTAGGGTGAAGGGGAGGCAAAGTAAAGCTTACGAGAGCGTACATGTTTGTTCTCTTGTACACTAGGACTAAAGTTATAAATAGATGCTTAAATACATGATAAGGGAATTTATGTGTAAGGAATATAATGGACGTAATATTTTGAGATTATTTAAAGTTGTATAAACAGACTTTCAAGGTTTGCAATATTTGAAGTTAATTTAATTGTGTACTTTTCTAACATTCTCATCTTTCCTTATTATTTCAATAGCGAAATGCTTAAATAAATAGTTAAGATAAAATGTGCTCATTGTGATAAAATAAAAATAGATATTCATAAGTATATAAATATAACAACTTAGCTAGGAACTATGCAATGACATATGAACATGTTAAGCAGAGAATAATATACACATATGTGTGCGCACACACACAGACACACACACTATACACTGCAGGAAGCCATTATGGACTTATTATCAGAATGTAAAATTGGAGTCTTGTGCTATCCTCGCTCAAACAGAATAAGGGACAGCAGGCGCTGATCAGTATAATATCTGATCTTGTTGCCGGTTTTTCACGTGCCAATTGGGGCAGAGTCGGAAAGGTTTTTTCTTCTTTTCTTTTTCATTATTCCAAGTGTGTTGAGTGAAGGAGTCAATGGCGAATTGCCGAGGCTGAGCTAGGCAGAATTTTAAAAGTCAGTGATCGGCCAGTTCTTTTAAGTTTTCCCGTCAGTTGATGATGCGTATTAGTCACCGAAGGGTTGGCGAAACCGCGTCAAAGCTTTGATCTTGGAGCTCCGAAGGTGACATCCGAACCTGATGGCTGAAAAAAAAACAATCTAACAAAGGAGCTGATGACCAGGCACAATAAAGGCTATAGGAGGAGTCACTAAACCTTGTGACTCAAAAGACTTTTCGAACGAAGACAGCTTGCAACTCCAGAGCCCAACACTAGATGGCAGTAGTATGCAAAGCATATGTATCTGTGCTAAGTCTCTCTACGTCTGCCCCAATGTTGAGAATGAAATGGGTGGGTTGCATTGCCATGCAAGATGACCAACAGAATGCGTTCCTGAACAACTCAGAGGCCTCCCCACTGAAATCCTGAATAGTCCTGTGGGTTCAGGTAAAATTTTGGATTACAGGACCACCTCCTGTACATTTATTTTGGGGAAGCGGGCCACCTTTTGGCACAGTTCAGCGGAGGAGTTGGCCCTGGAGGGCACAGACTGGTCGGTGGCTGTTGGAGGGCTGGACTAGTGAGCCACTGCGGCTGAGTGCTGACTTGCCTGCCAGGGGTCAGAGCACGAGGGGAGGGTTGCGGCCTGGTCAACTCCCTCGTTGGAGATGGTGCTACGGGGGCTGCTTGCAGAGCAGAGTAAATCAGGTTCACGACACCATTGGGTCCGCAGAATGCTTACTTTTTTAACCCCATCTTCCCCAAAAATCTACAGTCGAAGAGGCTAGGTATTAAATCACAGTGCTCTGATTTGGTCTCAATCCAAGGGTTTTACAAAATACTTGTGCCAGAAGTGACCTACTTCAGTTAAGGACAGCAGGGGTTCCTTAATAAGAAAATGGTTGATTAAAAAAAGGGCTTCACTCAGGGCACCCAAAGCATTCACAAAAGCCTGTCAGAGGCTTTACTGTAAATTGGAGCTTTCCCTTCAAGAAAAGTCATCACTTATCAGCACAAAACTCATACAATTTTTTGGGCAATCCTGTAAACCGAAAAGAGAAAGGGTTTTTCACCAAGAAAGCAGATCCTGCAATGGCACAACCTAAATGGGCAACTGCAGAGAAAATGCATGACCTCAATACATCCTCCCAAAATACCTCCTTCGTATGATGTAATTCTGTAACTCCTTAACTCTGTTCTGCAACTTACACCTGAGGTCACTACTGAAGAAACTTGACAACAAAGAAGGTGAGAAAGGAGTTCTACCATCGTTGACTTAAACTGAGGTCACAGATTGGTCTGTACTTCACCCAGGACACAGGATACTGTGTAATGACAATTGATGTCTCACGGCAGGGCTGGACGCTCACCTTCAGAAGTTTACCAGTGGGAAATGGATGTAAGATGAAGAAAATTTGCACACTGACCTGGAAGTACAGGCACAAGTGTATCAAACACAATTGTCTGAATGTTAGTGCAGAGTTGAACAAGACCTGCAGCATTGGGTCTTTTGTTGATAGGATGTATGGCTTTTCATCCCTGTTTGTAAATGTGACACATGGATGCAGAGTTGTCTGTATCTGTATTTTGAGCAGTAATGATTGCAGTCCCTATCTGACACCTCTTGGCTTCAGCAGGTCATGCCAGTGTCACCATGGTGACAGAGAAACTAGTTTCCCCAGGACAGTACATGGCTGGACAAACATATACACTTACTTACCAGTGCTTTCAATGTAACCTAGGTCCATCCCGTGGCTATGATTACCTTAGAATGGGGAGAGGTTACTGTCCTGAAACAGGTAATGGTCTCTTCTGCAATTCCAGTTGAATGCCTGCTAGGGAACGATCGGGAGTCCTCCGCACAGGCTGAGGTAGAACTCAAAACCCATGCAGCTATGCTGGGAATCCCTGAGATGGTGTGTGTGAAGATTAGAGCACATTGCCGAGCAGAGGGTGAAAAAGTATTGGAGCCTGGAATAATGGTCTAGCCTTCCAAGAGAAAAGGCAAGAAGACCGGGTGGGGGCAGTTTCCGTACAACAATTAGCACAAGACTCCTTCTTAGGAAGAAGTTCTAACCTCAGGGGGAACTGAGCCCATGGAACTTGACCCTTACCAGGTAGACCTCTTGGGCCCAGGGGGACACTCTAGGATTGAGCTGTGCCACGGACAGAGGACCTGTCCCACTCTTGAAGGCCCGAGACAGCAAGCTGCTGTACAAGAAAAGGGAGATGTCAGTGGCTCCCACAGGGTCTATTGGGAGGAGAGACTCCTGTACACTGAGGTCAGGGACCCCAAACCTGGTGCCACTAGGAGAGTGGTAGTGCCTCTGCAGTTCATTCTGACATCAGCCAATGACATCCTCTTAGCTGGGCATCTGGGCCAAACTAAAACATGGAATAGGCTAGTCAACCATTTCTACTGGCCCAACATGTCACTAAAGGTGAATGAGTTTTGCAGCTCCTGTTTCACCTGCCAAGCCAGTGGTAAGGCAGGTGGCCACCTAACGGTCACCCTAATTCCACTACGGGATGGGGTGACTCCCTTTGAAAGGGTTGGAGTGGACATAGTGGGTCCACTTGAACCATCCACAGCCTCAGGAAACCAACATATACTGGTATTAGTGAATCATGCTACCAGGTATCCTGAAGCTATTCCCCTTAGGTCTACTACACCTCCTGCAGTAGCAAAAGCCCTAATTGGTATCTTTAGCAGGGTACTATTTCCTAAGGAGGTGGTTTCTGACAGAGGTGCTAACTTCATGTCAGCTCACCTAAAACATATTTGGAATGAGTGTGCGGGTGACCTACAAGTTCACCATACCATCCACAAACCAATGGAATTGTTGAAAGATTCAATAAGACATTGAAAGGTATGATCACAGGACTCATGAAAAACTCAAAAGGAGATGGGATGCCCTTTTGACTTGCCTGCTTTTCACCTGCAGAGAGGTGCCTCAGAACAGAGTAGGGTTTTCCCCTCTTGAACGTCTGATGGCCATCCTGTTATGGGACCACTTGCTCTTGTGCAGAAGGGTTAGGAGAGACCACTCCACGAACCTAGCAAGATGTGGTGGACTATGTACTAAGCCTATGTTCCGTGATGGCAGAGAACATGGAGAAAGCATCCAAAGACCTTGAGGCAAGCCAACAGCTCCAGAAGCAGGTGCATGATCAAAAGGTGTTTAAAACAGGGCAGGAAGTGTGCTTCTGGAGCCTGTGATTCCCAGGGCCCTTCAGAACAGGTGGAGTGGCCCTTACTCCATCCTTGAAAAGAAAAGTGAGTTCACCTACTTGGTAGACTTGGACAATAGCGGGACACCCAAAAGGGTGATCTATGTTAACTGCCTCAAGCTTTTCTATGACAGGGCCTACGTAACCATGCTGGTGGTTACTGATGAGGATGAGGAAACAGAGAGTGACGACCTCTCACAACCCTAAAGATGGGCCAGTTGATGAAGTTGTCTACTCAGACACCCTCTCTGCCCAACAGCAGCCTGAATGCAGGCAAGTCTTGCAGCAGTATGCAGAGCTATTCTCCTTAACCCCTGGACAAACCCACCTGTGTACCCATGATGTGGACACATCACACAGCTTGCCTGTCAAATCCAAGACCTATCGGCAGTCTGACCAAGTTAAGGAGAGCATCAAAGTTGGTCAACAAGATACTGGATTTAGGGGTTATTGAACACTCTGACAGCCCCTGGGCTACCCCAGTAGTCCTTCTCAGTCCCAGGGTGGAAAGAAATGAGGTTTTGTGTGGACTACAGAGGTCTCAACTCTGTCACCAAGACAGAGGCACACCCTCTACACAGAGATGATGAGCTGATAGACAACTTAGGTGCAACAAAGTTCCTTAGTACCTTTGACTTAACTGCATGGTACTGGCAAATTCGCATGGTACCAGGAGCAAAAGAAAAGACAGCATTCTCTACATCTGATGGGTATTATCAGTTCACTGTTCTGCCCTTTGGCTTAAAGAATGCCCCTGCCATCTTTCAAAAGTTCGTGAATCAAGTCCGTGCTAGCTTGGAACCTTTAGTGCAGCATATCCAGAGGCCATTGCTGTCTTTAGTCCCACCTGGAAGGATCGCCTGGTCCACCGTAGGAAAGTTTTGCAGGCCCTGCAATCAGCAGGCCTCACTATTAAGGCATTCAAATGCCAGCTAGGGCAGGGCACTGTTGTATACTGGGCCCCCCTTGTAGGTGGAGGCCAAGTGTAACCCTTACAGCCAAAGATGCAGACAATTCTGGACTGGAAAGCTCATACCACCCAGACTCAAGTCAGGGTGTTCCTTGGCTTGTCTGGATATTGCAGGAGGTTTGTGAAGGGATACAGGTCCATTGTGACCCCTCCTCACAGAACTGACCTCCAAGAAGATGCCCAAGAAAGTTAACTGGATATAGTTGTCAAAAGGCCTTTGACACCTTGAAAAAGGCAATGTGCTCAGCACCAGTTCTCTAAGGGCCAGACTACTCTAAGCAGTTAATTGTGCAGACAGATACCTATAAACATGGGATAGGGGCACTCCTGTCCCAGACCAAAAATGATGGCCATGACCAGCCTGTTGCTTTTATTAGCAGGAGGTTACTCCCCAGGGAACAGCGTTCAATTGAGAGGGAGGCCTTTGCTGTAGTTTGGTCCCTGAGAATTTGAGACCATACTTGTTTGGTACTCGCTTCATTGTTCAAACTGACCACAGACCTCTCAGATGGCTTATACAGATGAAGGGTGAGAACCCTAAACTTTTGAGGTGGTCCATCTCCCTACAGTTAAATAACTTTACAGGGGAACAGACCTGGGACTGCCCTTGCCAAAGCAGATGGACTTTCCAAGTTTTTCTACTTAGACAATGAAGACACTCTTGAGAAAGGTTAACATCATCCTCTTTGTTTGGGAGGGGTTTGTGTAGGAAAGTTCCCTTTTGGTGTGGTTACACCCCCACACTTTTCGCCCAATATCTGATGCTAACTTGACTGTGTGTGTGTGCTGGGCTCCTGCTATCCAGGGCCCAACACATGTGTTCTTTCCCTAAACTGTACCATTGTTTCACAATTGGCACACCGCTGGCTCACAGCAAAGTCCCTTGTAAAAGGTGCCTGTGATACCAAGGGCTTTGTGGACAGGGAGGGCCCCTAGGTGCTGCAGCATGTATTGTGCCACGCTAAGGGACCCCTTACCAAGCCCATGCACACTACCATTGCAGCTTGTGTGTGCTGTTAGGGAGAACAAGGTAAAGTCGAAATGCCACCCATCCCTGGGTGCCATGCCCACAAACCACTGCCTGTGGCATAGGTAGGTCACCCCTCTAGCAGGCCTTACAGCCCTAAGGCAGGGTGTACTACACCACAGGTGAGGGCATAGCTGAATGAGCAATATGCCCCTACAGTGTCTACATCCATTCTTAGACCCTTTAAGTGCAGTGTACCCATGTTAAGTATATGGGCTGGGAATTTGTCATTACAAACTCCACAGCTCCATGATGGCTTCACTTAAGACTGGGAAGTTTTGTATCAAACTTCTCAGCTCAATAAACCCACACTGATGACAGGATTAGAGGTGCCCCTGTATTTTACCCAACCTTTTAGTGTAAGGCTGAACTGTCTGTGCCAGTCTGCCATGAACAGACAAGTACCTGATCCCGTGGGGTGGGAGCCTTTGTTCTCTCTTTGGTCAGGAACAAAGCCTGCTCTGGGTGGAGGTTCTTCACACCTCCCCCCCCTGCAGGAACTGTAACACTTGGCAGTGAGCCTCAAAAGCTCAGGCCTCCTGTTACACAGCCCCAAGGCACTCCAGCTAGTGGGCTCCCCTAAACCTTGCTCTTCGGATTCCTGGTGTCCTCAAGAAGAAGGGCTGAAGAGCCAACCCCAGCATTGAAGACTCAAGATGGCAACTTAATTTGCCCTACTGACCTGTCTACAGCTACAAGACTCCTGCTAAAAAAAAAGGTGATGCATCCTGCAGGATCAGCGACCTCTACAAACCCCCAGAGGACTGCCTGCCCACCAGAGGACCAAGAACTACTGAGGACAGCGGCCCTGCCCAGAAAGAAAACTACTGAGAAGGACTCCTGAGCTGTCCCTGATCCGCGAGCCCTGCCCACTCTGCAACCAACACCGATGGCCTGTGGCTAGGTGGCCCCCACTGGTCCAGAGAAAGTCCGCAGGCGATTCTGACCTTGAGTCCACCCTGTGTTGACCCCTCCTGGCCAGCACGATGACGCCTACAGCCTAAATCCAGAGGACCCCCAGACTGTGACTGGATCCGATAAAGAATCCAGACGCCAAGAGGTACCCCCGCACCCGCAGCCCCCCTGGCCTTGGAGAATCCGACCAACGGTCCAGCAGGCTCCTCTCCTACCTGCCCAGCCTTTGGTTTTCTGCAACAGACTCCCTGGACCCAGCCTGCAGCATCTTTGTGACCGCCGGGATTCCCCCATTCAAAAGGATTGTGCACCCGATGCTGTGTTTGCACCTTGCACCGGGCAACCCCTGTGCCGTTGAGGGTATATGTTTGGTGCTGACCTGTGCCCCCCCAACCTCCGCCCTCCTCGGGTGCTAATCTAAACTCCCCGGTCTGTGCCCTCAACTTGCGGGTACTTACCTGCAACCTGTTTCTTTCAGAGTGCCCCCAGTCTCAATAGAACTCCATTGAAAACCCAACACCAAATTTGACTTCTGCACCTGGCCGGCCCTGTGTTGCTGGTGGTGTGCTTTTGGGGTCAGCGTGAACCCCAGCCAGTGGACATCCTAACCCGCGAAGACTGGAACTATAAGTAGGACTTACCTGTAAACTGTGCTAACACTTTTCCTTTCCTGGGACTGCATTGCTTCCTTGGAGAAGTTGCACTGTCTACTTTTGAAATTGAAAAGTGTTACTTACTTGTAAACAGTTTTATCTTGCAAAACCTAAATAAAGTACATTTGATATACAAGACTGATACAGACTTACAACTGTACTTGCCGGCAACAAAGATCCTTTTGGTTCTAGAAATGAAGTAAAAAAGTATATTTTTTCCATACATGAAATATTGACCTAGAGTTAGTCATTGAGTGTTTGCCTCATTTCTTGACTGTGTGTACAACACATGCTTTGCACTACCCTTTGATAAGCCTAACTGCTCAACCACACTACCACAAAAGAAAGCATTAGTATTATCTACCTTAGCCTCTGTAAAGCCTCTGGGGATCCACTGGACTCTGTGCACACTATGGGGGTTATTACAACTTTGGAGGAGGTGTTAATCCGTCCCAAATGTGACGGATATACCACCAGCCGTATTACGAGTTCCATAGGATATAATGGACTCGTAATGCGGCTGGTGGTATATCCGTCACTTTACCGTCACTTTTGGGACGGATTAACACCTCCTCCAAAGTTGTAATAACCCCCTATATCTCATTGTTGTATAGTACATACAGAGCCATCTTCCTACAGAGTCTTCTGCTTCTTATTGATTTGTTGGTTATTGAGTGCGTGACTACTCAATGGGTATCGTGGCGCTTAGACCAAGAAGCAAAATCTGCATGACAGTAAGAAATAAAGTAAAAGCCAGGCTAAAATAAACAGATGAGATTTCATTGCTTTAGGAAAGATTTGTAAGTCTGCCCCAGGACGCAGATACAAAGGCAGCTTGTTCCAGGGCAATAACCACGGAAAATGCCTTGCCTCCTAGGTGTACTTTACTAAACCTTTGAATAGTAATCAGACCTGTAAAAGAAGACTGAAGTAGCCCGGAGGGGCAGTATCTTTTAAACATATCTGAGACATATGCTTTTTTCATTGCTGAGACTGTTAGAATCCAGTCGTCCAACCTGGCAGCCCTTCTGTTGCATATGCCCTGCCACTGACGTGAATCACTCTGTGAAGACTTCCAGGGCTTGTGCGAGGTCCAACAAAAGGGCTTTGAACTGAAAATGTCAGATATTGTCTGCGGTTTGATGATTAGGGATACAGATTTGCACCCTGAAAGCCTAGGGAGTTCAAGAAACATCCTTCTTGGAGCAGAAAGGACTTTCTACATTGGTTTAGAATTGCAAGATTCAAGCTGGATAATTTTCCTTTACCATGAAGAGCATCGAATAGAAGCTCTGACTCTGTTGGATGTTCGGTTCTTTCTTGATTGTATTCTTGAGGATGAGCTTTGAGACATTCCCGCAGGACTTGGTCCATATTGTGATAAAGCACTCTAGTCAGCGGGTGGCAAAGCAGCTTTTGCAATAATTTAATAATTAACAATATGAAGCAGTACCTGTTCTCTTGTAGGAAACTGGACTTATGTGCAGATGTCCCCCAACTTTTTTGCCCCCTTTTGAACTACTATATGCTTGTTTTCGAGACTGACAGTCCATAGAGGCCTGCTAACCAGACTTCAGTGTCAGTGCTCTTTCCCTTAAAACAAGGTATGTCTAATTGTAACACGAATGGCAAAAGACTTGATCACCCCTGTAAGTCTCTAGTAAATGGTACCCCTGCTACCTAGGGCATGGGTACCAAAAGAGGGTCCCTATGGGCTGCAGCAAACCTTATGCCTCCCTACGGGACCCACACACAAATTGCACTCAACCGGTTATTGCAGACTAAGTGTCAGGGTGCAGGCCCAGAGTAAAAACCTGACATGGTACAATGATTGTGTGCCATGCCAATGTGTCTGCATATACTATATGTAAGCCATCCCTAAAGCAGGCCTTAAGAGCCCTAAGGTAGGGTGCATTACAATACATTTGAGGGCACGTCTGCATGAGCAGCTTATGCCCCTGTGAGGTCTAGTTCTGTTACTAGATATTACAAGTGACCAGGCAGCCATCTTAGAACATGTACTGGACATTGGTCACCACGAGTGACTCAGCTACATGATGGCTGCATGGAAAATAATGGTGCTTGGTATCAAACACCTCCCTTTAATAAATCAATACCTATGCCAATACTGAATTTATTGTGACATAGGGAGAAACCTGAAGTGAGCATGAAAAAGAAGAATTCCACCATCTTGTGTGTGGTGGAATTAGAAACTCTGGGACAGGGTAATGCCCACTCTCCACAGGAAGTGGTCATCTAGGGGGTGTAGTGAGCCCAAGGGAAAGTAACCCATTGGCTACTACCTTTCACTCCCCTGAATTGAGTATTTAGGGGACCCCCTGACACCAGGAAAGCAGATCAAGTCAAGACTTTGCCTAGTGGGAATCGAAGAAGAAGGATCGAAGGCGCGAGAACTGAAGACCTGCGCCAAACACTGGCACAAAATCCCGCCAGGCTGCTTGAACTATGACCATCACTGGACCGGCTTTGCCAAGAGCTGGACACCATCCCCAAACCCTTGGAGGACTGCCCAACACCTCAACAACATGGAAAGATCTCCCTTGGAGCAGAGGAGCTGCTTCCCCATACTCTGCAGTCACTGTTTGCAAAATCCATTACCCTGTTTCGCTGGCCATCGGCCCTCCGAGGGAACGCTGTGCCAAGAGGATTGGCTGGAGCCCAGGAAGTCAGCCCTGTCACTTCACCGAAATCCCCAGATGCTGCCCCCTCCCACAGGCTCCCTGCACCTATACATGGGGTACCAGACCCCTTGCAGTAATCAAGGCTTGTTGGTGGGCCAATCTGGATTCCAACAGCACCAAAGCAGATCTACAGTCAAGGGACGTCAGGATGCACAAGGCCAGTCAGAAGGGGGGCCCCACACTGCCCTGTTTCCCCTCTTAACCAAGTCATCAAGATCCAGATTGAGTCTTAGACCACTGCTACCAGACACCTCAAAGCACCAATGCACCAGAGCCCCACAGCCCAAGTCTGAGGGAGACGATGGTGCCAACAGAGTCCTGAGATCCTCTGGAGCTGAGCCAACCCTTGGGTTTGACCACACTGGTCCCCTGTTCGCTGCCTGACGCCTCTTTCTACAGGAACCAAGAACTGCAAGGATCTACAAAGTTCAAGTGGACCTATGGTGTCCCTGCATGCCCCAGACCCTTAAGCTGGTCATCCAGTCCCCACTGCAGCCTTCTTTCCTCAAGACTGTCTCTCATTGAAGTGAATGGGACACCCCCCGCTGTAATGCATATCTGCACCTCGATGCCCCAGTGCCTCCTAAAGTGAACTCTTGGTGCTGCCTCGGACCTTGCTCCATGCTCATAAAAAACTGTGACGTGAAAATTGGTAAGTCGGGATGTACTTACCATTTACGGTGATTCTGGTGACTAAATTAATATAAAAATGTGTTATTTGTATAAATTGGTTCCAGATTTCATTTTTGAGTGTGGGTCTTGCTAACTGACTGTGTGTGCAATAAATGTTTAACACTACCCTCTGATAATCTTACCTGCTCGCCCACACTACCACAAAAGAGTTTTTATGGTTATAATTTTAACCCCTGTCAGCCAATAAGGGTCATCCTGGACTATCTGCATTCTGTCCCCATTCACTCGTATACTACATAGATAGCCAGTGACACACGCAGCCCGCCAAACACATTCCCCCACATGATGGCAGGTTGAGATGGCCGGAGACACATGGGAAAAATAAACTTGTTTGTAACTTCACCTCACACATGTGAGATTTCGCTTTCTACAGAGCTTTCTGGTAGCCATGCCTTACGTTCCTTGAAGATCATTGGTTAGTAATAATCATACTGTTTGTGTAGGAATCTGTAGTGCAATGAGCTGCCTCTATAGGCTTTCAAACTTCTGTAGCCATGTAATCCACATGATTTGCATATCTGCAAAATCTTGAAGGGACAATTTTCAAGGAACAGCCACTCCCAGTAGTTAACAGAATCTCATACTGCTGGCATACATGACTGTATCAATGACTGCAGCCAAAATATTGGCTCCCTTGCTCATGACTGCTTTCACCTCTTCTATTTTGTCATCTGTAAAGGGTGCAAAAAAAGGACCAATGATAATTCACATCTCCCAATCATAGCAGCCTAAGATGGCAAAAGCGTTTGTTGCCTTAAAGGTTGTTGAATCAATTGAACTTATTCACCAGGGGTGAGCAGGAAGGATTGAGATTTTACTGACTTCATGGGCTGTTCATTAAAATTATACAAGAAGCATTGATGTTCTGCAGGTGTCACAGAGGAGCCAAACTAATTTGCAACTATGTTTAATAGGGCATTGAACTTGGAAATATCAGGCAGAGAATTTGCTTCTGATGGTGTTTCGTACCCAGTATTTGGTATGACAGAATCGTCCGGGCCCTCTAGAACCTGGGCTCTGCTATTATTGCTGACATTCAGAAGGGAACACTCACCTTCCTGTCAGTCTTTCATTTCTCAAAGTTTATGGTCACTTATTTCCCCACTATGACTGCTCCTAATCAACTCTGCCATGGCCGGTCACAAGCCTAACTGCGAAAGGTGGAGGATTATGCATGCCTGAAATGGATTTGTGCATTGTAACTGCTTAGGCACAATCCTGCCAAACTGTCACCTTGCATTGTCTTTACAATACCGATTTGAATCATTTATAAAATCCTTTCCCTTTAATGACAAATGTGAAGCTGCAGAGATATGCAATTCTCTTACTTCCTGTAGTTGTTGCCTGTCACAGAATAACCCAACTACTGCACGTGGTTGATAATATATGGTGAAATTGCCATTCTACACATTTTTAAAATTATCAATGATTGCTTCAATCTCTCGAATTGTAGGATGAGGTTTAAAACACAGGCACAGCCTTGTAAACAAATTATTTAATTTCAAAAAGTTCACTTCGCAACAGGAGCAATGGGGGCAACTCGTTATCTGAAGCAAACGCTGGTAATGGCTGCATACCGACAATGCATTGCCCGGTATTTTTGTGCGTTCAAACATTTATTGTGTTAATAACCAACAGGTATGATCATTATATTAAGGCTTAGACTTCAAGAATTAGAGATTTACGCCCGACTGCCTACATGAAAAGAATAGGCACCTCTATGTGGTATGTAAATATCATGTAAAGGGTCCAGGGTTTCCCCAGTGAGTGGACAGGGTTTGCTATGCAATCCCAGAGTGCTCTGTTTAGAGGTATTATAGTCAAGCAGCCTTGGCTTAACACAGAGGTGTGCAAGAATTCTACACATAATATTAAGTAAATGAGACCCGACTCAGGAGGGGCAGCTACATCAATTTATAAAAATAGCAAGTATGTTTTTATATGTTTAGTCATGGGAAAAAAATCGTTCAGGTAAGTACGTTTTTAAATAGCAATTCTTTTAACTTCAAAAAGTGGACACTGCAATTTCTGAGTTCTGCAATGTTATCCTATTGGATGAAATACAAGTTCTGCAAACGGGTAGAGTACAGAGACTTACAGGGCCAGTCTCCAGGAGTTAAGGTGATTTGTGGGCAAGGCCCACAACAGCTCCCACAATACACCTTCAGTGGCACAGAGGCGATCGGTTGCAGAGTGCAGAACAGCTTTGGGTGTCCAATGCGTTCCTATGTGGAACAGTCAGTGCGGAAAGAGGCTGCAGGTTCTGGCCAAGAGGCCAGTTGGGCTTAACCAACAGCAGGGCGTGGGGCTCACATTGTTCAGGCACAGGTAGGCACCTTTGGTCCTTTTCTGCACGGCTCAGGGGTGACTGGTGCCGAGGTGTCCAAAGGTTTTTCTGATGGAGCAGTCGTGGTAGAGAGGGGCTGCGTGCAGAAGCTGCAGGCTTCGTTGAGGAGTCCAGGAGGGGTGAAACCATGATGGACACTGAATCTTGTGGGCTGGAGAACCTAGTTTGGCACTGGTGGTTCACTTCGATTTCTCCTGGAGACAGTGGGTGCAGTGTTGACTTCAGGTGTCGAGTTTTGGTGGTTTCAGAGGCTACAGAGTCCCTTCTTTGGTGGTTGTTGGATAACAAGTCCGCCGTTCACAGGAGGTCTTGAGCCTTTTTTGAAGGCAGGCAGTCCTTCGTATTTCTGGAATCACAGCTGCAGGATGAGTCGCAGATTTCGACGAAGGATGCAGACAGGCCGGCGGGATTGGTATCAGGTCGGCTGCTTCTCGTCTTTCTGCTTTCGCAGCTCTTTGGTGTCTTTGGTCTTCATAGGTCATCAGGATCTTCTTCTCTGGTGCATGGGGCTCCCCTAAAAACTGACTTTAGGGGCGTTTGGGGCCACTACGCCCCCTATATGACCATTATATGCAGGAAGTGGGCATAACACTGTCCCAACATTCCTAAGTGTGCCATCACTAAGATGCCTACTTCTGAAAAATCGTGTTCACCTCTCAGTAGACAACCTTAGGGGTGGTACTAGCCTGGAGGGGCACGCCTACCTAACTAGCTAATTCTCCCCCCGTCCAGGTGCCAGATGGGGTATGGACTGGGGGGGGGATGGCATCTTTTCCTATGAGGGGAGCCAAATTTGCATTTCCGAGGAGGCAGCCCTTTGAGGCATATCGCCTTAGGAAGGCTAATCAACAGGTCATTCAGTGGGAGGGGGTGTTAGACCTTCTTCCCTGTCAGTCTTTTGTTCTGGGCCTTCTGAGAGCTTTCACCCTAGGGGTCCAGAACTGTGTCTTGAGTGGCAGGCTGGCAGAAACTGGTCATCGAGCACACATAGGCTGATGGGATTTCAGGGGCACCTCTAAGTTGCCCTCTGGGTGCATGGATTGGTAAATCCAACACTGACATCAGTGTGGGTTCACCAAACCGAGATGTTTGATACCAGTCGTCCCTATCTTTAGTGAAGACATGTAGCTGGGAAACTCATTTTGCTCAGTGTCTTACATATGTATTTAAAAATTTAAAATGGCTTCCCTGGTCACTTGCAATGTCTGAAAATCGACAAAGACATAGCAGGAGCATATCTGCTCATGCAGGTATGCCCTCACATGTAATATAATTCACCCTGCCTTAGGGCTGCAAGACCTGCCAGAGGGGGTGACTTAGATATATTGCATGCAGTGTTAGGGGACATGACACACAGGCTGTATGCCATGTAGTGTTTTCACTTTTGTCTGCCCCAAGACACGCAGGCTGCAATGGCAGCCTGTCATGTCTTGAGGGGTCCCTTAGGGTGGCATAATTTGTGCTGCAACCCTTAAAAACCATTGTTAGTACCCCAGGTACAAGGTCAGCTGAAGCCCCCTTAACAAAGGATGAAGCCCATACATGTGGATGCAACACAGGAATGGCTCCTCTTTGAAGTTTTGGTGGGAAGGTATCTGGCACTCATGTAAGCTAGGGGTGGAGCTGAGGCCCTCAGAGAAGCTCTTCACAGAGAAAACATTACTGTGCCATTTTGGATTGTCCCAGAATACTGGGCAGGACATTGGGGAAAGGGGTGGAATGATGATGTGGCATCCTGTGATTGGCCAGTGGTGCCTGACATCTAGAACGTTACACTGCCACTCATAAACCTCTGCAGAAAGGAGAGACAGTGATCAAGACCCTGGACCTGGAAGATCATGAAAGCAGTACCATAGACAGGTGGGAGGTGAACCCCCTTACGTGCTACAAAGATGGACTAAGGACTTTGTCTCCAGCTGACCCCCAAGGACTAGATGGGTCTCTCCAGGGCCAGTGGCGCTCGCCCCATTTTGCCCCCTGAGGACCAGTTGGGAGGAGATCTGGATTCCACTTCTGTGCTACGTGCCCTGCAAGACAGCCAGGAAGCTTGGTCTTGGGAGTGTGGGTGGGCGGGTGCTCTGCTGGATAGTAGCGGAGGGTCGCAAGATGCCCCCACCAGCAGGAGAGGGGCACCATGAGTCAGCAATGTAGAGTGGTGCAGGGAACCAGGAATACCAGGTCCTTGCACTGTGTGCCCTTTAGATACCAGGATGCCCATTGAAAATGCTCTTAATGGCTAAGGCTCACCCCATTGAATAAAAGGAGTTAAAGATGAAGAAAATTGTCCCAGCGGAGCCCATGGTGTGCTCTATCAACCTTTGACCTTTTACAAAAACACTGAGAAATGGAGCGCATGGGGCTCCACTGCTAAATTCAAAAGATTCCCCCTGGGGAGGGCCAAGGCCCCAGGGAATGAGCCATTGCTTTTTAAAGTTAATAATTTGTTTGCCCAGGGAGGGGGGCATGCTTGGGGCCGCATCTGCAGACGGATGGTAGGGGACCTCATCCTCTGGGTCCAGCGCAAGCATTTGTGTCTGGAGGACCCATCCTCCAAGACAAAGAAGGCCTACCCTTGGGGCTTTGTGTCACCCTTCATTCTGTCCCAGGTTGGCCGGAGCAAAGTGATGCCCAGAGCTCCTCTGCTCCCGTGCCTGCGTCTGGGGGCTGACGGCTAGGACAAAGCCGTGCTGCACCAACGTGGGCATGGTGAGAAAGCACTGCTTCGGTGGGCAGGAGAAAAGGGAGCTTGCTCCCACCATCGCGGGAGTACAAAGTACAATGCAGATTCCTGCATGCTGCACAGGAGTGCATTGTGTATGTGGAGCCAGCAGACATCTTGGGGCTCCTCTTGCGAGCTCCCAACAACTGTCATCAGAATGTGGGTGTACCAGGTGTGCTTGAGACACACGCAACATTTTTATTTTTTAAGATAAGGAACAAAGAAAAAGCACTGGCTGGGCAATCATTAATTGACTATTGTGTGCTAGCGAATGGACATTACTAGCCTATACCATCCCCTTAAGTAGGCCATAGTACGCTCTGCTTGAGTACTGTGAGAGAACCAAGTGCTTCAATGGGGTACTTTGTTCCCAGTAAGAAGACCATTATGGACTATTACTTGCACAGGGCTCACATCCTGCACAACTAATAACCCAATTTCTTAAAAGCGCTCATCATTGAAGAACGTTTCATTTCGGTGCAGAAGGACAATGAGGTCCTCAGAACTAATCCAAAGCTTTTGCCCAAGGTAGTTCCACCTCAACCAAACTATTGAGTTGGTATTTTCTTCCCCATAAACAGATTAGTTAGTGGATGGAACACTGCACACCTTAGATGTAAGTGGTCACTCATGTCCAATATTGGCAAGACTAAGCCTTTCCATAAAAATAACCAGCTCTTTGTGGCCTTTACTGAACCTCACAAGGATCACCCCATTTCCATGCAGGCTTTTCAAGATGGATTGTCAAGTATATTTATGCTTACTAAGCCAAAGCTAGACACGTACTCACTACCTCCCAGGGCACACTATACACACAAGAATGGGTGACCATGACTTTCCTAAATAGTATTCCATTAGCAGACCTCTACAAGGTAGCTAGCTACCTTGTCAACAACACAAATCTTTATAAAGCACTACTGTGTGGACATACTGTTTCATCAGCAGGCTGTGGATGGCCAAACTGTGTTAAGAACATTGTTCCAAATATGTGGTTCATCTGCCCACTAGCCACCGCTTAAGAAGTCACTGCTTTACAGTGGATGCAGGGTCTTTGTAACTTCCGCCACTCGTACTGTGAGCAGAAAATATTGCTTACCCTGTAAGAGCTGTAGATTCACATGCCCTCACCCTCCTGCCCAGAAACTCTCAACAATGGCATATATTTACTTTCCTCACCCTTTTTTATATAGGAATTTACAGTGCACACTACACTTCACAGTAGTCTTAATCAATACTCCTCCTTCGACTCTCACCCACTGAGCTGAAAACAATGTAGCATTGGGCTGTTGCCCGTGCATATTGTATACTAAGGGAGGAGTCTCAACACATCTTGTGAATAGCAACTTCTTTGACAGAAAAAAAAGTTATAATGTCCAAGACCAACACGAGATTGCCTGAGTCAGCAGAGCATACAGATCTACAGCACTACTTGCTACGAGGAGATGCTGACAGGGTTAAGTACCATTTTTCTCTCTGGTTGCTGACAGTGCTAATAAATTGGATGAGAAAAGTGTACTAAAACTGTTATCCTCTCACTCCACCAGTATGGGACTCTAGAATCACGGGCAGATAAAGTAGTGTGTCTCATCTCATACTGACATTTCTTCTGTGCTGTTAATTTTTAGGTTCCATTATCTCAAATAGGCAGCCGCTAAGCTTCACCAGTTCTAAATGAGAACTTGACTTATATTGTTAAAATAAAGTACATTGGAGTATGCTCATAACCTTCAGAACTAGAGTGATGTTTCAAATGATTCTATAATCACAATAGCTACCCAATGCCAACATGACCATACCACTCTTCACCTAGCTGAAGGTTGAAAATCTCTAGTTCTCCAGCAATGGATCTTTTATATATTCACATGCTTGAACCATTTCTCGTTGTTAAACTGGGAACCCCTGGTAACTTCAAAACATTCATACATTCATTAACATTGACTATCAATCAAACTTTTTCCATCCTATCCACATCATTATTCATTATACATTATACATTAACAAACTCCAGCCAACCTGAGCCCACTGCACCCACGTGTTCCCTTGTCTGTAGTTTGCAACTGTCAGATTTTCGATCGCACTTTCAGTGGAGGAATAACTTTTTGGCAACTCTTAGGAGAGAAGATTTCTACATTTAATTTACAGATTTTTTTTTTTGAGTGGTTTTATTAAGTTTTAACAACGAACATACATAAAATGCAGCTCAGTAGTGCACCATCATGGGCAGCGTACAAATAATATATATGCAGCTATGTAGAAATGTGTGTAACTGCGTAATCAATGTTATAGTCTTTAGAGGTATACAATGTCCAGTATTTGAAAAGCCCAGGGCAATGGAATGCTGTTGTGTTGGAGGAGTTATAGCAACCCATTTCGATGGGTCCAAGTTTTGCACCAGATGTTGCACTCAAGGTCATTGGTCGATAATGCAAACCTACAGTTTAGAATAAAGACAAACAAAACTTGTTCCTTCAGAGTTTAGCACATTATTTAACATCTATACCTTGTTTCGTTAAGGGCGGATGATCTATGCTGCAGGTGTTTGTGGCCGGTGTGATCATTTGCATTGTGCACAAGCTAACTGGGCTGGCGGGTGTTTGGGTGAGGAGTAAGAAAAATGGTATTAAGTATGGCCAGTGCCTCTGGGGTGTCAGTCTCTGGGTTCCTCGGCTACCAACAGAAAATAGTCACCTAAGGGCTGCCATATGTCCTTTGGTCTAGGGGCTGAGGTTGCAGCGATGCATATATCTCACTAGTGGCATCACAATATACTAAGCTTTTGAGCCATGCCTGGACCAGGGGTGTGCCCCCGCTGCCTCAGTGCATTGCAATTTCCTGTTTTGCCAAGGGGAGGGCTATGGCTGTAAAGCTTCTAACACTTTTGGGAAGGTCCTGCTTGTGGCCTAGTAGGGACAGGAGAGGGTCAGGAGTGGGGGGAAGCTCTATCATCTGACCCAGTCTAGAAATATGTTTGTTCCAGTAAGGATTAAGATGTCTACATGTCCATGTCATATGGATGAAATCTGCTCCAGCGTTATGGCATTTAGGGCCGTTGGATGACTGTGTGGTCGAACTTGTGTTGGTTTTTGGGGGTGACATAAGCACATCTCAGGAATTAAAAATGAATGAGTTTATTGTGCTGATTAGGTGATACCTGTTGAGTTTGCGCGCAGCAAACATTCCATATCTTATCTGTCAGTGGGGGGGGCCTCAAGTCTTTCTCTTTGGTCACAAAGTTGCGCGTCGGGAGTAGGAAGCAAGGCCAAACAGGTATGTTACAGTCTTGACACCAGTCGGGTGCCGCCTCCTTCACCTATCACTAGGTTTAAGTGGGGGGGGGGGGGGAATTTATCCAGTGCAAGTGGGTGTGTCAGAACCGTGCTCACAATGCACAGTGCATGCAATGCATAATGAAGTTGTCCAAGAGGGTGGCGGATGTGAAGCAGGGATCAGTGGAGTGCGAAATGGCTTGGCCATTTTGAAAGAGGTCACAGAGTGTATGGAGGTCACATTGTGCCACAATGCATTTCGCTAGTGCTTCACAGGTGATAGGAAGCCACGGATTGCCATTCACTGGTATTGATGGGGAGTATAAGATGGATCCCCCTAGCCTACATTGGAGTTTCCTCCACAACCAGCACGTTGTGGATAGAGGTTGTATGTCTGTGGGATCCAGTGGGATCCCCTTAGAGAAGATGGAAGCCAGAAGTGTTGGTGCAGCGAAGTCCTTCTCAGGTTTGGTGTAAGGCAGTCTAGCATCTGGGTAATACCAGTGGTGGCCATACTGATACTGTGCTGCCAGATAGTATAGGAGTGGGTTTTGGCACCCTGAAACTGCCTCTCTTGTAGAGGAGTATCATTGTGTCCCAGCCCAGAAAAGTTTGAGGAACAGGCTACACAACGTATAGAAAAAGGCATTGGTTAGTTGAATGGGGATGTTAAGGAAAAGATAGGTAGGTAAGACCGCCATTTTCATGATTGCTAATCATCCGGCCATCGACCAAGGCAATTGAATCCATTGATCCATCTGAGCGGTTAATGCTTTGATGGCAGGGCCATAATTCAGTCTCACCACCTGTTCCCTATTCCAATGTAGGACGATACCTAAATATTTAACTGTGTTGCCACACTATTGCAGTGGATATTCCCACTGAAAGGATATAGTGGCGTCCGTGAGAGTGAAAATTTCAGATTTAGACTAATTGATCTGAAGGCCAGAATGGTGCCCAAATGGAATCACCTCTTGATGCACGGGAGCTAGGTTAGCTTCCAGGTGGGGTACAAACAGTAATACATCATCAGTGAGACAAGAAGAGGGGCCATGCTAAGCTGCAACCCACAATGTATGTGGGCTTCTTGTAAGTGTCAGACCAAAGGGGTCCATTGCTATTCTAAAAAGTGATGGGGATAAAGGGCATCTCTGTCTCGTACCCCGTGTCACTGGGAATGGAGGGAATAGAGAGCTCTAATATCTGCTGTGGGGTTGGTGTATAAGAGCCAGTCTCGAAGGGCTCTGCATACAGAGCTAGTAGCTATGGGGCGAGGAGATGTTTGAAGTGCTTGTAGAATTCGCTGGTGAATCCATCCAGGACTGGGGCCTTGGACCCGTTCAGAGAAACAATAGCCTGTATGATTTCCTCACTCATAATTGGTTTGCTTAGGAACTGCTAGGAGCAGGGGGGAGCCACATCTCCTCCAGATAAGCCGGCAGAGCTGCCATGTCCCCGGAGAACCGAGAGGCATGTAGATGTGTGTAATATTGGAGGAGAGTTGTCAGGCTGGCCTCATTCCAGTGTAATTAGGCAATGCAATAGAAGCCCCTTGGGGGTTGCAACAGGTTGGCCAAGGTGCGTCCTGGGCACTCGCCCTCTCCATAGCATCAGGCCATCATCTTTTTCCCCCAAAACAGGACGTCAGTAGACCAGTGTGCCTGAGGGTCAGGGGGGCGGTATATTGCTGTGTGTCAGCCGAATCAATCTAATCCAGGTCTTTCTCACTTCGTGCCAATGCTTTATGTATGTCTCACAGCAGTCCCAAGAGTTTGGAGGTACAAATGCCTCTGATGTAGGCCTTAAATGCCCCCCAGAGGTTGGCTTGCATGGTAACTGAGCCCTCATTAAGCCGGTAGTTATCGACAACTGCCGTATGTAGTTCAGAGCAGATGAGTGCATCTTGTAATGCCAGTGTGGGAAATCACCATTGCCGCTCAAGGGTGTTTTCGAATGGAACATGTAACACAAGGAGGGTTGGGGCGTGGTCTGAGAGCGTGCGAGCCAGGTTGTGGGCCTCTCTCAGCCAGGGGCAGAGTGTCGGGGATTTGAACCAGTAATCAATACATGTGTTATTAGGGGCAGAGAAATTAGTGTATGCCAGCGTTGAGGCATCCTTCAGGCACCAGTCGTCCCAAAGCTGGTAAGTTTCTCAAATGCCACGCAAAACCTGGAGTGATCGTGGTTTACCAGCCATGGAGAGTGCTGTAGTGTATACTGTTGCATTCATCAGTAAGTTAAAGTCCCCTCCATTAAGCACGTGATCAAAAACCATGCAGTCAATCCATGCATATAATTCCTGGAAAAAATCAGGCAAATCTATATCTGGGTGTAGATGTTGGCCAATAGGAGTGAGTGACCTGCCAGGATCCCTGTGACCCGGACATACCTGCCTTGTGCATCTACAAAGGAGTCTGTGAGGCGGAGCGGCAGACCCTTGTGAAGCAAAGTGAATACTCCTCTGGAGTATGTACTGTAACAGGAGTAGTAACGAGGAGGGCCCCACATGGATGCAAATGTGTGAGATGTGCTGGGTGGGAGGTGTGTCTCTTCTAAGAAGGCAACTTAAGCGCCATGGCATGTTAGATATTGCAGTACATGTTTCCCTTTCCTCTGGTTATTCAGGTCCCTGATGTTCCATGAAAGGAGTGTGATCTCTAGAGGCGCCAGCTCAGCTGGATTTGGTGGTACCATTGGGTAGTGTATTAAAATCATTAGTACGATGGATGCATGCGATAACAAAAGTGAGCAGTGAAGAAGAAATAACAATAATAAACAAATATATCTGAAAAAGCCCTATCCCTCCTCCCTCCTCCCTCCATCCACACCCGACTGAGGTCAGTCCGGTGAATCCTCAAATACCGAAGTCCCATAACACAAAAAACTAAAACTTATGACATAGCTGTGTATACCACTAGGGTGTGGCACTGCTGTGGCTGAAGTAGCCAGTCATGGTCGAATTTCCGTTGGAGAGTCTGTATAATGGATGAGAGTTAGAAAAGTCAGGAGGCAGTGTCTAAAGATGCATAGTGAGTGAATCACCCCCACCCCCCAAGAATCGAAGGACTATGTTGGTTTTTCACCCGTGTGTTGTCAATCAGAAGAAGCACAAGGGGGCAACACTCATTCCGCAGGAAAGAGATCCATGCTGGCCCCTGTGTGAGTGATCGGGGGGGACTCTGTCAGGAATAGAGCTTTGTGATGGGGTACGGCCTTTCTGATATTGTTTACAAAAGGTTTGCACTGCTTTCGGAGTGTCAAAATAGTGATTCGTGCTTTTCACATTCACACGCAGGCACTCCGGATACAGCATGCCTTTCTTTAGGCCTAGTTTCCACAAAGTAGATTTGACAGTGAGTTTCCTGCAGGCGTCTTGCACTGCCATAGTGGTCTGGGCAAAGGGAGACCATGGATCCCTGCCACTGCAGTGGGCCATGCTCCCTGGCCAATTGCAGCACTGTGTCGCAATCTCGAATATTGAGCAATCTGGCAATGCTTGTTCGAAGGGGACTGCAAGGGACCGGGCGCGGCACCAGCGATCTGTGGGCCCGCTGTTCAACAAAGGTGGATGCAAATTTCTGCCTGCCTAAGAGATCAGAAAGTAGCTGTTCAATGAATAAGTCCATACTCTCCGTGACGGTAGATTCTGACACTCCCAGTATGCTTAAATTGTTGCATCTGCTTCTTGCCTGAAGCTCCTCATTGTTAATGGCCGCTGCCGCCAGTCCCTTCTGCTTATCAAAGGCGAGTAGTCTCTGTTTGGCGTTTCTCCACACCATAGCCGGGTAGGGTAGTGTGTAAGCAGGCAGGGTTTCCCCAGGAGCTGCTGCGTCAGGGTGCGACTTGGCCAAGGGTCGCTGGGGCAAAGTGCAGTGTGTTATTGCCTAGTAAAGATCAGGTAGTGGCAGGCAGAAGTGAGTGATTCAGAGGGCCACTGGAGCACGGAGGCAGTCCATGCAGCGCACACAGTGGTCCCGCAGTGCGACTGTGGAGTTTGAAAGATTTGACTGAGGGTGGAAGAAATCAGTCACGTGTTGATGGTTCTCGCCAAGATACATGGGACTTAACGAATACGATTCAAGGTAGGCCTGGTGGTCCTGCTGCAGGTGGTGTGGCTTTTCTGATTGTATCAGAGGATTGTGGCAGGTGTAGCCCACAGCCGGCCCGTCAGGCAGGCCGCCTCAACGCCAAACTGACATCCGGCAGTAGGCCCCTAGCCCCCGCACTGGACTTATCCTCCGGTTCGGCACTCAACGTGGCCAGGGCACAGCAACAAGGCAGGGAACATTACTCCACAATCACTGCCTCAGCCCCCATATCCCAGAGGTTGGGCCGTGGCGGGGAAGAAGGTGTGGCCGATGGGTGCACTTGTCAGGCCCCCCTGGAGGTAAAGCAGGGTAGGGCAGTCTGCGCTACAACCCCAGCGCGCGGGGATCGGCCATTAGTCTCCCCGACCCAGATGAGCTCAGGGTCCAGCCAAATAGGAGCCACTGTCAACTAGGCTCCACAGTGGCATGGGAACCGCGCCATGAGCGCTGAGACCTGATGTGGGTGCGGAGAGGGCCGTGAAGGCCTCAGGAGCGGGGTGGCAGCACGTAGCCCTGGCAGGTGAGAGCGGGTGGCACAGAGGCATCCGATGTCCCTGGTGCCTCATGCTCGCCACCTCCCCTGTTGCCGCAGGGCGTCTGGGGTGAGGTCAGGCCGCCTGCTGACTTACAGTGGTCATTGGCAGTGTATCTCGCCTCACATCAGCAGATGTCCCATGGCAGGCCATTGACCACTCCGGTATTGGATCACTGCCCCCGATGAAGCAGGATGTTAAATGGGCCCATTACAGCAGAATTTAGGGCAACCTCTGCTGGAGCTTCAATATTGTGCGCCCATCTTGGTGGCTGGCGAGGCCACGCCCCCAGTTTACAGATATTTCATCATGACTGAGGTTTCATCTGAGAAATCTTTGAAAGTGTGTGGCATGAAAAAGATTTATGTGGATGATCAACATACAAAATGGTTGTACTGTTTATATCCTGAGCCCAAGCCAGCAGATTGTAAAATTTGCCAGACATTTTCAACAAAGGCACTGAAATATCATGAAACATGATTGGCACTTGTCATTCTGGAGAAGAACATGGAGAAAGGATAGCCTGTGACCCTGCTTCTAAGAGTCAGACAGCTGGGCAAATGCACTCTAGTGTGAAGGAACACAGAGACATAGGGCCTGATTACAACTTTGGAGGAATGTGTTAATCCGTCCCAAAAGTAACGGATATACCACCAGCCGTATTACGAGTCCATTATATCCTATGGAACTCGTAATACGGCTGGTGGTATATCCGTCACATTTGGGACGGATTAACACCTCCTCCAAAGTTGTAATCAGGCCCATAATGTGCTGAAAAAGTTCAAAGAGAAAAGTGTAGACCCTGTTCAGGAAGAGGTCCCAGGTCAAAGATAGTTAACTTCATAGACTGGCCAGAAGTTGTTGTGGAAGATCAAAGAAAAAGGGATTATGTTTCCTAATAAACAATAGAACCCATTTTGCGAACTATGAGGACATCATAAATTGTATTGCAACTGCCACAGCATTTAATTTAGGAAGTTTCACCAAGGCTGGCAGAGGAGCCAAGCCACTTATTGCAGGATTATCAGAAGAACAATGATCCAGCTTTGGATCAAAAGGAGGCCATCTGCAGCTATAAGGAAGGCTTAGAGAAGGAAGGGAAAGCAACTCACCACGGGTAATTAAATATTCTAAATATTGATGATAATGATAATGGTGAATATGCAGAGTAATCTAGCTATAAGGAACCCCAAAAGCAGGAATCACCAAGCTGATTCAGGAACAAGAAGAGCTGAATGGTTACATCCCTCTAAAAAGCTAGTGCCGTTTTCGTTGCAAATGTTGATCTCTTTGAAGGATATGAACACTGCCATCTATAAGAGGCTCCCACAGTCAGTGCAGAATGAGCAGCAGTCAGTTTTGTCAAACTCCACAGCTGCCAATATTGCATCCCTTTTTAGCCACACACACACAGGGGTTATATAGATCAAGAAGCACCTAAGGGTTCAGAACCTGATAATGATGTATGTGATGAACAAGGTGATGATAGAAGTGTAAGGTCACCAGATAACGATGATAATAATAACGATGATGATGCTGATACCAAAGGACCACCAGGGTCTACTGATGAAGGTTCAGAATAGAGTCAATTCATAATACTTACTAATGCAAATCTGGAGCCGGCATGTTAGAGTTCACCAGTGGATAGTATTGATAGATTTTGTTCCCTGATTGAAAAGGCAACAGAGCCCTTCAGTGTCCCGGCAGCTGCAGTATAAAAGTCTTTCTTTCTTTTTTGGTTTCAAAGAGAAATCACACAGAAGTGCAAGCTCAATAACAGTTCTAAATCATCTGTGGGAAGAGGGTCTGTCTATGATGCAAAATTCTGCAACTGCCTTAGTTAATATGGCAAGAATTGAGAAATACAAGGCAGCAGATAATGCTGCAGGATGTATTTTGAAAACTGATTCAGTGATTTCAGCAGTGGCACAACAGAGGTCAAGGAATCCATTGTTCCCTGGTAGAGCACCTACAGATAAGGAAGGCAGGAAACTGGACTTCATGGGGAAAGGAGTCATGTGTTTACAGCTGATGCCTTTACGATTGCTAATCCATAAGTCATTGTAGCAAGATTTCAAAGGCAACTATAGAGCAATACGGCATCATTTCTGGAAAAATAGCCTGAAGAGGATAAAGAAAAAGCTATGGCAGTCATAAAAGATTGACAGGAAGCACCCTCTTCATTAATAGATGCAACAATGGATGCTTCAACTTGCTCTTTTAGGCAGGTAGGAAATTCAACCATCATGAGGAAGTATGGCCAATTGAAGACTGTTGTTTAGATCAGAGGATCAGTTGTGTGTGATAGACATGCCGTTTGATGGCAGTAATGTTTTTGGGAAAAAGGCGGACGAGGCATGTTAAAAATTGGGTCTCTAGTTGGCAGTGGTTTGTACACTGTCCAAGTAGGGACCCTGGCGCTAGTCACGGTAAGAGAGTCACACAGCTAAGATAACACCTCCTCACCTCCTTGGTAGCTTAGTATGAGCAGTCAGGCTTATCTCAGAGGCAATGTGTAAAGTATTTGTGAACACACACAAACACACACACACACACACACACACACACACACACACACACACAAAAACACAGTAAAACACTACAAAAGGACTCCACAGCAGTTTAGAAAAATAGCTAATATTTATCTCAGTAAAACAAGACCAAAACGACAAATATTCAACATCCATAAGTAAAGATATAATTTTTAAAAGATTAAATGTAATTGTAGTTCCTTGAACTCAATGAAGTGCTCGACTGAGGCAAAGTACCTGAGATGCATCAAAAGCAAAGATGATGCGGGCCTCAGGGGCGGTGATGCATTGAAACAGCTGGAGGTACATTGGTTCCTTACTGCTGCAGGAGAAGTAATGTGTTGGTTCCTTACTGTTACAGGGGAGGTGATGCGTTGTTTGCGGCATGAAGCATTGGTTCCTTACTGTGGTGCGGTGTCCATGAAGAAAATGTCACCCAGGGACCGTGCATTGGTGATTCATCACAAGTCAAGCTGCAATGCGTCGATCTCACAGCGATGAAGCAGATGCTGCGTCGGAGTCCGGGCGGTGCCTCGCACACTTTGGTGATGCGGTGCTCGGAACTCACAACTGTAGTTTTTTTGACACGCTGCAGTGAAAAGCTGGGGCCTGCATTGACATCCATGGTCGATGTGTCAAGCGGGGACCATGCACTGGTGCGGGCAGGGGCAATGCGTTGAATCCTTGCAGCGATGGATCGGTTTGGGATGCCGCTGTGAAATGATGCATGGATTTCCTTTTTGTAGGACCAAAAACCTCCTTCAAGGGCCAGAAACTAGATTTGGCACCACTTGGTAGGACAGGGCGCTCAGCAGAGGAGCCCAGGTGCTAGCAGATGAAGTCTTTGATGTCCCTGAGACTTCTTAGCAGGAGGCAAGCTTAAGTCAAGCCCTTGGAGAACCTTGGAATGCAGGATATATAAAGCATAGTCAGTCCTTTTACTCTAAGGACAGAAGCAGCAGGCCAGTACAACAAAGCAACAGGCAGAGTGCCAGTCCCTCTTACAGCATCCAGCTCTTCTTCCTGCCGGAATGTCCTCAGCCCAGAAGTGTTCTAACTGTGGTGTCAGAGGTCCGGTACTTATATCCATTTCTGTCTTTGAAGTAGTCAAGCTTTAAAGAAAAATCTTTGTAGTGCACAAGACCCTGCCATTCCCTGCCCTTGCCACAGACACACTCTAGGAGGTTGGAGACTGCATTATATAAGGGCAGGCGCAGCCTTATTTAGGTGCACGTGTTCGCTCCTCCCACCATTCTAACTTAGGAATACTCATCTGCCTTACGATGGACCATTAGGATATGCAGGGCACACTTCAGCTCCAATTGTGTAGGCAGAGACGCAGAATCGTTAAGCAAGAAAATGGCCACTTTCTAAAAGTGGCATTTTCAGACTTAGTAAGGAAAAGGTATGGTCCCACTTAATAAGCAAAGTTGTTTAATGTCAAAATGCCAATGGTTCACTGATTTTCATGAATGGGACTACAATGAGAACTTTTGTTGCTCCACTTCGAGTTTTATTTCAGAAGACAAATAATTCCCAGTTGAGGTACAGCAACAAGGATCCCACAGAAAAGCAGAAGCTCAGCCAACACGTGTTTCGCCCTTCAGGCATGTCCGCCAGGGCTTTCTCAAGGCTGAAATAAAGAAACGACATACGACTAAAAAATATAGTTCAATTATATTGTAATGAAGAAAAAGGAAACACCACCAAAATGTGGAGACCCAAAATCCATGGGAAAGATCGTGCACACAGAGGTCTAATACGCAAGAAACTTTTTCAAGTAATTGGAGATCCAAGAGAGTAGGTAATGAAAGAAAATTGAGAAATAATAACTAAGGAAGAAAAAAAGAAAAAAAAATTGATTACAAATACTGTTGCGTGTGCACATACACACTAGAAGGTATGTATTTTAAAGGATAAGAAATACAAGAGAAAGCGTGCAGAAATTACCTACAAAGTAAAGAAGAAAGTGTACGACAAGTAATTTTCTTGGAGTCATGTTAATAGTGCTGGTCCTAAATGTTAAGTGGAAATAGGGGGATAAAAGATGAAGGTGCTAGTTAGTATTTACGTAAGTGTACGACTAGTGATGCTCTTGGAACCATATTAATAGTGCCGGTCCTGAGGATTTAGTAAAAGTGAGAGAGTTGGAGATAAAGGTGCGAATTAGTCTTACACAAGAGACGATACCATTATCAAGAATAAATTAGAACACTACATGTAATTACAAACCTACCATACTGTGTAGATAAAGTTCGGCTTGCAAAACAATTGGCTGTATAAATATAAATTCTTATGGTAATCTGCAAGGTAAATAAATGTACATGACATGTAACATCTTAGTAAAGTTAGCTATCCCTTGAATGAAAGAGAAAGTAAACAAGGTAATAGTGCCTCATTATTAAAGAACTTGCTAAAGGAACAATATCTATTTTGTTAATATAACAAAAAGTGCAAAGAAAAAAGCAGAAGTGAAAACGGTCAAGAATATGTAAAGTCACTCGTGAAAATCCATTACGAGTATACTGCTCATAGCAAATCCCGAAGAAGTTAGGGAAGGCTGTTATTTATCCTGTGAAAGGATGTCAAGCATTTATATTGTATTCCTGTAGGGTAAATGTTACGAATATGGAGTGTTTAGTAAATTGGTATTGGTGACCTCTGTATAAAGAAAAATATTAAGGGTTGCGAAGAAGCCTGACATGAGGCTAATAACTGTATTTAATATGGCATAAGGGGCACTGAATCGGAGCCCCCCGTCTCACCTGTTTTCGGTCGGTGCATATATGAAATTCAAGCGTTCGCGTCCGTCGCCATTATATTAAAACGAAGGCGGATGCGCCGGCATAGCACCCCTTTTTATATCCATGTTCGGTATGATTTGTGTCCCACCTCGATGTTGCTGATTAGGTGGAGACTAAGAGAAAGGACTAAAAATACAAAACATCGTAATGTGCCATAGTCGTGAGTAAGCAGCGCCATCTTGGATTTAGAAGAGAAACTTCGCCATCTTATAGTGGTGTCACTTTCATTCGAAATAAAGGACGTGGAGGGAAATAGTAAAAAAAAAGAAAAAAAAGGACTTAAAAATTGAGTAATGGGACTAATATAATAATAAAGATGGTGATGATAGTGGTGATCCCTCTTCGGGTGGGACCAAGTCACAAGGCAATCTAGTTTTATGAAAACTGGTGTAACCAAAAAGGGCCTCACTCAAATCCAATCTGCTATGATACCAAGATTATATGACAGCCCTTATCAAAGGAAAAACACGGGTAGAATAGACGCTGTTTAGAGAAAGAAATATTCTATGAACAAACATGCACCTAAAGTAGTTAATGAGGAAATAGTGACTGATATAAACATAGAAAAAACAATAAAAAAAGAAGCAACAGATTTTTTGAAAAGTACAGAAGGTGTGTTGTCCTATCTGACAACGATAAACACCTAGTGGTAATAGAACATGGATAGCACTTTACATTAGCCAATAATGCCATTCATGATCTTTATTAAGTCCATTGTTCACTGTGTCGTATTTAATTATCAGTTGGCTTTCCTCCTGGCGCAGTCGTACTAATGTATTACCACCTCTTGGGGATGCTATGATTCGTCGAAGGCCACTGAAGGTAAAAGTGCGTTGATGAGAATGAAATTCAGCAAAATGTTCTGCTAGTGGTGCCTTCATTTCCAATTTCTGGATGTTACGGTAGTGTTCCTGAATCCTAGTTTTGAGTGGGCGAATGGTACTGCCTATATAGGTTCGATGACAAGGGCACCATATTGCATAAACAACATTAGTGCTTTCACAGTTTATAAAGTCATTGATATGACAACATTGGTCATTTATGGTGGTAGTTCTGGATTTGGAAAGGCCCAGCTTACAAATAGAGCATTTGCTGCAGGTATAAAAGCCTTGTGGTTTCGAAGGTAGAAATGTATGTGGCTTGGCGTGATAGAAAGATGAGCATAGTTTGTCTCTTAAGTTAGTAGCCCGTCTGAAACCTATTTGAGGAAAATTAGTAATATGTTTATAGATGGAAGGATTGTTCTGTAGTAGGTACCAATGTTTTCTCAGTTGTTTCTGGATAAGGCGATGACCGTTGTGAAACTCTGTAAGAAACCGAATGGTGGAGTTCTTTCTGGCCTGTTGGGGTGTATTTAGCATCTTGTTGTGGTCCATATCTCTCAGTTTGTCCTTCATGAGATTAATTGATTTGCGATCGTAACCCCTGGCTGTGAGTCTCTCAGTCATTTGGGTGGAAATTATATCATAGTCAGATTTGTTGGTACAGTTCAATCTAGCTCTCCTATATTCGCCTTGAGGGATATTTCAAATGGTACTGGGAGGATGACAACTGGTAGCATGAAGGATTGAATTAGCCGCTGTCTTTTTACGAAAGACTCTAGTCTGTAGTTTGTTGTCTTCAATGAAAATCAAGAGATCAAGGTACTCTACTGATGAGTTGGAGATTTGATATGTGATATCAATTCCCCATTTTCAGACTTACAATTCAAAAACCAACTTCACCAAAAGATATATTTTTTTATTGTGAGTTCAGAGACCTCAAACTCCTAATCTCTTTCTACTCCCAATGAGAAACTACACTTTAAATATATTTCAAGGCAATCCCCATCTTTCTCAATGGGAGTGATAGGTCTTGCAATAGTGAAAAACGAATTTAGGGGTATTTCACTATCGGGACATGTAAAACACACCAGTGTATGTCCTATCTGTTAAATACACTGCAACCTGCCCCGGGCATTCCCTTGGGCCTACTTTAGGGGTGACGTACATGTAGTAAAAGGGAAGATTTGGGCCTGTCAAGAGTATTCACTTGCCAGGTCGACATGGCAGTTTAAAACTGCACACAAAGGCACTGCAGTAACAGGCCTGAGACATGTTTACAGGGATACTCATGTGGGTGGCACACTCGGTGCTGCAGGCCCACTAGTAGCATTTGATTTAGAGGCCCAGGGCACACCTGGTGCACTATAGCAGGGACTTACTAGCAAATCAAATACTGTATACCAAATGGATAAACCAAACACCAATATGTTTTAGACAGAGAGCATATGCTCTTTAGCACTGGTTAGCAGTGGTAAAGTGCCCAGATTTTTACAGCCAACCCAAACAAGTCAGGAAAAATAGGAGGAAGAAGTCAGGAAGTTTGGGGATAACCCTGCAAAAATGACCAGGTCCACAAGGCACTTCAGGCAATAAGGGATGATAGAGAGATGGCATGCCTAACTGGATGTTGCAAAATTACCTGCTTTACAGAGGATTTAAAAGGCAGTATTAAAGGTGTGAGCAGCAAGAAAGGTTTTGATCATCCCTACGGACAGTACGGAATTTATGGACAGTACAGTGCAAATGAACAGCATGCAAGACAACAAAAGGCAACAGTGGGGCCCAAGTTATAGACCAGGGCAAGAAGAGCCTGTAGAGGAAGTCCTCTCTCAACATTTGAGGAAAAAGGTGGACGATCATGACGTAACAAATATTACTTCCTCTCACATTCACCTGCCAGTGGGGGGGAAAATGCTGTATTATTTAAAAGGTTGGCAGCAAATAACCGATAGATGGAGTTTAGATATTGTAAAACATGTGCACTGAAATTTCTGGAAGAGCCACCATCAATTCCACCAACACAAGAGAGGCACAGACATTTGAAGGAACTAAAGAAATAATAAAATTAATGGGGAAAAAAGCTATTAAGAGGATGCCATCAGTGGAGGAGTATAGGGGCTTTCACTCAAGGTTCTTTCTAATTAAAAAAAATAATCTAAAGAGTGGGGCTAATTTTAGATTTAAGAGAATTGAACAATTTCATAAAGAAACAGAGTTTCTGTATGGTCACACTGCAGAAAATTATACCATGTACAAAAAAAAGATTTCAGTTTCTAAGATAAATAGACTGTGTGTACTTTTACTTCAATATCTCGATTCACCAACATCACAGTTTATGGTGGACGGACAGCACTGCAAGTTCAAGTCTCAAGCCCTACCTTTCAGGCTAAGATCAGCACATTGAGGTCTTCACAAAATGCATGGCTCTGATAGCAGCGTACATAAGGAGGAAAAGAAGTATGCTGTACCTGGATGACTGGTTTATTAAAACGAGTACACTACAAAGAGCCCAATCCATGACTAGTTTACTTTGGAAGTGCTTTTGAAGTAGGGTCTTGCTATAACAGAAAGAAATGAAATCTTCAAAAGCAGGGATTTTGTAATTTTGGGTGCAAAGATAGTAACATTAGAGGGAAGGTCTCTTCACCTAACAGCATAGTTCATCAGGACTTAGAGTTTGGACACTTGAATATTTCAGAGGAATGCAAGAGCACCAGCAGTAATCAGACTGTATAATTTGATATGGAAATGTTATGTAATATGAGCATTTAGGAGAAATCTGGATCTGATGAGTATTGGAGCCGCATACATTTTTTACCTTATCGATTACATCTAGCTGAGTCAGGTTTGTCTTATGTGTCAGTTAAAGTGCAATTAGCCTCAATATCAAGGTCTTTGAGATCATTAAATCAAGTGTCATTATATTCTCGTAGAGCGATAAAAGAATCAATGGAAGGATTGCTCCAAAACGTTTCTTCAGCTTCAAAGCTAGTGCCAGAGTGGGAGCAAAATACTGTCTTCATGGCTTTGATGATGGCGCCTTTTAGACAAATTCATAAAGCAATATTAAAGCATTTGATGTGGACAACTGTTTTTCTTGCTGGTAACTGCATCAGTGAGAGTTGGTGAGCTGAGTCATATTTGAATTTTCCAAAGGATAAATTAACAATGATGACAAATCCAAAATTCATTTCAAAGGTGCTGGCTGTTTTATTTGAAGCAAAAAATTGTCACTTACATCTCTTGAGAATCAAGTAGTAGGGGATGAAAGAGTATTACGTTCATTAGGCATAAAGAGGTGTCTACAGTTTTGTTTGCATGGAACCAAGTAGATACAGATCAACTCTTTGTGGCTTTTGAATTAGGGAAGTAAATGGAATGCAGTGATTAAACAAACACCTGCAAGATGGATTGTGGTATGTATTACTACAGCTGATTCTGTAATGACAACTCCATTCTCAGGAGTAGTAAAGGCACATTTGAAACGAGCAGTGGCAACAACAGCTTCCTTCTTTGCAGGAATTCCTTTGAAGGACACTTGCACGGCAGAGACATGGAGAATGATACATACTTTTGTAAAAAATTATTGTTTTCGATTTGCATGCCATCCAAGAGGCTGCGGTGGGACAGGCGCACATGCTCAGAAATCTGTTTACATAAGGGAAGCCTCATTCCCACTTTGTTTGTCTGGATTCAAGCTTGTGAATCTATGAAAGATCTAGTTTTTAAAAAAGAAACACGTTTTCTGGGGTCCCCAGCATTGGTATCTTTCTTAGGTTCACATGCGGCCCATCCATCGCCCCTTGTAATGAGGCTTTCAAAATGTAATAAAGAGAACTTGCAAATTAGAAAATCTGATGGACTATCCAGACATTCGAACATCTGGGTGAGCTCTGATTGGCTGGAGTTTAGTTCATGTTTAATGATGTGGATGGGATGGAAAAAGCTTGAATGAGTCAGTTTTAATGAGAGTAGTGAATACATTGCTGTTTCGGTGTTACTGGGGGTTCACAAACTGACAACTGGAAATGAGTCAAGCATGTGAATCTATGAAAAATACTAATACTGGGGAACTGGAGTTATATATAAGTAACCTATTTCCTTTACAATGAGGCTGGGAAGTTGCACATTATGGTGATGTTGCAGGCTCTCACAAAAATCACATAAATCTATATGAAAAGTATTCTCTCTGATTTATTACATTAATTCATAAACATTTTGTATATTGCAGACATAAAATAATTTCTAAAACCAATGAACTTTACAATATTGCACCTCCCGGTTTTCAGTTCATCTTATGTACTTCATCACCTCCAAACTTTCACAATTATCCCCCAAATTTCATTAATCAACAACAATTGTAGTTTGTCATAATAGAATTTAGCTGGTCTGAAATAACATATATCGTAAATAACAATAACAACTTGGGTCTAATCACAATCTCCAATATTTGTTTTCTACATCGCACAACTGAATCACAAGTTATAACTAGAACTATAATTAGCAGTTGACGGAAACCATCCTTCATTTTGCATCTTTCTTGTGAGTGTGTCAGGGTTTGAAATACAATATCATCTGTTTATGTGTAGGCTCCAATTGTATGTTTTTTTACTTCTATGTAGGGGGCATGTGGCTCGTGCGGGCTGTATGTGAAATATCCACTGTCTACATGTTTGTGGTTCTACCAGATTTCATGGTGGGCGCTCATCATTTTTAACCTCCAATTTGGCGACAAATGTTTCCCAGGCATCACACCCAGTGTGCTTCTGACCTTCATCTAATAACTTGCGTAGTACCTGATATTCTATGCGTGCCCAGCGCATTGTTAAGGCACGCCACGTTTTCAGATCTGGCACTTCAGGGGCTTTCCAGTTCATAGCAATCAACATTTTGTACATTATGAAAGCTAGGTCTGCAAACCTGTGTATGTACCTGTGCTTTTTATCCCTTATCCTAACTCCCAGTAGACAGGAGCCGGGCTCCAGCGTGAATACAAGGTCTGTTATATCTGAAATATCAGCCACTACTCCCCGCCATTCCATCTCCAGGGGACTGCACTCCCAGACAATATGATAGAAGTTGGCTGACGGGGAGCCACAGCGAGGGCAATGGAAGTCTGCTCCAGGAAATATACGCTTCAACCGACATTAGCGTTCTTTCCTCGAAGCAGTCTCCTACCGTTAGTATACCCGCCTCTGCCCAAACTGCAGTAGAATACGTGCCAGCTATATTCCCCCTTCCTAGTATTTGTCCCAGTGGGATAAGGGGGGGGGGGGGAGTATGGAATCCCTGTTCGGCCCTTTTGGATATACCGTGTCCAACATTTGTGTGCAGCTATCATTAATGGGTTACCGGAGGGCCTTTTTGCTAAAGTATTTGACAGCCATGTGATCAGTGGCATCCCATGTAGCTGTTTCATGATCCATGTGGATTCAGCCGACTCGGGTCTGTGTATCCAGTTTAGTATCCACTGCAGTTGTGCAGCAGCAAAGTACAATTCAAAGTTTGGGGCTCCTAGTCCGCCCTCACTTAATGGACGCTGTAGTGTGGCAAGAGCCACTCGGGTTCTGCCCCCTCCCCATATAAGACCCAGTAATACTGTGTTTAATTCACCGAATACATTTTTAGGCACTATCACTGGCAGTGCCGCAAAGAAGTACAGAAGTCGGGGAAGTAGTAACATATTCACTATCGCCACTGTGCCTAGTGGCGACAGTGGCAATGCACACCAGAAACATAAGGACCCCTTTATAGAATTCAACGTGTGCCCCAAGTTGCCATCCCTCAGGTCGCCAGGCTTGTGGTATATATGAACTCTCAGGTACTTGAAGGTGGCAAAGCACCATTTCAAGCGCCCTTCTGGTGCAGACTCCCTATTCTCAGTGGGCCATTCAGTCAGTGGGAATACACACGACTTATCCCGGTTCACCATCAATCCCGATATCCTTCCATATTCCTCTAATAGGGATATCACCAAAGGCATGGTTTCACTTCCCCTTCTCACATATATCAGGCCATCATCCGCATATAACGAGACTGTGCCGGGTTCCCTCACTGAGCACTCCCCAGCGATCCCCCTCCGCGCGGAACCTATTTGCCAGTGGTTCCATCGCGATGGCGAACAATAAGGGAGATAGTGGGCAACCCTGTCTGGTGCCCCTTTCAATAGGGAAGCTGTTTGATACAATGTCTCCTGTCTTCACTCTGGCCCTGGGTTCTGCATATAGTGTCTGCACCCAGCATATGTAACTAGGTCCAAACCCCATACTCTGCATCATTGCAAATAGGTAGTCCCACCCTAGTGTATTGAATGCTTTCTCAATGTCCAATGACATTGCCACATTTTTGTGTGCCTCTGGCGGAGTATCCCCTATTATACTCAGCAGCCTGCGAATATTCAAAAATGTGTTGCGTTTTGGGATGAAGCTGTTCTGGTCTTCGTGTACTAAGGTGTGGATTATGGGAGCTAACCTATTTGCTAGGATTTTGCCCAATATTTTGCAATCTAGATTTAATAGCGAAAGTGGTCTATATAACTTAACATCTGTAAGGTCGCGACCCTGTTTAGGCAGGACCACTATCAATGCTTCCCGCTGTGTGTGTGGGAGTAATTTGCGGGACCACGCCTCTTCAAACACCGCCAGCAAGTGTGATTTCAAGTGTTTGGAGTAGGTGGTGTAATATTCTATGGGCAAACCATCTATTCCTGGCGCTTTATTTCTGGACATCTGCACCATGGCCACCTTTAGCTCTTCCATTGTCAGAGGAGCCTCTAATGTCTGTTTATCTGCTTGTGACAATTGTGTTAAATTCTCTCCTCTAAGAAAGATCTCCAATTGTTGGATAGTGCATGATGTCCGTCCCTTATATAAGCCTGTGTAGTACTCCTCAAACGCTTAATTGATTGCTTCCTGACTGGTGGAGTTAGGAGCTTGTTGGCGATCCTCTTGGAGTAGCCATGCCCGCAGTCTCCCTGATCTATCTCCTTCTGTTTGTAGTCGCATTAAATAATAATTGTAATCATGGCGGTGGAGCCTTAAATCTGCCTCATTATATTTTGAGCGTATGTTCCCAAGTTCTACCTGTGGTGCCCCATTTTGTGCCACTGCGATTTCCAGCTTTCTCATCTCTTTTTCCAATGTGGTAACCTCAACATGTAGCGAGCGCCTGACCCCCCAGCTGGCTGACACAGTGTACCCGAACAATAACTTTGTGTGCGTCCCACTCAATTGCTCTTGTATCTGTGGAGCCCTTATTTATTTCCCAGTAGTTTCTTATTGTTGTATTTAATTCCTCCCGGAAACCCTGGTCTAGGAGAGCCTCCCTCTGCAGGCGCCAAGTGGCAGATCGTCTCCTTCCCCATCGCAGTGTTAACCTAAGTGGGGAGTGATCGGATAGCGTTTTGGCCAGGTATTCAGCATCCTTAACTAGGGAGCATATTTCGTGGGTACCCCACATAATGTCTATCCTAGTGTGTACTTTGTGGGGTACTGAATAGAAAGAATATTCTTGTTGCGTTAGGTGGCTTATGCGCCAGAGATCGTGTAGTCTCAAGTCCCCTGCCCATGTCAACAGTAGACCAGTAGCACTCCCGTGGGATAGATCGATCGAGTGTCATGTCCGGTATGCTATTGAAATCTCCTCCCCATGCAGCTGGTGCTTCGGGGCTGACTAGCAAGGCCGGTGTCAGAGTACTCAAGAATTCAGGCAGTGCACTATTAGGGGCGTAAATCCCTATTATCGTGAGTTGTCTACCATCCAACTGCCCCTCCATTACCACATATCTGCCCCCTTGATCTATTTTGTGTGTGTGTTGGACATACGGTACCCCCTGAGCTATCCACACCAATACCCCCCTGGCATAGGCCGAGTATGATGTGGCTATAATCTGTCCTCCCCATCGCCCCCTTAATACTTTCAGATCGACCTCTAGTAAGTGTGTCTCTTGCAGGATGGCAATGTGTATCCCCTGGCGCTTAAGGCGGGCGTGGACACAATGGGGGTGATTCTAAGTCTGGCGGGCGGCGGAGGCTGCCCGCCAGACTTCCCCCTCCAAAATACCGCTCCGCGGTCGAAAGACCGCTGAGGGTATTTTGGGTTTTGCACTGGGCTGGCGGGCGACCGCCAAAAGGCCGCCCGCCAGCCCAGTGCAAAACACCCTTCCCACGAGGACGCCGGCTCAGAATTGAGCCGGCGGAGTGGGAAGGTGCGACGGGTGCAGTTGCACCCGTCGCGAATTTCAGTGTCTGCAAAGCAGACACTGAAATTCTTTTTGAGGCCCTCTTACGGGGGCCCCTGCAGTGCCCATGCCATTGGCCCCGCGACACCCCATACCGCCATCCTGTTCCTGGCGGGAGAACCGCCAGGAACAGGATGGCGGTATGGGGTGTCAGAATCCGCCATGGAGGATTCATTTGGGCAGCGGAAAACCGGCGGGAGACCGCCGGTTTTCCACTTCTGACCGCGGCCGAACCGCCGCAGTCAGAATGCCCAGCGGGGCACCGCCAGCCTGTTGGCGGTGCCCCCGTCATTTTAGCCCTGGCGGTCTTGGACCGCCAGGGTTAGAATGACCCCCAATGTCTTTTACCCTGCGTCGCCATTCCCCGCACGTTCCACGTGATTATATTGTATTCATGCATAACATGGTTTGAAATCTACACCATGTGTTTTTGTCCCGTATTTGTTTATATGCCCTGGGCTGGTCCGCCAACACACCCCAAGCTATTTTTTCCCGTTCCTTGCATGTAATATAAACTAACAGCTGCACCAATATGTCTCGTTGTTTGAAAAGACCTAAAAAACATAAATAAATGCAATCCCACCCACCACCCACCCCAACAACCGTGCTGAACTTGAAACAAGATACACACCACACTTCTAATTAAGAAAAGCTGTATCCATGCGGATACCTTCTGGGGAGGCATAATAGCAATAGGAGGTGACCCTTATAAGGGACCCCCACCTTTAACAAAAAGAGAATTTACGTATGTCGGCACCCCCACGGTGTGCGCCGGCTCCACCAACTCCACAAGTGCATTATTATGGCTTACTCATATAAAAATTGAACGAGCCGGCTAGCTATTACTTATATGCAAAGGCTGTGTCCTACTTGTGCAGTCTGGTCCTTCTGTGCCAGTGTTCCATGATACTACCACAGAGTCCAATGAGGGATAATGCCGCTCTACCCCACCCTCTTCCTGTCATCACAATGCATCCGCTGATCTGGGTGTTAACTTCGGACCTCTTAGCGCCTCCAATATAGGCGAATGGGAACTAGCTGAATCTGAGTCTGTGTGGTTGTTTACATTGGTGTGCAGCACGCCGAAAGAGTTTTGTGTGTGCAAAGTCATCTCCTTCAATACCTTTGCTCTCTCAGCTGCTGCTTGTTTTACGGATGGTTGTGATGTAGAGCGTTTCCTGGTTCTCCTCCGTACTGGTGATGTGATCCATTCGCCGCCATCTCCCGTGCCCTCCCGGGGCTGTGCCAGCCCCTTGGCATCCATCCATGTCCACGCGTCTTCTGGGGTGGGGAAGATATGCATTTTATCATCTGAGATCACTCACAATTTAGCAGGGAACATCAGGGCATACTTAATGTTATGCTCCCGAAGTCGTTGTTTGATTTTCAGAAAGGAATTGCGTTGTCTCTGTACTTCTTGGGTGAAATCCGGGTAGGCAGTGATAAATGAGCCCTCATGTTGTATAGGGCCTTTGTTATGAAAGTGTTGCAGTATTGCGTCTCTGTCCCTGTAGTTCAGAAATCTTGCTATTAGTGGTCTAGGCTGCATCCCTGGAGCCACCTGTCTCCCCGGTACTCTGTGTGCTCTTTCCACAGAGAAAAACTTTGATGGGGCACCAAGCATTACTACTTTGATTAGCCATTGTTCCAAAAATAGTTCTGAGTTTTGTCCTTACGATCTTTCGGGAAACCCCAAAAAGTGGACATTATTGCGCCGGGATCTGCCCTCCGCCTCTTCCGTTCGTCGCCAAAGGACCTTCATCTTGGATTCCAAGCGTCAAATTTCTTTGTGATTTTCTAGTGCTAGTGGATTGAGCCCGCTCAGCGTGTCTTCCACTGTACCAACTCTTTCTGTCAAGTTACGATGATCCACGCTTAACAGATTGAGGTCCTGGGACACTGTATCGATTCTATTTTCTAATGAAGATTTGGTGTCCATTATTGCCTGCAGCATTTTCTCAAATTAAGTCGAATGGGCTTGCAACGTGTTTTCCAGGGACGATAGACTGGGCGTTGTTTGCCGTTCACCTGATGTTATCCCGAGGTTGGACCGCTCCTGAGCTTTGGCTGCCTTGGATTTCCCCGCCATGATCACTGTTTTGCGTCACTTCCCTGTAATTTAGTTGAATGTTTCAATATGAGAATTGCACATTGATTTCCATAGCAGACCTGTTCCTTCAGGTTGACGTAGAGCCGCTCACTGTGCGAGCCTTCCATCTACACGGTACGAGAAGTGTCTGCAATTTTTGGGGGGTTCCTGTTACCACAGTTCCCCTGCTGACGTATGCAGCCCTCACCCCGTTTTCTCTAGGTAGCAGCAGTAGCCAGCATTGACGCCAAACCACCATCAGGCTGCTTGCTCTTGTGTTTGGTTCGTGGCGTTGAAGGGGGCAGCGTTCCAATTAAAAAACCAAGTCCCCCCTTTCAGCACCTGCCAAGACCCAACTGTCTGTCTCCTGCAGCCCGTCGCTTCAACTTTGACTTTGGGCCCTTGGGCCGGTGCTTGTGTCTCCGGCAAGCTCCCTTCTTCAAACAAGGGATGAGGGGTGTGGGACAGAAAGGTAATCGACCCTACTGACTCCCTGCTAGTCTTTTCCCCCTCCACTCTCCAAAGGGGGGGGCCTCTGTGAGATCACATCTGGCGTTGTCTCGCTCCCCCAGAAAAAGCAATGCGAAGCCGCTGGAAAAAGGTGGGGGGGGGGTGGCAGAGGGAGGCCCACTCTATTTACTCGGTCTCTCCACCGGTGGGCCTCCACTCACCACACCCCTCCCTCAACAAGGTCCACCTGTGTCTGTTGTAGGCCCCAGCAGCCAGCATGTTTAGTTGCCTCAGCATCCCAGGCAAGGGCCGGCACCTCACTTCAGCAAGCGGCTGGGCTTCACTTATGAAGAGGGGGCCCGCTTAGAACCCGCCGTACGCCCCTCGGCTGTCTTCCTTGTTTCCAATCATTTTTGAACGGGCCTCCAAGGTCTGCCAGTCCAGGGACTGCTCCTTCAGAGGCGCTGCGCGGTTCCTCCTTGAGCGCCGCGCGGCGTGTGCCGATGAGGGGGGGAGGGGAAGAGGAGGGAGTGAGAGATCGGGGGGGGGGGGACTAGGGTAGTTTCGACACCCCCGCCAGCCCCCACCGTCCACTCACCGCACCCCGCTATGTTTCACCAGGCCCAATCGGCCCAGACGCTGTCGAGCGAGCGGATCCGCCTCTCGGTTCTCCTCACAACTCGAGGTCCAGGATCTCCCTTCCGGAGAGGCCGCACACGTCCCGCAAGCCACCGGGAGCCGCCTGCGTCTCGCCGAGTCCACCTCGACACGCCGCCAGCGCTCCAGGGACCCAGGAGGACAACGCCCGACCCTTAGGAGCGTCTCCGGAGGCGGCGACCAGGATTTTTGGTGGGCCCGGGACAGAGCCTACATTTCAGGCATCCGTTGCGGCCGCCATCTTGGCCACTCCCACCACAATTATCCAAAACGAAATATAAATAAAATGTACCTAACAAAAGTGTTAGGATATGCTTTGATTTTGAATTAAGGTAGTTTTTAGTCTGATCCTGTTTAGAATTTAAGATAGCAGCCCCCCAGCCAGACATCCCGAAGAATTTGGTTTAGTCTGTATTGCATTCATATGTAAATTTGATAGATTATAGGATTTAAAGTGCCACATTTCCTGCGGACAGACCACTTGGTGCTTGGCCGAAAAAGTTGTTAGATTGTACCTGCTCGATTTTATGTCTCTCTATCCCAACAGTTTTCTAAGAGCAGATCAGAAGCTAATTGAATTACGACTTACACATATTGTGCCTTTGGTTAAGTGTGGTGCAGGGCTGTCCGGTTCTGGTTGAAGCATAGGTCTGGTGGTCTTGTAATAGTAACCTGGCGCCCAGAGGCTAGTTGTTTGGTGACATTAATGCTTAGATTAATGTTATTAATTGCACTGGAGGGACCTCTGAAGTGATTTCTTTCGTAAATCAATCCAGAATGGTCGTCTTGTTGGATAGGACTGCCCTTGTAATATGTATGTATACTTAGGTTTGGTTGGTTTTGATAGTAGTACACCTCAGGAGACCAGGTCACCTTCCCTGGACCTGATTTTTCTCACTGTTGATTCAATAGATATTATTGTATAGGTATGCTCTGTTTCAGAACTGAGATTGTGAGAGAGCTTTACACTTGTTCTCTAAAGGATATGTTGGTCATTTCCAGGAAATAACGTATTTTCAAAAAGTTTTGGCAATTCAAAATGTCCTGTGACCCTTGTGAAATGTAATCAGGAGTAAAGTCGAGAGTGGTACTGTCATTGTTAACACTAAATGGCAGTAAGGGTACTGTAAATCTGTTTTCCGGTACAGGGAGTAGCAGTAGAATCTCACCTGCAATGTATGATGGTGACCATGCATGGTCAGATTTATATTGTTTGTCTCTGCTGTAGAACCTTGAGTTTAATTGTTTGTGGATACCTTTGAGTAATTAGAAGAGAGTTAAGCATTTTTTTGTTGCAACCATGAAATCCATGTAGGAAAGCGCTTTGACAAAAAAAGTGAAACTGTCCACTATAGTTTTGGAGAAGTTTGCAGATTATGAGTTCATAAAACTTGTAGTATCTGAAGGACTTCTAAAGCCTGAAGTAGGTGTGAGGTGCGTAGAGATGTATGTATTGACCCTATTTTGAATCAGTGATGATGTCACCTGAACCCAATCTTCTTTTGTGTGGATGTTTGTTGAATTTAATGGAATGCAGTCCTTGACATCCGGTATGTCTTGCCCCCTATAGCAGGCAGAGGGTTCTGCATTTTCATCATTGATGGTGTGCTCTTTCTGACCTAATATCTGAAAGAAGTTTGTTTTGTGTCTGATTAAACAGGAATTTGAGTAAGTGCTCCTAGTTTTGTTTAGATTAGATTTTTTTTATTTAATCTTCTCAGTTTTTTTAAACAACACTTAATGTAAGGTTGAAACTCATCACTTGAGGCCCCTAATAAAGGTTGAACAGCCGCTTCATTCATTACAGGCTTGTCTGTTAAGATTACTGTTTCATCAGAATAGTCTTCCTGACATTAATTTGTACCTCAGGAGCAGTCTGGCGCATTAAGTTGTGTCAGTAAGTAATTGCTAGGATCACTGCTATTGTTGCCTTCTATATGTGATGTACGAATTACTGTCCTGATCTCATTACATGCTTGGAGAGATATTGGCTTGAAAATATTAGTCCTGGCAAAGGTTTACCTTCTCTGGTATGATTTGTGGTAAATAGATGAATCCAGTTTTGCTAGATTAGATAGATGAAGTACCATCTCTTCTAAAATCTGCGGACTTTTCAAAAGGAGTTTGACAGTGTTAAAAATATTTTTAAGTTAAATTTTGATATATTTAAATAAAACTGCTTTGAGAATGTGGATGATTGCTTTAGCTGTTTTATCTGACATTTTTGAAAGAGTTAATTGCTCCAGTTGTTTGCAGCACCGCCAAAAGGGCTCAGGATAATAGGGCAACAGTCAAGGTGACCCTGAAGCTCCAAGAAACAGCTCACACGACTATTGTGGTTAGCCACAGAACCTATTGATGTCCCTGTTGAGCGGCAGCAGGTATTAAACTACCTTTATCTTGTCTCCTGAGATATTCTCAAGTTATTGCTTCTTTCTCCATCAATGAGGTTTTGCACTTTACAAGAGTGGGTGCTGTGGTCGGTGGTATTTGTACTGGGGGCCCTCCTCACACTTTATCTTTTCCTATGTCTAGAACTTGTTCTATTTCTTGAAATTATGTGACAATTCTCTTTTTGCCTTATAGTGGAAGATTAGGCAAAATGGATGTGCCCATTGACAGAACACTTTATGCGTTTTCAAGAAGTTTGTGACTACTAGGCCGTTTGGTCTCTTCGTGAAGTGGAGGTTACACAATCCGGGAAGTGCTGTATCATATATCCTTGGAATACATTTTCCATTTTCCTATTTAGGCTTGGCTAGTGTCATTAGTTCCTACTCTTCAAAATATATGCTTTTGTGAGGATGTCACAAGAGACGTCCATTCTGAGGCTTATAGGTCCAAACCTGTGTGTTCAGTCTAGTCTTAAGGGCTGTACCATTGGCCTAAGTCCAAGAGAATGCATTGGTTCATGTACACTGGCTTCATGCCATAACCTTCTCTGGTACTGATGTTTTTCAGATCTGGGTTAAATCTCCCTTAGGGTGAACAGAGCAACACATCAACATGATGGACGGAATTCTGAACAATGCTAACATTCACCCCCTATCACAAAGATCTGGGTTTAATCCATTGTTTTTTAGTCCACCACGCCACCCATGTTTGGACCCAGCAATATCTGTCTGGGGCCTGTCCCCCATGGGAACAGTCCAGTCCGAACTGCCAAGCCAGGTCCTCCCTGGACCGGAAACAAGCATCCTGGGACCGGTTTTTGGGTATCATCCCTCATCTGACAGGGTAGTTTGAATCCAGTTGCACAGTGAACAAGGGACCCATAGGGATCATCCCTTATCTGACAGGGTAGTTTGAATCGAGTTGCACAGTGAACAAGGGACCCATAGGGGTTGCTGTGTTGGCCCTAAGTGGCAAGGGTATGCCCAGACGTGGGTCCCTTGCTCACTGTGCCCCAGGATTCAAGCTAGCCTGACTAATGAGGGGTGATACCCTGAAAACAGTCCCAGGATTCTTGTTTCCAGTCCAGGAAAGACCTGGTCAGGTAGTTTGGCATGGACTGTTCCCATGAGGTACAGGGTCAAGACTGATTTACATATGGCTGGGTCCAAACTGGGGTGGCATGGTGAGCAAATGAACGATGAATTTAACCCAGATCTGTGACTGGGGGTGAGTGTTTGAAAAGTTTCAGCGCTCAGTCCATCATCTTGTTGTGTTGCTATGTTCACCCTAACTGGGCCAGACGTGGGTCACTTGCTCACCGCGCCACTGGATTCAAGCTAGGGTCACTGATGAGGGGTGACACCCTGAAACTGGCCCCAGGATGTTTCTTTCCAGTTCAGGGAGGACCTGCCCTGGCAGTTTGGGCTGGACTGTTCCAATGGGGAACAGGGTCAAGACTGACTTGCATATGGCTAGGCCCAAACTGGAGTGGCATGGTGAGCAAAAGAACAATGGATTTAACCCTGATCTGTGACTAGGGGTGAGTGTTTGAAAAGTTTCAGCACTCCGTCCATCTTATTGTGTTTGAATGAATGTAAACACTGTCTACAAGTGCCCCTGCCTTCATGCCATCACTTCAAATCCTATCTTTAGTAAAGAGTTTAGAGCACATCCAAACATTGAAGTACTGATCTGAAACTACCCCCTTAGAATAACACTAGCCATTGGGTCCAATATTAACCCAGTGGTGGGACCTGACCCTGAGAAAAGTGATAAAGTGAAGCCATCATGCAATATTTTGGTTCCCAAAGAAAGATTAACAATACAATCACTTGATAAGTATTTAGTCAGTCAATGGTCTTGCGATAAGGGCCTGAGAAGATCTGATGTTGGTGATGCCCAGTGCTTACTTCAGTGGTGCAACATGTACACTCGAATTAGGAAAACCTTGTACAGGTTGGTGGCCCCAGGTGACCACTTTGACAGACACACCCCACACGGGATGGTAAGGGCACACATTATAGGTTTCTCAGTACATCCCAATTGGTAACTGAGAGATGCCTAGCAGGAAATCAGTTTTCTAGGACTGTTGGCAGTTGCAAGAGCTCTAAAAGGCCTTTTAGAGGTTGCTGTACCATAAAGTAGCCTTAAAATGAAAAGATCACATGCCAGTGCAATACATGCATGAACAGTGTGATGCTCATTCTCTTCAGTTGTTGACTTTTGCACAAACGATTGTTGTGAGGACCTCTTGGACCCATACTTTCATTTCATATTTTATTTGTTTTATTAAGACTGTTAATTACTTTTTCCATACTTTATCAGCTTGTTTTTTTCTAGGAATATAGAGAACACGATGTTTGCTTAGTTAGCCTTTGCACAACATATAATCAGTCCTTTCTGTCCAAGGCTAAGAATACAGTACACAAAATGCTAGCTTGTGTTACCCGTTCAGGCAAGAGCTTCTAACACCTAGACACAGCATTACACGAGGACTGTGCTTCCTATAAATCGTGATTTCATTATATAAGTGATGCACTGACTCAGGAGAGCCAGAGGGCATTCCGGTCACAGCTGTTTGACATGCTGTTCAGCTGGATCTAGCCTACCAGCCCTGAAACCATTTACACCACAGGCCACCTCCTTACACTATCTTCCGCTATGCGGTTGTGGCTAATCCCTTAGATCGGGCCGGACAGAAGGGTACACACGCTTTGCTCTTGAGTATAGTCTTATGGTTAGGTAGAAACCTCTAGAACATCTAGATTCACATATACCGTGGTTGGATTGTTTATTTTTCTTCACCATGTTTGTAATGCTGATTACTTTGCTTTGTTCCATTTGCCTAAGTATTGCAGCTCACTCGCTATAATTCTAGATTGCGATTGTTTCAATAAATGTATTGAAAATATCTCTTGCTTGTCTTTTGTGTCTCACCTTGGTATTCATGAGTAATACAATGAAAGTGTAAGATCTATTTCCACTACTTCCCTGGTGAGTCAGTGTCATGTTCAACTTGCCATAACCACCTTCCACCCCGGTTGGTTTGGGGTCTGGCAGAAGAGGTACTGTGAGCTGGCCAGGAATTGGGCCAACAGTTCCTTACAGTGTGGACAGACTTAGTCTCCCACATTCTGAAGTTCAGTTGTCCTAATACGCAGTCCTATTACCATGGTAGAAACAGTATAACATGGCGCCACCAGCATATTTAGGTCAAGTACTTATTAAATGACTCTCTCCTGAGTAGTTTTATTTCTGTGCCCAGGGTGCCCTATTCACCATTATACAGTCACGTCTGTGGTGTTTGGGAAATATCCTCCTCAGTTCAAGCTTGCATCTTTAAAAGGATATCCCACTTAGTATTTCCTTCTCTGAATTCTGTTTTTTTAAAAATGAGGAATCCAGTTGTTATTCGAATAAAGTGTAGACATGCTGTCACACAACATGCACTTCATAATGGGCTACCTAATGGGGTTGGAAATGTGACAGTTGTGATAAAGGCACACAATGTGTACAAAACTGAAACATTTTATTCATGGGTCAATTTTCCTGCAGTAGGTGCCAGTAGAAATACATTTCATACATACACAGTTGCTAACCCACAGACACAATACAAACCATACAACTATTTAGAAATGCCATTAAAATTTTAATTAACATTGAAATTGTTTCCAAGGAGCCCTACCACACAATATTGATTACATTGGATTGGGTCCCCTCTGTAATGACTGAGCCACACAGCCAGTCCTAGCTGCCTACACACCATATCCAAACGTACAAAATTTGGCTGCAGCCGATCTGTGCCCATTATATAATAACTATGTAGACATTTAACAGAATTTGTTATGTGAACTTTAAACACTACCCAAGCGAAGGCTGCTCAAGCTATTCAAAAGCCATTTCTACTCCTAGGATTAACCCAGTGCCTATAAATGCTATTATGGAAAAAGTACCTACCATCTGGAATGAAATTTAGTTCTGGATAGCACACACAACAAATCAGCTTGAAGCAGGGTTTCCCTATACGAGACTCCCAAGTCAATAGAACTCTCACACTGTGCTTGCAACTTGGGATTGTGCCCTCTATTGATGACTGTTCTACATGGGGCACTGTTTTCGCACAAATTTATGGTACACCATCTCTTGCTGTTTTACCAAATGTGTTAACATGGATACAAAACAAATTCAGGGCTGCACTTGCACTGGATTTGGGGATGAAATTGATAGGCAATGTTGTCATAGTAGCCTCAGTTATTTTCAGAAATATAAAAGGGTAAGCAGCATTGGTGGTACTCCAATTTCTCATGCAAGTTCCTTCAGTGGATCAGGAGCATCTGCTGCAGTAACTTAGGGTCCAGACCAAATAAGCCACAGCTTAAAGGTAATCTTGAAAAGGACAAAACCAAACAAGTACAGGAGTCTTCTGAAAAAAGCACTGGGACAAACAAAAATCAAATAAAGATAAAGTAAAATCACAGGGAGAATCTCTGCAGCCTGAGTGCTCTCAGAATTGTTATTATTAACTTAACCGTGGTATTTGAAACAGTCTGATAGGTATCAGTATACTGACAAACGTCCTTCTCGTTCCTTTCAGGACTCAACAGATGGTCCAAGAGACTAGGACGGTCAGAACGCAGGCAAATAGAGTACGTGAAACCAAAGAGGGACTCACAACGCTCATCTGATATCTTAATAAAAAAGGAAGAGAAACTTCCTCAACAAAAACCTCAATTTAAAAAGAGGGTGGTTGTGGGAATTTAGGCAAAATATGCCACACATGAGAACGTTACTGCAGAACAGGACGTGGGCGGTGGCTCGGCTCGACATTGCGGCAGAGGTCACACTAGTTCACCAGCATCCTTAAGAGTTTCTGGATGTGAGAGCAACTAATTTCTACTTCGAAGTCCAAACCCCTAACAGGCAAGTCGCCCCTCCAGACCAATTTTGCACATTAAACACATAGATTGGGGGGGGGGAGCATAATGCGCACAATTAAAGTAACTTTCTGGGAAACCTTAACACTCAGCTATGACCTTCTGTTGGCTGAAAAAGATTGTCATCGCAGTTTGTCAGAACTCTCCCACAAGGAGATGATGGAATTTTACTCTTTCTCAGTCCTCATTCCTGAGCAAGTAAACCAAGCTTGCAGTGCAGAATGGGCTCTCGCACAAGCCCGGGCACTATTTCCCAACTATGAGGTCTGGGATAGGGACTCTCCCTCTCAAATAATACCCATAAGGTCCATCCCGCAAGTGCAACCACAGTATCCCATAAATCATGAAGCAAAAGCCCCTATGAGTGAAATTCTCTCACAACTCAAGTACCAGGGAGTAATGTAACCCATGTGTTTCTCCTAAGTACAACCCCTTGTTCCCAATAGCTAAGCCAAATCATTCCTATAGTACAGTCTTAGATTGTATACACTTAAATCATCACACACCCCCATTCACAATACAAAATTGACACAGTACAGCATTAATTAACAATATTATCTGTAAAAAATATAAAACAACCCTGCATATTTCCAATAGGTTTTTCTGCCAAAACACAGTGCCTGAAAGCAGGGATCTAACCCCTTTTTCCATGCTCAGCTGAAAAAGAAAGTTTTGCCACTTCACCAAGTGTATCAGAACTGCCCAGGGCTGTTCTCTGCCCATGTAACAGCAATATTATGATATTAATCAAGAAGCATTGCCCTGTGTTGATGATATATATCTGACGGATGATGAGTTAAAAACTCAATTAGAGTAGAGCAGATTGTATTGGAATTTGTTGAATATGGCCATAGATTCAATTGCTTGAAGTGTGCACAATTGTAACCACCAAATATCACCAAAAACTGCAATCCTTGTTAGGGTTCTTCAATTTTGGCAGAACAAACATACCAGACTATGCCCAATGCATATAAACACTAAAGGGGTTATTACAACTTTGGAGGAGGTGTTAATCCGTCCCAAAAGTGACGAATATACCACCAGCCGTATTACGAGTTCCATAGGATATAATCGACTCTTAATACGGCTGGTGGTATATCCGTCACTTTACCGTCACTTTTGGGACGGATTAACACCTCCTCCAAAGTTGTAATAACCCCCTATATATCTTAATCAGACCAGAGTTTTCTAACAAACATTGAACACCAGAGCGCACATATACTCAGATCCCTACAGACTGACATGCTTGAAGCAAAACACCTACACTCAAGTCTAAGCAAAGCAAATTTAGTCATCCGGATAATTCCAGGTGCCATTGGCTTTACCTATGTCATATTCAATGAAGGTGACACAGTGCCCATTGCATATAAATCACATTTATTTTCCATGACTGAAATGCTTTTTGCTTCCACTGAAAAAATACTGCCTGCAGTTCAGATCATCAAGGAAAGACCACTGGCTCAGAGTCCCCAGTCCCAGCTTTAGAGGCTCTCGCAAAGGCTAGTGCTCCAAATGCAAAAACCTTATATCCTAGCTGGATACAATGGGACACTTCCTTGATCGCCGCTGATGTAGATTGTGTTTGACCCAAAGTTGCAGACTCAAGAATTTCTCTAGTATGAACTGGAATACCCCATGCTCACTAACATTTTGCCTTTTGATCAGTATAAATATATAATTTACACCGATGGTTCTGCTCCACTTGATGTAGGTACTAAACATCAATATCCTGCGGCTTGTACAGCTGTTTATGGAGTAGTGAGGGTGGAGAATTCCACCTTAAACAAACTTTCGCACAGTCCCTTAGCTCATTGAAGTAAAAGCTTTAATTCTGGCAATGGAACATACAGGTTCCGAATACCCCACTCTTATAGTGTGTGACTCGTATTACTGTGTCCAGTCTTTTAACAAGAACTTGCATTACGGGTGCCTAAATGCATTGAGAGACTCTAGAGGAAATACTATAAAACATAAAATACTTTGGGGAAAGGTGGTGAAAATCAAAGACAGGCTGCCACCAGCTCATGTAATACATACATTGGGTCATCAATGTATTGGAAGACACGTTGGTGGGAATTCAATGTCTGATGAAGCAGCCAAGTCTGTAGTTGTTACGTCAACTGTAACTGCGATTACTTATTCTCATTGGAGTGCGGATGAAATAATACTGGCTGCCGTGAACTTTTCGGCTAATGGCACCCATTTACCAAAAGAATATCCGGAAAAATATTCTTACCCTTAAATTACTCAAACTATCCCTTTTATGACCATTCCAGGGGTGGCTGGTCAAGTTTTTCCCCAATGATTACTGTGAATTACAGTTAAAGCATCACATGACTGGGTTGCATCTGCCCACTCTTGGTTTGGTGACTACAGTTGCTTTGATACAAAAACACTATTGGTGACATGGTCTGTGCAGACAGACAACGGAAAATGTTCTTAACTATGACATTTGTCAACATATAAAAGGTTACACCGTTAAACGTCCACCGCAGACGCTTAGTTTCCTACAAGCCACTCCAGTATGTGTACTTAGACCATTGCAGCCTCCTGAATTCAAATGGTACATATAATATCTTACATGCAATAGATTCTTGCACCAGATTTTTTTGGGGTGTGGCCACAGCGAACAGCTGACACTCTTATGAAATATTTGCACATCTTTATCGGGACATATGCAGTAGCTGCATTTCACTCGGACCAGGACCCTGCCTTTGCCCCCAAAGCATATAGGTAAACCATTGGAACCCTGGGTGTAGCTGTGCATTATTCTTCCCACTAGCATCCTGCTGGAAATTCGATAGTGGACAGGAAAAACTGAGATTAAAAGCCCTCCTTTACAGCTAGAGTACTAGGTTCAGGTCGCAGTTGGATCCATCGCCTATATGGAGTCCAGAGGGCATTAAATAATCTGCCTAGAAGCTCTTTGGGTGGCTGTAACCCATATAAAGTTGTGCCTGGCATCCAGGTGTATGTCGCAGATCTTGCCGGTCCTGGCGCAGTGGCTGTAGAGACACCTTTTGACATAAATGAATGTCTCACTGTCTTGCAAGAACCTCAAGACTTCAGAGATGAGCATTTTACCAGACATGCCACTGCTGTGGGAATTAGGAATACACCAGCATCCACAGATTGGATTCGAATAGTTGAGGATCTAGTCCGCGTAAAGATTGTGGGGGAAAAAGGAATTTGGTCCATCGTGCTGCGCAGCGGTGCCAGTACTGGGAATTCAAGGTACCAGAACAGTGATCTTGCCACTGCTTGCTGGTTGTAAAAATGAACACTTTGGGGGTTATTACAACTTTGGAGGAGGTGTTAATCCGTCCCAAAAGTGACGGTAAAGTGACGGATATACCACCAGCCGTATTACGAGTTCCATAGGATATAATGGACTCGTAATACGGCTGGTGGTATATCGGTCACTTTACCGTCACTTTTGAGACGGATTAACACCACCTCCAAAGTTGTAATAACCCCCTTTGTCTCCATTGATTAAGTAAAATTGCATCATGTGGCCGATTCTACACAGTAAACCTTGAGAACTCTTGAGTAGTACCCTATCCCCTTTCACTACCGTAAAGAATATACCTCTTCAAGCGTTGAGCAGCTTCAAGATCGTTTCCCCTAGGTTGGGGAGGGTGGAAAACTAACTTCTGCTGATTCCAGTTACTACTACAAGACGTAAGTCTACAGTTCTCAACTAACGGAAGGAGTTGTTTATTATGACCACCTTTAGAGGCATCTACCAGTTTACTTTCACCTGCTCCGGCTCCTGTTTTCACATGACTACTTCTCGGTGCATTGTCGACATTGTTGACTTCTCTTCAGATTCTTCAAACACTTCTCTTCATGGCATATGTAAGCTTTTCCACTGGCTTAAACACAGTTATCTGATTTGTCCATGGGCTTATTTGTGAATGAAACTCGCCTTGTTTGCCCTTTTTCTATGGATTGGATTTGTGACTGTTTTCTTCTTGCTTATAAATGGATATTATCTTCCTGAACGCTCTGCTGTTGAACTGGTAGACGAGGGTACGGAGGCCTCATTTATCTTACTATAAAGTGCGAAGAGACTTGCCCCGAGTGAACATTACTGCCGTTCCAGTTCCTGATGGGATTGTTTGGGATAAGGTTCCATATGATATTTTTGGTCATACTGAGACTGTTCAAATTCCATATGTTTTAAAAATTTCAGTGGACGATGTCATTACACCTAGGGTTGTGTTTGATGATAGGGATATGAAAACAGTTTCTTCAGTGCTTTCTGAGCTTGAACATTATACTGTATTTGAAAGTGAGGACATGTTCATGAACACTGCAAATTATGGGGAATTGTTTTGTTATCACTATGCACACCATTACCTACATAATACTACCATCCCACATACAATGTTTAATTATACACAATGGAAACATTGCCCGACTCCACCAGCAGAGAGTTCCAAAACATATTTAGATAAATTCACATATTCACCTGGGCAGTATCGCATTATTTCAAGTTATCATCAACAAAAGCATAGAAAAGTATGCTGACTGACACTAAATAAATTTATTCAAATGCATTTGTTTCCCAACTAGTTAATAAAGGCTACAAATATTGGAAAGAAACAATTGTTTTAAAATCAATTTGGGGAAGAAAAATTAGCAAGTGCAGGGATGCCTTATTTAAAGCCACCACTACAGATGATTTTCCTAAATGACACTGTTCAGCAGACTATTTGCCTAGGTCTAGCAAAAATTAAAGAACTAAATATGCCCATTATCCCTCCAATTGCACAATTTAATAATTGGCAACGTTTAGTAAATCACACCGAAGAACAGCTCAATGGTATGGTTAAGAATGGTACTTTTAATTTCACACTTTCAGGTCCCAGAGGGTGGTTATTGTGGCCTGTGGACACAAATGGTTGTCATGTATGTTTTATAGACTCTACACACGGTTTCAAATCTAGCCGACCAGACCATCATTATACAGAGACACAACATGCAGGGATTGTCACTACATACAGTGTAGGGAAGTTGTGGCAGCAATGGTTGCAACCTTCCACTCTGTCAGCTTTGAAAGAGCACCTCCCTGATTACATGGATTTACAATATTTCTTGTTCTGCCCTAGATCACCATGCTCCAGAACAGTCTTGTATGCCATCTACAGTGAAATTTGGAAGCTTTCACACATGGAAGCTGCTGCTCGGTTCAGGCAAATAGATCAAGCTAACTTGGAAAAGTAATTGGCTGTAGTTAATAATGGTAGTTAATATCTCTGCCGATTTCAATGTTTCAATTACAGCATGTTTGAAACATCTTACAGTAGGCAGATTTGAGACATTAGGGGACAGCTTTATACACGAGGTATGGGAATTACCTTTCAAGTACAAAAATATATGATCGGGGAAAGGAAGTCTTTCTCAGTGGTAGTGATTGTAAAACATCTATAAGCCTCTCAGTGATTTGTAAACAGATGACATTTCATTGCATATGTTATGCGTCAGTGGCCAGTTTGACTTGTTACTTGAAGGGTGTACCCGTCTTCTTGATCACCGAGTATTTCAGTTACTTTTGAACTGAAGTTACTTGATGCTGAGTGATCAAGGTGTAGAATGAAAGCAGGTGTCGCATATTTGATATCTGTTTCTCAAATAGTGACCTGCTGTGGTAACGTACTGTTTTCGCCCACGGATGAAGTAAGGGTAGCAGGTTTGTGGCCTTTCATTCCTACCTTTAATATTAACTTCGACAAGCTGACCTGACTAAAAGCACTATTGTTCCAGAAACACGTGGCGCTCACATCTGCCCATGAAACATTTCAATTACAAGTAGCGTGGTCATCCACTGAGATAGCTGCTTTTAAATAATAACTTTCCAAGACACTTCAGTGAACTTATGAGCCACATTTTTAATTCTTCCAACACCACAGGTATTGCCTACTCTTTGAAGGTGATTGTGCCTGGTTTTGTCAGCAATTTCTAGACTGTCTTTGGCGTAATTCCATCTTTTATATACTGTTTTCAACTCTATTTGGAGGCATTCCACTCATGTTGTTCTTAATTGTTAGTATTTTGTAACTCTTTTTTCTGCTCTGTAGTGGATGTCCCATTTCAAAGCCCAGTGGTGAGGGAAATACCACCCGACTAGCTGTGTCATGAATGCATGATACAGTATTTTGGAGTACCTTTGTTGGAGGAACTAAATGACAACTGGTCTTAACTTTACGACCAGTATGGTTCTACTGAATGCAGCCTGTGTTCCGCTGTCTTTGGTGCCCTTTCGAGTGTGCACTGGATGTGTGTCTTGCAACGCAATTGGTACTACTCACGGACATAAATCTTGTAACATTCCTGTTGTGGGTTCATTCCTGGAGTTGTGCTATGAGACTATGGTTGCTTCAAGATGCCTTTCATGCACCCCATCTACATGGATGTGGGTGCTACAGCTCCTGCAGTACTTTCTTTTGGCTCAACAGCTGCAGGCATTGTGCAGGATGCTACTACTTCGGCGGAGGCTGAGGATCTCGATTATGTTTGTTCCTTTCACTTACTCACTGAGGCTTTGGTGGTTATGTCGTCTGCAGATGCCGGATATCTCTTAAATTCCTTCTGCATTGATATTTTGGATGACATCATGGCTGTTTCCGTTGACATCTAAAATTTAGCCTTCTGTTTTTATGAAATTTGATGTTTTAATTGGCTCATTTCCTTTTTTGTTTGCTCTGCTTGTTGGTGTCAACATTTTAATGCCTTTAGTGTTTTATATATATTTATAGAATCTGTCTTTCCTGACTGGCAAATGGAGAGTGTTGTGAGGACCTCTTGGACCCATGATGGTTCCCACTGTTTTAGTTTTATTTAGCTTAACTTTACATTTCATATTTTGTTTGTTTTAATAAGGCTTTTTTTTTTAGCAATGACTTTTTACATATTTTATCAGTTTATCAGTTTGTTTTATTCCAAGTATATACAGAACGCGCAGTTTGTTTAGTTAGCCTTTGCATGGCATGTAATCAGTGCTTTCTGTCCAAAGCTAAGAATATGGTACACAATATGCTAGTTTATTTTGCCCTTCAGGTGACAGCTTCTAAAACCTGGACACAGCATTACACCAGGACTGTGCTTCCACTACAGTATGACTTCATTGTGTAAAGTGATGCACGGACCTGGGAGGGGCAGAGGGCATTCTGGCCACGACCGTCTTGGGATGAATGCTGTTTGACATGCTGTTCGGCGAACGCTAATTAACCAGCCCTAAAAGGATTGTCATCTACACTCCAGGCATACTCCTGACATTATCCTCAGGTATGGGGATGGTGCTAATCCCTTAGATCGGGCCGTGCAGAAGGATACACCCGCTATGCTCTTGATTATAGTCTTTGGTTTTGGTAGGAACCTCTAAACCTCTAGAACATCTAGAACCACATTCACCTTGATTGTATTGTTAATTTTCTCCACTATATTTGTAATGCTGATTACTTTGCTTTGTTCCATAAACCTAATTATTGCAGCTCACTTGCTATATCCTAGATAATGATTGTTTCAATACATGTATTGAAAGCTTCTCTTTTGTGTCTCACCTGGGCATGCATGAGTAATACAATGAAAGGGTAAGATCTGTTTTCACGGCTTCTCAGGGAAGTCAGAGTGTCATGTTCAGGTTGGCATAATCACCTTACACCCCGGTTAGTTTGGGGTCCAGGTAAGGCACTGTGAGCTAGCCAGGAATTGGGCCAACAGTTTCTGATGGTGTGGACAGACTTAGTCTCACACATTTTAAAGTTCTGCTGTCCTAATACGCACTCCTGTTACCATAGTAGGTACCTTATAGCATGATTTTGCACTGGGCAAACTGACTACCTCATCACATTTCACTCCTGGGTGTTGACAGTGACTTCAGATTCACCAAGCACAAATAATCAGGAGAGAAACAAAAACAAAATCTAGACTATTGTTTCTCATAGATAGCTTATTAGTGGTAGAAACAAGACATAGGCCCTCATTCTGACCCTGGCGGTAGAGAACCGCCAGGGCCAACGGGGGCGGGAGCACCGCCGACAGGCCGGCGGTGCTCCCTTGGTCATTCTGACCGCGGCGCTTTGGCCGCGGTCAGAAAGGGAAAACCGGCGGTCTCCCGCCGGTTTTCCACTGCCCCTAAGAATCCTCCAAGGCGGCGCAGCTCGCTGCGCCGCCGAGGGGATTCTGACAATCCTTACCGCCATCCTGTTCCTGGCGGCTCGCCCGCCAGGAACAGGATTGCGGTAAGGATTGTCGTGGGGCCCCTGGGGGCCCCTGCAGTGCCCATGCCAATGGCATGGGCACTGCAGGGGCCCCCATAAGAGGGCCCCGCTAGTATTTCACAGTCTGCGTAGCAGACAGTGAAATACGCGACGGGTGCAGTAGCACCCGTCGCACCTTCCCACACCGCCGCTCGATTACGAGCCGGCTTCATGGTGGGAAGGGAGTTTTTCCCTGGGCTGGCGGGCGGTCTTTTGGAGACCGCCCGCCAGCCCAGGGAAAAACTCATAATACCCTCCGCGGTCTTTTGACCGCGGAGCGGTATTATGGAGGGCTGAATTCTGGCGGGCGGCCTCCGCCGCCCGCCAGAATCAGAATGAGGGCCATAAATATTTCAGCACCATAGGACAGTGCAAAATGCTAACGCATTACCTCTTTGCAAATCAAATCCACTAATCTCTGGGGAATACCTAATGGATAGATTGTTGAGGGAAGTTTTGTTAGGAAGAAAGCCCTCTGCATGGGTTTTGAAAGCTGTGCTATCCTACACTTACAGGTTTTCTGACAAGCCATAGAAGATGCTTAAGCTTGAAGGTCATGCAAACCACCCATTCGAGGTGCTCAATTTTGTTTTACTGATGTGTAACATCTGAGCTTATATCTGGTTTGGTTTGCTTACTATCGTGTCTCTACCTGCGTTCAAGACTTGAAACTCCTTTTCTAAAGAGATTACTAGTCTGGTGTCAGATAACCCATTTCAAAGTGGTCTCTGACCTTCTGGATCCTTTCCATACTATACACCATATCTATTGTACCTTTTTGTTTGTTTTGGGTAATGCACTAAAGACCTTCCTTCCCTCTTCTGTCCTCCTCTGTCACTGTGGAACTCTCTTTACTTTCCCTGATTATTCATTAGCATCAGTGCTCTCCGAGCCCTTTATCGTCAATTTGACATGTCTAAATACAAAAAGTAGCCACCAGACTCTTTCCCTGACAACTTGCATATACTCCTTGTCTTAGTCTCTCCCCTACTGACTTGCATCTTTTGTTTCATTTAACAATTAATTTACCTTTTGTTGATTCTAGTGCTATCTGTACTCTAATTGGTGTGCTTTTTGTAAGGTGTTCTAATGCCCTTTGTCCTTCTTTGCACTATATAAATGTGCATCAGTAAAAGCAAATGAATAAAATAAACAGTGGCTACTTCCCTCTGTTTCCAAGCAATAGAAGACTGACCATGGTCACACAGTAGTCTGTATTCCGAGTTGCGTCCCTATTTATTTGTACTCTTATGGAGCATGGCCTACCACTTTCCCAAGTAAAGTCTGTGGAGCATCAACATAACTAAGTTGCTTAGCTTTTATGATTTCTGGGACACACATCAACATTATATACACATTTGTTTGTGCATCTGTGTGTGAATCTTTTGGTTTCACTTTTGTACAAGGGTGCATGAATAGTGAATGCTGGCAGAGGCCGTCCCGGACATTGGAGTCTTCATATACACATCACTTGTCTTCTGTCCTGAGATAAGTTGCCTCTGTGGGGTGGGATAGGTAGTCCACCACATCCCCTTTTATGTAGCTGCAGTTCCCCCGCCAGAGTAACACCTATCCCTCCCATTTCTTGTTCATGATAGTTAATGGCCACAAAAGGATCTCCTCTTCCAGAAGCCATTTCACATCTTCCTGGACCAGCCAAGCAGTGGAGACATGCGCCACCAGAATTGCAGAAGCACTCTTAAAATTTAACATTAGTGGGCCACCTAATTACCCAGGAAGATGAATACTGGATTCTTCAGCCACTGCACCGCTACACCTGGTAGAGAAGATAAGGGAACCATGAATGGATAAGTCTATGGATTCTCCTTGCTGCCTTCCCAATGGAGATAAGGAGATCAACCTGCCTGGAAGAGGAGCTGAGCTCTGACTACCAGGATGAGTTACTTTACTTTATAAAGCTGACTGGAAGTAGCTGGTTGGAGGAAAGCTCAATAGACAGAGACTGCACAGGAACCATTAGGTTGCATACCTAACTGCTGAGGCAAAGCAACACAGAGTGCAAGGATGTCTGGGTCTAGGATAGCGCCATAGCTTTCATCCTGATTTGTTCCAATGTTGCTTCTGCACATGGGTTGTCTTTCTCCATCTCTCCCATTGCCCATGGAAGTCTTGAGGAATCCTGACTTTGATCTCTGGCCTCAGATCCCATGTAGTTCGCTAAAGGATGTTGCCTCTTTGCAAAACCCTTTGGAGTCCTCTTTCCAGAGATATTGTGGTTTGAGCATCCTGTCAGAACAGTTTTTAGGTTAGTCTACAGGCCACTGGACATCTTGTGCAGATGCCCTTAGACCTGTGGATGCCCATACCATTAGAAAATCATAAATGCAACAATTTTAAGTAACACTTAGCGTGATCTGACACTCTAACCAGGCCCAGAGTTACATCGTGGTATCAACAGTAGGTCCTCCCCACCAAAAAAAAAGAAATGTTTTATCACCTTTGGGTTTTAAAGTAGGCGAATGGGGTGCACTTTTTGAGCATGTGTGAATCTCTGCCATCAAAACCAAAATCACTGGAATAAAATTCTCAAGAACGGTTATATTTTTCTTTTGAAGTAATTCTGATAGACTTTGAAGTACTGTTGACAATTCTGTGCTTCTGACCCATCCTGAGCGAAGCTTATTACCTTAGCACTCAATTATATTTAAACTATTTTCTAGTGACTAGTACTAAGTGTTTGAGCCCAGGAGATGATAGGCAGTGTTTTTGTGTCTATGTGAGTTCTGTGTGCAGAGTAGTTACATATTTGTAAATAAAGAACACATGTTTTGTGAAGTAAATGACAGTCCTTACTACTTCTTAGAGCAAAACCTCTGGCGACCTCCTAGAGTTAGCCTTGACTGCTTAACAGTGCTGCCATGAGAATCTTGTGCTAAAGGTGTGGTCATTTGGTTGAAGTACAATAGTATTGTGGTCCCAGAACATCAGTAATAAATTACAATAATTGTTGCAGTTATGCCTGATAACCATCATGGTGTTCTTGGACCCCAACAAAAGTTCTCACACAATTGCTTATGTCTCCCCCTTGCCTATTCTTCTTTTTTAGCCATTAACGTTCCTTCTTTTTATGCTGTTAGTCCATCCTTTCACCACGTTACCACATTAGTCTGTTTTGCTCAGCCAGCAGGAAGAAAAACCTTCAATGAATCTGGTATAGACATTCTTAAGGAAGTCCGATATAAGTGGGTATAAGTGAAAACACTTTGGCAAACACAGCATTAGTCAGGGCTGACCCTCTTCATGCAGAATACCCAAATATATTGTTATTTAACTTAAGTCAGGTTTAGCGTGTACTTCAACACAAGTTAATTTTGCAGTTATTGCAAACCTATTTTAAAAATAGAAAACTTGAATTAATTGTTACTATTCCATCCATTAGATTCTTCTTTACAGGGTGAGACACTGTTAGCAACAACATGGAATCTAAGCGTTACTTTTACATGACTCATGGATCTACCCTCTGCATACTTGTGCTGTACTAGATTTATCATGGAAGGTATTTTTTCTGGTATCTACAAACACACTGCATAGAGTCAGTAAGCTACAGGCTTATTCAACTAAAAACCATATTTGCAAGTCCATGTAGGTAGAGTGGTACTACGCTGCTGACCCAAGTGTTTGCTTGAAGTGGTGTCACAGTATCAAAGTAATCAATCCATTTTGTTATCAGCATTGTTTGCTAATGCACAGAATGCCACTGAAAGTTCCCTAAAAGCACTTTCATGTTAGGAGAGTGCCTGAGTAATTTAATGATGGCAGAAAAATAAAATGTGATGCCCTTCATCAGCCAATTGCGTTCCTCAAATATAAACGTGGTGGACCGAACATGCGATTTTGGAAATCAACATTTTAAATGGCCTGGATATACAAAGGAAGCCTTTCAAGCACCCCAGTACTTTTTTTGAAATGTGAATAGACTCATAATCTACTAAACGCATTTACACCAAACCACATATGTTCACTTTTTTTAATGAAATTCTACAGTTCCACCAAGTTCAATGTAAATCCATTAGGCATTTATTGCTGTAGCGATGAACAAAATTTCCTATGGTGCTAAAATGGAAAAACACTTTTTTTTTTTTTTTTTTAAATCCCACCTTAACTCTTTTTCTCCTTGACAGAGATGCATGAATTTAGGCATGCCATACATTAGCTATATACACTGAGTGCCAAATTGATTCCAGATCTGCCCATGTCTTCTAGCCTATTTTTGTGCATCTATCTCAACACTCCTCACATCAGTTGAATCCTTTTTTAGGAGTAGCTCTCAATTTCCCATTGTAATTGGTACACTCCTGTTCTGGATTCAACGTTTCTATCCCTTTTACTGTAGCATCCATACTCCTTATCCCCAATGAAGCAGTGACATAGACTTCGATGTGGTCTTTGGTTACGGTCTGTGTCCTGATGATGACCCTGTATGCGACTGAGGTCCAAAACCCCATTGACATATTGAGTTGCAAAGAGTGTTAGTGAAACGATGTGTGAGGCAAAGGTCAAAATAATTCATTTCTTTGCAGTGTATTAGTACTGCCGCCCTCTACAACTATTTTGTATGTAGTCTGTTGTGAGTATAGTGGTGGTGTTCATGATTTTGAGCCCTTCTTTTGTTCAACTGCACCATGTGTTCCTCTTCTCACCCTGAGCAAATCTTGCCATATTGGTTTATAAAGAACTGATGTATGTCTTATGTGTAAAAACACAATTTCTCTATGCCAGTATTTTTCATATGCATTGTCCTTATTTTGTTACTTTAATCGTAGATTGCTCTTTGTAATATATTGAGTGTACCACTCAGAATTGTTGATTAATTGTAATGAATGATACCTTGCTGGGCATGGTTGTTTTTTATATAGTTTTAACTTACTTGCGAGTCATGATGTGCGACTTCTGTCACTCACACTTAAATTTTTTAGGTTGAGCGTGCAAGTCTTTTGACCTGTTGTAAGTTTTGTGGGCTTTTAACCACACCCACCACTTTCATTCATTTGTGGGCTTGTCTTTCAAATATCACTTGATGTCATTAGTAAGTGCTTTACGTTTGTTCCGCCTTGAGACTGTTTTTGTCCCACATTGCAGACTGCCCTGTTACATGGATTATTGCACGATGGCTGATATACTTGAGCATAGACTGACTATTTATTTATTCTTTTGTCTCTCCCTTTCCTGCTGCATGCCGGCCGTGGCGCTCACAGTGCGAACAGGCACAACAGCGTGAACATGATTGGCGGTATTAAAGAGCTGGTCACATTGTTCACAGTTATATAATCAGTCTTTTTTTTAAGCTCTCCCTTAAAACACTTGAAATTGGTAAATGCCTTACATAAAACAGAAATCCTCAAAGCTAAAGCAGCTCTCCTGGCACAGCGGGAGAGCCGATACTACAATGTTCACTGCACTCTGGAATCTCACCCCATAATGCTTTGCAGTGCATTAGTTTGATAAAACATTTTTGCTGATATCTCTGGTGGTTCTAGGACAATGGGACCACCACCAAAACGTTCAGCAGGACGTGCTCTTTCTCTCTTAATCATCTCAGGGTCCACACATGGTTAATGGGGACTCCAAAATAATAACCCCTCCCACCTTTCAGTGTTTTTGTAAGTGCTATCATGGTTGGAGCTTTTGTTCTACAGCTGAGAGTAGTTTGTTTTAAGGGTTTTGTTTGTAATATCATTGCTATAGGCGTGATATCCCTGAAAATATATAAATCACTTCGCCTCTGGTATCACGTCAGCCGTACATACAGCATGGGTACAGCTGGAAAAGCCAGTTGGTCTTTTTCAATCACCTGTAAAACTGCTCAATCTTCAGACAGAAAGCATAGGTGCACAGGGGTGAAGCATGGGTCTTTTCTCACAAATCTCTGGTGGCAGACATCCGTCCTATAGATGGTACAATCACGCCCAGGTCAAACAGGGGTCTTTTTTACAAGTTTCTAATGGCACACAGCCCTCCTAAAGATGGTAGGGTCACACCGAGGCGATGCAGGGGCCAATTTCTCACGAACATTTGACAAATCAGTCCTTTTAAAAAAAGAACATGGACAGGGGCCTTAGTATTTTTACAGTGAGTAAAAAGAAAAGTCCAGTTAAGAATTTACAACGCCAGTAGCTCTAACTCAAGAAATGCTAGGCCTATTGCATTGCAAATGTTTGTTTTGAGAAATGCTCGGGATGTACAGGCTGAAAGAAAGCATACTAGACAGAGCTGTAAGGATATACGTTTCAGGTTCCAGCCCCCAGGACAAACTGCTGTGCATGGCCAAAAGACATGTACAGCTGGCGTTTGAAATGTAGTACAAAAAAACAAAAAAAGGAAAAAAAAAGGTGCAATTCAATGAAAAAATAATTTTATGGTTCCAGATGACGCGAATGTTGGGAGTAACCTCAGAAATCTACCACTTATGGGTATGAAAGCACAAAAAACATGTACCATAACTCATGCTGCCTGGCATGCTCAAAAATTCTATTTACCAATGGCACAGAACCCAAAAAAATGCAGAGGAACAACATATTGGCCGATGCGAGTTATGGTATGTGTTTCGTGCAGTGATAACCTGAACAATTTGTAGAATTTCACTGCGGAACAAATAGGTAGATTCTGGATGGGAAAGCTTGCCAATTCCCCCCTCACCCCTCTTCTTAAGTTTAAATTTTTTGCAGAAGGTAGAAGCCCCCACCTCCCTTCTCCCCCCCCCCATGCCTCTGATACCCTCCTCACCCTGCCCACAGGCATTTGGCCACCTAGAACCACAGCACTGTTTAATTAAGTACTGCAGTGCAAGCAGCAAAATGCCCATCTGCATAAATAACACATCACAAAGTCTGCATTCCAACCACAACTGGCTAATTTCAGTGGTTTTACTCATTAGAGGAAGACGCATAATTCAGTTTTAACTGTATTTCCAGTGAATATACATATACACCAGTGATAGCCACTGTGTAGCTATGGTTAGCACAGTTTCCATTGGAGATCAATTTTTTTATTTCTTTGTTATATCCCCTCCGCTGTATTACAATTGCCATAGGATATAATGGAATAGTAATATGGTGGATGGGATATCCGTCACGTTTCTGATTGAGTAACCCCATCCGCCAAACTCTAAATCAGGTTCTATGTTTGGATTGGTGTAAATCTGTTAAGTTTTTGAGAAATTTGTGCTTAAAACATTTTTTTGGCAGGCTTGAAAGGATAAAAAAAGAAAATAGAGATATCTTGATAGTTGGAAATGTGAACTTTTGATTTCCTGTAGCTTTATTGCAGTTTAAAAAAATTGCACAAAATCTGGCAATAGTGTATAGTTATGGTTGTCACAGTTTCCAGTGAAAAGCAATATGCTCGTTTTCCTAATAACTTTGTCACTAATTGATGAATCTTCACTAAACTTTACATTAAACATTTTATCTGTTGTGGGTGTGGTATGGCAAGTTTCATGCAGATCTGCCAGGCAGGGAGCAAAACGAAGGTTGAGGTCTACAAAAGTGACAGATACTATTGAAATTCTGCTAGGATTATTTTAACTAAATTACAGAAAAATTGCAAAATTGTACCAAACCATGAAATGTGTCTTTTCTTGGCTTGGTGTACATCTGGCCAGCAGTTCTAAAGAAATTAGCATTTAAAACAGTTTTTGTTGGGCTTAAAAGTCCTTTGTCCGGGGTGGTCCACAAACCCATTTTTCCAGACCCAAAATTAAAAACAAAAATAATAATAATAATTGAATCCTGTTGGATGATGAGCTTGTCTCCCATCATCTATTTTGCGTCCATAGATAGATCCACAGATCTGAAGTTGTGATTGGCAGCCCACAAATTGAAAAAAATGTTGAGCCTGTCATTGCAGCACTTGGAGTCTCCATCCCCTGATTCCTGAAAAAAGAAAAGTATATGAAAGGCATGCAAGGGACCTGGGTGAATACACCCTGACCCCCTGCCTGTGGGCAACCAAAAGCTCCACCCCCAAGTTCCTTCCCCACAGGTTAAAATTAAAGTAAAACTGAAGATTTTGTTGCAGGGTGGTGGACCCTGAGGCAGGATTAGTCGGTAACAACACACCCCTGAGTTCTGTGAACTCTAGGCAGAGGTCTGCAAACCTGCCACAAGAGATCTTAGACCTTTGTTGCACCTCCTGTGGGGTACACATAACCTTGGCTAGTGCTTATAAGACCCCAGCCCAGGGGCTGCTCTGTGGTTTGCATATTCAGCCTATGGATCTGCAAACATGTAGAAACTAGTCTGGAACCACTGTTGAACCTCCAGCGGGCTTTGTGGACTTAGGCCCAACAAAGATCTGTCTCTAATGGAAGAGTCTGCAATTGCGAAAGATTGTTTTTAAAAAAATGTAAAAACTTAAGGCCAGCTGCATGCAGACATTCGCTGTTGTGCACACATGAGGACTGTGTACACTGGGAGTTGGTCGCAGGGAGTGGATGAAAGTCAGACTCTGCGTCTACTGGGGTTAGTTTCAGGGACTGGTCGTGCGTAATAGGAAACAGCAGCTCACAGTGGATTCATTGCAGGCCCTATCGACAACCTCCTCTGTGTACTCCAAAAGTCCTTGCACCCGAGAGGTTGAACCAGACACTGCAGTCAACTTTTGCAGCACATGGGCCGAGGCTATGCACTGCAGGGCTTTAGTGCTCTTGGCATCCAGCTGGAGGTTTGCAGGTCAAAGGTGGCACAACTCTCATGTATAAGTGCTCGGGCCTCTGACACTAGCCTAATTGCCAATGTAGAGCCCAGGAGAGACACTGACTAGACCCTGACACAGTCTCTCACTTATACTGCTGTTGTCCCCTGAGCCTTGCGTCAGATTATGTGTGTTTATGCAGCACTGATTGCTATATTCGATAACACAACAAAATAAAAGTTAAAGAACACATGCAAACAGAATAAATCGCAATACATTTTTATGTTAAAATGCAGGCATTTTCATTATGAAATCAAAGGGACTTTCCTGTTTTTTCAAATAAATAGCTTTTCAGCCTTAATTGCTTGTAATTGCTTATGTAAAAATCATCATTTGCCCACCAACCAAGACACCAGGGGAGCACTGTAAGCTTCATGAACTAACAACTAGCCTGAGGGGGTGATTGCTTCTCTGGCCCTGTTTATCTCCACCATTGCTGTTGTGTGCCAACCACCGCATTAGGGAAACTAGTGGCTGCTGCTAAATTATAAATAGTATATTCACAGCATACAAATCTAGAACAGATGTGCTGCTAATATAATGTTAAATGCATTTGGTTAGCATGGCAAAAGTTACTTGCCTGCGATTATTATTTTTAGCTACCGGTGTAATAGATTCACACGTGATCCTCCCAACAACCGCATTGCACAAAATTAACAGAATAGCAAAATGCTTAAGCCTTCTTTAGGCACATAGGCCCTCATTATGAATCTGGCGGTCCATGGACCGCCAGACTCACGGTGGCGGGCGGACCGTCGCGGTAGTGGCGGTCTGCCCGCCCTATTATAACTGTGGCGGAAACTCCAAGGTGGAAACGCAGCCACAACCAGTCTGCGGCCACCAGGCAGCCTGGCGGTGGCGGCGTTTCAGATCCGACAGGGCAGCGCTACAAGCAGCACTGCCCTGCGGATTATGAGTCCCATTCTGGCAGCCTTTCCCTGGCGGTTTACACTGCCAGGGAAAGGTTGGCGGAACGGGTTACTCGGGGCCCCTGCACTGTCCATGCACTTGGCATGGGCAGTGCAGGGGCCCCCATGCACAGCCCCGTCATGCATTTCAGTGCCCGAATTACAGGCAGTGAAATGCGCAACGGGTGCTGCTTCACCCGCCACACGGCGGTCCGCCCGCCCTATTATAACTGTGGCGGAAACTCCACGGTGGAAACGCAGCCACAACCAGTCTGCGGCCACCAGGCAGCCTGGCGGTGGCGGCGTTTCAGATCCGACAGGGCAGCGCTATAAGCAGCACTGCCCTGCGGATTATGAGCCCCATTCCGCCAGCCTTTCCCTGGCGGTTTACACTGCCAGGGAAAGGTTGGCGGAACGGGTTACTCGGGGCCCCTGCACTGCCCATGCACTTGGCATGGGCCCCCATGCACAGCCCCATCGTGCATTTCAGTGCCCAAATTACAGGCAGTGAAATGCGCAACGGGTGCTGCCTCACCTGCCACACTGCCACTTTGGTGCCGGTTCCATTTGGAGCCGGCGTCAATGTAAAGGCCCTGTTTAATAGGGCCGGTGGAGGCTTCTCGGTTGTCGGCTGGATATCCCACCATTATCATAATGACCCCCATAGACATGTACTACATTGGAGAGTCACTGCTTAACTGAAGGTTGTCACACTTGTGATTTCAAGATGCAATATTCTGAACCCAATACCAGATGACCATAGAGTATACATTCTATGAATCTCCAGTACAACCTGCAACCCAGTGGTTACAGGTAAGTTGTTAATTCCTTACTTTTTCTGTTGAAAATGTCCTTTTGAGAAGATCCTGTGTTGAGCTGATCCTCAATGCAGACTGCCAGGAAAATCTAGTTAAATGGGTAGCTGCATTTTAAGGACTTGGATTAGAACATGGTTACTCACAAACATTTTCCCAGGGGCCACAAAGTTTGGTCTGTGGTGTGACCGAGGGCCGCACTGATGCTAGCATCTTGGCGATCAAAGGGAGGAGGGGGCTCTGGATGGGGAGGGGTTGTGGCGTTATGGTGGGTGTAGGGAGCCGCAAAGCATATAGATCTAGTGGCTGAATCGCTCAATGTGAAACCAGAAAACGTGGCATTAATCCCAGATTCCTCACTTTACCAAATTGTGTGATCCTAGGCAATTGTTTTATTTCACGTTCCCTTCATTTTCTTCATGACTGTATGTAGGAGGAATTCACAATGCATGACTTCAGCCCTTCTGTGTTTGATTTATTAAACTATGAAGCTGTTCATGTATAATAGCAAGTCAAGCCAATGAAAGAGTGCAGATAACTGATTTGCCTCTTAATTCACTATTGGCATTGTTATCAAGGTGGGAGTAAGAATTAATGTTTCTGAACTTATGTTTGAAATCTATTGTTCTTAAAAAAATACTTCTCCATGCACTGATATAATCTGATGTAGTAAAATGAAATGGTCTTGCGTACAAATGAAATACACTTTTTGAATTTTTAAGAAGCCTCATCATAGTTGCAGACATTTGCTGCAAGCTTTATTAAAAAATGAAAGTGTTCCTGCAGTTAAGTGGTTCAGGACAAATTCCTTACTTCCTTTCTTTATCTTTAATAGTGTTTAAATAAAGTATTGCCTGTTAAGTCAGGTAAACAGAAGCCTAGTGCTACTGCTGCCCGGGGGCCGCATGTAAAGGTCAAAAGGGCCGCATGCGGCCCCCGGGCCGTACTTTGAGTATCACTGGATTAGAAGAAGGAAGAAAAGAACTGCAGCAACGGAAAATTATTTTAGATTGTTATGGCAAAGGCGAGGTGAGCAATGAGCAATCAGAGCTTTGATCCAGGTGCTTGTGCCTCACAATTTGTCTCTTTCAATGGGATTTCAGAGGTATTTTTCAACTCGACAGGAAATTCTGGCCCGGCTGCAAGAACTTCTGGGCCGATGTGAGACTCTGGTGCATTTTCTTGAAGAAGAGCTTGGGGAGTGGATGCGTCGTCAACAGGAGGCCTGCATCGGACGCCCAGTGGATGTGAGCCTGAGCCTTTTGGAGAGCTGGTATGTCCCCCCCCAACTCCCCTCCTGAGAGCATCATTGTGGGCCTTGGGATGTGTAGATGCTTAAGTATTTTATGTACCTCTTTTGGGGAGGTCATCATGGATAGAGTAAGCAAGGCTCACGTAATCATTGAGACAATGTTCATGTGAGAACATTTCTAGGGCAAGGAAAGTTCTGAGTAGGCATGTAAACTTAGTCATTTCAGATAACTCCTTCACAGTGTAAGGGCCCTGTAAGCAGCAAAATATTTGATCGATGACACCAAGCATTTATTGGGTGTTACGGTGTCATTTTCTTCTGAAAGACCCCCACCTCCCTTGCAACGCATGGCCACTGCAGCTCAGTCAAGGCCTCGTTTTGAAAGGCCATTGGATAGATTTCAATTTATCCATGTGCTGATTCAAGACTTTCATAAATCAATTTATAAACCAAAGTACTAAGAGGTAAGGGTTATCTAAGGTTGTGCAATATCTTATGTAGAGGATCTGTGATCTGAGTTCACAGCTTCAGTAGTGTGAAATAGCCTTTCGACTATAACTCTTGCCACAGATCTCTCCCACTCCTTTCCCCAACCTGGAAGCATACATATGGGTGAGATTACAATGCTGTCTACAATACAAATTGAATTTGTCTTTGTAACGTACCAGAAATGAGTTGTTGTTATTTTTGCAGGTTCACTGGGACAGTAGAGGCTTTCTTTCAGCTCCGTCGCATTTTGAAGGACCTGGCAGAGCTACCTACGAAGGTGTCTTATGAGAATGATCCACTAATAACGGGTCCAGTCATTCTTCAGCAGCGTGTTCATGAACTGCTGACCTGTCTTCTGAAACGGTAATGGGGAAAGTAGAAAAGGCTCTGGCACAGTTGCAGGTACTTTGTGACATCAACAACTCAAATCTGCTATTTCCTGTTCTCTACTACACAGGTAATCCCATCCTTTGCATTCTGTCAGGGAGTAGTGTAATCACCAGTACTCCTGCAGTTGCTCCACTTGCACCTCATATTACATTGTTAAATTTCAGGGATGCTGGATTCTGGAGGAACAAAGGCTCAAAAGCAAACATTTACTCAGCATCAAATAGTACAATTTAGAATTTAATGTCAACAGGCAACTTTTGTTTACTTGAACTAGGTACAGTACTTCAAATACAGTTATTTACAGTCAGGGGGGGAAGAGCCTAAGGTGCAGTAGGTGTATTTTCATAGGGAACAGCAGAGTTCATCCATGGTTGAACACCTAGATAAAAACCTGTACCAAAAGAAAAACCATAATGTTTTCTAAGAGCACTCTTTATCAGACAAGAGTCATACACATAAATTGATGAAGTCATGATGCCATACCCTTGTATGTTTGTTTGGTTATCCCCGAGTGTTTTCTCCCCAGTAGACTTCACACCCCTTCATGCCCATCAGAGATATTCCAGCTCACTGTTTTGAGGCATCAGAGCTGGAATTTGACATCAGGAAGCACCAGAGGTGCACACCTTTTTTGTGAGGATGTCTACTGCTCCCTCTACCAGGATAAAGACAGACAGTTGTTGCAGCAATATCCATAGTCGGGGCTGCAGGCCTTTTTACATCTGGCCCAGTTGAGTGATGGACAACTGAATCTTGCAACCAGGATTGATGATGATGTTTGGTTCCTGCATGCAGATTTCCTGTTGGTTTCATAGGCATACCTACACTGGTGAACCAGTAAAGGAGGGAGAAAGAAGCTGTCTTTAAGGTTCACTCAGCTTCCTTTGTCCAAACACTAATAACCAAAGGAAGTGAATCCTCATACCATATCATTCCAGGCCCTCTGAGATCTTTCTCTACAGACTCTCAACCACATATTCTACCCTCAGCGGTGAATGTTACCACTGTGGGGTGATTTTGTGGGTTGTATCATCACGGGGTGTCCATTCACTTCAGTATCCTGCTATCCAAATGAACTGAAGGATATCTCAGTGAGAAGGTGAGTGAAAGAATGTGAGTTAAAATTACCTCATATCCTACATTTCTATTTGTGCCCATAAAAAGGATAAGGGTAAGATTAAAAACAGTAGACAATAAGAGGATCAGCAATTAATCCTATACAACTAAAACTAAGGTCGACCTGTTTCAGTCTGACATGGCCACTCAGGGTCAATGGCTTTCATCAGGACCTATTGTTAATTAGATTACCTGCAACTTTCAAGTAATCACCAAATGTAGTTATGATTTGTGGTTTAACTAGTACCGCAACATTGGGAGCATAATCAGTATTAGTCATTATATTCTCAACCCATATCCCCCTTGCCCACTCCGTGAAAGCTACATTTTGAGTGCATTAAAAAAAAAAAAACATTACTTGGGTCTAAGTGAAAAAGGGTGTCATTGCCCAATTTGTATGTGCATTTATTAACTTAATCAAAGGTTATAAAGTAAGGTTATAAGGTAATAAAAATATTTTGTAGGAATAAGTGGCAGTTAGGGTGTCAACTTAGTTGAGTAGAGTCCACAGCTAAAATGAGCAATCTGATGATGGACCACAACAGTCAAAATGGAAAATATAGACAGAGAAACTATATTAAAAAAAGATATACAAAAAAGAAAGACTCAAGGTTCAAATACCTTAATGGGAGATATCCCACTATCCTACCACAGGAAAAGGCCTCCATCTGTAGAAATATGCATACATACACACAGAATACTTATGTGTAGAGATAGACGTCTGGACTTAAAAGGAAGCCTTAAAAAAGTCCAGATGTAAGGAGAAGACTTACGTTTGGAGAAGCAATCAAAATCTTTCAAAGATTCTTTTTCAGGAGGAATGGAATTACAGCACCCCTCAACACGGTGTTAGAATGCTGTAGAATACCATTGGCGGAATTTTTATTTCAAATACGAAGATCAGATAAACCTCCAGACCCACGGAAAGTCAATGGGCAGCACCTTTGCACTGAATCTGGCAGGGTTATATGTGAGTTCATTCGACAATCATGTATCAAGGACATCTAATCCCTACAAACAAAGATCAATTTTTGAAATTCACGTGCACTACGCATGATTTTACAATGGACTTTCTAGACATCACTATTTTTGCAGAAGAGATGATATTGGTGTAGATGATGCACACCAGTTACTGTGGCTCAGATGAGTGTACTCGCCGCTGGTTATTCTGCCTGACCCGGTGAGTGGAGCAAGAGTATTTATGGGTTTTCATTATTGGTAAGTGTTTTACTTTAGGGGAGTGAGATTTAATGAAATTTGGCTGTATTTTTTAAGCTATTGCGCCATAATAATGGTAGTCAGACTTGGACACGAGGCATATGGGTGGGTTACGATCTGGTTGGATCTGAAGGGTGTAGCTTATATTCATTTGGATGTTGTTCTGCAACACTGATGTTGCATGTGATACATACCGTTTTGACATAATGGGAGGTTCATTAGAGACCGGTCTGGGTATGGGTTTCCTTTATTTGTAATATTATGTTGATTCATAACACTAGATAATGCGGACGTAGTATATGGGATACAAATATTATGCATTAATTAATATTCTGTTTTAGATCGGGAAGAATAGTATACGCTCATGTTTGTCTTTATAACTATATTTTTAGCTTTATTGCATGACATGTTATTTCAATATTGTGGGTTGTGCTGCAGGTTTCGAACGACCCAATTGATTTTGGTGGGGATCGACAGTCATGACAACGTACTCATTCTTTTTGAGTGGTGTATTTACTTTATGATCACCGATTAATACTGCATGCAATTTGAAATAACATACGGTAGTTTGTTCTTTGGCTCCACCAGCTTGTGTGAGAAGTGATTTTGACCTTTGGTGACTGGATAATATCTAATATGTGGTCCCAGTATAATTGCACCCTATTTCACACAATCATTTCACAACTTGGATTTCTTAGGGCTTTCTTGTAATTTGGCCTTTTACTTCTTCTCACTCTTAGATGACTTTGTGGTGGTAGTGATATTGTGTATGTTGTTACAGATATTTTGTTAACATAGTCATGTGTGAATTGTTTTTAGCCCTGATGAAGTCACAGGGATAATCCCAGATTGACGAAACACGTATTGGCTGGGTGGAAATCAACCCCAATTTTTGGATTGTTAGAATCTCACTTATGGTGGGAAATTAACCCCTACTGTGGATCGTATGATGATAGTATTTCATTCATGACCAATGGAAAATCCACTATAAGAAGATAATGACGCATTGAGAATCCTGTAGAAGCAAGAACTTGGTTTGAAACAAAACTTTCCGGTTGAAAGTTATTATTGATTGAAGACTTTTTGTAAAAAAGGAAAAAATTTGCAATAGATATTTTTTTCTAAAGACATTCATTGTTTTGGACTTCTTTTGTTGTGGTGTGTGCCCTAAAAATGTGCTGGTTATTTCAATCTTATGATTGGATGTAGGGGAGGTGGGTGTGTCTTCCCTTTTAGGCGCACCGCTTGTAAATGCTTCTCACATGTAAGATGCGTTTATTATCTATGAGCGCTAATTACCTCTAATTACACCCAGAGTTTGTGAAACTTGATTGATCAGGCCTGACTTACGTGGAGAGAAGAGTACTGCCTTCCTAACTAGCACACCGATTGAGGAAAGAAGACTGGAGAGCCAGGAGTATGACTGCAATATTTGAGAACCTTGCAAAAGGTTCCTTGTTATAAGCTGTGGTGAAATGAAGACCTACTGGATTTCTGAATAAACGTAAGGCCCTTGCCAGCTGTGATTGACCGACCTCTCAGAACCTCCAAATCGAGCACCTGGACAAACTTGCATGGGACTTTCACAGAGAATCCCTAGATTGTCAGACTGATAGAAGGGTAACACGCATTTGCCTGCCTTACAGTACTGATGGAGAACTGTCTCTTTTCAGTCACCCTCCATGGTATTTGTAATGGGTACACCTCCCCCCCTACATTCCTCATCCTTTGAATCTCTAAAGACTTTTCCACAGCAGTAGCTGTCAGACTGCCAGTTGATACCGTGCAACTACAATGGATACTCTGCAATCTGGAAATGGCTAGATTCAAATATATTTGGTGCCGGTCGGTACTCTTGCATCACTTCCAAGCAGTCTTGTAGTGTCACTGATGCAATTCCTCAGCATGTTGACTGTGACCAGCTCATATGTCTCCTCCAATACTCTCGGGGTTCAAACCCTGACCCGGATACTGCAAAAAAATGTCCTTGTCGGACTTGCATGACATCTGCATGTGGCATTTAAACTTGGATAAAATGAAATCCTTTGTATATGTTTAATGCCAATGTAATACTCATTTGGCAAAAATCCTCCTCTTCAGCCTGGGAACTCCTGCAATGACTTTATGAAAGTGCACAGTAATAGTTGTCAGATATGACTGAGACAGAGTTGGGTATAAGAAGTTTATTTCTGTAATCTGAGGTGGTGTCTGCCCGATAACCATAAGCAAAGAGATTATAAAAAAAAAAAAAAATGGTTTGCTTGTCCTTTTGGGCGATTGTAGGCGATCTCTGGGTGCTTCCTTGTGGCTTCACAGCACTCTCTTTCCTAACCTAAGGAGTTCCTTGGAAAAAATAATAGGAATATGGGCTGAGTACCAGGGTCTTAGGACATTTGTGTTTAGTCTGCCACCATCACCCGTGTGGTACAGGACCCAAGATAAAAATAACAGGAGCAAACCACAGTCCCGCAAACCTCGTGTTGCAAGTTCTTTTTCCCTTTTACGTGCAGCTGTGAAGACGAGTCTCTTTACCCTCTTCCCCTAGCTTCTAAATTATGGCCGTTAAAGACCCACTAAGTACTTCCTTGTTAGCGCCCAATAGAATAAAGATATTTTGACCCCGGGTACTTGCCTGGGACCTCAGCTTTGCCTCAGAGTGGCAGGGGTCAGGACCACAATGCCCTTCTCCAAAGTCTGGCTGGAACCGCTGTCAGGTGTCTCCAGATAATCCTGGTTGGTCTTTGCTTCCAGCAAGCGTCTTCTTGGTGTTCTTCATGTGTTCATCCTCCACGCTGGAGTTGGAACTCCTCCTCTGGTCTCGAAGTGTAGTCTCCTCGCAGTCCAGTCAGCTTTCCCAAATCCGTGGTTCCTTTAGCACAGAATTTCTTCCGCTCCACCACGTTAGTAAGCGCAGCTTGCGCTTCATATCCGGGTCCTAGTCATTCGGGGGTGTGGCCAAACCTGACTAGAACGCTACTGTCTGTAGCCATCAGGTGGACTATGTCAGCCAGTACAGAGTCTCTATGTGTCTCTCTGGGTCCCGAGTCACATGCAGTTTCTAAGCAGAAGTGCATCTGTTGTTGCTCAACCTTCAGTTTGCCTGTGGTCATTGCTCACAAACACTTTCCATTTGTGGCAAGTATAATTTCTTGGTGAATTTTAGTACATCTTAATATTTAAAAGCGTGGACTAAAATAGCCAGTGTACAAGGCACCAGCCCTACAATTAGCCAAAACATAATAGACACCATTAAAACTCGAGTGAGGGGAGAATTGTCCTAGATAAGGTGCAGACAGTAGCTGCAATGAAAGAAAAACAACACACTGCACAAATTATCTAACAACCATTATGTCAGGTAAATAATATTAGACTAAGGAGGAGCAGTGGTTGCAGTGGATACTTGATATTGGAAACAGAGAGCCCTTGAACATGTAACAGATTAGACAATAAACCTGGAATTGGAAACTGATAGTACAGTTGAATTCATAAACACTTTGAAAGGATTTCTACATTAATCTGAATAAATTGATTGGATTTTAAATTTTCTCCTTCAGAAGCATTATAGACATCCACACATACACATTTTCTCCAAATCCACAAAGATGCAAGAAGCCTTAAGTTGTGTCCATTGTAACCAGCTCCGAGGTTAATTTTTGAGACCACGCGCAACTATGTAGCCTGCTTCTTGCAACCTGTTGTACAAATCACCCATCTTACTTGAAAGATACTACTCATTTGCTCTGTATTCTTTCAAACGTTGATCAATCACAGGAAAAGCATGCCCCCCTTTTACATTAGATGCGAAAATACTTTATACATCCTTTCTTCATTTGGATGGACTTTAGGCTGTTAAGTGGTTTGTTTTTTTAGTTTTTATTGCAGAATGCTATACCAAGAGCCCATCCAGTCATTTTGCTGTTTTGCTGCCTCACTTTAGGCCTCGGGTATCTAATGGCTACTCTGCTTGTCCTCTCACTACTCTTTGCATTGCTGCACCTCTTAACCGTTATTCTTTCAGCTGCTAGTTTTGGAGGTATTCAGGTTTCCCTCCTTCCCTTTGTTGAGGGAGCCCCTGGTCCACGGAACCTTGCAGAATGGAAGCCGGGGAGTACAAATAGAAAAGGAGAGAAGTGAGTTATAGGTGCCTCTGGTAGTAATATTTATTTTTATTCAGTCTCGCATGTTCAGAGTGGAAGGTGAGTACTTGTTTGATACCTTCTTGTACTATCGCACAATCCCAGAAGGTCTCTGCAGACCCATACTACTGTGTGGAAGAACTGAGCAGTATATCTATCTTTCTTTTTATCTTTCCCTTTCTTGATCTCTCTTGTATTTCCTCTCTCCTTTTGTCTTTGTTTCTCTCTCTCTCTCTCTCTCTTTTTCTGTTTCCCTTTGGGTACTACCTCTAGTGCCAGTATATTTTGTCTGTCATATGCGTACCGGGGAGTTAGTAGTAGTATCGTCTAACTCGAATTCCGAAAACCTAACAGTTATGATAATTCTGTTTAAGGTTTGCACTAACATGAGCTTATTGATTTCTACTTATTTTTCTGTTACTCATAGGAAGCTGAGATGGAATTTTTCTGCTCTCTGTAGCATTTTGCATTACAGACTAGCTAGACACCCACTTCAAAAAGATGACTTTTTCTGGTTCATCTGATATAAAACCAGAGAAAATGCAGCTTCTTTGTATTTTCTGAAACTAACATGAGGGCAATGTTTAACTATGTTGTGTACTGAGCAAATTAGCTGAGCATGTAGCCCATCCTTATGCCATAGTTTGCAATATAATAAAAAGGTATAAAAGATACCTCTGCTTGGGGGTTAAGGGTGCAAAAGAGATGGACTGGTTACTAGAAGGACGCTAACCTGCAGTTCTCAGATTTCATACTTTAAGGTATGAGGTGGACTAAACATGACTCGCATATAACAACAGCAATATAACTGCTGTATGTGTTTCTACAACTAGTTAGTTGGGTAGGATTTTACACTAGTCAGATATGGATATGTGATGAAATGTGATGGGAATACAGCTCATGTTGAATTTAATACTTATTTTATTCAGTGATTTGTAGATCATTATTGTGGTAGTTGTTGCGTGATTTGTAGAAGTATAGTACATATTATATAGTGAGTATATTGTCATATACCAGTGTGTGCATGTCTTTGCGTAATTACCTCATGAATCTCCCTAAGGCACCAGACGGGATCTGGAGATATTGCAACAGCTCTCCTGTGACAGTAGGGGGTGCAGTGATGTGACTTCATTGGGCCATATGTTGCACTACCAGACACTCTGGTGTCATTTCTGTTTTCTGCCCCATTTGATGCGGGTCTTAAATTGTTCTCTTCGAACGTTCTTCTGTTTTTTCTGAAGATTTTGCAGTGCTGTATTCCACCTCTGGTTGCCTTAGATCTCTTATTGGTAGATGTTTACCTGGCAGCTTCACCATGTGTAGCATGGAGTTCTGGACTGCTTTCGGGCACTGGTCTGTTGGGTCTTACACCCTCTGGTAATTGCCAGATGTACTCATTATTATGCTGTTTAGAACAGTGTCTTCACCACTGTGGTGCCTCAGGTTCTTGCGGAATGTGTACTACTTCTGTTTGGAGTTCCTTACGTGGATCAACCCTACTGGGAAGAGCACATGTGCCATGGTCTGAATTTCCCTAAATTGTTCTACTTCCAAGGAGTGGAATTTTGTGTTGTGTTGGTGTTCTCCTTCTAGGAGAGCTGGTTTTAATGAGAGAATCAACATGAGAACCTCTTTCAGGGCTTGGATCTTCTATGTTTTTGCACTGCAGGGCTTGGTTGTTGAAACCAATAACCAGCTGGTTGGTCGCTGTTTTCATTTAATGTTACCTGTCTATAATACCCCTCAGACCGGCTGTTTTTGTCTTTTAACATATTTTGTAAGCCTATAGCAGGGTCTCTGGCATGCTGCTTACCTTCTGACATTTCCTAACTACTGATCCTCTTGCGGCCCCCTGGCCCCTTGAGTGAATCTTTGTGTCTCTTCGTTTTCCATTGCTGACACATGGCTTTTGAATGGCTGCATTGTCTATTGCAGTACTGTTGGGTAGTGTAGTGTGGGGTTTTGCTTTCAGCCCTGCAGGTGCTTTCACTATAGCCTTGGTTTGTTTGCTTTTTGTTCTTTATTGCTGTCTCTGCCAAGATGAAGGGTAGTTTTCCTCAACAGGTTGTGGATTGCAGTGTAAATTAGGCTTGCTTTGTGGAGGTGTGACACATTGGTCCCACCGAATTCAATCTGTTTTGGACTAAACAGATGGGCTGCTGGTGCATGATCGTACAACTGTGTGTTGGATCTTTCTTTCTTATTCTGTGATCTGTGTGGAGGTGGCAATAGTTGGGCTACCTTTGGCCACTTTGGTGTGTGATTTGCAGCAGATTAGATGTCCTTGTGTTCTGTTTTCACTCCTGTGGATGAATGGTGGTCACTCGATGTCTTTGGTAGCCTAGCTTTCTCTTGGTTCCTGCCTTGGATGCACTTGCCATTTCCTGTGGTTTCTGTATTTGACTTTTTCCTACTGCTTCTCGTAGTTTGCGATTGTTTTTTGCCACTTGAAGCCAGCTTTCTAGTGTCTTATGCCCTGACAGGTTGATTTTGTAGGATTGTGTTTTGCCTGTGCTTCTTATGTTTCAGGAGCCTTGAGATCTGGGATATTCTTTTTTTCTTCCTTTTCCTTTGCTTTGATTTGCTATTGGTTTGCTGGTGTCAGTGGCTTCTTGTCTGCCCGTGCCTTTGGTCCCCTGGTGTTGGGAATTCTGTATAGGGATTTCATTCTCATCCCTACTCACCATTATTACGGTTGGCTGCTATTGTTCTTTGATGTGCAGGAGTGTGCTTTTTGAGTTTGGTTGTTGGGCTGTTATTTGGACCACTGACGATTTGTCCTGTGTTTAGTGTGTTCTTTAGGCTGTGCTCCTGATCTGTCTGCATCTAGTGCTGGTTAGCCTACTTGTTTTCTCATTAGACCCACTTCCATTGGGTAGTGCTGTGGTATTGATTCATGAGATGAGAAATCTGCAGGTAGAATTAGCCCTCAGTATAAAAAGAAACCTATCTTTGGTAAAGATCTTTATGGAGGATACACAGATACCTCCATGTTCCTCACAAAGCCGCCCGAATTCCACTCTGGTTGTGGTACTGATGTTGGTTTTGTGCACTGTGCTCCTTTATGTTCATCAGACTGGCCTCTAAGTATGTGGGGATAACAGGATGCGAACTGAGTGGAGCACTGGGTGGCGCCATGTGTGGCTTTGTCTTCATATCCAAGAGGTGCTGGAGCACGCTTGGAACCATGGTACCACCTACAATTTTAGGAGAGTATTTACAGAATTTCTGGATCCAGTCTGCAGCCTGAGCTGGTGGTGGATGAGGTGAGGAAACTGTTTGAGTATTGACGAGAAGGATCATTACTAGTTGTGACACACTGTAGAGCAGGGAAGGGCGGGTATTGTCTGCAGTCAAGGTAATATTTGTGTCCAAGTGTAAATGCTGTTCGAACTTGTATTTGTGGCTCATTAACGCGAAGCCTTTATTATTAGGGTGAGCGCACTGAGGAAATGTTAAAAGCTTGGACTGCATTACTGACAGGGGTTCCACTGTACAAACGTGTACACGTTTCCAAAGTTTAAAAATGTGAGGCTACATATAATGCTCCCAGAATGCTCTCTGATTACATGCAAATATTTGCAAATGCTGAAAGCATGATTAATGATTCTTGGCTTTCAAAATAAAATGCTCCCAAAAAAATGCAACTAGAAAAAAATGTTTTGCTAAATAACTGTGACATTTTAAGCACCATTTCTTTGAAGCATCATTTAGTCAAATGTGTTTATACATGCTAACATTAAAAAACAAATTCATAATGGAAAATCAGTGTAACTAGTTTTAAGAACATTACGGGAAATATTAAGATAAACAAGCATTGACAAAGCCAATAGGTCTAACTTTGGTGACCAGCCGTTAGGTTTTGTCAATGTGTGTCTTGTTTTGACTTGGTTTTTGTAAAACGTTATTGTTGTGGGAGCTGCTGGGCCCTCGTCATTTTAACAAATATTAGCAAAAAGCAAAAATATTTTTGGGTCTTAAAAAAGCACACATTGCCACGGTAGTTCCTGGCACTGAATAAAACTTTGTGTGCTGATATGCTCCTTATGAAATAGAAGGATGCTGTCCAGTGAAGACAGCAGATCAAATTTTATTAATCACGAAAGATCTTGGTTAACGCCAGACCAAATGAGATGTCTAATTCTTAATAAACGTGCACCTGTGGTATATGTCCTTGTGTTAGTGTAGATTTATGGCTTTTTTGGATTCACAAGTATTTATGTTAGTAGGCCCGGAAATCGTACTCTTAGAAAATATTTGTGAACTCCATTTTAGCACGAGAAAATATGCATGAGTAGATTTGCTTGTGCGAAAATCTGTTGACCAAATTTACAAGTTCACTTTCCCGCCAACCACTGTTTTTTCAACCTTGGAAGATGTTTAACTTCTGCCCATGTCGAGGACTAAATTTCCAACCGTTTCCAACATTGTAAAAAAGTACAGAAGAGCTAGTGAAAACTCCTAAAACATATAAGTTATTAGGTTTGCAGTCTACTCAAAAGGGCACTCCAACCCTGGAACTATTGCTTACTGCTACCTCTAGTCTCAGTATGCAGATCTGCAGAAAGGTGGCAAAATAAGGGAATTTCTAGTATTCAAGCCCTACTATAATACGAGCCCTGGCATAATCAGAGAGGCTATTATCAGAGCTCTTACATAAAAAGATTGCTGCCATAATTTGTCACCGCACTACATGGCACCAAAGGGACATGTGGATGTGGTACAGGACAAGTACATTTATGAAGCAACCTGTCCCTTGGACAAGTAGATATTTTGTGAAATTACACAGGCCTGGTTTCCTTTTTAGATTTGGGAAGTCTATTGGTGTGACTTTAAAAATTTAGAGGAACATCAAATGTGGGGGCCAATATTAAAGCTATTAATTTGATTTAATTGAACTCGGAACACTCGTATGTTTTCACATGACTGATGATACAGTCTTCTCGTTAATTAATTGCTGTTTTTTTAAATATATTTCCCAGAATGGTCCTATGAGGTACTACATTTAAACTTTGTAAATTTAATTTTTGAGGGCTCCGCTATTATTCAATGTTTATATTTACTAGAATTTCCAGCTCTCACATGGTGGCAATGGATGTGTTATAGTGTATTGAGCACCTCTGAATTGATTTTTGGTAGTTTGGATGTGCGGCCAGTTTATAGTCACTGTTGCCAAGTTCTTTTTCTTTATAGTAGATACTTAGCTGGCACTGGCGTTTGAAACCCATGACTGGCATAGCATCCATCATATGTCCGCCAGTCTGTGTACATCTGCAGATACACCCCAGCCAGTGGTTTTTACAGTATTCTTCCTGCACAGGACCTCTACACAAACTTGGCAGTCTTGGGCAGGTAAAAATAATCTCTGGCACCCTATACGAAGAAGGGCAGAAACCTCTGCACGTCAGGGCTGTTTACTGATTTTTGTTCTTAGAAACAACCACCCCACTTATTGAATTTGCTTGTAAGAAACAAAAGCAGTCTTAAGCTGACTGGATGGTACACCGGGCATTAAATTTTTTGTAGTAGGATTTTATTTGGATCTATTTAGAGTTTACTACCCCTGATGAGTTGTTGAAGGACCTTACCCCCCGGCAGCATGTTGCTGTGGAACCTAAGATTAGTGGTTAATCCAGTATTGTTGGTTATTGTTGCCTTCTGGGATTAGTATTGTGCGCCCAAGCGGACCATTCTTGGGATTCATCCCACTTTCTTTGAGGTGGATTAAACTAATATGAGTTATTTCTCATCAGTATTGGGGGTATATGGCACATACCCACATTGGTGGGGGTAATAACTGATAATCTACAGGGAGTGCAGAATTATTAGGCAAGTTGTATTTTTGAGGATTAATTTTATTATTGAACAACAACCATATTCTCAATGAACCCAAAAAACTCATTAATATCAAAGCTGAATATTTTTGGAAGTAGTTTTTAGTTTGTTTTTAGTTTTAGCTATGTTAGGTGGATATCTGTGTGTGCAGGTGACTATCACTGTGCATAATTATTAGGCAACTTAACAAAAAAATATATATACCCGTTTCAATTATTAATTATTACCAGTGAAACCAATATAACATCTCAACATTCACAAATATACATTTCTGACATTCAAAAACAAAACAAAAACAAATCAGTGACCAATATAGCCACCTTTCTTTGCAAGGACACTCAAAAGCCTGCCATCCATGGATTCTGTCAGTGTTTTGATCTGTTCACCATCAACATTGCGTGCAGCAGCAACCACAGCCTCCCAGACACTGTTCAGAGAGGTGTACTGTTTTCCCTCCTTGTAAATCTCACATTTGATGATGGACCACAGGTTCTCAATGGGGTTCAGATCAGGTGAACAAGGAGGCCATGTCATTAGATTTCCTTCTTTTATACCCTTTCTTGCCAGCCACGCTGTGGAGTACATGGACGCGTGTGATGGAGCATTGTCCTGCATGAAAATCATGTTTTTCTTGAAGGATGCAGACTTCTTCCTGTACCACTGCTTGAAGAAGGTGTCTTCCAGGAACTGGCAGTAGGACTGGGAGTTGAGCTTGACTCCATCCTCAACCCGAAAAGGCCCCACAAGCTCATCTTTGATGATACCAGCCCAAACCAGTACTCCACCTCCACCTTGCTGGCGTCTGAGTCGGACTGGAGCTCTCTGCCCTTTACCAATCCAGCCACGGGCCCATCCATCTGGCCCATCAAGACTCACTCTCATTTCATCAGTCCATAAAACCTTAGAAAAATCAGTCTTGAGATATTTCTTGGCCCAGTCTTGACGTTTCAGCTTGTGTGTCTTGTTCAGTGGTGGTCGTCTTTCAGCCTTTCTTACCTTGGCCATGTCTCTGAGTATTGCACACCTTGTGCTTTTGGGCACTCCAGTGATGTTGCAGCTCTGAAATATGGCCAAACTGGTGGCAAGTGGCATCGTGGCAGCTGCACGCTTGACTTTTCTCAGTTCATGGGCAGTTATTTTGCGCCTTGGTTTTTCCACACGCTTCTTGTGACCCTGTTGACTATTTTGAATGAAACGCTTGATTGTTCGATGATCACGCTTCAGAAGCTTTGCAATTTTAAGAGTGCTGCATCCCTCTGCAAGATATCTCACTATTTTTGACTTTTCTGAGCCTGTCAAGTCCTTCTTTTGACCCATTTTGCCAAAGGAAAGGAAGTTGCCTAATAATTATGCACACCTGATATAGGGTGTTGATGTCATTAGACCACACCCCTTCTCATTACAGAGATGCACATCACCTAATATGCTTAATTGGTAGTAGGCTTTCGAGCCTATACAGCTTGGAGTAAGACAACATGCATAAAGAGGATGATGTGGTCAAAATACTCATTTGCCTAATAATTCTGCACTCCCTGTAGAGGAGGGTAGGTATTGTTAGGTTGCAGGGGTATGGCTTTCAGAGGAGGAGAAGTTGTGATACCATAAATAAGTTGTGGGCAGTTTGCAGAAGAATAATATAATGGAGATTAACATGCTGTAGTGAAATGGTGAAATGTGTGTTTTGACCACTGACTCATGTTGCACCACTTTGCACCTGGCCTAGATGTCTAGTGTTCACCAGTTACAGACTACATTTTGCATTCAGTTTAACCTTAGATTAATTCTGCGTATTGAATTTATCGTAGCATTAGACACTGCCATGTTAAAGGCTCCCCGTAATTTTCCACATTGTAAACTGTGCATTCTGTCTTGTTTTCGTGCTTTTTCTCACCAAGGGCTTTGGGTGATAAGGATGTACTCAGACGGCAGGGAACGGCCTTGTTTTGACTTGACATCTTGGGATTGTGGCCAATCCCCAAAATGTTATTTTGAAAGCATACCTAAACTAGCCAGCATGTTTGAATTGTAAAATGAGTGTTTTTTTCTAGAAAGCTTAAGATATGAAAAGACCCAGTGTGACCCAGTCTGGACTCAATCCGGATTTTAGATGTCGGATGCCTGATACATTTCCTGTGAGGGTAGAGATCTCTCTCTCTTTCGCAATCGAAAGGGGTCATCGTCTTGCTGGCATGAGAAAGATGAAGCACCTGACAGGCCCTACAGTGATACATTTTTAATTCATTATTTGCTTTACATTATAATATAGATACATATATTTGCTGTTTATATTGCAGTGGAGAATCATTTTGGTATATTTTCATTTCATTGCTAGGACTATTTTTAAACGTGTGCTTTCAACTTGCTAATCTCCTTTTGGAGCCTCGCATAGTGAAATAATGAATGTCTTCTTTGGATTAAGAAGGGCATTCCAGAGATTTTTGTCAGCTCATTAGTGAAAAGCAAAACACATGCATGTGAAACATGTGACAGAATAACTTGTGTTCAGGGAGAGAAGGCAGGCAGAGGATGGAAAGGAAAGAGAGAGCCATTTGAAAGAAAAAATGAGAGGTGACAATAAGATGTTTTAAGTCAAAAGGTCAGTGTTTCATGCCAGATTTTAGGGATATGGAGGATCTTTTTAGAGATGGCATACAATTTGACGATGCAAGACTGTAGAAATTACATTGTTTGATGGCATGTGTGCTGTAGATACACATGCTCTGCATACTTCCACCATCTAGTGTTGGGTCTTGAAGGTCGCAATTTTCTTTTGTGTTCGAAAAGTCTTTCAAGTCATGAGGTAGAGTGACTCCTCCTCCTGCTGGCAATGTGCATGGTCCTCGACTCCATATTCAGATTGTTTTCTTTCACTGTCGGGTCCTGTTGTGTTTCCTCAGAGCTCTGGTTTGAGATAGTAATAAGTCTCTTCCGTTCTGGGAAACCCTCTCCAACCCCGTTGTTATTGTTTCCAATCGTGTTTTCTTTGTCCCTTTGCGCTCCACGATTGAAGAAACCATTGTTCTGTTCAAACTCTTCTGAACACGGCCCTAAAGGTCACGCTCTTATGGCAGCCATTTTCTTCATCCTACACCTTGGTGAATGCAAGACTGATGGAACAGATGCCTTTTAGTTTCTGTTCTAAGTGTCATTCCAAATTTCCTCGGACCAACCAACATCAGGTCTGTGACCTCTGCTTTTCGCCATAGCATAGGAAAGAAGATTGTAAATCCTTCAGGTCAAAGAAGACTCTGTGTAACAAAAGAGCTTGTCTCTGAGAAATGCAGAGGCAGGAGATGGAGGGGACGCCCAACCTTTTTGGTATCTAGGACACCATGTTGGACACAGAGCAGGAGATCCAGAAGGCCTCAGCTGTCGAGGAGGAAGCTTTTTCCATCCATTGCTCAGACTCCGAGAGAAGTGACACTGGAAATGCAGGAAATCCCCCTGGGTCAACAAATCGTGAGTAAATCACCCCCTGCTATGACCAAAAAACTAATCACTTTGGAAGCAAAGGCTATGGAGCCGCCACTACATTCTGGCGATGGCAGGCATCGAAAGACCTTTTTAGATATCTCGCCCTAGGGCTCAGCACTGAAACGCATCTGCTTCCACCCTGAGCCGAACACAATTGATTCCGGTGCTGAGACCTTTCACCTCCCATTCAACACTGACTCTTTCGGCACTTAAAAGACTGCCCACCTCGGCTCCGACAACTTCAGCACCGATATGTAAACCTGCTTCGGCGCCGAAAAAACCAAAGTCCAGAACATCCTCGGAATCTAAATCACCATACGAGCCATTTCTACATAAAATGAAACAGCTTCAAGGCAAGGAATCGCAACTTCACATCCATCCACAAACAGGGAGGGTGTTGGTGAGGACTGTTAACTCTACCCCTTCTAAGCGACAACTCACTTTTGAGAAGGCTCTAGAACAATCCACACCTCCATTCAAACAAAGGAGAATGAATAAGGAGATAGAAGAGGGTCAGTCAGATCTCCTTTCATATCCTCCACCATTCTCCACACCACCACCAAATTCTCCATCTCTGCAACATTTTCACAGCAACCCCCTGAACATTTTACCACAAGACCCACTCTATTCCCTTCATGGTACACAAGACGCAGGAGATTGCATGGAGCACTTACACCCTGATATAGACCCTTGGTGTCAGTATGACATGGATACCTGTACGGATACAGACATAGAGGCTTATCCATCTAGACCATCACCCTCTGACGACACTACTTCTTTTCAGGAATTAGTGGGGAGGACAGCAACTTAACATCAAGTGTCTCTTCATAAAGATCCTATAGAGGATGATTTCCTCTTTGAAACACTAACTGCCTCACATAAGGCAATTCAATATCTCCCTATGCTTAAGGGAATGTTAAAGCATGCAGATGACATATTTCAAGACCCAGCTAGAGCTCTGGTTATTATTCCTAGAGTGGAGAAGAAATACAAGTCCTCCACTCAGGCCATATCTACATCAGGAGTCAGATTCCAGCAGATTTTTTGGTTTTGACTAACGCTAGGAAGAGTTAACTCTCAAGCTGCGCATGATGCTCCACCTTCTGATGATGAGAGTAAACTTATTAATGCCTCAGGCAAGAGTGTTGCTGCTCAAGCATCAAATCACTGGTGTATTGCCAACATGCAGCGAATCCTGTCAAAGTATGATAGAGCCCACTGGGACGATATGGAGCAGTTACTCCAATACCTCCCAGAGGAACATAGGAAAAATGGACAAGAAATTGTTAATGAAGGTCAGCTAATTTCTAATAGCTCTATATGCTGTGCCTTAGATTCGGTTGATACCACAACCAGAGGTATGAATACTTTTGTCCTCCTACGCCAACATACGTGGCTGTGCATTTATGGCTTCAAACAAGGGGTTGCAACAAATAATTCTGAATGTGCCTTTTGAAAAAGAACACCTTTTTGGCCCGCAAGTAGACCAGGCCTTAGAGAAAATCAAGGACAATGAGATGATGAAATCCATGGTAGCACTCCAACTTCCCAGCTCTCGTGGTGCTTTTCGTAGGCCGCAATACAAGCTAGCCTCTAAACCTCCCTCAGCTGGAACATCCTCATCCTAGAATAAGGGTCAACCATATACATCCTCACACAGGGGATTCTACAAAGGATCCTATAGAGGAAATAATTACAGAGGTAGAGGAAAAGCAACCTCCCCTCGAGCCTCTGCCACTGTCTCTAAAAAAATGACTCACTCTGGCTATCCTCCAAATACCAGATACCTGTAGGAGGGCGCCTTCAGTTCTTTCTACAAAACACAACAAATCACAACAGATCAATGGGTGTTGGATATTATCCAGCATGGGTAATGTCTAGAACTCAGTTCCATACCTCGAAATATCCCACCTTGCACTCACAAACTCTCACAGGATCACATCACTCTCCTTAAACAGGAAGTTCAATCTCTACTTGCAAAGAGAGCTAAATAACCAGTTCCTATTCAACATCAAGGAACAAGGGTGTATTCCCTTTACTTTCTAATCCCCAAGAAAGATGGCTCATTTAGACCCATTCTGGATCTCAGACCCCTAAACCATCACATCATATTAAAACATTTTCATATGGTCACACTCCAAGATAAGTTACCCTTGCTACAAGAGGGCGACTTTCTATCTGCACTAGATCTAAAAGATGCCTATTTCCATAATCCTATTCACCCAGCTCGTCGCAAATATCTCAGACTTGTCATAGAAGGGCAGCTATATCAATTCAAATGCTCCCATTCGGGGTCACCTCAGCACCAAGAGTGTTCACAAAATGTCTAGCAGTGTTAGCAACTCACCTCTTCAGACAGAAGGTTCATGTGCTCCTATACCTAGACGACTGGCTTATCAAAGCCAGCTCTCTCAATCAATGTCTTAGCCATATTCAAACCATAGTAGATATGCTTCACCGGTTAGGGATCATAATCCATTTTCAAACATTGCATCTCACCCCACTTCAGGTACAGCCTTACCTTGAGGCCATGATCAATACACAGCTAGGCATAGCTTACCCAAATGCACAAAGAGTACGAAACTTTCAAGCACAACTTTTTTCACTTCCACCCCAATCAATGGGTCACAGTGAAATTAATCATGACATTTCTGGGAATGATGGCTTCCTGCATTGCAATAGCGTGATATTCATGTCTTCACATGCTCCCGTTGCAGGAATGTCTATCACGCCAATGGTCTCAGCCACAGAGTCGCCTAGAGGATTTAGTGTTGGGAGATGACTGCACCTTTTGCTCTTTACCATGGCAGAAAAAGGTGGCATTTTCTGGACTCTGTTCCACAAGTCATTCTAATAACGGATGCCTGCCAGACAGGATGGGGTGCTTATCTCCTAGACCTCACAATACAGGGTCTTTACGATCACACACACAGACTTTTGCACATCAAATATCTGGAACTGCTAGCCCTCAAAGGTTTTGTGATGCATCTTGTTGGAAAATGGGTTATTGGTAAGGGCAGGTAAGTACCTACACTTAGCAATAGGCCACTAACCTCCACTTAGGTCCAGTTAGGGCTCAATAAATTAAACCCAGCTCAACCCTGGGTAGCTTGGCAACGAGCGACAAGGCTTAACTTAGGAGACAAAGCGTAAAGCATTCAAATATCACAAAACAGTAATTAAATAAAGCATTTAAACAGTTTAAAAATCCAAAACCAATTAATTAAAAATAGGAAACATTTTTAGCTTTAAATATGACACCAAAACGAATATAATCGGATAAAGGGAACCGGAGATATGAATTTTTAAAGAATTCATGCTTTTTAGCTCTTAGAAACGAATAGTGCCAATCTGGTCGCACCTCCACTCGGGCAAAGTTTAAAGCTGACCGCGATGGAGCCCTGCTCGACTACAGCCCGTGGGAGGCCTCAGTCAAAAGTTTACCTTAGGACTTGATCCCGCTGAAGAAAATCTCCAGAAAAACGACTAAGTCGCCAGTCCAATCCGACCTTCTGGAACTCTTCCTCAGATACCTGTCGCGGGAGCCCTCAGTGGACAATTTTTACCCTCGGACTTAGATGATTTTTCGAGACGAAAATCCCTTGAGCGGGGCAAACCTGTATCTTGATCCGACGTCCTTGGAGCCCTCTTCGGATACACTGCCTGGGAGGTCCCGGTCAACTTTCTACGTTCAGACGTAGTCACTTTTTCTGAGATTTTCTTCACCGGGATGAACCTGCAGGTCAGGCCAGGCCACGGTTGAGCCAAGCCAGCTAGAGTTGCCGCAGCGGGTCGGCCCCTTTATGGAGCTTTTTTCAAAAAGTTCTCCAGTCTTCTCCAAACGTCTGGATCTTCTCCAAGATGTTCTTTTAAGGTTCTTTTGAGGTCCACAAACTCACCCCAAGGTTCCAGAAGCTTTGAGATTCTCTTTGAGGGTGCGGACTACAGCTCCCAGAATGCACCTGGCGCAAACTCCAAAATGGCCTCTGGACAGTGGTCAGCTGGTCAGTTTCTTCAGGAGTTGGTGCAGGGGACTTTGGTTAACAATTTTCCACCTGTAGCAAACAGTGAGTCCCTCCTTGAACCAGATGAAGCCAGGCAAAGTCCTTCTTGTGGTGAAGCCCAAGTGTGCAGCTGGTGCAGTCCTCCAGAATGCAGTGTCCAGGTCAGGGGTCCAGCAAGGTCAGTCCTTCTTTACCTGTAGTTCTTCTTTGTAGGGATCTGAGGTGTGGGTGCAGGTCTGCCAGTTTTATCTTTGCTCCTGGGTGAAAAACAGGGGGGGTCCTGGTTCTCCAATCAGGTGCAGGGTCCTTCCCCCTGTGACAACCACTTCCTGGGAAGTGTGGCAAAAATCAGTTCCAGGGAGCAACATTCCTCAAAAATCCATCATGGCTGAAAATTATTTTTGGAGGTTACATCTGGCTGAGCCCACCCACTGGTGTGGCTAAAAATCCTAAACACACCCCTCTCCTAATCTAATCAAGGGGGCACCTAATTGTCTTGGTTGCAGACACCTAATTGTCTGGGTTGCAGGATGTGAGGGAGGTGCTGGGTTGTTCCAAATGTCCTTCCCTGCCTTTGAAGACCAGTTTGGCAGCCCTCCCCCTTCCTGCTTTTCCATCTGCTGAGGGAAGATCTCCTCCACCACGCACATCTTTGTGTTCAGCCCAGGCCACTTCACACCTCATCAAGGCAGCCTGGCCAGGCTGCGAGAGGCTGGCCGAGCAGAGCACTACAGGGCTGAAGTTGGCAACTTTTTAGGTAGAGTTTAAAACTCTTTACCTGAACAAGTTATATTAAATCCAACAATTGTAAGTTGTGGGATTTATTATAACAATTAATTTGATACCAAACGTATGGTATCTGACACTTAGGGGACTTTATAAATTAAAATAAAGTATCCCCTATTTTAGCCTATAGAGGTCATTCACTACAATGAGGGAAAAACGAATTTGGCTGTTTTACCTCACCAGGGCTTATAAAACTATTTTATGAGGTCCTGCTTATAGTTACATGGCACCCAGCCCTAGGGGCACATAGGGCACACCTTAGGGGTGACGTATATGTATAAATAAGGTAGTTTAAGACTTTGGAAGTACTTTTAATTCCACAGTCGAATTTGCATGTAACTTTAAAGGCAGGCCTGCCTTGCTGGCTGCTTTTAAATTAAACTGACACTGGGCAACTCAGCAGTGCATCTATGGGGGCACTACTTATGCTGGGGGTCTCTAAACCTACATGTCCTACCATATACTAGGGACTTATAGGTAGGTTAATATTACCAATTATAATTAGCCTAATTTGCATATCCACTTTACACAGAGCACTGGCCCTGGGACTGGTAAGCAGTACCCAGGGCACAGCCAAAAGTCAGTAATCACCAGTATCTTTTCAAAAAGTTTGGGGGTAACCAGGGCAAAAAGGAGGACTTTCCTACACATCTCATCAACAAAGTAGTCCTTATTCATGCAGACAACATGACAACCATGTTCTATCTGCAAAAATGTGGGTGGAGCACACTTATTACTGTTGTTTCACCTTGCACATCCTTTCCCAGGATCGCACAACAATTTTGCCGATCTCCTCAGCAGGATGCAACAACAAGTCCAGGAGTGGGAACTCCACCCCAGAGTCCTTCAACCCTATTTCCAAAAGTGGGGATTTTCAGACATAGATCAGTTCACAACAAAGAAAAATGCCAAAACTTTGCCTCCAGGTTCCCACACCCTCAGTCTCAGGGGCATTGTCCTATGGATGAACCGGTCTGGAATATTTGCCTACACTTTTCCACCTCTCCTTCTCCTTCTCTATGTGCTTCAGAAACTTAGGCAAACTTCTCTCACACTAATTCTAGTGGCACCCACATGGACAAGACAATCATGGTTTACTACCCTGCTGGACCTATCGGTAGTGTCGTACGAGAAGTTTCCCCAAATCCCAAAGAGATGAATCGTGCAATTTGGCTCCTGAACTCTTAGAATTTGGGTATTTAAATCTACCTCAAGAATGTATGGACATTCTTTAAAAAGCACGCAGACCTACCACTAGAGCTTGTTTTGCAACAAAGTGGAAACACTTTGTTCACTATATCATTTCTAAAAACTGGAATCCTTTCCAAGTGTCGGTACAAAATACTATTTTCTATCTTCCCCATTTGCAAAAATTAAACTTTCAACGGTCTTCTCTTTTGAAGATCCCTGTAATAAAGGCCTTTAAAGAAGGGCTTAAAAGGGTGATACCACCAAGATTACCCCCAATGCCGTCTTGGAACCTTAATGTGGTACTCACTAGACTTATGTTGCCACCTGCTGAACCACTACATTCATGCCTTCTGCAATTTCTTTCGTGGAAGGTGGCCTTTTTTGTTGCAATCACTTCCTTAAGACTCGTAAGTTAGCTCCAGGCATTAACCTTGCAAGAACCCTTTCTCGAGATATATAAAGTGCTTCTTCATACCAACACAAAATTTCTACTAAAAGTAGTATCTCAGTGTTATCGCAACCAGACTAATAATTGCCCGTTTTTGCCCACAACCTGATTCAGTTGCTAAAATAGCCTTCCACATGTTAGATGTGAAAAGAGCGCTTATGTTCCTTATTGATAGAACTAAAACCTTTAGGAAGACAAAACAACTTTTTCTTGCTTTTTCGCCACCTCAGAAAGGTAACCCTATAGGTAAATCCATTATAGCAAGATGGATTGTTAAATGTATACAAACTTGTTATGCAAAAGCCAAGAGATCACTACTGTTTACTCCTAGAGCTCACTCAACAATCAAAAAAGGTGCATCTATGGAATGTCTAGGTAACATACCTATAGCTGACATTTGTAAGGCAGCTACATGGTCAACACCACACACTTTCACTGAACACTATTGTGTGGATGTTCTAGCACGCCAGCAAGCCAGTGTAGGTCAGGCAGTGTTATGTTCTCTTTTTCAAAGTACTGTAATGCCTACAGGTTAGCCACTGCTTCTCATGAGGCACTGCAGAGCTTGTGTATCTACAGCCACACATTCCATCAAATGGAAAATTTTACTTATCCAGTAAACATCTGTTTGTGGCATGTAGTGCTGTAGAGTCACATACTCACACCCGCCTCCCCAGACATCTGTAGTTATTACAGTTTCTTAATAAACATTTGCGTGCATGGTCATTTCTCTTGCTTATCTTTACACTACACTCCATTCACAACCGCCTGCGAGAAAACAATCTGAAGATGGAGTCGAGGACCATGCGCATTGCCAGCAAGAGGAGTCGTCACTACACCTCATGACTCAAAAGACTTTTAGAATAAAAACAACTTGCAACCTTCCGGACCCAACACTAGGTGCAGAACTATGTAGATCATGTGAATCTACAGCACTAAATGCCACAAAAGTATGCTTACTGAGTAAGTAAAATTTTTCTTACGTGTGAAGATAATGCTATGTGATCAGCTTCCCTAGACGGTAGAAAAGTGTTTCCTGCATTTCTGTGGCTGGAGGGTGGAGACCCGCCCGGAGACCCGCCCAATGAGGTGTGACAGTTGGTGACTGGGCCTCCTTGAACAATACAAAGATGGCTTTGTTAGCAAAGTGCTACTGATTAGGCTTCCTGAAGCACTGACCTTTAGCAAATAGTAAGGGGTAGGGGCAGATTGTATGTCTGCAAGGTGAAGGAGGCCTTTAGGTGAGACCCACCCTTTTTGTCCTACGCTGCTGTGATAAGCATCACTACATAAAGGATGTGTATGGAGAGAAGCCTGGAAAGGATAACTGAAAAAAAGAGGACCACCCCAAACCTGTTGTGAAGCATGAGACAGAGGATGCACTTGATGTTTTTATACAACTACAGACAGATTTTTTTAACATACAAATATCAGGCCTTACCATTCACAGAGCTCAAAGGGTCTGGGCTACCCAGCTAGGCGGTAGAAGAATGAATTAAATTCATGCCATGTCACCCTCATCGTGAGAGAAAGTTTTGTTTTCCAGAATTATTCAACACAACAACCTGGCCCTCAGTTGGAACATGATATACATCACTTGCATCTTTAAAAGCTGAGCTAACCGAATGCAGCCTTGTGTACATCCGCACCACACTGTTAACATTTGTAGCCCTGCAGTGCTTCCGGGGTATCTTGCATATTCTGATTCTTAGCAGGACCATACTGTTTTCTTGTTGCCGCAGTATAAAAGTGCTGCATTAACTCTAATAATTTCTGTGCACAAATAACTCGTCTGCTAATTTACTATAAAGGGGAAGGTGTCTCAGATATTCTAGCACTATCTAAAAAGCATTTCTGAGCAATCTGAGCTGTAAACAGGGTAACCAAACTGAAATCATTTAGTCTGTTAGGGAGACCTCAGATCAGTAAAGTGTAAATTAGCAAAGAATACTGAGGGCAAACGCGCTGAAAACAAATAACCATGTTTGCCTGTTTACCCCGTTATCGCTTATTTGACAGTTTATTTGGGGACTCTTGTTCTCGTATAAGGTTCTGTAATCTCCAATCCGTTTGCAGATGAAGTCCGTGAAAAAAATCCTGTTTATCTCTGTGAGAAACTGATATTACTAATTTCTGTTCGAAATCACTATTTAGTAGATGTGACTCACATGATGTGAGATCTCAAATAAGTAATCGTCAAACAAAAGTTAATTTTCCCCTTTTCCTTTAGGGCCTTTGTGGTTGAGGACCAGCCCTGCATGACTTTCCCTTGTAAGAGGCCATTAGTGCTACGAACCACTGTCCGCTTCTCTGTCAGCACAAGGTGAGTTAAGTGTTGCACTGGAGTCTGCACACATATCATTGGTAGCACCAATATGTATCCAAATTTTGTTTGTCAAAATAATTTTGTGTGCAATTCTCCAGTATGTTTTGTGGTGGATAAGAAATCTGCTGAGATTGTAGAGAATTATTCAGTTTCCATGTTTCTTCTTGTTGCTACTCATACAGATGTGTGTCTGTGTTTTCACTCTCAATTTAGATGGTTTATACCACTTTGTCTTATTAAACGAACGAAGAGAACAGTTAGTATGTGGTGTGAACTATATACATTTCAATAATGTGTAGCTGTCCTTTTGTGAGCACATAAGTAAAAGTTGTATTTCTCAGTGCAAATAAACTATTTATATCAATACCATTAAAATGTCTGCATTACAATTCATGCTACAGTTCATAATTTGAAGAGTTAACGTTTCTAATTATGAGGGCCAAGTGATGGTACTTAAAAACATAAAACTTAGGATAAATGCGACAGTGTAGGGCTAGTTTTTCCGATTGCTGCTGAGACCATGTTTCTGATATATGCTTCTAACCACAGATTCCTCGTCTTTTGAATATTCCTCAGTCATCAGACTGGATCTAGAACATTTTCAGCAGTGCACCAGCGTGCTATAGGGTGGCATTGTTCCTTTCTGGAAGTGCTGTGCCGAGTCTCATATAAGCTCCACCCCTGACTGACACCGTTTTCTTTCTTCCCATGCACCAGATGCAGATCCAGAGCTTCCCCTAGTCTCTTTGAGACTGTTTTAGCTTTGAAAACATTTTCTAAAAATCAGTGGACTATGCAAAATGTCACCCCTAAAATTAAAGGGTGCCAACCTTCTATGGACTAGGTGGTTACCAGACGTCAAGTGATTTGATGGCATGTTGACATTTCCTAATGGTACCAGAGTCAAGCTCAGTTTATCTTTCAAGCTTTAGAATGATTTGCTTCTAAAGGATGATATCCAGTCAGGTAGTCCACTAATGTCGTTGTTGCACAGGAGAGGGGCAGTGATTAAGCCCTAAGTACGCCAGCTGTGAAATTTAATGACTGAGTTGCTAAGGGGAAAAGTATTGTGTTTAGCATGCTGTCAGCGATGTATGATGTAATCTATTTTAAGACTGTTCTTGAATTCCTAATTCACGAAGGGTCAGATCTACAAAGACATTTTGCAATAGCAAGCCCTGCGATTGACAACATTGCAAGGTTTGCAACATCAAAAGGGCTTGAATAAAATCAAGGGCTTGAATAAAATCCCTTTTACTAATTAGAAAAGGCTTTCTGACTCTTAACCCCTTTGCTGCCAGGCCCTTCCCCCCTCAGGTGCCAGGTCTTTTTTTGGCTATTTGGGGCAGTTCTCGCTTAGGCCCTCATAACTTTTTGTTCACATAAGCTACCCACGCCAAATTTGTGTCCTTTTTTCCCCACATCCTAGGGATTCTAGAGATACCCAGACTTTGTGGGTTCCCCTGAAGGAGACCAACAAATTGGCCAAAACACAGCAATAATTTCGTTAAAAAAAAAAAAAAGGGGAAATAGGGTTGCAGAACAAGGCTTGTGGTTTTCCCCTGAAAATTGCAACAAAGCGTTTGTGGTGCTAAGACCACCATCTTCCCAGCTTTCAGGAGCAGGCAGACTTGAATCTGAAAACCATATTTTTCAATACAAGTTTTGCATTTTACTGGGACATACCCCATTTTTACTATATTTTGTGCTTTTAGCCTCCTCCCAGTTACTGACAGAAATGGGTGCCCATACTAGCACGTGAATAACAGGGCACTTCTCAAATAGATGTCTTTTTTACACACTGTCTTACATTTGGAAGGAAAAAAATTAGAGAAAGACAAGGGGCAGTAACACTTGTTTGCTATTCTGTGTTCCCCCAAGTCTCCCAGTAAAAATGGTACCTCACTTGCGTGGGTTGGCCTAATGCCCTCGACAGGAAACGCAACATGGACACATCACATTTTTACATTGAAAACTGATGTGTTTTTCGGAAAGTGACTAGCTGTGGATTTTGATCTCCAGCTCAGCCGGTACCTAGGAAAACCTACCAAACTTGTGCATTTTTGAAAACTAGATACCTAAGGGAATCAACTATGGGGTGATTTGTGGGGCTCTCACCAGGCTCTGTTACCCAGAATCCTTTGCAAACCTCAAAATTTGGCCAAAAACGCTTTTTCCCCACATTTCGGTGACAGAAAGTTCTGGAATCTGAGAGGAGCCACAAATTTCTTTCTACCCAGCGTTCCCCAAAGTCTTCCGATAAAAATGGTACCTCACTTGTGTGGGTTGGCCTAGTGCCTGGGACAGGAAATGTCCCAAAACACAACATGGACACATCAAAATTATCAAATACAAAACTACCTGTTTTTGCGGGGGGCACCTGTGTTTTTGGTCCTGGGCTCAGCAGCCATACAGGGAAACCTACCATACCCAGACATTTCTGAAAACTTAGACACCCGAGGGAGTCCAGGGCGGTGTGACTTGCGTGGATCCCCCAGTGTTTTCTTACCCAGAATCCTCAGCAAACCTCAAATTTAGCAAAAAAATTGCATTTTTGCCACATTTCTGTGTGGGTCACCGCACCGGGACATATTTCCTGCCCCCCAACGTTCCCCTTTGTTTTCCGATAAAAATGATACCTCACTTGTGTAGGTGGGCCAAGTGCCTGTGACAGGGAAGAGCCAAAACCATGTCGAAATTGAGGGGGAACCAAAGCGGATCTAAAAGGGCAGTTTGAAAAAAAATATTTTTTGGCTGGCAAGTGGGGCAGAATTATTATCGGTATAGATGCAACAATGCTGGATGGTAGGAACTTCTTGGATTGCTGCAGATTCCGGAAAGTTCCATCACAAAAAATGTGGGAAAAATTTGTGATTTACAGCAAAATTTGAGGTTTACAGGCCATTATGGGTAAGAAAATGGTGCAGGCTGCATGTGAAGCACATCACCCTGGACCCACCCAGATGTTTAGTTTTCAGATGTGTCTAGGTCTTGTGGATTTTTCTACATGACAGCGTCCCAAAGTCCAAAAAGTGCAACCCTCACCATTCCAAGTGGGACGATTTTGAGAGTTAGCCAAGCTCTCATGGCCCAAATGTAAAACCAAAACCCATAATAATCGAATGTCCTCTTGCTTGCTGTGGGATAATATGTTTTAGTGTGCATGGGAGAGCTGAAAGACTGTTACCCCCTTCAGTTGGGGTGGGGGCATTACCATGCCCATACTGGTTTGTATCCACCAGCCCACTATTTTTTAAAAAATTTCCCTGGCATCTAGTAGGCTTTCTGCCTGCCTGCCTAAACCCCCTCCCCAACCCGGCAAGTGAATCAGTGGCAATTGCCCATCCTCCCACCGGTGGGCAGAACAATTTTGTCCCCATTTATTTGGGGTGAGGGCCATACCCCCCACCCTCTTTTTTTTGGGGGACAGATGAGCCTTACAAAAAATAGGCCAATCTGCCCCCCTTGGGGGCAGAAATGACCTAAAATAATTTCACCATCCCGGGGGAGCGACCCTTGCCTAAGGGGTCACTCCCCTTATCACATTAAACAAAAAAAAAATCCCTGGTGTCTAGTGGCTTCTGCCCCCCTGGGGGCAGATCAGCCTAATCTATATAGGTACCTGCCGGCTCTGCCCACCCAGAAAAGGCCTAATAATAAAATGGCCCCCAGGGGAGCGCCCCTTGCCCAAAGGATCGCTCCCCTTTATATGTATATTAAAAAATAAAAAAAAACGCCTTGGTGTCTAGTGGGCATTTCTGCTGCCCGATGGCATCACGATCGGGAAGCAGAAATGCTCAGAATGACATCGAAAGAAAGGAAAAGCTTTTTCTTTCTTTCAGTGTCTCTGCCTGTCCCCTCCTCCCGAGCCGTAGAGAAATGCTTAGCATTTCTCTTCCGCATCGCGCTGGAATCATGCTTCCAGCGCGATGGGTGGTGACCGGAGGTCAGCACGCAATTGCGTGCTGACGTCTTCAGATGTAACTTGGGGAGGGGGATTGGGGGGGGGTGGAAGGGGAAACGATTCCCATTCCATCCCTGACGGAGGGGTGTGGGTGGGAGGCCCACGTGTGGAGCGCTAGCGCTCCCCCCGTGGGCCTGGTGTAGGACATGCTGGGACCCGTGACCGAGGGCGAGACCAGCTCGTCCAAAGAAACATAGGGGTTAAAAGGGCCTTTTCAACCCTTTCCAAATCACAACTAGAAGGTGGTATGCAAAGGGCATCCCCATCCTTTTTGCGCTTCTGAAAGGATTGTATCAATGGATTGTGACCACAATTGTGGACACATCACATTAATTAGCTAACAGCCCTAAATTGAGGAAGTACTTATTTAAAAAAGGGAAATCTTTCCTAATGGGACAACTTTTCCCTTGAGAACAGTATTGGCTGCCTCAGGGTGAAAAGGCGGCGGTCAGGAAGACCCACTGCCTTTTCCTCCTGATGTCTTCACATATGGGAAATATATTTTAAGCAAAACCTTTGTTTTTATTGTATGTGAATTGTTTAAAAAGGTTTCAAGTTTGGGAATGCAAGTGCAGCCCTTGCAGACCTTCACCCCTTCATTTAAAGGTAATCGCAGCCGGTCACAAATTATGAACTGCTTAATTGGATGTTTTTTGACCGCTTGTGAATGGACAGTTTGCAATTTGGCCTTTTATTATTTAGTTCTCATTGTAAAATAAATTTGTATATACAAATTTTATGCAAGTCTTTAGTTTGTGAATGGGGATTGTACACTTGGTCCAAAATCTTGAGAACCATGGGGTTACGAACTTCGTTAAAGGCTGACATGGTATCAAGCAAGAGAAGTGCTGTTACTCTATTTGAGTCAACAAGTTTTTTCATCATCCCACAGTGCTAATAATGTTGCTGCTGTGCCATGGCACGTGCAAAAATAATTTTGCTGTCAGTAGGTTGTGTGGAAATAAAAGCAGATATTTGTTTGAAAATAGATCTTTAAGTCATTTTGCCTTACAAAAGGAAGATTTGGTATTGGTCAGTAGTAGTATGTGTCAAAAGGATCCAAGACACATGTCCATAGGTTTAATGTGTGTTGTTCTGATTTCTCTTGAAGATTTCTGTCACTAAAGAATAATTGATTATGGCCCTATCTAGGATGGCACCAAAACGCTGCCTTTTTTGTGCTGGGGAAGTTTTCTAGAGTAATAGGTGCAAAGATAGGGTGATGCATGGTGCGAAATCTTTTTTAGTGACCATTCACCCTGTGACCTCGTCTCTGATTCTCTCACTACCACCCGGCAAAGGTGCCGCTCATCTTTCCATAGCTCTTCTCTCACAAACATTTCATTTGTTTTAAAGCACTGGTAAAGGCTGGCCTTACTAACCCAATCAGCTGTTCTCATGAAATGCAGATCTGTTAATTGCAGCAGGCATATTAACCCTCTGTACTTCTTTATAGTGAGTCCAAACTGCTACCAGACAAAACTCCAGTCTCTCTCACTAGCAGGAACATTAATCACAAGAGCTTTCATGCTGAAATGTTTGTTGCAGCATGAAAGCTGGAGGCCCAGGGAGCTCTGCAGCAGGTGTTTTTAAATCATAAGTTATTGTTCAACACAGCGTACGCCCCCCACTTAGGGTAAGTGCTCCACACCGACCCCAAGGATAATTCTAACTGCACATTCCTCACCTTGTGAATACCCCCAATCGCCAGAGTGGGTCTGGCAATTTTTTTTCTCAGCAATTCCCTTGCTTGCCGGGAAGGTGGTCCATGTAGCTGTGCATCGAGTCAGTCTTGCCCTAAAAGTGATGTTGGGACACATATAATGCTACTCCTGTGCGACAGCATCAGTTCCTTTCTGTTCAATGGCATGTGTGGCTGAAGATACACAGGATGTGCATAAAATGTTGGGTTTGGAGTGGTACAACTTGTTTTTCTTCTAAGAACCTTTTTCGAATCACAGGATCGAGTGACTCCTCCTCCCGGTGATACTGCGCATGGGCACCGAGCCCTTTGTTAGATTGTTTTTTCTCCCCGCCGTCAGGCTCGGATGTGTGTTCCTCTCACTCAGAGTTCTCGGCTTAATACCATCCAAAAAATGATCTCTCCGTCTTCCTTTCACCAATGGTACTGTTTTAATCACGTTTTCTTTCTCATATTCTGTCCTCGGTTCGAAATCTGATCCGACTCCCTGCCTTTCAGGGCGTCCGCGCCCCTCTTCAGGCCTACATCCTCCACTTGGCATCTGGCTATGCAGACCTGATGAACTCTATTTCGCTTTTGCCCTTGATGTCATTCCAAATACCCCTACACCAGTCAACACCAGGTGTTTAATTTGTGTCTCTCCCCCCAACCACAAGGAGCAAACCTGCAACACATGTCGATCCTTTCTGACGAAGAAGATGCTTGGAGACAGAAGAAGTTGTCAACTGGAAAGGGTGTCTTGGCCTCCAGAAAACACACCAGACATCTTCGGGGACAAACACGCAAAGGAGGAGCCGGAGGGAGAAGAGGCTTTCTCGATCCAAGTCTCAAACTCAGACGTTCAGTCAGATAGCGAGAGCCAGCCATTGCAGTTGCCGCAGACCATGAGTACAAAGACCCCTGCAGCCTGACAAAGACTGTAAAAGCTACATCCAAAGAGGTCACCGGTCTGCCACTGCTTTCCAGCCATGGTCGGAGCCGAGAAACCACTTTGGATGCCTCTCCCTTTAGCTCGGCACCAAAAAAAGCCATAGGAAAATCTTGGGTATTGACCTCAGCCTCTGGTAGCTCATCCTCGGCACCAACTTGACCAAGTGCACATGGTGCTTCAGTACTGATCAAAAAATTGTCGTCCTCCGTTTTGGTGCCGACACTGACACACCGATCAAAGACCTCGGAGCGGAAAAGTTAAAGACACCTACCACTCCTGTGGATTCTGAACAGTCTTCGACCACCCCTTCACTGGTGGGGCCAATTCTCGAAGTAATGGACGCTTGGCAGCGCCGACTTCATATTCAGGAGGGAACAGGTCATATCATGACATCACCCCGTTCCTTTAAAGAGAAAATTGACTTTTCAAGAGGTGCTTGATACCTCTCTGCCTATAGAAAAGGCCACCAAAGATAAGGCTCCATCTTTTCCTCAGCCTTCTCCTCAATCCCCTTCACCTCCAGCTCTTTCTCCACCAACACATCCCCCACCTTAGGATTTACACCAGCAAACTCACCGCCACATGGGTCTCATGACCTAGGTAACATGTTAGATGACCCAGATCCGTGGAGCGCATAGGATCAGTATCTTATTACACCTAATGATCCGGATCTCCCCCCAGCTAGACCATCACCTCATCAGCAAGTTATAGCTAGGGCAGCAGCATTTAATAATACCCGAATGCAGACTGCTCCGATAGAGGAAGACTTTCTATTTGACACCCTTGCTACAACACATAAAGAAAGTCAGTTCCTTCCCATGCTCCCAGGCATGCTCCAGCACGCTGATGAGATCTTTATAAGGAGTCAGTAAGAGCATGCATTATCACTCCCCGAATTGATAAAAAATATAAGGCTGCACCTACAGACCCTTTATTCATAAAGGCTCAGATTCCTCCTGATTCTGTTGTTACGTCAAGTGCCCGCAAAAGGGCCAATAGTCAATTTACAGGACACACACCACCTCCTGAGAAGGAAAGTAAAAGTTAAATGCAGCATGTGAAAGCTAAGGCAGCCAATTACTGGTGTATTGCTAACCCACATGTGTTGCTAGCATGATATGACAGGGCGCATTCGGATGCCATAGAGGAGCTCCTTTAGTATCTCCCTGAGGCGCTTCGTAAAAGGGGTTGCGGAATTGTGCCAGAAGGACAAACTATTACAATTAATTATATTTGTTGTGTGTTGAATGCTACTGATACTGCTGTATGCAGCATTAATAGCAGCATAATTTTAAGAAGACATGTTTAGCTCAGGTGTTAAGGGTTTAAGCCAGAGGTACAACAGGCAGTGTTGAACATGCCTTTCGATAAAGAGCACATGTTTGGCCCACAAGTCGAGACTACTCTAGAAAAAATCAATAAAGATAATGAAACCGCCAAAGCTACACACTGTAGTACTTTTTTGTCACCCGGTTTTCAAAAGAGGGTTTAGGTCATCCTTTACAGACCAGTCTTCCATGCAAACCAAGGCCACCTCTCAATCCTATACGGAGGTTTTTATAGAGGTTCCTATAGAGGAAACAATACCAGAAGCAGAGGAAAGTCATCCATCTCTATTGGCTCTGCCTCCACTGCCAAACAATGACTGCCTCCCACTTCCCCAGCCACACACCTCTCCTGTTTGGGGGAAGACTTAACATGTTTGCCCAAATTGTCCGATACCACCACCGACCAGTGGATTTTTTTACTTATCCAAAATGGTTACTGTCTGGAGCTCATTTCCACTCCCCCAAACATACCTCTTTGCACTCAGAGACTTTCACAAGAACATCTCACTCTTCTCAATTGAGGAAGTGCCATCTCTTCTCCTCAAAGGAGCCAGAGAGGCAGTTCTATTAAAACATCAAGCTCTAGGACTATACTCCCTGTACTTTCTTATAACCAAAAAAGATGCTTAACTCAGAGCAATTCAAGATCTCAGACCGTTAAACCACTACATTCTATGAGCATTTCCATATGGTCACTCTTCAGGATGTCATTCTCCTTCTCCAGCAAGGTGAGTTCATGACAGCATTAGATCTAAAAGACACTTTCACATTCCCATCCATTCAGCACACCACAAACAACTCAGATTTATGGTTGCAGGAAAACATTACCAGTTCAAGGTTTTACTTTTAGGGTCACAACCACTTCCAGAGTATTCACCAAATGTCTCACAGTAGTTGCCGCACACCTCGGGCGACAACACATTCATGTCTTCCCTTACTTGGATGACTGGCTTATCAAAGCCATCATCTTACAGCAAAGTCAACATCGCACTCAATTCACAATCAATCTCCTACACACTCTGGGATTTACAATCTATTATCTCAAATCCCATCTCCAACCTCTTCAATAACAACCTTATCTCGGGGGCGGTTTTCAATACATGTAGGAAAACGGCTCCTTGTTGCAGTTCCCCCCCCCCCCACACTTTTTGCCTGATTTTGATGCTGACTTGACTGAGTGTGTGCTGGGACCCTGCTAATCAGGCCCCAGCACCAGTGTTCTTTGATTTAAAAAAAAAAGTACCATTGTTTCCACAATTGGCACACCCCTGGTACACATTTAAGTCCCTTGTAAAAGGTACCATTGATAACAAGGGCCCTGTGACCAGGGAAGTCCCTAAGGGCTGCAGCATGTGTTGTGCCACCCTAAGGGACCCCTCACCTAACACATGCACACTGCCATTGCAGATTGTGTGTGTTGGTGGGGAGAGAAAGGCAAAGTCGACATAGCACCCCCCCCTCAGGGTGCCATGCACACAAAACACTGCCAGTGGCATAAGTAAGTCACCCCTCTGGTAGGCCTTAAAGCCGTAAGGCAGGGTGCACTATACCACAGGTAAGGGCATAGCTGCATAAGCAATATGCCCCTGCAGTGTCTAAGTCAGTTCTTAGACATTGTAAGTACAGTGTGGCCACATTAAATATATGGTCTGGGAGTTTGTCAAAATGAACTCCACAGTTCCATAATGGCTACATTGAATACTGGGAAGTTAGGCATCAGTGTGGGTTTATTATTCTGAGAAGTTTGATACCAGTGTTGGATTTATTAAAAAATGCACACAGAGGGCATATTAGAGATGCCTCTGTATTTTACCCAATCCTTCAGTGCAGGACTGACTGGTCTGTGCCAGCCTGCCACTGAGAGACGGGTTTCTGACCCCATAGAGTGAGAGCCTTTGTGCTCTCTGGGGCCAGAAACAAAGCCTGCACTGGGTGGAGATGCGTCCCACCTCCCCCTTACAGGAACTGTAACACCTAGCGGTGAGCCTCAAAGGCTCAGGCTTCGTGTTACAATGCCTCACGGCAGTCCAGCTAGTAGAGCTGCCCAGCCCCCGGACAAAGCCCCCACTTTTGGCAGCAAGTCCAGAGGAATAATTAGGAAAAACAAGGAGGAGTCACCACCTCAGCCAGGACCACCCCTAATGTGTCCAGAGCTGAAGTGACCCCCTCCTTGCAGAATCCTCCATCTTGGTTTAGAGGATCAGGGCCAGTAGAGATAGGAATGTGCTCCCCTCCCCAAAGGGAGTGAGCACAAGGAGGGTGTAGCCACCCTCCGGGACAGTCACAATTGGCAACTGCCCTCTGATCCCTAAAAATGCCCCTAAATATTGTATTAAAGGGCTCCCTGAACCAAGCTAGTCAGATTCCAGACGACCTCATGAGAAGGACTGCTGAGCTGAAAATCTTGCAGAGAAGAAAAGGAGATGACAGCTGACTTGGCCCCAGCCCTACCAGCCTGTCTCCTGCTTCAAAAACCCTGCAACCGGAAAGTGACACATTCTACAGGACCAGCGACCCCTGAAAAGCCTCCAGGGGACTGCCTCCATCACGAAGACCAAGAACTCCAGTAGGCAGTGGCTCTGCCCAACCAGGAGAAAAGACATCCATCTTTAAAGGGACTCCCACCTCACTCCAGAACCGTGAGTCTCCACTACTCTGCACCCGACGCTCCCGGCCCATGTCCAGAGGAACCAACTATCCAGAGAGGACTCCCATGCAACTCAGACGACGTGTCCAGCCTGGGCTGACCTCTCTGCACCCCCACGACGACACCTGTAGAGGGAATCCCAAGGACCCCCCTGACCGCGACTGCCTGGGACGAAGATATCCGACGCCTGGAGAAGCACTGCACCTGCAGGCCCGTGAGAAACCGACCACTGGTACAGGAACAACCAGCATGCGGCCCTCACCCTTGCCCAGTCTGTTGCTTGTCCGAGAGGCCCCCCTGTGCCCTGTCTGCAGCCCTGGCTGCAGCACCTAAGTGACCCCGTTGTCCCTCCATAGAGTTCGATTGAGAACCCGACGCCCTGTTTGCACACTGCACCCAACCGCCCGTGCCACTTATGGTGTGGTTTGTGTGCCTACTTGGGGCCCCTCCAGTACTCCTCAAAACCCCCCTGGTCTGCCCTCCGACAACGCAGGTACTTACCTGCAAGCAGACTGGAACCGGAGTACCCCCTGTCTCCATAGGCGCCCACGTTATTTTGGCTCCTGTTTGACCTCTGCACCTGACTGGCCTTGTGTTGCTGGTACTGGGTGTTTTGGGTTGTCTTGAACCCCCAACGGTGGGCTACCTATGCCCCCGAGACTGACCCCATAAGTGTGGTACTTACCTCTGAAACTGTACTGTACTTTCCTGCCCCAGGAGTTGTTGAAAATTGCACTGTGTCCACTTTTAAAATAGCTTTTTGCCATTTCATTTAATGTACTTATCTGCTAAATGAATCTTCTTGTTTTAAAAATTAACAAAATATTTTTCTATATAAAAACCTATTGGCCTGGAGTTAAGTCATTGAGTGTGTGTTTTCACTTATTGCTTGTGTGTGTACAACAAATGCTTAACACTACCCTCTGATAAGACTAAGTGCTCAACCACACTACCACAAATAGAGCATTAGTATTATCTATTATTGCCTCTGTCAAGCCTGTTGGGGAACCCCTGGACTCTGTCCACACTATATCTCATTTTGATATATTCTATTCAGAGCCAGCTTCCTACAATACACAATTGGGGCTTCTGTTCCCCATCTCAGTCCATGGTTCAAACTTTTCATACATTGATATCTCAGTTAACAGAGGACCATTCACACACAGTGAGGATTTTCATGTGCCTGCTAGGGATGATGGCTTCCTGTATTGGTATTGTACCGCATGCCAGACTTCACATCGTCCCCTTCAACAGTCTCTCTCTCTCGTCAGTTATCCCAGGCACAGAGTCAACTGGAAGAGCTAGTGTTGTTGGACTGCCAAGCTCATTGCTCTCTGCCATGGTGGGAACCACTAACTTTATGAAAGGGTGGCTCTTTTTGGAGCCTGTGCCTCAGATCATTCTCACTACAGACGCATCAAAGAATGGTTGAGGAGCTCATCTCCACAACCTCACAGTGCAAGGCCTATGGAATATCAATCAACAGTTTATACACATCAATCACCTAGAACTGCAGGCAGTCTTCCCAGCAATGAAGGCATTCCTTCCACACTTTCAATGCAAAGAAGTGCTAGTACGTACAGACAACATGACTGCCATCTACTATCTTCAAAAACAGGGGGGGGGGAGCACATTCAGCTCAGCTGTCCCATCTTGCACAGCTAATATGGAAATGGGTAGTTCATTGCCACATTCACATAGTGGCACAATATCTCCCAGGAACGGACAATCAGTTTGCAGACCTACTCAGCAGGATGCAGCAACAAGTTCACAAATGGGAACTCCACTGCTACTCTTTTAACAGTACTTTCTAAAACTGGGGAACACCTCAAATAAACCTAGTCGCCACTGCTCAAAACAAAGGGCCTGATTACAACCTTGGCGGATGGGATACTCCGTCACAAACGTGACAGATATCTCGTCTGCTGTTTTACAAATTACATAGGATATAATGGACTTGTAATGCACCAGACAGGATGTCTGTCACGTTTGTGACCGAAGTATCCCATCTGCCAAAGTCCTAATCAAGCTTAAAATGCCAAAACTTTGCATCCAGGCAACCTTACAGTCAGTCTTAGGGCAATGCTCAGTGAATGAGTTGGTCAGGGATACCTTCTTACACTTTTCTGCCTCTCCAACTCATTCCTTTTCTAGTTTGCAAACTCAGACAATCTTCCCTCACCATAATACTTGTAACTCACACATGAGCACGTCAGCCATGGTTCACAACGCTTCTCGATCTCTCATTAGTTCCACACCAGAAGGTCCCCAACAGACTTAACCTTCTATCACAGAATCAAGGTCAAATAAGACATCCAGTCCCCAAGTCACTCAACCTAGCAATATGGCTCCTGAGTTCATTGAATTTGGATACTTAAAACTACCACAGGAATGTATGGACATTCTTAAAGAAGCACATAGACCTACAACTAGACAATTTTACACGGCAAAGTGGAAACGCTTTGTCTGCTTCTGTCAAACAAGAACTTTTGACCGTCACAAACCAACAGTTCAAGAGATTGTTACTTACGGCATTTACAAAAAGCACATTTAGCTTACACATTCCTTTGACTTCATTTAGCAGCTGTAGCTGCATATCTTCAAAACAACCAGCATACGTCTTTATTTAGGGTTCCAGTCATTAAAACATTTATGGAAGGATTTAAGTAATTCCACTAAGGGTCCCTCCAGCACCATCCTAGAACCTTAACATTGTTCTCACAAGGCTCATGGGTCCCCCCTTTTTGAGCCACTACATGCGTGTTCCTTGCAATTTCTTTCATGGAAGGTATCTTTTCGGTTAGCTATCACTTCCCTCAGGCGTGTGAGTGAGTTCCAAGCTTTAACCTTGGAAAAACCATTCTTTCAGATTCACTAATATAAAGTAGTTCTTCGAACCAATCCTAAATTACTACTAAAGGTAGTTTCACAGTTTCATATCATTCAATCAATAGAACTACCAGTTTTCTTTTCCCAACTGGACTTTGTGGTGTAAAGGGCTCTACACACTCTTGATGTTAAAAGGGCTCATAATTCTTATATAGATAGAACCAAACAGTTCAGGAAAAGTAAACAACTTTTTGTGGCCTTTTCATTTCCCCACCAAAGAAACCCCATATCAAAAACTAGTATATCTAGGAGGATAGTATAGGTGGATAGCTATGCTAAAGCAAAACGACACTCACCTGTAACACCCAGAGCGCACACTACTAGGAAGAAGGGTGCTTCAGTGGCTTTTATAGGGAACGCACGTATAGCAGTTATGTGTAAAGTCGCTGCATGGACTACACCACATACCTTTATAAAACACTTCTGTGTAGATGTACTAACACAGCAACTCACCAGTGTTGGCTAAGCAGAGCTTGGGACACTTTTCCAAACAATTGCTACTCCTGCAGGCTAGCCACCGCTTTATGGAGGGACTGCTTTACATTCTATGCACAGCATGTGTATCTACAGCCACACATGCCATTGAACAGAAAATGTTACTTAGCAGTAGACATCTGTTTGTGGCATGTAGTGCTGTAGATTCACATATGCCCTCTCTCTTCCCCAGATGCCTGCGGCCGTTGCAATTATGTTAATATATAAATATTGTATATATATATGGACATCTTACTCTCTTACTCGTTTCATACTACTTCACTCTCCCGCATGCAGAGAAACCAGTCTAACAAAGGACTCGATGCCCAGTATTACCAAGAGAAGTCACTCCATCCCGTGACTCGAAAAAGTTTCTTCAAAGAAAAACAAGTTGTGCCACTCCACACTGAACGCTAGATGGCGAGCTTATGCACAGCATGTGAATCTACAGCACTACTTGCCACAAACAAATGTCTGGTAAGTAACATTTTCCTTCCGCGTCTTCCAGCGCATATCCAGAGATTCCCTTCTCAATTCTGCCACTTGCCAGAAGCTTTTTCTAAAGTTTTAGCAGTGTGCAAGGGGCATGTCTCCCCCTATGAAGAGGAATTTTTACTTATAGACCTCCAAGATGCCAGGGACGTGGACACCTCTCCTGACACTGATCTCAACTATCCACCTGGACCTGGATGTGGAAGTTCTCGACCTCCAACTTGACCTCAGTGGAAGTCAAGACAAGCGTCCTGACAGAGGTTTTGCAGACAGGGCAGACTTTTTCAGAGCCACTCCTCCCTTTAACAAAGCCCTCACAGACATCTTGATGGGCACTTGGGCCGAGCCAGGCTCTTGCCCCCACCCCATGTCAACAGACAAATTGTTTTGGAATATACACAAGCTTACAGGGGATTCATCTTTCCTCCTACAGCATCTCACACCAGAGTCTTGTAGTACAAGGTTGGAATCTGTCTTGTTTCCACCACACCTGCATACAGAGAATTCAAACGCATGGAGGCCTTTGGGAAAAGAAAAGTATGTTTTCCACTACCACCCTCGTCCTTAGATCAGTTAACTGGAGTTGCCTCCTGGGACTTTACTCACATGCGTTGTGAGACATGGCAGGTGAGATCATGCTCATAGTCCCTGTTGATTTTAGGGCCAGTTTGTCAAAGATAATACAAGATAGCCAGTTCGCTGCAAAATGTGCCTTCAAGTCAGGCTTTGACACTACTGACTAAGTGGGTAGGACACTTGATACCAGTATGATGCTTTGGCTCCACTCATGGACGAGCTCCTCAAGGGATGTCCAAGCATCACTAAAGAGCATGCCATTTGGTGGCACTTGTCTCTTTGGAGGCAAAGCAGTCTTGGCCCTAAAGCGCTATAAAGAAAACAAACCCACAGCTCACTTCATGAGCCTTTTAACGTCCAGACGACAGTTCCCCAGCAATATTGCCGTTTTGAGCCTTCCAAAGGTGCATCCAGCAGACAAAATGAGTAAACCTGGTTCCACAATAATAGACCTCCCAATGCTTTTAAAGTGAGGGGTTGGGGTTCTGGATGACCGCTTTCAGGCCCTCGTGAGCAGCTCACTACCCAGTACCCCACCACCCCTGCTACCACTGCCACTCCAAATAGCTTTTGTGTTTACCCTCTGCAGTGCAATGTCACCCTGTTGGAGACAGAATAGGTTATTACCTCCTTTTAAATTGAGTCTTACTGAGAGCAGCTCTGAGAATTGTTGGCCTCCTGCATTATGCTAGTGGCCCACAACTGCTGTGGGATCTTAAGCCTCAGTGTGCTCAGCTTCAGGGGAACCTGTCAGATTTAATTCCAGTGGCTGAGGAGACTTCAAAAGGCCTGCAGTGGTGGCTGCTAGACTGCAGCTGGACCAATGGCAGACCCTCTCCCTAAGCCTCCCAGAACTAACCGTCATGAGAGATGCATCATTACTGGGTTGGTGAAGTCATCTGGGAGAGGTGGCAATCAGACGATTCTAGTCCCCGGTGAAGGTCTGCCTCCATATCATTTTGTTGGGGTTGTGGGCAATTTGCTTGGTATTAAATGCCTTCCTCTCAACCATCAAGGGGAAATGGGTCCTCACGGACATTACCACTGCCTGTGGTACTGTAGCAAGCAGTGCTGGGGGGAGGGGGTCATTGGTCCTGTGCCAGGAGACTCTGTGCCTCTAGAAACTGGCTGAGATGTCCTGGCAACTCTCTCTGGTTGTGCAACACTTGGCAACATCAGGGCGAACAAACTCAGTCGGCGTTGCCTAGCGGATCACAAATGGCAACTGGAATCTGAGATGGCGCAGGACATCTTTCAGCAGTTGGGAGATCCCTGGCTTGATATTTTCACCACTGTCAAGAGTGTGCAGTGTTCAAACGTTTGCTCGTTAGAGTTTCCAAGGCACTTCTCCTTTAGAAATGCCTCTTGGCTTGAATGGATCCATGGGTGCCTGTACTACTTCTTTATCTCAAGTCCAGAGTTCCTGAGATCATTAGGAATGACCAGGCCCAAATCATCTTTTGGCCCCAGAGCCACTGTTAAAGGTTACTTGTAGGGCTTATTGGCATTTTTATGATTGCTTATCTGCCAGCTATCTCTGTTTAAATCACCTGTTGTGATGCGCTTTCTGAAAGGACTGATCCATATGTTTCAGCACAAACCTTTTGTGATGACTCAGTGGGACCCTGAATTTGATCTCACGTTCTTGATGTGTACCTCATTTGAACCACTACTAACCATCCTGAAGACAATGTTCCTCTAGTGATCACATCAGCTTGTCACACGAGTGAGTAGCAAGCATCATCTGTCCAGCAACCATATACCTCCTCTTTTCCTGAGAAGCTAGCGCTGAGGACTAAGGGAGTTTTTCTCCCAAATTTTGTGATACCTTTTGATATAGGGCAATCTACTACTATGCTGGCGTTCCATGCCCCACTTCATCCATCCAAAGAGGAAGAGAGACTTCATCATTTGGGCTCAATTGCACCAAGACCCACTAGGGGGGATATTCAGCTCTTTGTGGAGTTTTCCAGGACAAAGATGGGCAAAGCAGTGCAGGACTGATCATATCCAGATGGATTGTGTTTTGCTTAAGTTCTGCTATAAACAAAGAAACAGCCTCTGGGCTCATTCCACTAGAGCCAAAAGCTGGGACTTGGAGACCCTGTTTTGGACATCTGCCAGGCATCAGTTTAGACATTCACAAAGAACTACTGTCTGGATAGCCAGGTCCGCTGAAAGGATGTTTTGCCTATTTGGTTCTGCATGACTTTTTGATCTGAGCCATTCCACAGACTTACCATCTGGGATGGTACTACTTTGGTGTCTGTTCGACTGGCTGAGGAATCTGTGGTTAGAGGTATCCAGCAGAAGAATATGTTACCTACCTTCTGTAAATCTCTTTCTGGCTGTTTTGGTAATGCAGATTCTGCACCATCCACTTACTTCTCCATTCCATGGTATGAGCTCTTTTCTACCTCTAAAAAGGTCCCAATTAGAGGTCTGCATGAAGTCAAATTTGATTCATGCAAGGCTCTTCATCCAATGGTGTGGTGTAGTATCAGTCAGAAACTGACGATGCACAGGGGTGGCGATTAGATGTGGCCACAACGTCACTTCTTGGACAGAATGGAACTGACACAAAGCCACACACTGCCACATACTGGCACTCAAGGGAGTTGCTGAGAAAAAGCTGCGAACCCAGTCTGGCACCTGAGGGTATTCATAAGATGGAGAAACTGCAGTTGGATAGAGTATCCACCAAAAAGGGCATTCCCGAAGTTAAGTAACTTGTTCTTCAGTATCCCTCCATAAGACTCCATGTGACTTCTTAAAGTCACTGGCTGTGCCTCCCACTTTCTTAATAACCCCTTATGGTCTCTATTCCTTAACTGGTGATTGTGCATTGTGATGTATAAAATTTAATTTTTACAGGGCAATTTCTGTAATGGAATAAAGTTACATTATCAGCAGCGGTGCTCATGCACATATAGGGTCAAGATCCTGTGTTCACGCGTCCCAGTGTTGCCAGTGAAGGGGTCAGAAAGCGATGTAAATATAACAGGTGAAATGATCTACACTTTGACTCGCCTCACCTTTGGTGATGCCATCAATGCAATTTCTCTTTGTTCTTGTGAGCACATCTGCTCTCTTGTGTGCTGGTTCAGGATTGGAGCATATAACTTTGGCTTATGTTACTCTACTGTCTAAATTCATGTGGCTGTGGTCTTCTCAGCTCTGCACTAATCATGGATAATATGTCCTCTGGTTTTCCAGGTTGATAAGTCTTCTCCAGCCATCAATTTATAGACAAACCAAGCCTTTATGATGGCAGATAGTGTGTCTTGTACTACCTTCAAGCAGACATCTGCAAAATGGATAGTTATTTCTCCAAATTACTCTATTTTGGGATTTAGTCACAACTCATTAACCTTTTCGTGTGGTTCTTTGAGCTTCTGTTATTTGCCATTGACATGAGAGATAATTGTTCAATATATCTGCTCGACTGGTGATCATGTGACAATGCCATGCTGACATCAGCTGAAGAGGCAGGTGAACGCTCAGCTCTTTTCCTGTTTATGCTGCCTTTGTGTCATGAGTGCTTTCTTTCCCTCAGGTTCCTGGTGAAGCTGCATGAACTCAACCACTCGCTAAAGGTGACTCTTTCCATTGACAAGTGAGTAACCAAAGCAAAGAAGACTTGCTGTAAAGCCTCCTCTGACTGGACCCTTCATTACATAGTCTGAGACTCACTGAACTCTGAGTCTCTCTGGTTATTTAGGAGTTTTCCCCCGTTCAAAAAATAAGACTCTCACATCAAGTAGACATTGGTGCAGTTTCCTTGAATCTCTTAAGCGAACACAGCCACTCCTGCATTCCGCTGGAATGGATTTCCGCTGGCTGACCTCTCTCAACTTAATACATTTATCCCAATTCCTCTTGAAGTGATTTTTGAGTTGCTCAGAAATAATTTGTTATATCGAAATATCTTTCAAATTGATAGCAGCTCCAAAATATTTCTGAAGTTGGTGGTTGCCCACCCCCCGAGAGTACATACAACAGCTTCCAAATGGTCTTACAATTGACACGTTGACCCCAGATCTCTCTGAAATGGAAATAAATATCCATTAAAATGGTAGTACCCATATCCCTTTGACATGGTTACAATTACGCTTGAATACTCCTGAATCAAATATTCCCCCCACCCCAAACGTTGAATAACATTATCCATTTTCCTTGAATTGTGTATAGCAAAACCCTAGTCTGTGTTTGTGTGTACATATATCATTAACTCAAGTGTCGCTTAAATAAGCACTTGCTATACATTTCCTTCACATGAAAAGAACTACCCAACGTCTCAAAGATTTGAAATTGTAAAATACACCAACACGTTCACCACTACACTTAGACGGCTGCACACCCAAAGGAGCAAGACTGAATAGACAGTCCTGTATCTCGGGTTTCAACCCACTGCCTTAAAATGTTAAAACGTTGCACATAAAATTGCAATGTAATCCTAGAAAAGTACTAGGAAAGACAATGCCGTCCAAGTTAGACCCTCTGTAGCACAACATAGTTAAATGTATTTCATCAAATACTTACCAGGCTGCATATTCTTTGACGTAAACTTGCACACAGCCCTAACCAAAGACACCAGTGAGAAAAGTGCCACGCTAAAAATCTGACCGGATTGTCTCAGATCTTAAACTGTGTACAGTTCCTCACACCCATTCTGAGTGAGTACCTGTTGTTTAACATTAAAATATCTGCAACTGTTGATTATATATTTTTGATTCAGACTTTCCCCCCTGTAGTACTTTCAAATTTAAATATTTCTTTACAGTATTTGAGGGTGGGTTGTTTAGCCATGGATGGAGAGGGTTAACTTCTCCCTAACATAAGCTTTTTAGGTCTATTGGACAAACACCCAGGCCCTCGTTAGAAGTCTGCCACTTTTTCGGCACCCGTCGCCCTGGTGGTGCCGGCTGTCTTAACCCGCCAGGACGACTCCCGTGTCTGCCAGCTTTTGCATGACCCCATGCAAAGGCTGGCAGAGATGGAGTGCAGTGCCCATGCACTTGGCATAGGGTGTGCAGGGGCTCCCAGGGATAGTCCTGTCGCGCTTTTCACTGCCTAAATTACAGGCAATGAAAAGCATGATGGGTGCTGTCACACCCGACACACTGCAGCATTGCTGCCAGCTCGATTATGAGCAGGCATCGATGTTGTGGGTAGTTCCCCGATGGGCCTACTAATAATAGGGCCAGTGTACGGAAGACCGAATTGGCAGTCTTCTGACCTAACGAGTTTGGCAGGCGGCCTCCGCCGCCCGCCAAGCTCCTAATGAGGCCACCAGTGTTTTTCATCAGTGCTGCAGCTAGAATTTGGAAAAGTCTTGCAGCATTTGACTGTAATGCTCACAGACCTCACAGAAGGTGTTCTCTGTTATTGGTGTTTAATAACATAGTTGTGCTCTTAACCAGCTTGATTCTTATACTATTTCCCCCGCAGTCTTTCATCCAAAGCTTATTCCACCCCATTCAAGATTGAAAATCTAGGAATGCGCAGACATCTGAAGTGGGAAAAGCACAACTAAACCGACCACTCTGTTGATCCAATAATTGCTGGTGCATGCCTTTGTGCAGACAGGTTTCTAGCACAGGGCTGACAAGTTTAAAAAACTGTCCTCTGCTTGGAAAGAAGATCCAAGTAGTACACACCTAAAATGCAACGAGCTTTGAGAATCAATGCAACATATTGTGTGGGCCCCCCACCCAACCCAAGTAACTGGTTATCTTTTGGATTGAAAGTTTTCTGTAAGAACATTTAAACGTTTACTGCTTACAAACATCACTATTTTCTATGTTGTCCAAGTGTCTATAGCGTTAGATCCTCACAGGGTGTGGGCCTGATATATTTCACCTAGCAGTGGAAGGTTGTATGTTCTCAGTTACGACACCAAAGGTTTGGCACTTGTTCCCCGCCCATCTCTAAATGCATATTGAGTCCTGCACTCTCTTTCCTTTGGACATATGTACCGCTTACCTTGGACATTTCCTTCTCGACTGTTCATGTATCTTTGTTTCAGCAGCCTAATCTCCCTGTACTCCTTTGATCCCACTTTTAAGTTATGAGGGCACTCTAAAAGTATGACAAGCTGTTTTCACACAGAGACACCGCATTTTCAGACAGACGTGCAATGAGTAAGCATACGTTTGGATACCACCCTTCTCTCGTAGGGGATTTCCATGTATAGTCATAAGCACTGAATAGTTCCGCGCGCCTGCGGGGACCCCGGAGCACTGTTGTGTAGTATATTCTTAAGTGCAATCATCAGCTCCTTGACAAAAAAGGTCTGTGAAAAACACTTAAGAATAACAATGTGCAGCCTATGTGAACAGCTACACAGGCCAAATTGTTAGAAGAAAAAACAGTTGTAGTGTAAATTCACGTTTAAACCTCTATTTATTCTATAAATACATAAATAAATACATTCTCATATTTTATTTACACCTCTCATGAGAATAAAACAATGTAGGGCAGTGTAGCCCATAGGCTGCCATTATACAGAATGAAAATAGAGCTGTGCCTTTAAGAAAGTAAAGTCTTCCTGTTTCCCATCATGCACAGCAAAAGGCAGTTGCCTCAGTTCTTTTTTCCGGCTCCTTTCTGACAGGACCCTGAAGCATTGAGCTCTACCTCACAAAATCCTTTTGTGACAGAAATTCATTTAAAATCTTTTGAATTTCATTTTCACTCGACGTTTTTAACATTGAGTGATCATTTTCTACTTTTTTCTGTTAGATTCTGACAGAATTTTGAGGTTTTTCCACTTCAGAAATGCCTTCACTGTTTGACAAATGTCCTTCTTGTGGCAGAAAAAAGGCCAAAACAGATCCACATCAGGTCTGCATAATTTGCCTTCCATCCAGCCACAAACCAGAGTCGTGTGACATCTGCAAAACCTTCTCCAGAAGGACCCTTCGTGACAGAGAGAAGATCCGACTCCAGGCGAAAGAGGACAGGAGGAAAAGTGGTCATTCTACCACAGAGCGAGGAGAAGGTCAGTCTTCTACCAGGGCTCACACTGGTTCCTCTATAACTCCGACCAGACCGGCTCAAAAACGGCACAGGTCTCCGACGACGTCGAGGGCGTCGACGTCGAGGCAAGGAACGGCGCCAACATGCTCGCCGTCGAGGAGTGGTTCGCCGGCGAGAAAGAGACATCGCTCGCCGTCGACGACGATTTCGCCGTCGAGACGGCGTGGACTTCCGCCGTCGAGATCTGGGTCGCCGTCGACACGGCGAGGACGTTCCACGTCGAGGAGATCTGAATCCGGCTCGCCGTCGACACGGCGAGAGCGATCAACGTCGAGGGGTGCTCGACGTCGTAGGCGTTCACCGTCAATACGGCGACGTCGAGGGTCGTCGTCGAGAGATTCTCAACGGCGAGAAGAATCGACGGCGAAGGGCACTCGCCGTCACCGTACTTCGACGTCGAGGAGTGTGTCGACGTCGAGACAATCAAAAAGACCTAGAAGGGTTTATACAACCTCAGAATCCTCGGCTTCACTCATCCTCCTTCCAGCGTCTCCACAACTCTCTCCTCGACAATCACCATTGCCACAGACGCCGGTAACACCTACGGCGCCTCTTCCGGCTCCGCCTTCAGAGTCTGTTTTGAGGACTCCAACGCGGTCTGTAAGACGTTTGGGACATTCCTCTAGACGCTCTTCTTCCTCTCGGCACCGTCATGAATCACAGAGATCTCAGCATTCACATCACAGGCGTTCTTCTTCGTCTACACGGGACTACTCTCCAACCCTATCGGACTCACCGTCCCCGAGAGTGTCCCCCATAGATGATGTGAATACGTTCCAGGAGGTCTTAGTACGAGGGACGACCAAGCTGAACATCCCGCTGGCGGTACCTGCCCCATCGACGTCAGTGATCTTCGAGACCTTGCATCACAGGATATCTTCCAGACCTTTGCTTCCACTGGTTCCAGGTCTCCTTGAACCAGCAATGGCCGCAACAAAGTCTGCTCCTTCCAGACTTATTAAAAAATATCGTCCACCAGAACAAGATCCTCTATTCTTGAGGTCGGACCCAGTACCTGATTCGGTGGTCATAGTAGCGGCAAAGAAACTGCATTCAACCTCACCATCTTCTTCTTCGCCTCCAGATAAAGAGAGCAGAAAGATAGATGCTGCAGGACGAAAAGTATGTTCTACTGCAGCCGTCACGATGAAGGCAGCCAGCGCTACTGCGTTATTAGGGCGGTACGACCGTGCCCTCTGGGACTCTTTAATGCAGTTTGCGGAACATCTTCCTAAGGATAAAAGGGAAGATTTCCTGGAGGTCGTGGGTGAGGGAGCCATGGTTTCTAACCAAATTATAAGTGCTGCAGCTGACTCTTCGGTGCTATCCGCACACAATTATGCACACGGGATAGCGCTCAGAAGGCATGCATGGTTGAGACTTACATCACTCTAACCTGAAGCGCAGCAGAGAATACAAAACCTGCCTTTCTCGGGCTCCACCTTGTTCGGTTCTCATGCCGATGACGAGATGGCTAGAATGAAGGCTGAACTAGATACCCTGAAAGCGGCAGGCATGGAAAGACCGAAAGAACAAAGAAAGGTTTTCCGGCCATATCAACGACGACTTTTCACCCACCGGTATCAGTCGCCACACTGGATGTCTTCGCGCCCCCAGCAGCAGCAACAACAGCAGCATCAAAGGGGTTTCTCTACTCAGCGAAGGTCGACAGGGGGTCGTTCAACACCTCAAACTCAGGCAACTCGACAGGCTCCCAAGTCTAAGCCCTGAATCTTTGCTTCCCCCTCCTCCGTTATCCACTCCGGTAGGGGGAAGTATCTCAAATCATCTGGACGAGTGGCTACGCATCACAACAGACACCTGGGTATTGAATATTGTGAGACATGGTTACGCTCTCAGATTCACCAGTTCTCCACCATCTGTTCCACCCAAAACAGCCAACCACCATCTCGAAGCTCTACAGTTAGAGGTCAATATCCTATTGCAAAAAAGAGCCATAGAACCCGTTCCCATCAGCCAACAAGGGAAGGGGATTTATTCAAGATATTTCCTTGTACCGAAAAAAGACAAACAAGAGTTTCGTCCCATCTTAGATCTGAGGACAGCAAACAAATGGATTCGCAAAGAAAAATTCAGGATGTTAGCCTTACACCAAATTTACCCACATCTACGTCAGGGCGACTGGCTATGTGCGATAGATCTTTGCGACGCTTACTTTCATATCCCAGTAACCAAGAAACATCGAAAATTCCTAAGGTTTACCGTCGGAAAACGCCATTACCAATTTGCAGTTCTACCTTTCGGCCTAAAATCAGCGCCAAGAACTTTTTCCAAATGCATGGCGGTAGTAGCCGCCCACTTGAGGAAACAGTGAATATTCGTCTACCCCTATCTAGACGATTGGCTCATAAAGGCCTCCAGTTGTCTCGAGGCACAGCAACATTTCGAATGGACTCTACAACTGCTGCAAAAACTTGGTCTTCAAGTCAATCTCCTGAAATCTACAGCAACACCTGTTCAGAGGTTGCATTACTTAGGGGCCATTGTAGATACCAGGCTAGGAAAGGTGTTTCCTTCGGAGGAACGACGGTTATCGATTCTCCAAAAGTGCAAACAACTGCAGGAAAGACCTCAAGCCACTGCAAGAATAATAGGTTCTCTACTGGGCTCGATTGTGTCTTGTATCCATCTGGTTCCTAATGCTCGCCTCCATATGAGACCATTGCAGGAAAATCTGGAGGATCAGTGGTGTCAACTGAGGGACGATTGGGAGAACAAAGTCCTTCTTTCTCCTCACACCCTACAATCCCTCAAGTGGTGGTGTTTACCCAGCAATCTCTTGGTGGGGATTCCGTTCCAACAACGGCCTCCATCTCAAACCATCGTAACAGATGCGTCACTGCTCGGATAGGGGGCGCACATGGAACATCTTCGAGTCCAAGGCGAGTGGTCACAGAGAGAGAGTCTCTATCACATCAACCTGCTGGAACTTCGCGCAGTCCACCTTGCGCTCAAAGCCTTCCTTCCCTCTCTGAGAACGGAAACTCTCCTTCTCCAGACAGACAACGTGGCCACTATGTACTACGTGAACAAACAAGGAGGCACCAGGTCCAGAAAAGGCTCAGAAAATCTGGCATTGGCTTCTAGCCAGGAACCTGTCGCTAGTGGCAACTCACCTGCCCGGCATCCAGAATGTTCAAGCGGATGCCCTCAGTCGGGTAATGGACGAGAACCACGAATGGGTACTACACGACGACGTCGTTCATTCCATTTTCGCACTCTGGGGTACCCCCTCTACAGTCCTATTCGCAACCCCAGAAAACAAAAAATGCCAAAACTTCGCCTCCAGATATTACCATCCAGGGACACTGGGGAATGCCCTGTGGATAAGCTGGTCAGGAGCATTTCTTTACGCCTTTCCACCGCTTCCCCTGATTCCGGCGGTCCTCCAGAAGCTGTCCAATGCTCAGACCAAAATGATCCTAATTGCTCCTGAGTGGCCACGCCAGTGGTGGTTCCCAGACCTTCTTCACCGGTCACTCAAACCACACATCAGGCTACCATATCATCCGGACCTTCTCACGAAGTTCAGAGGGCAGATATCTCATCCCAACCCCTCATCGTTGAGTTTGGCAGCATGGCTCCTGAGCTAGTGCAATATGGACACTTGAACCTACCTCAGGACTGTATGGAAATTCTGAAGGAAGCAAAGCGCCCTTCCACACGATCAGCCTATGCAAGCAAGTGGAAGAGATTCTGCATTTGGTGTTTACACAACAACATTGACCCGGTTTCCTGTGGAGAACAATCTATCCTGCCATACTTGTTAAGTTTGGCAAAATCGGGCTTACAACTGTCGTCAATAAAAGTTCACTTGGCGGCGATAACGGCATACAGAAAGAGTCCTTCACAAACTTCCTTTTTTCGGATTCCGATTATTAAGGATTTCCTAGAAGGTTTAAAGAAGGTTTTTCCTCCCATTAGAAAGCCTTCTCCTCCATGGGAACTGAACGTTGTCTTATCACGTCTGATGCTGCCGCCATTCGAGCCGATACATAAGGCATCGCTGCAGCATCTCACATGGAAAGCTGCTTTTCTGGTGGCAATCACTTCAGCGCGTAGGGTCAGCGAAATCCAGGCCCTTTGCGCTCAGGAACCCTACACGGTTTTTCATTCTGCGAAAGTGGTAATGAGAACTCATCCAAAATTTTTACCTAAGGTAGTCTCCGACTTCCATGTGAACCAAACAATTTCATTACCGACTTTCTTTCAGAATCCAGCTACTCCTGCTGAGAGAACTCTGCACTCTCTGGATGTAAAGAGAGTCTTGAAATTTTACTTGGACAGGACAAAAAGCTTTCGAAAATCACAACAGCTTTTTATTAACTATGGCCCAATCAGAACAGGTTTGGGCACATCTAAACAATCGTTATCCAGGTGGATTGTTTCATGTATAATGTTATGTTATCAGTTAGCAAACAAATCCCTTGGTGGTAGGCCAAAAGCCCACTCTACCAGAGGGAAAGCAGCTACTGTAGCCTTGATGAGAAATGTCCCTTTGGCAGAAATATGCAAGGCTGCCACTTGGAGGTCGGTCCATACCTTTACTAAGCATTACTGCCTTGATACAGACGCTAGGGCAGATGCTCAGGTTGGACAGGCTTTGCTCAAGAATTTGTTTGCATGATTCATGTTTTTCTCAGTATTCTTATATCTACTCCACCACGGTTATGGGGATGGGCTTGCTACTCTATTCAGTGCTTATGACTATACATGGAAATCCCCTATGAGAGAAGGAATGGTTTCTTACCTGTAACTCCAGTTCTCTCGTAGGGGTATTTCCATGATAGTCATAAGCAACCCTCCCTCCTCCCCGGTGGAGTTGACATAGAACATGAATATTATGGAGGTTGGTACTCCAACAAATGTTTTGTTTTTCTTCATGTCAGGTTAATAGCCTCCAAAAAAGAACTGAGGCAACTGCCTTTTGCTGTGCATGATGGGAAACAGGAAGACTTTACTTTCTTAAAGGCACAGCTCTATTTTCATTCTGTATAATGGCAGCCTATGGGCTACACTGCCCTACATTGTTTTATTCTCATGAGAGGTGTAAATAAAATATGAGAATGTATTTATTTATGTATTTATAGAATAAATAGAGGTTTAAACGTGAATTTACACTACAACTGTTTTTTCTTCTAACAATTTGGCCTGTGTAGCTGTTCACATAGGCTGCACATTGTTATTCTTAAGTGTTTTTCACAGACCTTTTTTGTCAAGGAGCTGATGATTGCACTTAAGAATATACTACACAACAGTGCTCCGGGGTCCCCGCAGGCGCGCGGAACTATTCAGTGCTTATAACTATCATGGAAATACCCCTACGAGAGAACTGGAGTTACAGGTAAGAAACCATTCCTTATTTTTCATAATAAACTTAATGCCGTTTTTTCACACTTTTAGAATCCATTTAAAATCCAAAAGCTCCCAACTATGTGCTACAAAAGCTTTTTCAAAAATGTTTTCTGACACATTTAGAGCAAACCATGATAAAGCAAGCATGGTCACCTGGATGAATTCTACAGTTCTTTCTAACAGTTGAATGCAGGTATGATGGGTTCAGTTCTGAATTCTGTACCAGTAGTATGTTACAGCCACATTTATTCACACACATATATATATATATATATATATACAGTCAGTGCTAGGTATACTGTGACATAGCTGCCATGGTGACATAAGAGCTCTTTGCCAGACATTGTGCATCTATCATTACATGTATCAGTATAGCATTACGTGAGCTAGAAATGTTTGTCTTTACGGATACTCTCTATTATCCTACGTCACTCATGGACATTGCATACATCATACCGCACACAACATTTTTAGCAACAAACAAATGCAGCTAGAGGCTAGCACAACTTCTGTGCCTACTCTAAAATCCACATTCTGACTGTGATCTCTACACATGAGTAGGGTCTCCTCACTATACCTCACCCTCACTAGCATCCCAAAAATACCTTTTAAAATAATTGTTTTAAACATTACGTTTTTTAAGTCACATTGCCTTCTACAAATTAAAAGAAAGACACATTCAGTTCTTAGCATAGATCACATATATTTCCTATTCTGGAGAATCTCAGTTAGGCAAGCCCATTCTCAAGAAACACCAACTTGAAGAATTTGCCAAATGTTTAAATCATCTTTTAGTAAAAAAAATTTAAAAAAATACATTGGGCCTGGGATGGAATCCTAAAATTCTAAAAATGTATTTTTTATTTTGCAGAAATCCTCCGGCCACCAAAGGGTAAGTGCCTTCCTACACCTGTTTATGTTAATGCTCTTTCTGAATTGCCTTTATGTCCTTGGCATGACCTATTGGCTGTGAGAATGTTCCTCCAGTAAGTTAAGGTGGCAAGGATGTCCTGCACACCCTTATAGATTCAAGGAACGTTCGGGCGGCCCGTAGTTTAAATCCAGGGCGGGCCCCTTCAAAGAAATGAGGGACAATTCCTAGCTTACAGTGATCTGAGTACTGCACAAAGACAGAATAGTCATTGCTAGTTACCAGAGTGCTCCCTGCATATGTAAGCTTGCAGTGAGTGTCTTAACCAGTACTGGTATGCATGGATTGCCAATTGTGACTCAGGTTTATGCAATTTTTGTTAACACAGTTGTATTAGTGTTTCCAATGTTATGGCATAACAAACAGCGTGACCATTAGAGACCGTCGTATGTAAATAAGCAGTCAAGTTCTGAAACTCGGTTCACAGCACATGCATTTTGTTACATTGTATAAGGTAGGTGATCCCCACCCACCACATCGTATTCTTTAGTTATATTTGACTAATCCCATTAACTGATAAACATGCACGCTAGTGCCATCAACAGGGTCGGGCCCCCATTACCATGCAATACTGTATGTCAAAGAGAGAGAAAAAAATGTGTTCAAAGTTTCTTAACATTAACTGTTAATTAGCTGACAGCCCTACCCAGACGGATGCCTCCTCCTCCTGCGAGTGTAGTGATGGCCCCTACCCTTTGACTGGGCCACGGGTCTCCTATAGTGGTGATCCCCTACCGGGGGGAGCTGCCAAAGGGGGAGAACCAGTAGGAGGAGGGGAGCAGAGACCCACGGCTCTGCACTCATGTGTGTCACGCTCAGATAGGCTTCTGCAGTTGTAAGGGCTTTTTTGGTTAGAGAATCCAAATCTGACTAGCCTGTTCTGAAACTACTGCAATTTAACCGAATTACAAAATGATAAAGCTACATTTTTGTGAAAAAAAAAGAAAACTGCAGTGGGTTTCTACAATGGAATCCTAGGGTCCTCATATAAAAATGAAAGTAATGAAAAATCCTAAATGTTATCCAACCCCAGAAAATATATATTTTTTTTTAAAGAGGAAGAGGGGGTAATGGATAAGGAAAAGATAGTATTGATGTAATTTATTTCCTATTTATTTCATTACCTGAAGGGAAGATGCACAGGTGAGCAGACTGAAGGAAGAATATGGCCAGGTAGAAATCTGTGGAGAGCTAAGATGGGCAGTACTCGGGAGAAGTACTGAGCTGAGGATAAGAAGGAAGTTGTGAAAAATACTCATCCAAAAATATAACAAAATAATATGCAGAGATGAAGTAAGCAGACTAGGAACAAAAGCAAGCATTGTTAAAGCCAGTAGGTCTCACCTTTGGGACCTATTGGCTTTTTCAGTGGTTTTTAGCCAAGCTGGTCAGCATCCCTGATGCTGCGCAGCATGGCTAAAGAATAAAACAATTGACAAGGCCGGCCTTGTCGTTTTGCAGGTATGCACACCTTACCTCTGTTCGCATAGATAATGAAGCAGCTGCTTTTTTTCTTTTGTGCAATTACCTGTCCAAGTTCGATCCATAACCAAGAAGAAAAAAACGCAGAAAAGCATTTTTCTTTAAAGAGGCTAAGGGGAAGCACCACATGGTGGCAGAAGCAACACAGGAGTATGATCAGAAGTAAAAAGGAAGGGTGTAGGTGCGGGGAAGAAAGCGCAGAGTGAGGGTATGAAAGCAACATAGGGCAGGGGGGCCGAAGAAAAATATAGGGCGGGGGACAGAAGCAATGAAAAGAGGACTGTGGGATGGGAGCAAACAAAGGGTGTGGGTTGGAGAAAAGCAAACTGGCAAGAGAGCAAAATGAAGCTTCCATGGACCAGCACACTGGCGACGGAGAGGAACATGGAGCATGGCAGGGGAGTAGAGGAGTTCACAAGGGAAACAGCTAGAAAACATGCACTCTCATGCAGTGCTTATTCAAAACAAAAAGTAGTGCTGCAAAGCTAGCAGTGGAAGGACATAAGAAAAGCATCAATGTTCCAGGGAAGGGACAAACACAAGAAAAGGAAAAAAATCCCACACAAGCTTACTGATAGGTGCATGCACTGTCTAGTAGGCAAGACCTAAAAAGGATTCCAGCCTCACAAGAATTACGAAGTAATTCCTGATTTAAACACCCCCAAAAAATAACAAAAAGAGTAGGAGTGTTAATGTAAAAAGAGAAGGGAGTACAGAGGAGAAAAAAGTAAGAATGCAGGTCAGACGTCAGGGTAATGTTGGTAAAGAATAGCTGCAAGCATTTAGACTGAATGGGCCATTGTCAAGTTGACTTTATCAGACTTGACATTGCAGTTAGAAATGCACATTTCACCAGAATTATTTAGTCACTTATGGTTTGGGTCAATAAACCTAATACTTCCGATTCAGGTGAAGCCCACTTCAGATGTCACTACAAAATATGTCACTACAAAAGAATGCCACAGTGTTCTGTGATAATAAAAAAGGTGGAGTTATTTGAGAAATTGATTGCTTTAGCCCCAGAGGATGTAGCTTCCTCTTGCACCTCCATACTTGGTATTCTTAAGAGGTCATTCTATTTTGAAAGCATGGCAGGGTTGGGCTCCCTCCACTAGATGATTGAGTCTGAACTATACTCCCTGGGCTGCCAGAACCACTAGATTGACATTTTTCTCACTATGATCCAGTCCTCCCACCAAGAACCATTCCGTGATTTGAATCTCAGTATTTCCCTGAATTATGTTTGACTATTAAGAGGATTTATGATGTCTGGTGCAAAATTTAAACCTTTTTGAGACTGCTTTTTTACATCGCTTGTATTTTTTTTTTTTTTTGCCATTGCGGAAAGGTATCGGAAGTTCAATGTCCTGGGCACCTTGGACAAAGTGCTGAGCGTGGACGAAGTGCAGAAGAAGGGTCTTGTGGCGGGCTTCAAGTTCTTGGTAATGTCAGTGTGTTACTTATAGTGTTTGGAAGGAGTAATCTGTTATAGTACCAGGATACCTTCTCAGGGTAACAGTACTTACTATAAATAGTTTTGTTTCATTCATCTCTATCCACAGCCCCATGTCCTAGGTAGTGGATAGAGCACAATAAACAGTATGTTGTGCCACGATCTGGATCCCCTCTTGTCTTGGATCAAGTCCTTAATGACTGCATGCAGCAAGGTTTTAATTATTTTAATACCTCAAGTCTGTGCATGTTAATGAAAGGTAGCTCTGCTTGGACTCTGGTAGTGCAAAAGCAGTGGAAGGCTCCCTTCCCAGCTCTGCCCATGTGAGACCAGTGGAGGCCTTCTCAACCCCCCAAACCCCACCCCAAGAATGTGAGAGTAGTGGAATCCACCTTCCTCTCTCCCTCTCAGGAGGGAACCGTGGAATCCATTTTTCTCTCTGTGTAAGAGGGAGCAGTGAAAGTACTCCTTCTTATCCCCACTCAAGAGGGAGAAAGGTGCAATTCTTCACTCTGATATCTAAACTTGGAAAAGTGGAAATCATGTTCGGCCCCCACACCCAGGATACAGCAGTGGTAGCTATTCTAGTGGCAAACACAAGAGAGAGTAGTCAAAGGTATCCTACTCTCACTATCCCTGGAGAGTCCAGTGGAAGCCATTCTATTTTCACCCTCCGGGACCGTAATAGAACCAATCCTACACACACCATGCAAGAAAGAAGTGAACATCTTGTTAAACGTTCAGCTTCGGAGAACTCAGTTGGCACTTAGTTATGTCTCCTTGCACACTGAGAGTAGTGGAAGTCAGCCCACTCTCCATGTCCAGCACAGAACCAAAGAAGCCCTCTGTCCTCTACTGAGGAGAGAATAGTAGAAGCAGTCCTAAACTCCACTCCTTCGCCCAGGAGAGGAATAGAGACAATCATGCACTTCCCCCACACAGAAGAGCTCCTGGAGAGAGAGCAGTGAAAGCTATCCTCCTCTCCTCTCTCACTGCGCTGGAGAATAGTGGATGCAACCCATTTCTTGCTCTATCAAAATTAAGCAGTTACAGCCGTCCTTATCTTTTTGTTCAGGAGAGTGGTAAAAGCAGTAATACTCCCCTGATCCCTCACAGTAGGAAGCAGTGGTGTGCACCCTTTTCTTCCTTGTCACAGTTATAGCTGCTTTGAAGGGGAACATGGTGTGCTCTTCAATCACACTGGGTGTCAGTCTGCAGATCATATGTGGCACGTTGGGCCGGTGGAACCTCTATTTGTGTAGCAGCATAACACCTTCTTTATCATGTATTTGTTTCTTAGTTTGGTTTCCATGAATCAAACCTCTGCAGGCGTGGGAGTGATGTGAAGCTTATGTGGAAGCCTTGACTAACCTCAGAAGTGAATCAACTTACAGCCAGTGAAAGGTCTAATGGTGACTAGCGAGAATAGTGACAGGTAGTTAAAGCTAGTGTTCAACTCTTTTCAGACAATAAGAGTTTTGATACAAATGGAGAAAGACTAATTGAATGTGCTCTGTAGAAAGCTGGTGTGTGCTGTAGAAATGGACATTCTCATTATTGCTAATAGTATTGTTCATCTGGGGTCACATTCTTGTTTTTTTTTTAATTGTAAGTTGATATATTGGTAAGAGGGGGTAGGGAAGGAGTAATTTAATAACAGAATGCATGTTGAAAGGGGACATGGTAAGGTGCAGGTGAGGAGTGTTAGGGCAGAAGGGTTGTAGGGTACACAGTATGATAAAACAGTAATACAAATATATTTTCTTGAAGGGTTTTAAGCTTCACCTATGTTGCTCTGTTTTCAGACATGGCTGTGCCTGATTATGATGTCATCAATGTGTTGCTAAGTGCAGAATTCTGTTGGTTGAGAAATGAAGTTGTCTGACCAGCACAGATACTTTTCAGTTAGGGTTTGTTTCAGCACTTGCCCATACTGTCTTAGTGCAGGGAGGGGTTATGGTGTGAACATGGCCTATATTCATACTATGCATTCATCTATTTGTTTCTCTTGACTGTAGACTCTTAAAGAGCAGCGAGCTGGAGCTGGAGGCAAAGGAAGTAAAGGAATTAATGATGTAAGTATGCATTTTTTATGTGTCATTCCCAACTAGGCAATTTCTCTTTTATGCTGGCCTAGGAGGACCAGAACTTTTCTAAAACAGTCCTAGGATTTGCAGTAGGCGCATACATTTTATTATAGTCCTTTGGACAGAGCTCATTCTTGTGCTGTGAATTCATACAGCATTCTATGGAATTATGCCTGATGTGCCTTCCTCTCTGTCTATTCTTAGGTTGACATCCAGGCTGCCTGTAGAAATGCAGCACTGCCTTTTTTACTTTACCCTCCCACACCTCACCAAATGTAATAGGTTATCTTACACAGTAACGGACTCTTGCTTGAACGTATGGGTTACTAAAAAAATAAAAGTTGAGAAAATGGGCCCTAAAGCAACCAGCAGCACTGCACTTTAACAGTGTTTAGAAATCTAAACAATGAGAAGCGTCTACACGTATACACTTTACCACCTTTATTGCTCCTATATGTACATACAGGCACTGTTGAGAGAGCTGCTCCTGCTTAGTTTACACCAGCTATGTATAAATATTTAAAAAGTTGTCTGAAACTGGAGTGTTCAAAGCATCTCTGCAACAAAGTCGTTAATACAATAGGGCATTTTTATGTCTTGTCCCCTTCCATTAGTGAAGTGGCTTTCTAACAAGAGAACTGTTGTCAAGAGGGAAGCATGTTGAAGTTAAACTTCTCATTTGATAGAGACTTGTAGTTGCAGGTTCCTTACCTTAGAATTTCCCCCAGGCGTCAGACTGGATCTGGAGATTTTTCTTTGAGCAGTACCCTTGCACGCAGTCAGGTGGCGTCCGTTGCCGGCGTCGTGGTTGCCGTGATGAGGTCATGGTCATATATAGGCGCCAACCCGGCGATCTGATGTTAGTTCTTTTCTTTACGCGCCAGCCTCGCACAGATCCAGAGAAGAGTTACCCTCTGTCACTTTTTGACAGACTTTTCAACCCTTTTGTGGAACTCTATGACTTCTTGGTGTGTTGAGATGTCTTACCTCCAGATTGAATTCAAGCCCTGTGACTCCTGTTACCGCATGATGTCAGTGACGGATCCACACCTCGTGCGCTTGTGGTGTCTGGAGCATGACCATGACACGAAGTCGTGCTTTGACTGCTGGGCCATGAACCAGTCAGCTCTGTGTCGCTCCCAGTCTTTGCTTGAAGGGAAGGTCACAAGACCTTTTGTGGAGCCATCACCACTTGTCCTCATCGCACTCCAAGTCCTTGGGATAAATGGGTCACAAGAAGAAGTCTAAGAACAAGCATTCTTGGACTTCACCCTGTCGCTCGGCCAATGCGGGGTGGAAGAAGCGTCGACCTTCTAGGCTTTCGTCCTGGGAGCCTGCTCCTGTGTCGGCTCCGTGCCTCTCACTGTTTCCAGGAGCCAGAGCCACACCAGCCCAACTCAGGTAGTTTTATGAGACCATGCACCTCATATTTGGGCAGACCGACCCTCCTGTGATGCACTCGGGCCTAGTAGGGTGTGAGGGGGCCCTGTCCGATTCCGCGCCTGTAACTCCGGCCTTCGCTCCGATGGGCACCGCAGGATGCGTTTCTGGATCCGACCCAATGCCGGTTCTGCCATTGTGACTTTTCCCGGCGTCAACGCTTCTGACGTTGGTTGGGCCCATAATTGATGTCGATCCCATACTTATTCCCAACTCCGACCTGGAGGGGGGAACAACATCGCTTGATGCCGATTCTGACTTGGACAGAGACATCATTACGCAGGTTGGATCCTGACCCTTATACATATGTGTTCACTGAGAGTATGGAGGGGTTGCTGGACCCTTTAGAATACCAGCTTAAAGAGCCTTACATGGATTGGGCTCAGGAATTGGGTGAAGCCCAGTGGGTTGGACACCTCCCTTGATTCTGGCATGCTTTTTCCCCCTACTAAGACTGCAGAGGAGGGTGCCTCCTACTTGATGGTGTGAAGAGTGGCCAAGGTCCTGGGCCTCGAGCAGCCTTCATTGGCAGCCATGACTAACCTCCTGACTGAGATGCCTCAGCCCGGGGCTTCCACGTCAGAACCCCTATTGCCCTTCACTGAGGCCCTCACTGATGTCCGGCTGGGGACGTAGGCTAAACCCAGCACAGGGGCTCCTGTCAACAGGACAATATCCAGCCACCATATGTCAATGTCTAAAGACCCTAAATTCCTGATCCAGCACCCTATGCCAGAGAGCTTAGTCATTCAGGCTGCTTCCTTTTCTGGCACATTCCTGGACAGGGAATCAAAAAGACTGGACCAACTTGAGAAGAAAATAAATGTTCTTTTCCTTCAGCCTGGCATTGCGGTCTGTGAACACTGCATGCCTTTTGGACCGCTACACCCATACTTTATGGGATATGGTTGTGCTGGTGCTGTCACAGGTCTCTCAGGAGGCCTGGGCCATTCTCTTCCAAGCTGTTGCTGACAGAAGACATGCAGCCATGTTCACAATTCCATGTGGGCTGGACACCATCGACTCATTGGGCAGATCGGTTGCATCGACAGCAAAGGCTTATGGACATGCCCTTCGATGGCACCCATCTCTTTGGAGACAAAGCGGACTCAGTGCTTTAAGGAGTCCAGGGCTATGGTTCGGTTCCTTCGCCTCGCAGCTGCTCCTCGCCACCCTCAGTCTGCTTTTCACCCCTTCGTGGCTATGGAAGGAGCACCCGACCACATCTGTTTCCCTCCATGCTGCCCAGCCTCTGCGTGGTCGAGGATGCAGGATCCAATGTCCCATGGATCAGGGAGCCAGCGGTCGGTCCTGTCCAAAACCCCCTCCCCAACCATGCCTCCCCCTGCCTCCAAGCCTTCCTAGTCTGTTGCTCCATCACGGACCAGTTGGTGGCAGGATTCGCCATCACCTGCCTCACTGGGAATCTATCACGATGGACAGGTGGGTTTTGCAAATCGTCCGAAGGGGCTACTCCCTCACCTTCAAGACTACACCTCCTGCCTTGCCACAATCCTACGATTGGATGACGGAGCATCACTTGCCACTTCTCCGCGAGGAGGTTAGTGCTTTCTTGACCAAGGGAGCTATAAAGAGAAATAGGTTGTGGTTGTTATTCCTGCTACTTCCTGGTGCCCAAAAAGGACAATGGCTGTTGTCCTATCCTAGACCTCCAAGCCCTCAATCTCTTCCTCAGGAAGGAGAAGTTCAAAATGTTCACTCTGGCTCAGGTCCTTTCTGCCATGGTCCCTGGATACTGGATGGTAGTGTTGGACTTGCAGGATGCCTATTTTCATATTGCCGTCCTGTCTGTCAGCAGATGTTACTTGCGTTTCGTGGCAATGGTTGCACCCCATCTGCTCCGGCTAGGGATTTCAGGTTTCCCCTACCTCGACGACTAGCTGTTGAACAGGGGCTCACCCCAGGCTGTCTCCCACCTCCAGACCATGGTGGACCTCCTGCATTCATTGGGGTTCACTACAAACATGCCAAAGTCACACCTGACTCCCTCTCAGATGCTCCCTTTCATCAGAGCTGTACTGGACACAGTGCAGTTTTGGGCTTATTCTCCCAAGCTACGAGTCCAGGATATTGGGGCTATGATACTGATGTGTCAGCCTCTATCCTGGGTTTCGGTGAGAATGACTCTGAGGCTGCTGGGCCTCATGCTAGTCACACATGCCAGATGACATAGGCGGGCTCTGTAGTGGGACCTGAAGTTCCAGTGGACGCAGCATCAGGGGAATCTATCCGACATGGTCCAGATCTCGGAGGCAACTGTGAAAGTTCTGTAGTGGTGGTTAGCTAACCGAGATTGGGTCAGAGGCAGATCCCTCTTCATTCCCCAACCAGATCAGACAGTGGTGACAGATGCTTCACTCCTGGGATGGGGCAGCCACATAGGAAAGGGGGAGATAAGAGGCATCAGGTATCTGGTGGAGTCTGGGCACCAATCAATCAATCAATCAATCATTAGATTTATAAAGCGCGCTATGTACCCGTTAGGGTTTCGAGGCGCTAGGGGGAGGGGGGGGTAGCTGCTATCGTTCGAAGAGCCATGTCTTGAGGAGTCTCCTGAAGGTGAGGAGGTCCTGGGTGTGGCGTAGTGAGGTCGGGAGTGAGTTCCAGGTCTTGGCGGCGAGGTAGGAGAAGGATCTGCCGCCAAGACCTGAGAGGTCTTGCGCTGGATTCGGGGTACGATGGCGAGGGCAAGGTTGGCAGAGCGTAGTTGGCGTGAGGGAACGTAGAAGTTGAGTCTGGTGTTCAGGTAGGTGGGTCCGGTGTCGTGTAGTGCCTTGTGTGCGTGGGTGAGGAGTTTAAAGGTAATCCTCTTGTCCACGGGGAGCCAGTGGAGGTCCTTCAGGTGGTGGGAGATGTGACATCAGCGGGGTATGTCGAGGATCTGCGGGCGGATGCGTTCTGGATGCGTTGGAGTCGTTGGATGTCTTTAGTTGGGATGCCTGTGTAGAGTGCGTTGCCGTAGTCAAGTCTGCTACTGACGAGGGCTTGAGTCACCGTCTTTCTGGTTCCTGTTGGAATCCACTTGAAGATTCTGCAGAGCATGCGGAGGGTGTTGAAACAGGAGGAGGAGACTGCGTTGACCTGTTTGGACATGGTGAGAGCGGAGTCGAGGATGAAGCCGAGGTTTCGTGCGTGGCTGGCTGGGGTGGGTGGGGGGCCCAGGGCGGTGGGCCACCAAGAGTCGTTCCAGGCCGAGGGGGAGCGGCCGAGGATGAGGACTTCCGTCTTGTCGGAGTTTAGTTTCAGGCGGCTGTTGCTCATCCACTCGGCGATGGATTTCAGTCCCTCGTGGAGGTTGGCTTTGGCGGTGTGAGGATCTTTGGTCAGGGAGAGGACGAGCTGGGTGTCGTCGGCGTAGGAGAGGATGCTGAGGTCGTGCTGATGGGCCAGTTGTGCGAGGGGGGCCATGTAGACGTTGAACAGCGTTGGGCTTAGCGAGGAGCCTTGGGGGACGCCGCAGATGAGGTTGGTGGCTTCGGAGCGGAAGGGTGAGAGTCGGACTCTCTGGGTTCTGCCGGAGAGAAAGGAGGAGATCCAGTTGAGGGCTTTGTCTCGGATACCGGCTTCGTGGAGGCGATTTAGTAGGGTGCGGTGGCAGACCGTGTCGAAGGCAGCGGAGAGGTCTAGGAGGATGAGGGCTGAAGTTTCGCCGTTGTCCATTTGTTGTCTGATGTCATCTGTGGCGGCGAGGAGTGCAGTCTCTGTGCTGTGGTTGCGTCTGAAACCGGATTGGGAGGGGTCTAGGATGGAGTTGTCTTCGAGGTAGTGGGAGAGCTGAGCATTGACCATCTTCTCGATGACTTTCGCTGGGAAAGGGAGGAGCGAGATCGGTCGGAAGTTTTTGAGATCGTTGAGGTCAGCCTTAGGTTTCTTGAGGAGGGGTTGGATTTCTGCGTGCTTCCAGCTGTCCGGGAAGGTAGCGGTGTTGAAGGAAAGGTTGATGATCTTGCGGAGTTTGGGGGTGATGGTGACGTCGGCTTTGTTGAAGACGTGATGTGGGCAGGGGTCAGAGGGAGATCCTGAGTGGATGGAGTTCATGGTCTTTAGTGTTTCGGCATCGTCTACGTGGGTCCAGGTGGTGAGGCGGTCGGCGTGGGAGGATTTGTTGGGGGTGGGGTCAGGCGGAGGTGCGGTGTTGAAGCTGTCGTGGATGGCTGCGATTTTCTGGTAGAAGAAGGTGGAGAGATCGTCGCAGAGTTTCTGGGATGGTGGGACGTCGTTGGCATTGGGATTGGAGAGCTCAGAGGGATCAGGCTTGCATTGAAAGCATTCCTCCCCTCTCTCCAAAGGAAAGTGGTGCCGGTGGTCACAGACAACACCACCGCCTTGTGGTATTGCAACAAGCAGGTCGGGGTAGGTTCGTGGACCCTTTGTCAAGAGGCCCTGCATCTCTGGACATGGCTGGAATGTCAGGGTATATCCCTGGTGGTTCTATATCTGGTGGGCTCAGCCGTCAATGCATGGTCGATCATGAAAGGCGCCTCCATCCGGAGGTGGCACAAAGTGTCTTTCAGCAGTGGGGAGAGCCTTGGTTAGATCTTTTCGCCTCTGCAGAGAACATGCAGTGACAGCTGTTTTGCATGTTGAAGTTTCCAAGGCGGCACTCGCTTACATCGCTTTTAGTCTTGAGTGGAACTCAGGCTTCCTGTACGTCCTTCTGCAAGTACCAGTTCTGCCCAGAGTTCTCAAAAACATAAAGAACAACCAGGCCCAAGTAATTCTTGTGGCTCTGGACTGGGTCTGGAGATTCTGCTATCCCGAGCTTTTGAGCATGGCCACCGAACCTTCACTTTGACTGCCTCTTTGAGAATATCTTCTGTCTCAGCAGCAGGGAAGGATTCTCCACCCAAACCTGTCCAATCTCCGTCTTCTTGTGTGGAGATTGAGCAGCAGCAGTTGACAGCTTTTGACCTCCCACCCAAAGTCTGAAATGTTATCTCGGCAGCCAGGCGTCCTTCCACCAAAATGGTATACGCCGGTCGTTGGCATACATTTGTGGCATGATATACCAACGAAACTGTTGATCCCCTTTCTACACCTCTGTCTGAGGTCCTCTTGTTTATTCTCTCTCTTGCCCAGCAGGGATCTGCTTTGGCTACCCTTAAGGGTTATCTGTCAGCAATCTCTTCTTTCTTCAGACTTCCTGGTCAACCCTCCTTGTTTAAATCTCCCATTGTGGTGCGTTTCCTTAAAGGTCTTACCAACATATTCCTGCCTACCCCGTTCATTATGACTCAATGGGATTTCAACCTGGTACTTACTTTCCTCATGTGTGTTCCTTTTGACCCTCTTCATAATTGTCCTCTTCGGCTCCTCACATTAAAGACAGCCTTCCTTGTGGCCATCACCTCTGCAAGGAGAGTGAGTGAGCTACAAGCTCATTCGTCAAAGCCACCCTTCATCTAAGTCCATCCTGACAAAGTGATGCTTTGTACTAGGGCCTCTTTCCTCCCTAAAGTGGTCACTCCCTTTCTTGTAGGCCAATCCATCAGTTTGCCTACTATTTATCTGCCCCTACATCCTTCTCATGAGGAGGAGGGATTCCACCATCAGGATCCAAAAAGAGCAATGGCATTTTACCTCAGTCGTACCAAAGACTTCTAGGTAGATGATCAACTCTTTGTGAGTTATGTGGGTGAGAAGAAAGGATTGGCAGTGCAGAAGAGAACCATCTGTAGATTGGATGTTCTCTGCATCAAACTGTGCCATGTTTTGGCTAAGAAACAACCCCCTGAGGGTTTGCGAGCTCACTCCATCAGAGCAACTGCTGCAGCAATTGCGTTAGCACGCATAGTTCCAGGCCTGGACATCTGTCAGGCGGCAATGTGGGCATCCCTGCACAAGTCCCCCAAACACTACTGCCTGTCATGTCCGCAGGGACGGCTGTTTTGGCCTTTCGGTCCTTCAGGACTTCCTAGTATGATCTTAGTTCGCAGACCCACCTCTGGGGATGGTATTGCTTGGGTATCTCCTCTAAGGTAAGGAATCTGCAACTAGAAGTCTCCATCAGGTGAACAAGTTACTTACCTTCAGTAACAAATTATCTGATAGAAACATAGTCTAGTTGCAGAATCCTCCCCGCTCTGCGAACTGATTTTTGGAAACAGGGCCTCCCTTCCAGGGCCCTAGTTTTTGAACACCAATCTCAGTGTTCTTCATGGCTCTGCGGTTCTGCCGTGGAAAGTTGTGAAAAGAAACTGACATTTACACGACAGGGTGGCGCCTATATACGACTGCGACATCATCATGGCAACCACGACGACAGTGACGGATGCAGAGTCAACTGATGCCAACTGGTGGTGCGCAAGGGTACTGCCCGAAGAAAAATCTCCGGATCCAGTCTGATGCCTGGGGGAAATTCTAAGGTAAGGAATCTGCAACTAGAATATGTCTCTACAAGATAATTTGTTACACAAAGTAAGTAACTTGTTCTTTAGTGACCTTTTGCGTTTACACTCTTAACTCTTTGTAGGTATAAAGGCATTAAAGTAGATATAAAGACTTATGTTGTGATGTTTAAGATTGATTGCAGGCTTCACATTACTCGCATAATTACTTGCATAATATATATTGTGGACACAATGTACCACGTCACTTAACTTTTATCTTTTTTTTTTTTTTTTTTAAACAATTGGGGTTTTGTGTGGTTTCACGGTTTTCCTGAGCAGAGTCTAATTTACAAAAATCTTTCAAAATCCTGAACTCTTATTAAACACATGAGATTAATTGTCTTGTTTAGTATCTCACTCTAGTTTCAAGAAGCACGGACGTCTAGTAAATAATTTTCATGCAGTTGAGAACAGCAGAGGTTGAGCAAAATAAGCTGTAAAGCTTTTGCTCAAATCAAAGTTAATAAAGAAACAGCTAAAAAGAAAAGGAAAAATCCCTAACAAGTAGGCATGTTAAAGAAATAAAGCACTGATATGTAATAGTCAAATGATTCATAAGAAATCAGAACTCTTTGGATAAACTCCATCTCACCAGTAGACCTGTAGTGATCAAATTTGAGTGGTTTAATAAGTTAGCAGATTTATATTTCTGGGAACCCTCACTGGGTTCTTGGGGAACTAATGAAAATGTGTGAGTCATTACAGTTTAAAGATTTCTTGTGAAGGTCAAACCTCCAAGGTCTATGTGTTCCATCTATGTTAACATAGAAGAATCTAGTACAGGATAAGTTCTAGAAGATGTAGACTGAAATGGTATTGTATGACTGTAAATGTGAGTGAAGCCAGTTGCTGCTGACTGGAAAAGCTCATGGACTTTTCATCTTGAACTGTGGTCTGCTTAGACATGTACTCTGCTACACTTACCGTGGTATGGTCTAAATCAATCAATCAGTCATCTTGTAGAATCCTTCTTGTCACCTGTGAGGGGATCCAGTTCTGGCAGGGTCCAGGGTCTCAGTTGAAGAGCCAGGATTTCAGCATTCTACGGAACGCCTGTAGAGTAGGGGAGATCCTGAGGTGCAAGGGAGGCCATTCCAGGCTTTGGCTGCGAGGTAGAAGGAGGAGAGTCCTCCTGCTCTGCTGCATTGAATTCAGGGGTATTTGGCCAGCACGAGGGAGGCAGAGCGAAGGTGTCTGGATAATTTATGGAATCTCAGGTGGTGGTTGATGTAGTCAGGTCCAGAGTCGTGCAGGGTCTTGAGCGCGTGGGTGAGGAACTTGAGCTGACATCTCTTCTGAACCAGGAGCCAGTGAAGTTTTTTGAAGGTGGGGTGATGTGGGTGTGTCAGGGGGGATCCAGGGTGAGTCTTGCTACTGTGTTCTGGATGGTCTGCAGTCTTCCAACTACGTGGGCCTTCGATTCCCACGTAGGTGGTGTTTCCGTAGTTCAGTTGACTGGTAATGAGGGCTTGGTAGATGGTGCCTCTTGCGTTTTGGGATAGCCACTTGAAAATCTTACGTAACATTCCTAGAATGAAGAAGAAGGAAGATGACACTGCATTGATTTGGGACCTCATGGTGGTTGCTGTTCAGGATAATATCAAGATTCCTGGCATGCTCAGCTAGGGTTGGAGTGGGCCCCAGTTCTGTTGGCCACCAGTAAGGCATCCCAGGTGGAGTTGTCACTGCCGAAGATGAAGACTTCTGTTTTGTCTGTGTTGAACTTGAGGCAGTTATTCCCCTTCCATTTGGTGACACTGGTCATACAGTGGTGAAAGTTGGTTCTGGCGTCAGTGGTGTTTTCAGCAGGAGAGGATGAGTTGTGGGTTGTTAGTGTAGGGTATTATGTTGAGACCAAGGGATCTGACTTTGTTGGTAAGGGGGGACTTGCAGATGGTGAAGACGGTAGGGGTGAGTGATGAGCCTTGAGGGACTCCGCAGATAATTTGTTTGGGTTTTAGGTGAAGGGTGGGAGTTGGACTTGCTGTGTACTTTCTGTGAGGAAGGAAGCAATCCATCTAAGTGTGCCTCCTTAGATGCCTGTTATAAAGTCTGGCGATGAGCGTTTGGTGGGAGACAGTGTTGAAGGCTGTTGAGAGGTCTAGGAGGAAAAGGATGGCTGTCTCTCCTTTGTTGAGGAGTGTCCGGATGTTGCCTGTGGCTGCGATCAGGGCTGTGGTTGCTGCGGAATCTGGTTTGGGAGTCGTCCAGGGGGTGATTGTGTTCCAGGTAGATGGTGAGTTGTTGATTAATGGCTTTTTCAATTACTTTGGCCGGCAATGGGAGCAGGCAGATGGGTCTGTAGTTGCTGTGTTTGTTGGGTTCTGCTGAAGGTTTCTACGTGCTTCCAGTCTTCTGGGAAGGTGGCAGAATCCAGTGAGGTGGAACGTTTGAGGTTGATCCTGGATGCTCCTAGGTTGAAGATATGGTGGGGCGCTGAGTGGATGGATTTCATGTGGTGATCCGGTCGGTGAGGTGGTTCCAGTTGTTTGGCTTTCGGATGGTTTTGTGTGTGTGTGTGTGTGAAAGTGCAGTAATTGAAAAAGTCTTCATGTTTGAGTTGGGAGTTGAACTTGCTGTGGATTTTGATGTTTTTTTCTCGGAAGAAATCTGCAAGGCTCTCACATAGTTCGTGAGAAGGAGAGATGTTGCTTGTTGCTGTTGCGGAGTTGGTGAATTGCTTGACAGTGAAATAGAGCTCCTTAATGTTGTTAGGGTTATCTTTGATGTGCGATGACAGTTTTTTTTTTTTTTGCTGTCTCACGTCGTTGGCAGTGGTATAGGTTGAGTGCTGATTTGTAGGCTGTTATGCCGACTGGGTCTTTGTCGGTGTGCTACCTACTTTCGAGGTGCTTTCAGTGGCTCTTGACTGTCCTGAGGTCCTTGGAGTATCAGGTGGCTTGCTTACTGGATCTTCTGTGTTTCTTGTTCTTGATGAGGGCAACGAAGTCAGCACAGGTAGTGAGCCAGGTGTTGAAACTTGTAACGTCCTGGTTCACATCTTTGTTGTGTTTGGCCGGATTGAGGGTGTGAGGATATTGGTTCATATGGTTGGAGATGATAGCGAGGGAGGTGATAATATTGGTGATTAGCTTGCAGAAGGTTATTTGAGGTGTTGGTGGACGGTATACGAGGGTTCCCCTAATGGTGCATTTCTCGCTCGTTTGGATAGTGAAGTTCGGGTGTTCCTTTGCTGGGCTGATTTTGTCCAGAAGTTGTGTAGTTGATGGAGTCTCTGTGGATGATGACTCGTTAGCCTCAATGTGTGCCACCAGTTTCGTCAACATGACCGATAACTTTAAGTTCATCATGACATTGCCAGTGTGTCTGCTTCTATGGGCATGGGCTCCTGCTGTAAGCACAACCTGGAAAGATCAACACCGTAAAGCTTCATTGGACCACTTCATTCTCCCCATGGTGAAGCCACAGTCCTATTTGAATCCTGTATTTTTTAAATTTTTTATTTTTATTTATGCATATAAAAGAACGCATACAAATATGCACTACATTATATCCACATTTCTTTAGGGGTATATTGCAGTACAGCTGCTCAGGCCAATGTCCATACCATTTTAATGTCCACAGCTCCGTTTCTGCATACAGTGCTATAACCTAGCGTACATGGAGACTTAACACAATGATGGTTATAGGCTAGGACGTCTCAACAACTACAGAACTCAGAAAGCATAGAGACCAGTGGCATTATCCCCTAAGAATTCAGTGCAGCATACATTGAAACATTAACTATTGAACATAACACTTAAGCTTTAGTTATCACAGACAAACCTGAAGAGAGAGCAACGGTTATCATCCATTCATCTAAGCCAGCGAGCACATGCGGGGGAGATGCCCAGGAGGGGGGCAGCAGGACATCAGCCTGTGGACGAGCAGGGATCCCTCACTAGTTGAGTAAAGAGGAGGGCCAACTCATGAAGACACAATCACCAAGAGGGAGGGATGGAAGCACCCTTTCTCTCAAAAACTCACAACCATACCCCCATAACTCTCATACGATTCCTGTAGTTTAAAGTGAATTCTGCCATTATACAGAACGCTAGGCTGCAAAACCAAGAGACTTGTGAACTTAACCAGCCATTAAAGAGCCTGGTCTTTGCACCCATGATACAAGCATCACATCCACAACCACACAGGACATATAGGCAAGCAAATGTCAATGCCATTTGGCACTTCAGTGGGGTTAGGTGTGAAACACAAAGTAACATAATGGACTCACTGGCCTGAGAAGGCATAACAATGAACCATAGAAAGAGCTGTGCACGAGTCTGAAGCAATACTCAGTCTCATGCACAGCGGAGACAGAAGAGAAAGGAAACCTCATTAATAACGATACAAAGGAACAAACTCAGAAAATGTTTGATTTTTCTCTCTGTGCTCTCTAATATTCAATTCAGTCTACCAGATACTATATTAAATTGATAACTTTGAAGCTAAGTACTAACAAACTAGCAACAGGATACAAGCATTATGAAATTAAAAAAACTAAAGAAATTGCAATTAAAAATTTAGCAACTCAACAACTCCCATGTTTGAGGACAGTGACCATGTTAATTGTGTTAATTTTTTGTTTTCTGTATAGCTAACCAGCACTTAGTCAGCCACTGAGATTTTCCAAAACAGAGAACTTGTGGCAATAGTGACCCTCTGTTTCTGGTTTCTTTTGTTATTTACTATCATGACATATTTACAAAGTATAGAAAAGGTTGTGGAGTCAGTAATAGCTATTCAGTACTCTTGCAATCTCCAGGCAACACTTCACTGTGTTGGCAGAATTGGAAGATGCTTACTCATATCTGGAGGCTATTGAGGGTAATGTTGAGGGTAAAGTTTCTATCTAAACATACATTAGCCTTTTTAAAACCTAATTTATAATTTGAGGGTTGAAGGAAGGAAAGTTCTGAAACATCTACATTTATCAGAGAGAGGGCTCAGTAAAGAGGATGACCCATAACTATAAGATGAGAAGTATACGCATTTCATCTGTGAATGGGTGAATGGGATAATGGAACACCACAACCTACAACATAGTACAATTGTATACTCTGGTATCCACTTATAAATTTATGGATTTGCACAAATAAATTTTCTGATAAATACTCCTAACTCAGAATCCTCACCTTTAAAATATCCCCAGGTGCCAGACTTGATGCCAACAATTTTTCAGCACAGCCCTTGTGTGCCAGTCACTGGCAGTGTGCAACTGTGCTCTGCCCTGGAGTGACAACTGGAGCCCCATATTGGTGCCACCCAAGCATGTTTATGTCAGTCCCTTTCTTTCCATGCCTTCATAAGTAGAGACATTGTGCAATTTCTGAGTTCTTGTCAGTTGATGAGCTTTTTTTCCCCAAAAAATGTCTTTCCAGTGGGCAAGGGAATGTGTCCCCTCCTAAACCTAAAGGGGTTATTCAAATGGCTGTGACAGATGCCTACAAGCTGTGGCTCTGGTGTTGGAGCTCGAGTCACGACTCCAAGTTGTTTGAATAGTGTGCCTACTGCACTTGAAGGCAATGTAGGACTGCAAAACCAAACTTTACGTTGCCAAGCACTGTAGGAAGTCATGTAAAGGCTGCTCCCACTGGAAATCAAGGACTCAGACCCATTTCTACTCTCATGGCCAGTCCCACAAAAGGTCATCATCATGATCCTTGTCTTCACGTAAGTCGAAATCAAAAAAGAAACCCTAGAAGTTCAAGCAGGCCTCATCTCAGCCTCATCAATCTGAAACGTTGTGAGAATGTCAGGGTGCTCCACGGTTTCACTGCTGGTCCCCTATTGAGTGGCAGATTTCGTAGCTTATTCTGATGCGCCGCAGATTTCTGGGTTCGTCCCCAATGCCACAACAGATTGGGGCATTTAAGGAGGGCAAGCTCCACATCTTTGGCATCCCACTAACTCCTTCTGGTGTGCCCTTGGGCCCCATGGATCTGTGCAATCTACACCTCCATATATGGAAAGTGAATGGAACCAGTTGACTGCATTCGATCTCCATCCCACAGTAGTGGATGTTATCCTGGCAGTCAGATGTCCTTATACCAAATCTGTTTATGCCAAATCTCCGGAATAAGTTTGTGACTTGGTGTGGCACCTGTAACAGGAACCAGTTACAAGCTAAACTGTTGGATGTGTTACTGTTTGTTCTGTCTTTGGCCTAGTAAAGAATTGCAAATGGTCACTGTTCAAGGTTATTTATTGGTTGTTTCAGCATTTTTGCATCTACCGGACCAAGGTTTCTTTTGCAAATTATCTTTTGTGATGCAGTTTCTCAAAGGTGTGGTCCACGTGGTTCCCCTTAAACCTTTTGTGATGCCACAATGGACCTAATTGGGTTCTTACTTTCCTTATGTGTGCTCCTTGTAAGCTACTTTCACAGCTGATCCTTATGTTGCCTGACAGTGAAGACTGTCATTCTCTTCACGATAACCTCAGTTTGTTGCTTAAATGAGCCTCAAGTTCTGTCAGCCCAGCCGCCCAACACCACCTTTATTCTATATAAACTCAGACTGTGGACTAGAGCAGCCTTTCTTCCGAAAGTTATGACTTCCTTTCACGTTGGGCAGTCTATCACTCTTCTGACATTCTTTGCTTTACCTCACCTTCGAAAGAGTTGAGAGTAGTTTTGACCCCAAAAGAGGGCCCTGCCTTTACATTGATCATTCCAATAACCATTGGGTGGATAAATAGCTTGTTGTGGGGTTGTCCAGGCCAAATAAAGGCAAAGTGGTGGAGAAACAAACTGTATCCAAATGGATTGCGCTCTGGATAAGATCTGCTATGCATGGTCAAAAAGCAGCCCCATGAATGGTTGAGGGTCCATTCTACTAAGGCCAAGACTACCACCACTGCATTATTGTAGGAAGCTGGCCCTTTATGTGGTATGTGAATACCATGGAAAGGGTCCAGGGGATCACCAGTGAGTGGACAGGGCTTGCTATGCAATCCCACGCGACTCAAGAAAGAGATCCACACCATTGTATAAAAATAACAAGTATCTTTATATATGTTTAGGCATCAGGAAAAATTGTTCAGGTAAGTGTTTTTAAATAGAAATTATGTTCACTTTAAAAAGTGGACATAATGTAATTTCTGAGTTCTGCAAGGTTATCCTGTGGGAGAAAAAAAGTTCTGCAAACAGGTGCAGTACAGCGACTTACAAGACCAATCTCCAGCAGTTTCTGAGTTTTGCAATGTTATCCTGTGGGAGGAAAAAAAGTTTTGCAAACAGGTAGAGTACAGTGACTTACGAGACCAGGAGTTAAGGTGAGTAGTAGACAAGGTCCAAGGCAGCCACCAGCATTACACCACCAGTGGTACGGAGGAGGCCGGGTACAGATTGCAAAAACAGTGTCGGGTTCCCTTTCGTTCCTATGGAGATCGGCCACTGTGAAAAAAGGCTATAGACTCTGGCCAGGAGGCCAGTCGGGCTGAACCAACAGTGGGGCTCGGGCCTCATGATGCTCAGCACAGGTAGGCACCTTTGGTCCTCTTCTCCATGGATCAGGGGCAACGGGTGCAGAGGTGTCCTTAGCTTGTGCTTGTCTCTTGGGATGGTGGAATACTACTCCAAATTTGTAAGCCATTTTTCTGATAGAACCAGAGATTTAAAGTTGTTGGTGACAAAGAATGGTAAGTTTGTATGGGACGTAGGAGTGTAGAGATGCATTGACCAAATAAACACATAGGGCCTGATTCTAACTTTGGAGGACGGTGTTAAACCGTCCCAAAAGTGGCGGATATACCACCTACCGTATTACGAGTTCCATAGGATATAATGGACTCGTAATACGGTAGGTGGTATATCCGCCACTTTTGGGACGGTTTAACACCGTCCTCCAAAGTTAGAATCAGGCCCATAGTGTGACCTGTTTAATCTTGAAACCATTTAATGTGAGGAACCACATCATGATAGTCACCAATGCATATGCATTAAGAGAATAAAAGTGAAGAAACACTGCAGGTATTCTCTGCGTGAAAGTTCCTTGGCTAGGAAAGCTTATATTGTAAGGAAGGGCTTGCATGATGGTGGGCTTCACATTCAAACTGAGAATAGGTCATAAATACTTTTCTCCACATTGTGCGATGGGAAGGTCATTCCCTTTTGTCAAAATGGATATATTATTTAGGAGTTTTCCTGCAACCTAAAATATATTCTGGTTAGTAAAAAGTTTAATGCAGATTGTTTATACAGGTTGACCCTAGAGGTTTGTGATGCTGGGTGTAAAGGAGTGATTAGTGAACAATTGAAAGATGCTGGTGATATGTGGAATGCATGTACACTGGCTTGCTGCAGTTTCTTCAGTGTGAACGAGGACACCACAGGAATGCAGAACTTATTCAATCAACTGTGTACTCTTGTGTAGAATTGGATGAATGCTGTAACTGTAAGTTTGCAGCAGTTTCTGCTATAGGCCACATGCTCTTCACACTCCTGTCATCTAGTGCTGGGCGTGACCATTGCAAATTGGAGTTTTTCTTTGGAGTAGATGTTTCTGTTTCAAAGTAACTCATGATACTACCCCCAAAATACACAATGTACTAGGTCATATACTCCAACCTCAGATAGTTTTTTGCCATCAGGTTTAGAATAGCTCTTAAAGCACCAGGACTGTAACACTACAGAAGCAAAATCTTTTGACATCAAGACAATCGGGTTCACTACCCTCAATATGTAAAGATAACTTGTGACTACGGACTGCTTTGGAATCAAATCAAAGCAAAATCTTTAGGCCAGAATCATGCCAATATCGGGTCTGCATGTGCAACTTATGTTTCCCAGTAGACCACAGAAAATATACCTTTTTTGGCCTGTAAGGCCTATTGGTGTAAAAAGACCATCCAGCACTGAACTAATAGATGGTGAGCTCAATATAGAATGCTGCATGCACAAGGCTTCTCCCGAGCTGTCAAACGCACACCGCTTCAAAGAGGTCGAGAGAACTTTCTCAGATGGTAAAAACAGATGGACTCTCGGGTACTTGAGGGACCCCAGGGAAGCAGAGACCCAAATATGTCTCCTCCAATAAATCTGGTGTTTGGGAACATGCCTCTCCCGGTACCCTAACAGAACCCAACAACTTAGTTTGACCACCAACTATGCCCCAGCTCTGGGGCAAGGAATGGCCCTCCAAGAACCATGCCTCAACCCCAAAACTCCCTCTAAAGAGGCCTTGGCAGTCATCAATGGCCACTGCTTCCATTTCAGCTCGACCCGCAAGCGAATCTTGGCTCCAGGCAAAGCATCAAGCTATTTGAAAAGCATTGAGACCCTGAGCTTGAACCTCAACCCTGAGGGTGTGCTCAGCTTACCTTGAAACTGAGATAGACTCCAACCTCTATCTTTAGATTGGCCTCTGTGCTAAATGAGCCACCACCAGCAGAGGACAAAGACAAGCAGCTCTACGTAAGACATCATAACGTCTATATAGACATGGTCTCCTGCCACATTGGAGCACTGCCACCTCCCCCAACTGTACTATCTCACAACAAAAAACGTCACCTTACATTTGAAAAGATGTTCTCTGAAAAGCTCGTGGCATTCCGTCCCCATCAGCAACAGCCTTTTCACTCGAACTCTGATCAGGATCCACATGCAGTTCAATGGGACTTCTATGATGACCCAATACCCGCGGCTGACAGAGCCGACATGTTGCACAACTATAATGTCCATCCCCCAGACAACCCTTCAGACATGTACCCTGTCAAGCTGTCCCCGCCTGACTACACCACAGCATACCACACAGCCCTCCAGAGTGCAGCAGATAGTCACAAAGTCTAACCTAATATTGTAGAGGACACCCCTTCCCCCCTAAAAAAAAAACAAGCAAACAGATCAATTCTGCAGGCAAATATGTAGCTGTAAGGACTGCCATTCAGTAGTGCATAGCCAACTCTCATGGATTGCTGACAATGTATAACAGATACCACTGAGAGGAAGTGGAGGTGTTAATGAAGAGCCTTCCTTATGCCTACAAAAAGCGTAGAAAGGAGCTCCTTCAAGAAGGTAAAATTATTTAAAATACTAACATAGGTGCGCCGTAGACGCAGCTGAGATTTTATGCAGGGAAACCAAGACCGGCATTCTCCACTGACGTCATGTGTGGCCTTGAGTAGCTCGGTCGTGACCTTGGGTACAATAGCACTTTCACAGCATGCCTTTCGATGGGGTGAGCCTTTTGGCCCACAAGCCGAAACCCTCTTCAAAATATTTAAAAAAGATACAGACATGTCAAAAGCCATTGGGAGCACTCCAAACCCAGCCTCCAAAGTCAGGATTTTGAAGGCAAAAGAATGTGCTGAAGTCAAGTCGCTGGCCACCTCTCAATACCCACTGTCCTGGTTCCAACAAACCTTGCAGGATTAGCTGTATGACAAGAGGCACCCAAAGAAAGTGAACCTCTTCCGCCAGGCAGTGTCGAGGCATGTTATACCTTACACAGTGGGAAGAAGTAATGTCAGACAAGTGCATACTCTCCATTGTTGGCCACAGCTATTGCCTGAAGTTTTCTACATAGCACAGCATCAACCAAGGTTACCAAGGGCCTTTGCTGGAAGAAGTGCAGACATTGCTAGAAAAGGGAGCAGTTGAGCTTGCCACCCCAGCAACAACAGGCGGTCTATTCTCTGTACTTTCTCATCCCCTCCACAGTAAATACTTGTCCCCTGACCGCTCAATCAATAAATCACATCAGAGCACTTCAAGATGATAGCTCTCCAAAACATCATTCAGTTGCTCTGCAGTGGGAACTACATGGTGACATCCAGGTTGCCTGCAAACTGCTTCCCCCGAAGCACCCAGAATCTTTCATTGAGCACGCAGGCCACTCCAGGCACCAGGAAAGAGCCGTTGTTTGCAAGACCCAAGTCTTTTAAAAAGGCACAAGTGTGAAAGGTGTTACGTCTCTTCATGTACAGCCTGCAAAGGAAGATAAAGGAACCCTGATGCAAAGGGGTCAAACATGCCGTGCTCTCTGATATGAGCAAGCTGTGAAGTTAGCCTCGAGGTCACAACATGCAAGGGTAGGTTTAGGGCTTCTGAGAGATGGAGAAGCCTGCTCTCGCTGTTTGATTCACAATTAAATCAGACGTTTTTCTGATGTCTTTCTTCTCACACCCACCCCCTACTATGAGTGTGGTATGGGATGCTAAATGTCTAGTAAAAGGGTCACAAAGCATGGAAAAAGTGAAGTATCTTGCATGATTAGAATGGAACATTTCTGGCTCCCCAAGGACTACGCATCACTGTGTGATGTAGTTGCTAGAATAAAATGTATGAAAGCTTGTTTTAGAATGTTGGAGTTCAAGGATACACGCAGAGGAATAAAGACATGTGATTTATAGCTCCATGTATGGCCTAGTCATTCAAAGGGTACCTGGTTGGAGAAGGTGCTACAACTGGCGACAAGCTAGGCGATAAGTAACACGAATAGAGAGTGCTCTCCTGGAGCATTTGCCTTGGTCTAAGCAAACTGCTTGTGCGTGCCACTTGTGCCTTTGCTGAAGTGTTGAGTCGACAGTTGGGGTATGTTGAGTCAAAGCGCAGCTCCATCCGATGTGAAGCGAAAGAACTTCAAAGAAAAGTCTATGCATCGTTGGTCAAGAAATGACTACCAAGTTCCTACAAAAAGGTACAGCACTGCCATGCAAAATAAAGTTCTACAATATACAAAGAGTTAACGCTCAAGGCAGATCAGCCAGGTGTAAAACACTACAAACAGAAGTATAACACTTACCAAGCCCCCTAAAGACAGTCATCGTGCCTTAGAGGTCACCAAAGTAGCTCAAAGAGAAGTGCTTTGGGTCGTGCTTACAGAGCGGTCCGTATGTGAAGCGGTTGCTCATCAAGGTACCAAGTGGGGCTCAGGACACCTTCATAGGTCTTTCAAGAGACAACAGTAGGTTTGGGAAATGTGAAAATGGCAACTAAGAAAGAAGATGCCGTTCCTATTAAGATTTGATCTGATCCTGAGACTCCCACTTCAAAAGATTTTAAAGAGGATTTACACAAACATGATAATTAGAAAGCGTCAGGGAGCACGCTACTCTCAACGTCAGTGAGTTCCACACTGGTTTACAATGCTGCAGCCTTCCTAAAACCACCACCACCATTCAACACTGCCAAAATGCAAAATATTGGCGATAGATAGCCAGGATAGAGACATTTGAAGATTTCATGCACTTGAAAAGACTGATAGCAGGAAGTTTATCCGATATCTCAATCTTGCTGGTGATGTGTGAAAGAAGTCATAAATAAAATGCCAAGAGCTGACAAAATCACATACCGTCAGATAAAAAATGCATTGAATCTCAAGTTTAATCCAGTACCAAATGTCGATTGTAAACATTATGTTTTCAGTCCAAAACGTCAGAGTTGGCGAAACAATCGATGTGTTAGTGGAAAGACTCCGCACCCTCACCAAACACTGTAAAAAAAAAAAATTGAATGACGAAGAAGCCATGAGTGATCTATGAACGCTTGTCTGATTCAATCGGGTGACAAATGCTGAGAGAAACTCTTAGTCTGGAGCAAGCGTTGATGTCTGCCGGAGCTGAGGAACGTACTGAAACTCAAGCTGCCAACAGTGAGACCAAAGGTGCCCAGAGCGAGTCAGTCATGAGTGTGAAAAATAATTCGAAATAAAAGATTGAAGGACACAAATTGATGTCTACTTGCAAAAATGATTTTTTAGGTGTGAATTTGAATTTCCACATGAACGAAAGTGCTGCGCCATTGGTCACGTATCCAAAGGCTGTGGTAAAGAGAACCATTTTGTGACCATGTGCAGAGCAAATGAAAAAGTAAGGGCAGCATGGCGCAAAAGACAAAATGGCTGCCAGAACGTTCCAGAAGCAACTTGACATGTTCCCACAAGGCCAAGCTGCAACATTATTTTAGGCAAATAGATACTAAACAAAGTCGCTCGTCATCTAAATCATCGTCAAACAGTTTATAAGTGAAAGTGAAGAAAGTGATTGTGCCATTTCAATGCTTACCTCTGAAAAATGTGCACATGTTGGACTGGTCACTTGTGAGGAGAAAAGTCAGCCAAAGAAAAGTCGACATGTCAAAATAATATCATACAAACACTGTCCATAGATTAAATTGAAAATAAATGGATGTTCAGAATCTTTCATTATCGATTGTGGTGCTTCAATACATATAATGCCTGAAAAAAAGTACAATCAACTGTCTTTGTTACCGCAGCTTACACAAAGACCACAGTATACACTTGGGCTGCATCGACACCCATGAAGAGTAAAAGTTAATTTATGGTGACAGTGAAACATAAGAAAACAAAAGTACAAGTGTGATCCTTGTACTTCAAGGAACAGCGGCAAGCAAGTGCTGCTCAGTTTCAACACAGCTGCTGGCATGAGAATGACTTCAGTGAATTACAACATGATCATCCTGAAATAGTAGGTCAATTCTCTTCATTGTTTCATGGTTTAGGAAAGTTAAAGACTATGAAAGTAAAACTACATAATAATGAGAATGTCCGTCCTGTTGGTCAGAGACATAGATACGTTGCTTTTCATCTACAAGAAGCTGTTGAAAACGAACCTGAATCATTACTTAAGCATTGAATTATTGAATGGGGTTCTCCCATAGCAGTAGTGCCATGAAGGAGCTGTGCGCATATGCGCTGACATGCGCCAAGTGAGCCGCAATTGAAAGAGCGTGACATTCAGGGCCGCACATTGCTGACAAGATCGCGCAATTGAATAGTGCCAAAATCTTCTCTTGACTTGATTTGAATAAAGGTGACCTTCAGTTAGAACGAGAATAAAACTACAGATACATTACAACCTTTGCTACACATGTTTGTTTGTTTAGATGCAAGAGACTTAATTTTGGTGTGTCATCGGCTGCAGATGTTTTCCAAGATGTCATACAACGCATCATACAACCTGTTGTGGATGCATTTAACTATACAGATGACATACTCTCACATAAGCATATCAGTTACTCAATGATACAGATTTGACTTTAAACGCACACAAGTGTGAGTTAATAAGACCAAAGTGAAATTCTTTTGACTATATGTTTTCTGTACAGGCTTTGACAAATAATGAACCCCCACAAAATGTTTCAGTGGTATTTTCTTTTCTTGAAATAGTGAGCTCTCTTCACTGTACATAAAGGACCTTGCCTGTGTTAGTGCTCAATTACTAGAGTTAACCAAGAAAAATGTTTCCTTTTAAAGGTCATGAGAATGTGAAAAAAGTTTCAAGAGAATCAACATGCCATTGAAAATGCTACAGAAATGGCGTACCTCAATCCAAAGCTGCATACCGAGATTGTAGTTGATAGTGGCTCTGTTGGGTTAGGCGCTATGCTTGCACAACATAGTGGATGCCCAAATGCAAAACAACATATTGTGGCCTAAGCTAGTTGACGTTTATATCAAACAGAAGGTGCTTACTCACAGCCTGAAAAGGAAAGTTTGTCTTTAGTCTTGGCTTGTGAACATTTCCATGTATTCCTGTACAGAAAGCCTTTTACGCTGGTGACTGATCATCAAGCCTTGCTGACTATCTTCAGCATTCAAAAGCCAAGATGCCTCCTCGAATTGAATGATGGGAACTACGATTGCAAAACATTGATTATACCATCATCATCAAAATACTTTATTCGATTGAATACCACAAACATAAAAGCAAATAGTACATACTGATATCATCGGTCAACAATCATAAAAGATGAAGGAAACACAAGATAAATCAAACCATACAAAAGGAAAAATGCCATATGACAGGTTTCACTACAGGAAGTTAAATGAATTCTCATGAGAAGCAGTATAAAATCAGTAAAAGAATGTATTTTAAACAGAAGCAATTAGCTTAGCTAAAATACTTGTGAAGGTTAAAAGACCTCGCTGAATTACCTAATAATGTGATCTAGCCTTAATCACTGCGCATAGATATAAAGCTAATCCATTACAGATCATAATTGATGGGAGGGACAAGAGGTAAATAAAAGCTGGGCGACATTGTTTAAAATGCATAGATGTTAAAAATGGGATCACAAACACTTTCCTCAAATCAGAATAAAATTTACAGAAGAAAAGTATGTGCATTGTACTTTGATCAGACACTGAATCACAAGGACGTTTTTCCAAAGCTAGAGTCCAGTCGTTAGTAAATGGAAAGCTAACAAGACGATGAAAATTCTCTAGTCTTAGGTGCGTAAGGACATACTGATGCCTCGAGTTCAATACATTTTTTAAATATGGTTCCATGCCATCTATTTGTTGCAACAAAAGGTTCCTCCTTACGCTGGATTTCTTTACCTCAGTAGCCCATCTCAAATGGGCCAAATGAGTAAGGCAGATGTTTTTCAAGTCTTTCCTAGAGATAGTTTCCATTTTATCTGGAGTAGAATATAGCTCAGAATGACCCAACTCTGTAAGAAAATTCTTTATGTAATTCAGCCATGGGATTTTCAGCGAATGGGTTAATGCTAGGGCATCTTCTATGATGGCCCTGTTCAGCCTAGCCGAGTCAGAGATCCATACATTATGCCAAAGTAAAATTGGTTGAATGCAAATTAAGTCTGTGAGATATGTTACCCCCATTTCTGTATGGCATACCAATGTTGAGGTAGATTTTGGAACACTTAAAATGGCCTTTAAAAAATAATTTTCAGCTAACTGTAAGATATTACAATTCCTATATCCCCAGAGTCCTGCCCCATACAATGCAACGGAAACACATTTTGCGTTGTACAATGTCATCATATCCTTGGGAGTCGCTCTACCAACCTTTTTAGATTTTTTTTTTTATAGCCATAATAGTTTTTGTAAATGACAATTTCCTGGATTTCATGGCTTGTGACCATGTACCTTTATTATCAAACATGATGCCTAAGCATGAAAAGGTTCCTGTGTCATCTAGTTTCGCACCTTTTATCATGATCTGGGGTTTCTTTGTGGAATTTATACCACATGTCATTGAAAAGGTTTTAGAGTGGTTAATTCTAAGGCCTAAGGCTTCCATATAATTGTCAAAAGTTGTTAGTAACCGCTGCAAAGTTACTGGAGTGCGGGCCATCAAAATGGCGTCATCCGCATACATGAGTGCTGGGATCTTTCGAGAACCAACTTGTGGGAGATCACTACAAGCATTAGATAACACCTCCTCTAGTTTGTTAATGTATAAAGCAAACAATAAGGGAGCTAAAATGCAGCCTTGACGTACCCCCCGCTCAATAGGAAAAGCTGAGGTACATTCCCCCTGAGGTCCATAACGCACCCTAGCATTAGCTCCGGCGTATAATTCCCTGATGAAATGAACTATTGTTGTATCTACCCCCTTGTCCAGTAAGATGGGCCACAATTTGCTGTGAATCACGCAGTCAAATGCTGAAGTCAGGTCGACAAACACAAGATATAAGGCTCCTACCTTGGCCTTCGTATATTTACCAAGTATAATGTCTAAATTCAGAGCCTGCTTCATGGTGTCTATCCCGGCCCTGAGCCATATTGCAAATCGGAAAGAATATTATTATCTTCCGTCCATTCTCGCAACCTATTTAGAACAATGCGTCCAGCAATCTTTGCGAGAGTATCAAGCAGAGAAATTGGGCGATAACATGTAGGGTTTTGACGATCTCCTTTTTTTAAAATTGGAACAATGATGGACTCAGCCCAGGTCGGAATAAAGGCTGTGGCACAACAGGCGCGTAAAACCTGTGTCAATAATGGGCCCCATAATGAAATGTTAGACTTCTAGATATCAATTGGGACTCCATCTGGGCCTGGTGCTTTCCCACTTTTACTGGTATTAATAGCACCTCATAACTAAATGATGGAGTAATGGGGTAAACATCTAATCTAGGGGGATTTGAATCCAAGGCCAAGTTTTTTAAGGAGTATATACCGGAATAAAATGTGACCCAGTCCTCTTCCGTGATGGCTGTTTCAATGGTTAGTGACGTTCCATCACATAAGAGGGGGGAGTTCACTATTTTCCAGAAATTGACATTGTCATTCTGAAGACTTGCATCATGAAGAGAGTGCCATGCCTCATTTTTTGTTTCCTTTTTTTATAGCCTTTTTATACTCCTTCCTCAAAAGACTTATTCCATGTTTGTCAGGATTTTGTCTTAGGAAATACTGTTTTAGATTCTTATGGGCTTGTGTACATTCGCTATCAAACCATCCTTTGTCTACCTGAGGTCTAGGTTTGCCAAAACTTACTGTGAGAGACTGTTTTATTCCGGTGGTGATTGCAATGAAAGCTTTAATACAATCCTGTGGGCTGATATTGTCTGAGAGGCAGGTTTCAAACTCGTTAGTAAATTTGCTCATTAATTGTTTCATAAAACCTATAGGTTCGATCTGTGACCACCGAATAGTGTAGCCATTTCTTGCTCCCAATTCAATATTCACTACCTTCTCTGCTAATTCCTTGTGTTTGATTGTAGCTTGTGGCAATACAAGGCTTAGACTTTGAGGATAATGGTCACTGAACATGATGTCTTGAATTTTATACTCAGATACATAAAAGAGAAAATTATTAGACACTAATATAAAGTCAGTTATTGTGTTGGCATGCCTGCCGTTAAAAGTAGGTTTTAACTGTGATTTACTATAATTTAAACTATTACAAAAAAAGAGGTCAAATTTAAATAGTGCTGCATTCACCAGGTTACCATAATATGTGTAAAGTGAAATAAATCATCGTCTCCACGTGTGCTAAAAGAGGAGGATTTCTAAACAGTTTGAGTGCACAGATGTGTATTAAAATCGCACCCGCCAAACACAAAAAAAAGCCTCTTTATGCGATGAGTTACATGCTCGATCCAAGTCTTCCTGCAAAAGCTTAAGTGCGGATAAACATCTTTGTTGAGGGGCATTGTTGTAAAAGGTAATAATCACCAGTTGTGCTATATTTTTTAGTGAACATATAATCAATTGATAAAACGTATTAGAAATTAAACTAATATTGTTGATTAAATCGAACTTATTAGAGATGAAAGTACACAGACCACCTTTCGCCCTACCCCGTGAGCAAGGAACTGCAGGGGTATGAAATGTCCTGAAACCGTTTATGTGAATAGGATCCACAGACCAAGTCTCTTGTAAACACACCCAGGAAAAAGATCGAATGTATTCTAACCAGTCCTCATTCTTGATTTTAGCACGCAGACCCGCCACATTCCAAAATAAAAAATAAAAAATCCTCTCTCCTAGTATTAATACCCTGTCCCACAGGAGAATGTTTTATTACTTTATTATTTAGTGGGAAGATGTTACTCTCTTTGTAAGGGTGGGAAGCTGATTCAGAGAAGACCGATTGGACAGGAAGCCCACTTATTAGCGCTTCTTCGTTGACAGTTTGTCTCGGTGATAACTCCATGTCCATTTGTTCGTCTCCGATGCTCTCCACCAGACCATCGCCACCCTTCAATAGGTCAGGGACTGGGCTCGTCATAATAGGCTTAATCCTACCCGCTCCCTGATCTAATGGTAGTCAATCAACTTCTTCCAGGCAGAGACAAGGAATCTGTTCTTAGTAGGAATTGTGTAATTTCTCTCCGGCTGGCTTGATTGTTTTTCAGGATTAGGACCAAAACGATCATGACCTAGATTACCGTTATAAAAAAAATCCAGAGGGAGCAGTACAATGCCGTGATCCGTGATCTGCCGCGGACTTAAGTTTCTCAGAATGTCTTCGACCAATTTTGGAGTTTTAAACTAGAGTACCACACAGTCACCCCTAAGTGTTTTGTGGTTCCTACCCACCCATTTTACCCTTCTAGCCATCTTAATATCCTCAAAAAGTGCATCTGTCATGCCAGATTTCATACGAGTTCCTATCCAGTTCAGGGATTTGTTCCTAAAAGCTGTCCATGATTCCCTGTTATCTCCGGATAGGGTAGGAACATTTGCGAGGACTATCACGTAGGGAGTTACCGCAGGAGGAAGATGTAATGTATCTCTTGATGTTGGGAAAAAATCCCGAGAGGGTTTCAGTCTATTTGGTAATTCCCATCTATTTGTCTTTGCTTTTAGATGTTGGGGACTTCTGATGCTAGTTGACGGTGTGTAAGAGTCTACGTGTCTTTGGGTAGTCTGAGGAATGATTGGTGGCTGTTGGTGCTCTTTGGGGGAATTAGAGTTACCGGTTGGGTCTGTATCGCCACAATGTTGAATAGTTGCAGCTGTTGAGCTTGCAAACTGTGCCTTCATTAAGTTGAGCATTAGCTCCACATTTTCCTCCAATTGGGTTAAACGTTTTATCATTAGGTCAAAAGATGACCTAACTAGATGTTCCAAGGCATTAGTAGTCTCTAGGGGATTGGTTTTCACTTTTGCTATGGATTGTTTATTCTTCTGACCAGATTTTATGTTCTCACAGATGATTTGTGCTTGTCTCGTGGATTCCATATGTTGAGCTCCAGAAGTGCCATGTCTAATATTGTCAGGTAGCTCTTGACTGAAAACTCCTTCCTAACTAGTTTGGGTTTCCTTATACATTTAGGTGAGGGTGGGTGCTCGTCAACATCTGAGAGAGAATCATTTATATCTTGGATACATCCATTTACGCCTTTAGTTTGAATTCCATTTTCCAAGAACTTGGTTGGTTTTGGAGAGGTTATTGCCGGCGGGAGAGGATTATTAGGAGGTCCTGACTGGCCCTTCTGAATTAGTATCTTTTCCTCGACATTAGTAATCTGTTTATCAATAGCCCCCATGGCGCCTGAGATACATTTTAATATTGAGGAATGATCTTTCTGAGAAGTAGTATTTTTTTCACTAAGTTGCTTCCTTTTACCAATTCTTACTGATTATTTAATCCTAAAAAGGTTCAACCAATAATGCTCTAAAACGCTCCTTGCTGATAAATAAGATTGAAGGACTAACGCAAATAAAACAATCTCTGTATAACTATGACAATACAAGGATAAAAATAAAAATAGCCTTCTCACGATGCAAAGAGTCTGTTTCGCAGGGTTGCCTATAAAAATACAAAATTAAACACCCTGCAGCAAAAATCAGATAAAAAGTACCTGCTTAGAAACCCGATAACCAAGTCCAGTAGTCGCAGAGGAAATATCGGGGGGGCCCAGCCCAGCCTCTTCCAAGCGCTGACGGGCGAAGGATGGGCCTGCCCTTGGCCAGGGCTTTGCCCGGGCGCCACCCGCGAGGCGGGAGCACGTCCAGAGAATTAAAGGGGCTCTCTGGCCCTGCCCCCTTCCTCCGTCGGCAACAGTGCGCTTCCCACGAGGCGGGAGCGCGTCCAGAAAGTTAAAGGGGCTCTCTGGCCCTGCCCCCTTCCTCCGTCGGCAACAGTGCGCTTCCCGCATGAATGATTATACAATTGTGCATCGATCAGGGAAGGATCAAAATCCTGCTGATCACTTTTCAAGACTGTATATTCAAGGTCCTGGTACTCCGTTCAAAACCGCTGAAGCCTGTATCAATTTCATTGTCAAGTCACATACACAAGCTGCTTTATCGTTAGCCCAGATTATCACTGCTACAATTCATGATTGTGACTTCCCGAAGGTAAGACATATTTGCACATTAATCATGACACAAACATGTTCTACCTCTTCGTAATGATGGTGAATTTCAAAAGTACAAGAATGTCAAAGATAAACTGTCCATAACTCAGGAAGGAGTTACTCTGCGAGGATTCTGATTCCGGAGAGTCTACAACAAAAGGTGATAGAAATGTTTCACGAAGGACATCAAGGTGTAGTGGTGCTACCAAGAAAGCTCTTGGAGACAGAGTTTAGTTTCCATACCTAGAAGAAATATTTGAAAAGGAACCCAAGGTCTGTCACATATACAATTGCCTGTCAAGCAGAGTTGCTCAACAAACTCTGAACATGTCAGAACTCCCTAAACAGGCCTGGGGGAAAATAGCCATCAATTTCTTTGGTCCACTTGACAATGGACATCCTTTTAAAGGTGGTAATAGATATTCACGTTTTCCATTGGTTGACGATCCCTCATCCATGACACATAAGTGAGTAATCAAAAATCTTGATGGCATATTTGCAACATGTGATTTACCAGCCATTGTGAAGTCTGACAATGGTCGACCCTTCAGCTGCAAAGAATTTAAAGAATTTCTGGAGCATCTGAACATAAAGCATAAAAAGATTACCCCATTGTGACCACAGGCCAGTGGACTTATTGAGCGTTTTATGAGCAGGCCAAAGAAAGCAGTGCAGCTTGCTACTCTTGAGAAGCTCAATCTGAAAACTGTGCTGAACTCTACTTTATGAGCTTATTGTCGACATCTCACTCATCTACAGGTAAAAGTCCTGTGACAACCAAGATACCCCAGTGGACCACAGCAAGAGATGGTAATGAAAACGTAGTTCGTACAAGGGACTCGATTCAAAAACAGAAAATGAAAGTGTGTACAGACAAGAGGTGACATGCAAAAGACCTCTTAAACAAAAAAGGAAGATTTGGTGATTGCTCGACAGTTATGAAAAAGAAAATCTGATGCTGAATCTTTTCAAGTAGGGTCTACCAAAGGGCGCATGGTGACTGCCCAGCGACCTGGGAGGTCCCTTACCAGAGACTTCTCACTTCAGCCTGAAACTTTGTTTCGTCGGTCTTCAACTCGAGAAGGTGAAAGAAAGACTGATTGTGAAAACTCAATGACTGTTGTTGATTCCTTACTATGATTGGCAATTGCCAACATTAAAGACAACCGTTTACAGCTTCCAGTAACCAGAATAGGTCGACAGATCAAAGCGCCCAGAAGATTTATTGAAGAGATATAGTTGTACCTGTTTCGTATATATAGATTTGTGTGTCTCTAAATATTATTTAACAGAGGAGGAGAAGTAACATCTTGCACAATTGGAACCGAACATTTCTGGCTTCCTGAAAACTCTGTATCAGTGTGTGATGTAATTGCTAGAATAGAATGTATGAAAGCTTGCTTTAGAATGTTGAAGTTCACTGATACACGCAGAGGAATAAAGACATAGGATTTACAAATCTGTGTGTGGACTAGCCATTCAGTGGGTACCAGACTGGGGAAGACGCTACAGAAAGGAAACAGATGCACATTTGATACAGCACTTAATGTTGGCTTTGAAGTGCTGTTCCACAAATAAAAACATCAAATTTAAAAATGTCTTCTCCTGTTGCCTTAAACACCTCAGTTTGAGAAAGTCCTCAGGTGGGAGCAAACATGGGATCAGAGTAGAAGTGCACAGGCCAATAAATTAAGGAGTAGGGCTGAGACGTGTCAATAGTCTCACTTTATTCTGAGAGTATGTGCAGGTCCAGAGCCTTAAAAATATTTGTCCTGTAGATCATGAAACAGATATCAAGCAGAAATATGATAAATCTTTTTCAAAATGTATAAAGTGTTTAAGCCATTGCAATAATTTACCTTAGTATTTCAGATTACATCACTGCGAGAAAGGTATTAAACGTGATAGTTTAATTTTAAATAAACATAGACACATTTAGGCCTTGCGCTCTGACAACAAATCAAAAGACAAATCAGTTGTCTTGTGCACCCCATATGCATTCTAGATTCTAATTAAACATAGAGCAAGATTATAGTCTAGTAAAACAAACACTTCCTGAACTCATGTAGTAAAGGTGCTCACATTTCTGATAATGAAGAACAAGCCATGGTAAAGCCAGTTGGTTTTTCCTATATGAGCCATTGCCTTTGTAAATGTCTATAGCCATACTGCACAGATGTATGGCTGCTGTGCAGCATGCTGGAAGTTCTCAAAAAATGCTATGACGCAGCCAGCACTGGCTGTGTCATATTGCTTTTTTTTGTTTTAATGTTTTATTGCTGACAGGAGGTTGGGAGGCTTCTTGGATGGAGGGAGGACATTCAACACAGTTGGTGTAAGTGCCTCCCAATCCATTCACCTGCAAAAAAAATACTACTGATGCAACAAATACTGGCTGCACCATAGCACTTTTTTAAAACACTGAGTTATGGCGCATAGCAGCCACATTGCTGTGCAACATGGGTCATAACATTCAGAAAGCCAATAGGTTGCGAAGGTAAGATGCACTGACTTTGCCAATGCTTGCTTTTTTTAGCAGGTCAAAAGTGTGGAAGCGGGCAAGCAACTATGCAGGATGGGTTGGGAGGTGGCAAGCAACAACACATGGTGGGGCTGGAGGGGGAAAGCAGTAAGTCAAGGCTGAATAAGAAGGGGCAATGACAAGCACATGATGAGCGGGGGCCAACAAAAGCACATTTTTGGGCAGGAGGGGGCAAGCAACACCGTGAGGTAGAAGGGAGCAAGCAACTGGAGGGGGCAATCATTGGGATAGAGGGAAGGGGTAAGCAAAAATTCAGAGAGAGGTGGGGGCAAGAAACAACACAGAGTGGGAAAGCAGCAACACAGGAGGCTGGAATGGGGAAAACCACATCTTGGAAAGAGAAAGCAACAACACGGAGAGGGGCAGGAAGAGGCAAACAACACAACGGAGCAGGAACAGAGGTAGAAACTTGATAGAGACAGCCGGCAAACACATGCACTTTTATGGAGTGCTTCAACTATAGCAAAGTATCTCTGAAAGCATGAACAGTGGAAGGACACTGAGAAAGGCAGCAGTACTTGGACTATGCTCCAGGACAGGGGCAAACATACGAAGAGGAAATGAGGTGACACATGCTGACCACAGAGAAGCAAGGAAATGAAAGTGACAAGGAAGCCAACCTCTGGTAAGCAATGAGTGGGCCGTAAGCCCTTTGTCAGTAAGTAAACAAACTGTCTTACAGGAAACAGTGCATGTGCTGCCTCAGATGAAACCTAAAAATTACTCCATGAAATTTAATATTTGCACATTCACATTATTTGGTAAAATGGGAAAGCTAGGACTGAGCCCAATTTTTTTGTATCCACATTAGGCAGATCAGCTGTATATTGGATGCCTCTTTCTCTCATCCGTTTCACATCAAAGATTGCTGCTTTGTTTATAATTCTTGGCGCATGCAGTTAAAGCATATTGGTAGTCCAAAGCCACATGAAGGCTCGGCTCGTTTTGGGCTCAAGGCTTCAATGGGATCTAGCTTAAGGCTGGCTCAAGCTTTTAGTGCCTTGCCCACCTCTATGTCAGATTGGGCAATGCTAGCCTACCATGTTTCACCGAGGGGAGTCAAGTTGTGTAAACATGTAGTTCAGCCCAGGGCCAAATAATTTCGAGTCCACAGAGAAGTCATTACGTCAGCGAGTAGAAGAAAGCACCTAGAGAGATACCTATGCCCAGGCTTCCTGCTGTGGGGTGGTCTGTTCTACCTTGTGATGGTCTAGTGCCTTTCATAAGACCAGGAGTTATAGTTGTGGTACATCAGTCACAGATCAGACACACTGTAAGGCATAGCCTTGAATGTGACTGACAACTGGCCTTCCAGATGCACCATTCTGTCAAAAATATCCTTTTTGGCGTTTAATCAGTATGTTAGAAATTTTTCTCAAATGTATAGTAAAATCCACAGACGTGATCGTCTCCTTCTCTATCAATGATAGGGGCTGTTAATGAACAAGTAGTTAATACTTCTTTTATCATCTCTGGGAGGAAGAAATTTCAAATTTGCATATTTTACTTGAAAGTATTTTTATAGCAGTGCATGGTGCTATGCTGCAGCTTCAAGTCTCTTTGTTATGGTGCAGGCTGTAAGGTACTATTACATTTTGTCAAGCATTAAGAACATGCTGTGTTTAGGATGTAGGAACGCCACTGTAGAAATGGTTGCCATGGATTATATTTATTTAGTAAAGTTTTTTTGTTTAGCGTTAACAATGCCACTTCAGGCTTTGGTGTGCAGCACAGTTGCTTCACATGATGAATGAACATTATCGCTTTTAAAACTAAACCATAACACTACTTTAAAAGAGTCACCTGAAGATCTCATATTCATAGCCATATTGGGCAGTGCTAGCCTACCATGGAAACCATAAACGTACTATTCTTAACTCCAGATCTGCATATCTTGAACGTGTGTCTGTGTATTCAATGAAAAAAACAAAGGTTTCAGGGACGTTATAGTTAGGCTCACATTTTAAACATACCAAACCATAGAAATTCACCAGTTATAGTTAGTCATCTGAAGTAACTATGAGTCATTCCATTCCTATGAGCTACATGTGTTGTACAATTAGTTAGAGGAACATTCACTCAGGTAATTCTGTGATCCTGTAAGGATGGGATCTCAGTGAATTAAAGTGAAACAAGAATATATAAGATACATGAGTGAATGGGGAACACAAAGATTCATGTATGGAAAAGATATGGGTTGTAAGCTCTAGGAAGCCATCATAAATCTGTTGTATATATTTATTCCTTTGTAATTGCCTTCATATTTTTCGTTGTAATCAATTCAATTTTTTTATGTGTCTTTTTTTGTGGTGGAAATTTAGGCTTTTGAGGTATCACAAGATATGACTAATTGACTTGATGTAAGAGACAATCTTGAAATTACTTGAAATGATACCTACGTGGATTACCCAGGGGTTGGGCCAAGTCGGTGGTTACTGGGCAAATCTGTGGTTAATACTGTTCTTTGCCATTGATGTCTGGCTGCCTAAGACACTATTCCATTCTAACGTCTAACTAAATAATATACCTATTCTTTTTGTACACTTATGTCTTCCTTTGGGACATGGAATGAACATCACTGCGTGTACGACGATCTTAGGTCATGTGTCAAAAGCATGTGGAGCCATTCAGTGTCTCCCAGTTAGGGATAACACCCACATTTATTGCCTGGTGTGTTGTCTCCTTTCTTATTTTGGGCAGTCATGAATGTTGAATTCCCCAACCCTATTTAGTCCTCAGAAATACACCATAATTTAAAGTATTTTCCTTAAATAGGGATAATTCAGTGGTCACGTCAATGCCTCCAGTATAGTGAAGACTTTGACTTTAATAGACTAGGGCATACATATGGTGATATATATTATTGTATCGTAGTATTTATATAATGCTTCCTATCTTTCACTAGGCCTCCAAAGAAAGCACTTTCTTGGTTGTTGATTGATTACTTATTAGTGATTTATAATTAGTAATGTTAGTTTATAGTGTAGTCTGTGTGTATTGTGTTTAGGGTGTGCATAGGAATTGAAGGTGTGCTCCAGTCTTTTGCAGCTACCTTGTATTTGCGCTTATGCAGGAAAGTAAATGCGAAAGAGATATAGGATCTGAGTTTGCAAATATGTCCCTTTACAGCTTATAACCTGCACCTGACTGATGACATATTAGGTAGCAACCAGGTGTTATTTTAAGGGTCTAGGTCGTTGTTGAGTATCTTTATTATGATGGAGACTAGGTGGGATTGTCAGCAGTCCCAACGTGGCACTTTAAACACATCAGTTCTGCTGATCTTATTGCAGTGGGTGAACACCACAACCATAAGCTGCTGTTGACTCCATAGCTGGGCAGGCACAAGAACTAGCGGGAAGCAGCTTATTGGTGGCAGCTGGTTATAGCAGAGCTTTGATTTCTGGACACCAAAAGCTACTGCCAATATGTTCTTTTCTGAAATTAGGGCAGTAATATGGCTGGATCCTAAATATTTCACTGTATGCATCCAGAGACCGCTGTGGGTGACAGACAGCTGAGCGTATGTAAATATGTTTGCCTTCATTCGGACACTGGGATGGCAATCGAACCAAAAGCACTAATTTTAGCATTTGGTAACTTATGAACTGGCTGCACATGCATACATAATAATTTGATGCATGTCTTTGGTGCATGCGACTTTGATTGTGGAGCACAGAGATCATTCATTGCTGTACTCAGAGAAACAAAGTTAAAGGGAAAATTGATGGTGACCCTCGAAATCAAGGATGCCTTTTTCCACCTTCCCATTCACCCGCACATCACCAGTGCCTCAGATTTGTGGCAAGTAGATTGCACTGTCAGTTCACAGTACTGCCCTTGGGTCACAAGAGCTCCCAGAGCGTTCAACAAATTGCTGGCAGTAGTAGCAGTGCATCTTTGATGTAACACCAGCAGGTCTTTCCATATGTGGACAACTCTTTGGTAAAGGGAAACCGTTGATCTAATTACCTCAGTTATACTCAGCAACTCACTTCACTCATCTGTGCATTGGAGTTCACCGTCAACTCCACAAAATCTCCCCTTTGCCCCCTGCAGAGACTGTTGTTCTTGGGAGCCATACACAATACAGTGCTGGGCAAAGCCTACCTCATCAGTGAGAGGGGAGGCATTTGTACGGCTGCTTCTGCTTTAATAGACATCGGATCCTCTTGACAGTGAGTATGATAATAACGTTGGCATCTTTGTTTAAGTGGAAATAACAAATGGTTGGCTGTACATGCATTCTTGCAAAAGTGTCCTGCAAGACACCAGTCACATGTGACTGCTTGGTGGAAGGATCTGGGGTTGCTGAAGCCCAGGGCTCAGCACAGACTGGAAAGGTGGAACAAAAAGAACTTGTTACTGGGCATTTATTCTTCACCCCCCCTCCAACACGTACCTGCTCCTCCGCCCCCCCAACCCTCCCACACCCCCTGCGCCCCGCTTCCCAGACTCAACCCCGCCCCCACCCAGCCACAAGTGACCATCAGCACAAAGACTTCTTGTATGTGACGGAGAGTACACATGAGCCTGCTCACAGTCCAGAGCTAGTGGTCTCTGTAGTAACAACACTAGCATATAAAAGTATTCAAACTGATGGTGCTGCAGCTTGTGCACCAAACATTTTAAAAACGAATTTGCAAAAAAACAGTGTTCCTTCGTACAGACATCGTAACCACCTGCATCGTTACTTCTGCAAAAACACGGGGCACGCATTCACCACAGTTATCCAAGCTAGCACAGACAGTCAGGCATTGGCCTGTCGTCACTGGGTCTTTTTGGCAGAACATTTTAGGGGAGTGGACGAGTGCTTAATTTGTGCTTGTGGTTGCCAGTGGGGACCACTGGCACTAATTTTTGGGGACCTTATTTTTGCCTCTTCAGGCATTTCCCACGATTCAGAGACAGAAAAGCTTAGAAAGCTCAGCAGAAAGCACCAGCAAACACGAATCCCTAGGTGATCCAGCAAGATCTGTTTTCCACCCATGTAAATGCAGATGCCAAAGTTTCGCCTCTACATGCCCACACACACAATGCCTGGGGCAGTGCTCTGTGGATGAATTGGTCAGTGATTTTTGCGTGCACTTTTCCTCCACTAACATTCGTTTCACATTTAACGACTAAAATGTGGCAAACACCAATGAAACTCGTCCTGACAGCACCCACCTAGTCAGGGCTAGCTTTGGTCCTTGCATCATCTGCGAATGTCTACCTATACATAAGTCAGTTGCAAAGTTTCAACCTCATGGTTCTGAATTTTGCAATTTTGTTCCTGAAATCTTGAAATTTGGTACCTTGAGATTCTGGGATAGTGCATGCACATTCTTAAGGAAGCCTGAAAGCCTACAAGGGCTTCTACATGGCCAGACTGAAAAGATTTACATCCTACATTGTGGGTTTCGGGGGAGGAATCCGAAGTCACCTTGAAAATGAAACCTCTGTTTTGCAGAAAAACAATCTGCAACATCTGCATTCACCACTAGATGGCAAGAGTGTGCAGAGCAGGTGATCTACCAAACAACAAATCGGAATTGTTTTTACCGATTAGTAACCTTTATCAACACACTATAAGTAAAATCATTTTGATCTTGTTAATCAACAGTTACATCTTTTTGCATGTATTAGAATTTAAGGGAGTATTGATTGCAGAAGCTGTGAGTGGGAATGTTAGGCTATGACTTGAAGTTCCAGTGGTGTCAGGTGCTGCTAACTGGGGAAAGCTGTAGACATTTAATCTTGAGCTGTGATCCACAATAAATATCTACTTTCCTATACTTACCTTATTGCGGTCTCAGAACTCATTACTATGACAAACCAGTTGTGCAGGAGACTTTTTCCTTTGGGCTTAATCTAATTACTGATTTTCCCAATTGTTTAGTGTAAAGCAGCATCTACACTGGGGTTTTTAACTCAAACACAGGCAATGCCTCTAAAGAGAAGCAGTCGTTATGCTGGGGCAAGATCCAGGAGAAGTCAGCTTTCTTGCAACTTCAGAAGTTCTTGGACGTTAGGCTTACTTAGTGTGAAAGCAATCTGGTTGAAGAATGTTTGGCTTTCTGTATGAAGGGTCTGCAGGCACCCCTTCCTGAATTCTCTACTACATCTCTGGGAGATTTTGCTTTTCAATTTACTAGAATTCCTTACATTCCATGTATCCATTTACTCACAGGAAATGACTAGGTGTCTTTTGAGGTTTGATTGTTGGTCAAAGACCGCATGTGATGAGAGTTATTTCGAGACTCGTGTTAATTTTGTTACTCAGGCTGCTAGGATTCAGCTGTTTGTTGGTGAATGTATTGATGCTTTCTGATTCTGTGGCTGAGTGTCGTTGTGTTCCAGGGGCTGGTAACAGAAGAGCTACACCTAATACATTTTTCCATGAAGTTCAAGTACCAGGATCTGGAGCTCGACCTGGAGGTGAGTGAGAATCGCCTGAACCATGCATGTACGGTAGCCACCTCGCTCCATGTACGCACTGACACCATTTCCAGTCCTATGCTTTTGCATTATTACCTCATGCATTTTTTTTATTTTGTCTTGTAAGTTTTTTATTGAACTAAATATATTAATGCAACCAAAAGCAATTAATCATGGATGAAACAGTGTCAGTGACGACATGGAATGTGCAGGTGTGATCTCTTGCCCATATCTGCAGAACCTCATGGCAAAGTTCCTACATTTGATTGTTTGCCTTAAAATAGTTCTCACATTGTTTTCCTGGTAGGGAAAAAACATTAGCAAGTACATATCGAGTAAGATCGATAAACTTATTGTTATTTTTATTTACAACTGCAGTGCTTCAATTGTCTTACATTTCTCTAGAGCGCAGATTGCTTGGAATTCACAATTTTCCCCACAAGATGTCAGTTATAATGTTGTACCCATTCAAAAGGGGTAACACGATCTTATGATAAAAGAAGATGGTGAAACTTGTGAAGAGAAAATGTTAATTAATGTTCTCACAGGAGATAAGGAGTGCAGTGTTGTTCATCTGAATTTTCACCTAGCTTGTGTTAGTTGCTATCGGTGAACGCTTTTCTTCTGTCTGTCTTCCAGACAAGCACACTGCCATTGGTGATCGTTTCAAATCCCAGCCAGCAGTCCAGTAGTTGGGCATCTATCATCTGGTTCAATCTTCTGTCTACAGAAACTAAGGTAAGATACTGCAAACGATTGAGGCATGCAGGACAAGGTTAATGCAGAAAATGTGGTCTTTCTCCATTATCTCTGGCATGAGGCATTCTCCTGGGGAACAATCTGATGTCTAAGTGTATTTCCCATAACTGCAACAAAGAGCTTGTGAGATATCGGATTTCATGGAAATTGCAACAAAGCTACTATAGTTCGAGTGACATTTCCATAGCAGATCCAGTTTCCACTTGTGGGTGTGACCAAACCCTGTAGCTCTTCCAAATGGACTAGACAAATGGAATTGTGTGAAAAAGGAGAACCAAATTATGCAACATGGTTGGATAAATTATGCTGTGTGGTGACACATTATGTACTGAGAAAGAAAGCCTACATATAATAAAAGTTGCGCCATACTTCATTCTTTGTATCCCAGTGACATTTTAGGACTGGCCTTCTGCTCGGGGTTTCAATGTAGCCACTTTTGGGGCCTCTAGAAGCAACTTTCCGATAACGATACAGCCATGTGAGACAGTACTGTAGATTATTTTGCTTGAATGTTTTCCGTTTCTCACTACAAGGCACTGTTTTTACCCCTGTTCGATTTCTTCATCGCCTCTCTGACTTCTTCCAGTGTGATGTCCGCCTCTAGTTCTTCCTAATGTGGGGCATTCGGCCTAGGGAGTCATGCTCTCCAAGATATTCTGCTATCTCCGACTCCCTGCCCCCTGTATATAGTTTCTACAAGTGTTCCCTGAATGTGTCATTGATTAATCGTTGTGTGGTGGTGTTCGACCCTTCGCATCTACATACCATGACTATGGGCTTCCTAACTGTCTCCCGTATAAGTAACCATGCTAGCATTTTGCTAGGATTGTCTCTGTGTAGCCTTTGTCGATATTCTCATTGTGTGAACTTGTCCAGCCTATCCCTTATATCTTCCAGTTGTCTCTTAATATATACCACAGCGCCTCCCACCTCAAGCTCCCTCTGCCCCTTTCTTTGGGCCTCTGCTGACTCACTTTCCAGACCTCCCAGCTCTGTCTGCAATTGTCATTGCAGACCACATATTTCACTCATACATTTTCCTCTGGCGACAGCCCTTAACGCTTCCCATTCCGTACCCCTTCTGCTTGCTGTGCCCCAGTTGTCCTCCATGTATGTCGAGATTTTCTCACCCAGAGCCTGCTGAAAGGGTGTGTCTAGGAGCATATCTGTCTGCATACACCAGTACCCCCACCCTTTCCTATTCGGTTTCCGCTCCACTCAAACTTCAACGGGGAGTGATCTGAAAGGTATCTGCCTAGGTAACCCACTTTGTGTGTTTCCATCCTCACATTGGTCATGCCCAGTGCTCCGTCTAACCTGCTGTAAGTAATATGGGGTGCCGAAAAACAGGAGAACTCTTTGCGTCATATAGCACTCTCTCCAAAAATCTTTGCAACCCACGATTTGCATGGTTTCAGTCAGCGTTCCTACCATTCCCAGCTTGATCGTATGGGTGTCCTGTCCTTGTTTGCATCTCATACACAAAATTCCCCACCCAGAGTAGTCTGTCTATCACGCTGTCTGTTAGCAACAGTTGCATTTTTGGGAAGAATTCTCTATCGTCCACATTCAGCGAATATGTATTGAGAATAGTGGTGCCTATTTTGTCTAATGTCCCCTGTAATAAAACATACCGTCCCTGTGGATCAGCCTCCAAATAAATCATTGGAAATGGGACCCCGGGTGCCACACATATCTCTACTCCCGAGCAAAGGAGGAGAAAGTTGACTTCTATAACTGCCCCCTCCATTTTGTTTCTAGTTTTCTTGCTTCTTCCTCTGTTAAGAGCGTCTCTTGCAGGCTCGTAATTGCCACTTGTCTCTAATAGGAGTGTATCCTGTATCTTTTCTAGTACCTGCCGAAACCTCTGACATTCCATGCTGTAATCTTGAAATGTTTTGTCATATTGTTTGTGTGTCTCCTTTTCCCCGTCATGGGGTGCTCTCTTCCACCTGGGAAGCGGTGTGTTCCGATCTGCGTACCTATGTCCCTGCACTCCTTTTTCCAGTGTTGTGTGTTGTGCTGTACCATAACTAAACAGTCAATAACTATAAAGATGATCCCCAACTATCCCGCCCCCCGGGCAATCATCCGAAAACCAAAACTGTTACGCTTGTTATCGCCCACCATCCTGATTATCTTATACCCAGGTTACCCCACCCTCTTCCAGTGAAAGTTCTCAGTTTTGTCGCACTTCCCAACTGTGATCCTATAACACTTCTCCTACCAAGCAGATGTAAGTGTTTCCCCGCCCTGTATGAGCTACAGATCCACGTTGGGTCTCGCCTCAGCTGCCTTAACAAATCCCTGTAAATATGTCCCAGCAGGTGTTTGGATAATTAAAGTTTGGATAATATTAACTGGCAATCCCTTTCCCATGGAACCAATGTTTTTATGCATGTAATTTTCTGATTCTTTTAAATCTTTCATGCATTCCCCCTCCCCCAGTCCCCATTACCATTTCCGTAGGCAAACCATTATCCGCAGACATTTTGCAATGTTAAATTTCAGTCTCTGAATCTGCAGGTCCAGAAGGCAGTGTGGTCAAGTCTTCTCCTCGGTTGCTGTGATCATTATTTAGGTCATCACTCTCCATCTGCACTTCCATTATCGTACCATCATCCTGGACCTCAATCCTTGATGCCTCTGTGAAGACCTCTGTGGATCGTCCTGGGGACATGCGCCAATTGGCAGTTCTTCGTCTCTCTCCTCTTACCCCTTTGACAATTTTCTGAGTGCCCTGTTCCCTCAACGGTACCTTGTCCTATGTTTCGATCCATGCCCAGATGTCTTCGGGTATCTAAAAAAAAAAAAACTGTTTCTTCCCTGCTCCAGTACTCTGTCATGCAGTGAAAAGCAGCACATATGGTAGTTTCATTGTCCTAAGTTTTTGTTTTAACTCAGCAAAGGATTTTCTTTGCGTTAGAACTTATCAGGTGTAAGCGGAAATTGCTATAGAGGGATTTTCAAATTTCAGAGTCCCCGCTTCTCTGGCTGCTTTAAGGATGCAGTCCCTGTCTAGATAATTGAAGAGCTGCGCAATCAGAGTTCTCTGTGGTGCCCCCGGCAGGGGATGCATCATCAGTGCCCTATGTGTCCTCTCCACCACAAACATTGGTGACAGCCTTTTAGGCCACAAGATGGTATTAATCCAGTATGCTTGGTATGATTCTGCCAAATTCCCCCACCCTTTCTGGGAATCCTATTAGGTGCAGATTGTTTCGGTGTGACCTACCCTCAGCGTCCTCCACCCTTTCTTCCAGCATTTTCATCATAGCTGTCAATTTTACTACTTGTTCTTTTAGGGAGACCACTTCCCCATTAACATTGCCAATCATTTACTCATTCACTGCCATTCTTTCTGTTACCTTGCAGAGGTCCACGGGTAGCAACCCCACCTCAATTGTCACCATGTCCATCTTCCCTCTAGGGCGTTGTGGGTGTCCTGGATCGCCACCATCAGCTCCACTCTTGTTGGTTCAGTTTTTTGCTCAGACTCCTGATTTCCTGTCTGCCTTGTGACGCGTTGCTGCAGAGTCTGTGTAGGAAGTTGGCTCTGTATGTACTATTTCAAAGTAAGGAATAGTATGCACAGAGTCCAAGGGTTCCCCTTAGAGGTAAGATAGTGGCAAAAAGAGATAATTCTAAAGCTCTATTTTGTGGTAGTGTGGTCGAGCAGTAGGCTTATCAAAGGAGTAGTGTTAAGCATTTGTTGTACACACATAGGCAATAAATGAGGAACACACACTCAAAGACAATTCCAGGCCAATAGGTTTTTGTATAGAAAAATATATTTTCTTAGTTTATTTTAAGAACCACAGGTTCAAGATTTACATGTAATACTTCAAATGAAAGATATTGCAGGTAGGTACTTTAGGAACTTTGAATGAGCAAAACAGCATATACAGTTTTCCCATAAATCACATATACTGTAGCTATTTTAAAATTAGACACAGTGCAATTTTCAACAGTTCCTAGGGGGAGTAAGAGTTTGTTAGTTTTTGCAGGTAAGTAAAACACTTACAGGGTTCAAGTTTGGGTCCAAGGTAGCCCACCGTTGGGGGTTCAGAGCAACCCCAAAGTTACCACACCAGGAGCTCAGGGCTGGTCAGGTGCAGAGGTCAAAGTGGTGCCCAAAACGCATAGGCTTCAATGGAGAAGGGGGTGCCCCGGTTCCAGTCTGCCAGCAGGTAAGTACCCGCGTCTTCAGAGGGCAGACCAGGGGGGTTTTGTAGGGCACCGGGGGGGACACAAGTCCACACAGAAAGTACACCCTCAGCAGCGCGGGGGCGGCCAGGTGCAGTGTGCAAACACGCGTCGGGTTTTCAATAGGTTTCAATGGGAGACCAAAGGGTCTCTTCAGCGATGCAGGCAGGCAAGGGGGGGCTCCTCGGGGTAGCCACCACCTGGGCAAGGGGGAAGGCCTCCTGGGGGTCACTCCTGCACTGGAGTTCGGATCCTTCAGGTCCTGGGGGCTGCGGGTGCAGAGTCTTTACCAGGCGTCGGGATCTGAGGAGCAGGCAGTCGTGGTCAGGGGGAGCCTTGGGATTCCCTCTGCGGGTGTCGCTGTGGGGACTCAGGGGGGGCAACTCTGGCTACTCACGGTCTCGCAGTCGCCGGGGAGTCCTCCCTGAAGTGTTTGTTCTCCACAAGTCGAGCCGGGGGCGTCGGGTGCAGAATGTCAAGTCTCACGCTTCCGGGGGGAAACGCAAGTTGTTTCAAAGTTGCTGTTTTGTTTCAAAGTTGCAGTCTTTGGTGAACAGGGCCGCTGTCCTCGGGAGTTCTTGGTCCTTCTAGAGCAGGGCAGTCCTCTGAGGATTCAGAGGTCGCTGGTCCCTGGGGAGGGCATAGCTGGAGCAGTGTCTTTAGAAGTGGGGAGACAGGCCGGTAGAGCTGGGGCCAAAGCAGTTGGTGTCTCCGTCTTCTCTGCAGGGTTTTTCAGCTTAGCAGTCCTCTTCTTCTTAGGTTGCAGGAATCTGAGTTCCTAGGTTCTGGGGAGCCCCTAAATACTGAATTTAGGGGTGTGTTTAGGTCTGGGAGGGCAGTAGCCAATGGCTACTGTCCTTTAGGGTGGCTACACCTTCTTTGTGCCTCCTCCCTGAGGGGAGGGGGGCACATCCCTATTCCTATTGGGGGAATCCTCCATCTGCAAGATGGAGGATTTCTAAAAGTCAGAGTCACCTCAGCTCAGGACACCTTAGGGGCTGTCCTGACTGGCCAGTGACTCCTCCTTGTTTTTCTCATTATCTCTCCTGGACTTGCCGCCAAAAGTGGGGGCTGTGTCCACGGGGCGGGCATCTCCACTAGCTGGAGTGCCCTGGGGCATTGTAACATGAAGCCTGAGCCTTTGAGGCTCAATGCTAGGTGTTACAGTTCCTGCAGGGGGGAGGTGTGAAGCATCTCCACCCAGAGCAGGCTTTTGTTTCTGTCCCCAGAGAGCACAAAGGCCCTCACCACATGGGGTCAGAAACTCGTCTCTCAGCAGCAGGCTGGCACAGACCAGTCAGTCCAGCACTGAACAATTGGGTAAAATACAGGGGGCATCTCTAAGATGCCCTCTGTGTGCATTTTTTTATAAATCCAACACTGGCATCAGTGTGGGTTTATTATTCTGGGAAGTTTGATACCAAACTTCCCAGTATTCAGTGTAGCCATTATGGAGCAGACCATATACTCTTATGGCTACCCTGCACTTACAATGTCTAAGGTTTTGCTTAGACACTGTAGGGGCATAGTGCTCATGCACCTATGCCCTCACCTGTGGTATAGTGCACCCTGCCTTAGGGCTGTAAGGCCTGCTAGAGGGGTGACTTACCTATGCCATAGGCAGTGTGAGGTTGGCATGGCACCCTGAGGGGAGTGCCATGTCGACTTAGTCATTGTCTCCCCACCAGCACACACAAGCTGGCAAGCAGTGTGTCTGTGCTGAGTGAGGGGTCCCTAGGGTGGCATAAGACATGCTGCAGCCCTTAGAGACCTTCCCTGGCATCATGGCCCTTGGTACCAGGGGTACCAGTTACAAGGAACTTATCTGGGTGCCAGGGTTGTGCCAATTGTGGAAACAATGGTACATTTTAGGTGAAAGAACACTGGTGCTGGGGCCTGGTTAGCAGGGTCCCAGCACACTTCTCAGTCAAGTCAGCATCAGTATCAGGCAAAAAGTGGGGGGTAACTGCAACAGGGAGCCATTTCTTTAGTCTGTGACTGCGTATACTAAGTGATTGTGTTACTTTGGTGGGTCTTGATTACTTTGTCCTTCACATTCTCGTGTACCAGGCCTACCGTCAAAGTTGCTTTCTCTGCCCATGCCAATGACACATGTTCTTTGATCTTCTCCCTGAAATGCTGTCACCTTTGTTCCTGTCTTGTAGACCTCATAGACCGCTGAGTACCCTCAGCAGTGCTCTAGCAACCAGGGGGAGGTCACATCTGCTTCTTACACTCCACTATGTTTATGCCTGTGTTCTCCTGCCAGTATCTATCTTCCCCTCAAGTCTCCACTAACTACCTCGTGGCTTACTGCCCTTTGCGATGTAGTCACGTGATGGGTCTTCTAGCCCATGTGTTTCCACAACTTAACGTTCTGTGTTTCCAAGGGAGGCGGGGGCGCAGAGGGGTGTAGGGGCGTTTGAGACTCTGTGTTTCCTCTGTGTATTTCAGGCACTTCTTACTTTCTCTTGCTGCACATCTAGGCTTCAGGTTTCTGCTATTTATGTCTACTGTGCTCCCCCCCATTCACTGTGCCCTCTGTGAGATGTGGGATCAGTCCCAGGAGGTCTCACATTCACCAAAAGGGGTCAGTTATCAATGACACTCTCCATCTTCATTAGGGAGTCGAAGGCACTTCTTCTGCTGTGTTCTGTAGAGAGTCACTAGGGCTGTCCCATACTTTGTTGCCTCTCGGCGGGGAGGCTGGACTTCGCCCGTGCTAAGTTAAAAAAATAAATAAAGGAGCCAATTGCTTGTGTGGTCTTAAGAGCACGGCACCACATAACTTACCATCTCATGCCACACACACGTAGGGCTTTGCCGCTATAAGTGGCTCAGTTTCGGGGTTTCCTCAGCTGCCGAAATATTCCAAAACGCCATCAGAGACACACTGTCGGGGCTGGTGGGTGTAAGCAATCTCAGTGAAGTCATCTTCATCCATTCAGAGACACTCGAAGAACACCATCAACGCCTGAGGTCCATGGTCCAGAGACTCGATGAGGCAGGTTGACGCTACACCAGAAGAAGTGTGCATTCTATCGTAACTCCGCTGAGTTCTTCGGGTACATCTTCTCTAGAAACAGACTACAGGTAGGCCCCCGAAAGGTAAACGCTATCCGAGAAGCCTTGATCCCACAGAGCGTCACGAACGTAAGGAGCTTCCTTGACATGGCCACCTACTGCGGGAGGTTCATTCCCCAGGTGGCCACCATGGCCAAACCTCTCCAAAAACTCACCGACACCAAGTGGGAGTGGGACCCTGACGCAGATAGCGCATTCAAAGCCATCAAAAGGGCCTTGTTGGACAAAGTAACCGTGGCCTACTCTCATCTGCACAGGCAGACAGAAGTAGTGGTAGATGCCAGCGCCGTCAAACTCAGGGCAGTTCTGCTCCATGAACAATGTCACCAAGAATGGGCCCCAGTGGGGTAAGCCAGCAGAGCACTATCGGCGACGGAAGTCAGGTATGCCCCGATTGAGTGGGAGGTGCTCGCCATTAGGTGGGCCTATCAGCATTTTCATCGGTATTTATGCGGGCATGAATTTTGTGTGGTCACCAGCCACAAGCCACTCGTACCTCTCTTTGCTGGCACCACCAGGCTGGCCCCTCCGAAGATTGAAAGGTGGGTGGTGCTTCTCCAGCCTTACAGATTTCAAGTCATCTACAGGCCAGGAGTCAACAACCCCGCAGACTGCCTCTCGTGACATCCCCCAGTGACACCCCTCCATGATCAAGGAGAAGATGACGAGGAAGAATGGAGAGCTTCGTAAGCATGGTGGTCCAGTTGGCCTGCCCTACAGCCCTGACGGTGCAGAAGATCGCTGATTTCTCTAGGGAAGACAGGGTCATTAGCAAGGCCAAGGAAGCATTGGTGAATTGACAACGGAAGTGCTTCCTAGATGGTGCCAGGTTCCTCGACCTCGAGGAGCACAAAGCAATGCAACTGGTCTGGCGGGTAAGATCCGAGCTGTTGGTTTACCGGGAGGAGCTTCTACTTCGAGGCCAGCAGTTGGTGATAATGCAATCACTCCAAGATCAGGTGGTAGAGTTGACTCATCAAGGACACAAAGGGGCTGCAAAAACCAAGGACAGGCTCAGAAGCAAAGTTGGTCGATGAGAAAGTGAGAAAATGCCACTGTGTGCCATAACCGCTTGGGATCTGGCCCCTGCTCCCGTGGTGACTGAGCCGCCAAGCACACGACCATGGTCCAAAATAGGTCTGAAGTTTCCCAGCTGACCGGCTGACAGTCCACAGCTTTTGAACACGTTCGGCCAGTGCTTGAGAAGGCATTTGCAATGCTTGGCTTACCCGATGAAGTGCAAACAGACAACGGGGCTCCCTTTTATGGGCAAGAGTTCCAAGACTATCTGCAGTCTCTGGCCATAAGGCACCGCCGGATTACACCACAGTGGCCTCAGGCGAACAGCGACATTGAGAGGTTTATGCGAACACTCATCCGAGCCCTGCGGATAGGGGTAGCCCAGGATGAAGAGGCTGAATGCTGCCTGCATAAATTCTTGCGACCCTATCAGCAGATACCCCACAGCACGACAGAGTGTGCTCCTGCGACACTGCTATTCTGGAAACCACCCCCCGACTGCAGCCCGATCGGGAAAGACTGGTAGCCAGCGACACTAGATGTGGCCGGGACACAAAGGAGGCTCCAAACGAATGTGAAAGCCAGCAAGAGTTGACGGGAGAAACAACCCGACCTGCGGCTGGGAGACAAGGTCATCCTTAAAGATCACCATCCCAGGTGGAAGTTCAGAACTCCATTTGAACCCAAATCTGGGTGGTGGGGAAAGTCGAAGGAATGATGATTACGGCCCACCGGAATGGCCAGCCGGTCACCTGCAAAATGTCCTGGTTCCGAAGGGTGGTACCGTTGGATGCTGGTACTGATGTCTGGCACCAAGAGGGAACCGAGGAGGACGCAGGAGGCGATGATGCGCAGGCAGCGTGTCCGATGGAGGCTAGACAGTATGAGAGACAGAGCACCTTGCCCGAAAGGATGGGACCCTCCTTGGACCCACCCATCTGAATGGGGTGACAATACGGCGAGAGACCTGTCCGAACAATGTGGGAAATACAAACTGGGGCCCAACCCGGTGCCCAGTCAGCGGCTATAAGACTTTGTGCTGATTCAGCATGCTTCTACAAATGTTTGCTATGCATCTCTCTCTCTCTGTTCTCGTTGTAACACTGTTAAGAAGATAGTAACTCATGACTAAAATGGGGGAGGGATGTAGAGAGCCACCTGGGCTCTCCCATACCTTGTTGCCTCTTGGCGAGGAGACTGGACTTCGCCTGCACGAAGTTCTAAAATAAAGGAACCAATGGCCTTCGTGGTCTTCAGAGCACGGCACCACATAACTTATTGTGTTGTGTCGTGTTATTCTTGCACCGGCGGATGCCAAGTCAGTGTATCCTGCGCGGCCCTCAGCACGCCTCCACATGTTCGTCGGCTGAGGCACCGCCAGCCGCTCCAATCCCTCCAAAGAGGCCCGCAGTCACTTCTCCTCCCTGCAGCCTGTATGCGCTTGCAGCCCTGCTTCATCTTTAATTCCTGCCAGAAGTCCCCTCCCGTGTTATTGCATCTTCCTGCGTGTTCTTTTTGCTTTTTACCACACCAGGTTCCTCAGCGGTTGCGGCAAGGGGGTTGCATTCTTCTAATAATCTTTCTGGCTTATAAGCCTCTGGCTGCTTTGGTCCCATTCGTATAGGCCTCCGATAGACCCAACAGTCGCACTCCTTCTGTGCCGCCCTCATCTACTCCGGCCCAGCAGCAACCCCCGCTCCTGTCCGTCACCTTTCCCTAGCTCACAGTGCCAATTAGTCAAGGAGCCGCCCGTTCACCTTTGTTGCTTCTGTGTAAGCTCCATCACCTTGTGTTAGCAAAGGTCTCCCCAGAAGGGGGCATAAAGGGCCGGTGCCATAACGGCCGACTTAGGCCCGCAAGGGACCGGTCAAACCGGTTTTAGGGCAATGGTCACGCCCTCACCTTTGGATGCCTCCCCCCAGGCACCAAGTGGGGGGGAGGCGCGACGTACACACACAAGGCCAATAGGGGTGTTTGAGCTGTTCAAACCCCCCAATGAGGAAGCAGGAGACACTTGCAGGGGGCCAGGGAGGCATCATATATGGTGTGCTGTCTCCCTCGAAGGGCAAACAGACGACCAGGGACAGCGTACAAAGAGGAGCAGAACAAAGGAACAAAAGAAGAGGGGATGGGGGCCTACCTGCTCGACGTCTTTGGTCGGTGTGGGGGACTTCCCACCCGGGCAACGCAACTCCACGCCGTTTTTCCTGGGGATCAGGGCTGCTCACACGCCTTTTCTTAGCGGCTTGCCTCATGAGCGGTTGCAGGACCATCGCTGTTTTCTTTATCGGACAGGACTTTTTGACTGAGCAGCTCCGGCCCCCCGGGAGCTGCTGCTTTGTGGAGGCTGCACGCGGAGGACCGCCCATTTGCACGACGCGACCCCACAGTATTTATTTATCGAACCCTCCCCCCCCCCAAAAGCCCTGTTGTTCGGTCGGGGATCCACCTTTGGGGCACTGTGCAGAGTGGGGGGCGCTCCCAGCTGCATAGCATTTAGGCATGGCAGGCTTCCTTTCCTCTGAGGCCTGTGTTGTTGACTTCCCTCAGCCCACGTGGAGGACCGCCCGTGTGGCAACACAACTCCACAGGGTGAATTTGCCAGTTCGGCAGCAGGACAATCTCTAGCAGTCATGCCCGGCGTGGAGGACCGCCTACTACAGTCGACGCGACTCCACGAGGGGTTTTTTCCGGCAGCATCAGACAACACAAAGGCTGTCAGGAGGCAGGGCCAGCCCCTTGAGAATTCTTAAAGGCACAGACACGAGCTGCAACTGGTAATTTCTTCAAAGGGACGAGTGTGTTTGTGCACGTTTTTTAAAGGGATTCGGAGACCCTCTGGAAGCGGACTTTTTCCTATTGCCGCATTTTGACAGACCAGACAATAATTTAAAAAAACAAACAAACAAAAAACTTGATGTGTGTGTGTGTGTATATATGTATATATATATATATATATATATACATATATACATACACATACTTCTCGTATTATTTGGCTTACATATATATACCAGCTGAGGAATGGTACAGAGCACAACATGGAAGAAGTAGACGTGGGAGAGTACCAGGAAGAGCTGGAAAAGATGCTGGCACATAAGAGGGCTGAGGCACTGAAGCGTGGCAAGGATTGGCTACGCACAAAGATGGAGGAGAGTGTCTCTGAAGGGGATGTTCCACAGGTTTTGGGACAAAATGGTGGATGCACGGGCCCAAGCACCGAGAGAGATCCCACGCAAAAAACAAGTAAGCGGCAGAAAACAGAGGGGAAACCAGCAAAGAAGGTGGCAAACCTGCCAATCTCGACCCCACCGACAGCAGAAGCACCCGGGAGCAGCAGCCTTTTGAAACCAGCGGAGGGTGAGCATATAAGCGCAATAATCAAAGAGTGTTTGAAGTCTTTTGCACCATTGTTATTTAATGGCAGCGGCACAGGGCAGAGGCAAGAATGTGCGGGGAGAGGGGGAAACCACGTGAACCTTAATAAGAGTGAAGACCCAGGAGCACAGAAAGTCAGGAGCAAACAGGCAGCCGCAAGGGACCACACGCCAGCCTAGGGGCAAGTGGGCAAGGAAAAGGGCCCCTTTATACCAGTAGGGCAATCACCTGACGTATACGCTAGACTCATTAGGGCCCCCTGCAATGACAACAAAGTCAGCAGTTCTGGCAAACGTAATCCCGCTAACAGTAAAAGAAAGAATATGGCGGAAGGAATTCATAGACATTTTTTCCCAACTTGAAATTCAGTTAGAAGGTTTAGACCTCACGTGTGTGATAAAAAAGACGAGTATAGGCAGGAGAGAAAGAGAGTCAGGAAACAAAGGAATTTTGAAAATTAGTTGGATGCATTCATGATCATGGCGTGTGTTATAGTAGAAAAATTCCCACATTGCACAGCGGACCTTTGGTTATATGAGTCAAAAAATGCACACCGCCAATTCCCCGGGGATGCATGGCTAGAATATGATAAGAGTTTCAGGTTAAAGATGCAGGCCCACCCAGAGACGGAGTGGAACGAGGAGGACATGTCTAGCTACATACATAAGATGATGGTAGCCAAGGAGATCAGATCCTGGGCTGGGAGGGGGGAGCAGCCCTTTTGGAACACTTGCTGTAAAGGAACGCACGAGAAGCTCAATACATTTCACAGACCAAGCCCTGGCACAGTGGTAGGGGCCAAGGGGACAAGGGATCGCAGGCAATCTGTTGAAAATTCAAAACAGATGAGTGCACTTGGAGACAGGGCTGTAAGTTCAGGCACAGTTGTTCATCATGCGGGGGGATCACCGTGCAGGAAAAACAAACACCGATCAGACAAAAAAAGAAAAGAAAAAGAAGCATTAAAGACAGCCTACCACCATGGGTGCCAGCCGGGAGTTGGGGGAATTTTCAATTGGCAAGATGCCCTATTAACACACACATGCTGAGAAGGTTAGCCAATGAGTACTACAACAAAAAAGAAGAAGAACTATTAGTAAAAGGCTTTGAGGAAGGTTTCAAGATTCCAGTTAGAGGCCAGATAGCGGGGATTGGCAGCAGGAATTTAAAATCCGCGCAGGAGCACCCAGAGGTTGTTCAGCAAAAAATAGAAAAAGAGTGGAGGCTGGGGCGCATTGAAGGTCCCCTGTCTCACCCCCTGTCCCCAAAGACTTAATAATCTCCCTGCTAGGCGTGGTGCCCAAGAAAGAGGCAGGACACTATAGACTCATACACAATTTATCATTAACAGACGGCGTGTCAGTAAATGATGGTATCCCTCCTGGAGCTTGTTCAGTAGGGCACGCTACTGTAGACGATGCCATCAATACGCTAAAGACAGCAGGCAGAGGGTCTTTAATGGCAAAGCAGACATTGAGTCAGCTTTCTGCTTGTTACCAGTCCATCCTGACAGTTTCCACCTATTAGGTTTCCAACACAAAGGGGATGTGTATGTCGACAATGCCATGCCAATGGGCTCTCCATCTTGTGCGCATACTACGAACAGCTCAGCACATTTTTAGAGTGGGCTCTACATAAGAAAAACCCATCCGGGGAAAAGATGCACTATCTGGATGATTTCTTTTTGGGCAAAACAGGAACAGGCGAATACGCTAGTTTACTGAGGTCTTTCCAAACCCTGGCAAAGGAGCTGGGTGTCCCCCTGGCAGAAGACAATACGGTGGGTCCAGTAACAGCACTGGTATTCCTGGGCATTGAGCTAGTTCAGTCGCTGGTACGTCCAGGATCCCGGAGGGCAAAGTGTCAGAGATAAGGGAGGAGATCAGGTCCTTACAGGGTAAGCAGAAAGCAACCCTAGGGGAGCTACAACGGATGGTTGGCAAACTGAACTTCATAACCAGGGTCATCCCTGTGGGAAAAGTGTTGGCAAGGCGGCTTAGGAAATTGACGTCAGGCTTGCGCAAAAACACCACCACGTCAGGCTAGGAGCCGGGGTTAAAAGCGACTTGACAATGTGGGACTCCTTCTTAGCGCAATTTAATGGACTGCTAATCTGGAGAGAGGGTTTGATATCAGCCAGTGAGATAGCTCTGTTCACAGACGCCGCAGGCAGTAGTGGTTTCGGTGCGCTACTGGGAAAGGAATGGTGCGCAAGCAAATGGCCGGATAGGTGGCACAAACTAGGGATCTCTAGGAACATCACATTTCTTTAGCTTTTTCCATAGTAGTAGCTCTGACAATTTCGAAAGATAAACTTCGAAACATGAAACTAACAGTGTGGTCAGACAACCTGGGAGTGGTCCTAGCTATAAACAAGGGTTCTGCATCATGCCCAGATACTCTGAAGCTTTTGAGGCGACTTGTTCGCCTTCAACTCAAGGGGAGCCTGGCAATCAGGGCAAGACATATCCAACTGATAGGGTGTACAATGAGGGAAAAATGGCGCTCTGGATACACGTCAGGCAAAATTCATTCAACTACGAGGCAACCTCACAAGGGAAAACACCCGAAGGGCAAGACATGTCCAGGGCATAAAAAATTCACGGGTGGATGCTCTTTCGTTCCCAGATGGACAGATTCAGGAAGCTAGCCCCAGAGGCGAGACGAGCGATGACACCTTTTTCCAAAAGATCTCTAGAAGCTGGCGCAGCAGACTTGTCAATATTAGTTCATAATGCGCTTAAGCCAGAGAGACACAAGAAATACACCAAATAAGCCAGATCACTGATGAACATAGGGGTGTTAAAGTCACTTAGGGATCCGGAGGCCACTGCACCTGCAGTGGGAAGCTTCATCCAATAGGCCTACTAGCAGGGGAAGATGTAGTCCTGGGCGCAGGCCCACCGAGCGGAGGCTAATTTTTCAAGGATACAGACGGGCATAGACCCCACAGCCTCACACTACATTAGAACAGCCATGAAGGGCTGGAGGCGATTTAAGGGGCCAAGACAGGACAACATGCACCCCATAGATTTCACAAAACTGACACTGCTGGTAGATGTTCTGGAAGCAATGGCATACAACCTGTATGAGCTACAACTATTCCGAGCAGCCTTCACAACAACCTTCTTTGGGGCTTTTCGCATAAGCGAATTAGTAGCCACAGTCAAGAGAAAGGATGGGGGCAGTTGCCTTCAGATTCAAGATTGCAGACTGGAGACAGACAGGGTGAGGCTGCTACTAAGGAGATCAGCAAGGCAGGGGCACTTGGATTCAGCTCAGCTGCATAAAACAGGCAAAGTACTGTGTGGTCTGCAGTCTAAAAGACTACCTGAGGATACACTCTGGCTCGACGGGCCCCTTATTGATGCACATTAATGGGGAATGGTTGAGCAAGTATCAGTTCTTGGCAGTCATGCACAAAGCTTTGAGGCAGGGAGGCATGACACCAACAGCGTTTGGGTCACATTCTTTTCGTATAGGCGCGGCCACAATGGCAGTAGATTTTGGTTTGTAAGAGAACGCCATCAAGGCAGTGGGTAGGTGGCGCTCAAAGAAACAAAAGTTATGTATGGCCACATTTAATATAAACAGATCATGGCTCCCCTGTGTTCCCCTGACAAAAGTTGTCTCCATTACATTGACAGGTGCGCTACCCAGAACAGTGTGGGTGGTCGGGCACTCCCTTATTCACAATTTACAGGCATGGTGGAAACATAACGCCAAGAAGGTGAGAAGAGGCATATCGGCGACGCGCATCACATGGTGGGGTTCCCCAGGCATGAAGTAAGCCCAGCTCTCAGAGACACTGCAGTGACTACTAGAGACAGCGCAGAGACAACCAGATATGCTAGTCATACAGCTGGGGGGTAAGGATCTGGCAACAGTAGGGAGGATGGTCCTCTTGAACAAGTAAAGGAACACTTTGACTGACATATCAAGGCTTTTTTGCAGCACCACCATCATCTGGTCGGAAATAATACCCAGGATCAAATGGAGGGGGGCCATATCGAGCAGGGCGGCGTATAACTCCAGGAAAAAGCTGAACATCGCAGTCTACAAGTACTTCAAAGCAAATGGGTGGGAGAGCATACGTCACGGGTTGATTCACCCCAGATGCCTGGAGTTGTACGCGCCAGATGGCGTGCACCTATTGTCAGAAGGAATGGAAATCTTTTGGGCAAACCTAGCGGCAGAAATGGCCCAGTCGGGTTGCTCATAAATAAAAAAAATAACAACAATTTTTGAGGGGGGAGCTGGCCGGAGATGTGAGCCTCTCAGGCAGCGTGGCGGTAATTAAAGGAGGTTTTACCAAAGTTGATGGTAAGCAGACCTACTAAGGCGGTGTGCTAATGGAAGGCCACACACCTGGGGATGCCTTATGGCAGGGTATAAAGGGGCCAGCGAAGGGGAGTAAGCGGAACACAGTACCCGCAGCCCAGACCCGCCAGGACATATGGCAGAGCACAGAGACACGCAAGGTAGCGAGTTGGGCCTAATCCAAAAACAAGAGACTACCCCCTCAGAGAAATATGGTAAACCTAACACTATGGAGTGAGCCCCCTCCAGTGCCTACAGGCAATCAAAGACCAGGACTCAAAGGCCAAGCAATCACTGACACTCTGGATTTAAGAACTGGACGCTTGATTTTGAATTTGAATTTTATTTTGATTGATTTGATTTATGAGACCAACAGCTGGTGATGATGTAACAATAAAAATGTGATTAGGATAGCAGTGGTTATGAGGATAATGCGAGAAAATTTATGCCTCGCCAGAACAACGATTATTAAGGTTATCTATGTTAATAAAAGCGGCCAAGTTATATCCACAGATAAATGTCTGGTGCATTGTTTTGGTTGCTTTGAACTCTGGTTGCGGGATTTAACATGGACTATGTAAAAGGTACTGTAGTGAGACAAGTGCGGGAGTTATCGTCCACTCCCGGTTCAGCAACAGGCCTCAAGGTCAAATTGTTTTGGCAGTGTGCCACGTTGTTTGTTGCTGGACAAGTCCCGACTAAAGGGGGTCAGGATGTGGATCTCTGCTTCCAGAGTTTGGTGGTCCTGGTCAGGGCTTTCATATGCATTTCTGCTGGGAGGATTACTCCGACTTTTTACTTGGGGCTGAGCCCTATCTCAGAGCACCCGGTTGGCCATCTTTCCAGGCCATGCCCCCATGTGACTGTGCCTTTAGTTGCCATTGATCCGTTTTAGCTAGAAACTTATTGTTATTGAAACCTTCAAATAATGCAGCATGTCGTGGAATATTAGGGTAGTGCAGCAAATCTGTAATTTCGTACAAAATGCCACACCTGCAAAAATGTGGGCGATATCATTGGTTTTAGTGTATTAGTTTAGGGACCTCTCGTTTGAATGGCCACATTTTTGTAAAGGGCTTTCTGAGAGAGAGAGAGAAATGCACATACTACTCATTTTTTCGTTGTAAATGTCTGCTCATAATCTAGGTTGAAAATGTGACTTTACCAAAGGGCATTAATGGAAATTCAAGTAGAACAGGAATATATTTTGCTGCAGTGGAAGCACCCATGGTTAATTGGTTGATATTTCTGCAATACTACGAGATGATCTATGGGGCACTTTTGTTCCCTGCTGCTATTGAAATGGTTCCATTCTCTATCCTCCCTTTTTTGTCTGCAGAACCTGGCTTTCTTTTCCAGTCCTCCTGTTGCTGTTTGGGCTCGCTTGGCAGATGCATTAAGCTGGCAATTCAGCACCACCACTAAGCGAGGTCTTAATTCAGAACAACTTTCCATGCTAGCTGAAAAACTATGCGGTAAGGTACCTCTCATTGGTGGCCCTCCATGTCCCTTCGTCCTCTTCTCCAGCATATCTGTTTATCCCATCTGAAACTGTCCCAGTCACTCAGTACCAGAGACAGACATAACCTCATCCTTTTCTGTCTCCTCTTTTTCTTTCTTTCTTTTTTCTTTTTTATTTCTTTCTTTCTCTTTCTCTTTCTTTCCCTCTCCCTCTCTCTCCTCTTTTAGCTTTCTTTATTTTAGTCATTCATTTTGTTATCGCAAAGGCATGTCTACAGTGCTTCTTGTGGGGGCTTTATTAAATATAGTTCCTTTTTCTGAATGAGACTTCTGACCGCAGATGCTTCACCTTTTGAATATCTCCCCAGTCTGGAAACCTTTGAGCAATACCTCTGTGGTCCGGCAGTTGGAGATGTGCGGCTCTGCACTGACACTGTTCCATCTGGAAATGACTTGCCACTCTACAGGTCTGATGTCAGTTCCATTTTTCCCACCCCACCAAACACTCGATCTGGAGTTGCCTCTCACCTGTTTCGAGACTTATTTAAATTCATATTTATACAGTGTGCAAGGGAGATTTCACATCCCAAGCCGACAGGTTTTTAAACCTTAGGAGGGCTGTTGCAAGCAAATGTCTGTAACAGATCCACATCAGGTTGGCCTGTTGTGCCTGTGGTTTGACAACAACACTAAGGCCTGTAGTGACTGTGCATTGATGATTAGAAAAGCCATTTAGGAACACAAGGAGAAGCTATATGTCGCCATTCATCGCAAGACTAGTCCAAATCCAAAGATCTGTCTTGATCCCATTCCTGGTCCAGAAGTCGGTCTTGAGGTTGATCATCATTGCACTCCAAAATCTTGTGTAAGTCCAAGAAAAAACACACACAAAAATCCAAGCAGGACTCGCCCCTTCGAGGCGCTCTCATACACCTTTGAAGCACAAGAGTATTGCCATGCCTCTCAATCTAGCTCCCGAAGTCAATCAACATTGAAGGAAATCCCTTCTGTCTCAGACCCACCAGATGCCTGCGGGCATTGAGCAGAGAGGTCCTCCATCTGGGATACAATAGGCGAGTTTGCACTTGGCACTGGTTTGACCCTCTGATACGGCCACTGCACCTCTACTGGCGCCTTTGCAGATTCCACCTCTGACTCCACATACCATTGCTAGTTCCCATTCCATTGACTTTTATACCATCTTCATTGATGCCGGAGGACGAGGCACACCTAAATTCGACTTATAGCAGGCTCAGTGTCCATCACGCCACAGCATTTGCCTGCTCCATCTGATCTGCTTATCATTCTGGTTAGGCATCATAGGTCTCATACACTACATCTTTTGTCTTGGATGGACTCTGACAACGAGTATAGTGTATGAGATGATTTTGGGCACACCTACTATGACTAAAACTGATGTGAGGACCTCCAGGATACCAGTGACCTTCACACCTTTATTGACACCGGCCTAGTCTTACCCCCATACCTTGTAACTGAGGCAGGAGCCTCATTTGCACTGATCGTGCGGAGAATGGCTGAAGTTCTCGACCTCTACCTCCCCACCTTGAAGGACAAGATGAATGTCCTAACCAAAGCCTGATACGTAGGGCAAACCAATTCTGAACCTCTGTTGCCCTTTAATGAGGCCCTTACCGCAACACCGTCTTAAGAGCATGGGACAAACTTTTCTGTGGTCCCCCTGTGAATCACTACATTGCATGGCACCATCACCCTGTCCCCGGCAACTATGCATTTTTGATTCAGCACTCTTCCTGTGAGATCTTGGTGTTGCAGGTATTCACCAGTCAGACAGATACAAAAGCTTTCTTGAATACTTTCCCCATAGGGAGTTAAAGAGAGTAGAAACCTTGAGGAAGAGGATATTTTCTTTCACCATTTTGACTCTCCTGTTGGCTAATGCCAGTTTCCTTTTGGGTCGCTATTCCAGTGTTCTCTGGGATTCTGTTGCTCAAGTCCCCTCCACAGAAGCAGTCCAGGATGGCCATGATGCCACAAAGTTTACTACCCATTGCGACCTGGAAACAAACAGATTCCATTGGGCAAGCTATCGGCCCCAGCTTCCCTATCCGCAGCCATGCCTGATTGAGATTGACAGATTTTTCTGACATTGTTCATTTTGTCCCTTATGGAAATGCCCTTTGATGGCACTCGCTTTCTTGATGATAAAGTGGACTTCTAAGAAAGCAGGGCCATAGCGTGCTCCATGGGCTTGATTGCTCACCCATGTCACCAGCTTCAGTCCTTTCAATCTCACTGCAGCTCTTGCAGGGGTGCCCCATACACATAGCCTATTCAGCCTCAGCAGGGTTCCAACACACTGGCCCCAGGGTCATGGACAGCACACCAGCCAGGCCATCCCCATAACCTCACCCACACCTGTCAAACGTCTTTAGAGTACCCTTAGTGAAGCACAGCCAAACGGTTCAAGACAGGATCCAAGGATTCTTATTTGGTTGACAGGCTATAACATCGGATAGATGGGTCCAGCAAATTGTCCAGAAGGGGTACACTCTACCATTCCTCACTGCCCGTCGCACCTTCCATCATCCTCAGAACACCTGACGGAGGACCATCTATCCAACCTATGGCAAGAAGTGCAAGCCTTTTTGGCCAAAGGTGCTATCGAGAGGGTGCCAGCATTGGATGTGGGTGGAAGTTGTTACTCCTGCTACTTCGTTGAGGATGAAGGCCTTTATCCTGTTTTAGATTAGCATCCTCTTAACCCCTTCTTCCAGAAGTACAAATTGAAGATGCTCTCCCTGACCCAAATCTTGTCTGCCCTCGACCCTGGAAACTGGATTGTTGCATTAAACCTGCAGGATGCATATTTTCACATCCCTGTCCTGCTGGCCCGCAAGCAGTATCTGCAGTTCATGGTGGGACAGTAGCATTTTCAGTTCACTGTGCTCATCTTTGGTCTCACCAGCGCACCTCAAGTACTCACAAAAGTGATGGCAATGGTGTCAGCACATCTTTGGAGATCAGGAGTTTCAGCTTTACCCTACCTGGATGACTGGCTGCTGAACGTGGGCTCACCCCAGGCAGTTGTCTTCCTCCTCCAGACTACAGTGAACCTCTGGACATATTTGGGGTTCACTGTCAACATGCCGAAGTCACACCTGACTTTTTCTCAGGCACATCCTTTTATCTGAGCCTTTCTAAACATTGTCTGGTTTCATGCCTTTCCCCTAAAAACTTGAGTTTAGGACATTCAGGCTATGATCCTGATTTTTCAGCCTCAATCCTGGATTTAGACTCTGAGGCTGCTGGGGCCGATGGCCTCCTACAGCCTGCTGGTCAAGTATGCCAGGTTGCATATGTAGGCTCTGCACTGGGGTCCGAAGTCTCAGTGGGCCCAGCATCAAGAAGACCTCTCCGATCGTGTCCAGAACTTGCAGGAGTCTGCAAAAGACCCCAGGGGTGGTTGCTTGATCGCAAATTGGTCAGCCACAGACCCCTCTCCATAGCCTATCCTGACCTAACTGTAGTAACAGGTGCATTACTTGTAGCTGGTGTGGCCTTCTAGAAGAGGTGAGATCAGAGGTCTCTGGCCGAGGTCCGGCTCCACATCATCCTCCTGGAGCTGAGCGCCATCCACTTGTCATCATTCCTGCCATCCATAAAGGGCCGACTGGTGCAGGTGATCACAAACAGCACCACCACCATATGGTATTGCAACAAACAGGGCAGGTTGGGTCATGGACCTTGTTACAGGAGGCACTCACTTCACATCTGGAATGGCTGAACCATCAAGGATCCTTTGTGGTTGGGTGCCACTTGGTGGGATGTTTAAACGCCAGGGCAGACAAACTCAGCCATTATTGTCTAGAGGCTCATGAGTGGCAATTATGTCTAGAGGTGGAGCATGGTCTCTTCCACACATGGGATGAACCTTTGCTCGATATCTTTCACTGCAAGGAACGTGCAATGTTAGCAGTTCTGTGCACTGGAGTACCCTCTCTCTCTCTGCAGTATGTTCCACCTATGGTGGAACTTGGGACTTCTGTATGCCTTCCCCCTGATACCTCTCCTGTCCAGAGTTCTGAAGATCAGGAATGACCAGGTCATGCTATTGGCCCTGAATTGAGCAGCGAAAGTATGGTATATTGAGCTCCTGGGCTTGAGTAGCTGTTCTCTGATGTGCCTGCTTCTCCATGAGGATCTAATGTTGCAGCAGTGGAGCAGGGTCTTACATCTATGTCTCCACAATCTCCACCTTCATGCTAGGAGATTGAGCGGCAACAGCCGATAACCTTTGACCATCATCCATAGGTGGTTGATGTAATTTTGGCAACCAGGCATTCCTCAGCAAATAGGTCTGGACTAATTTGTGGTTTGATGTGGCTCACGACAGACACTCTCTAGGACAAGTATTCTGTGTTTTGTTGTTTGCTCTCCTCCTAACCTGGCAGAGCTTTGCTTTGAACATGGTCAGAAGGTACCTTTCGACCTTCTTATGGTTGCCGGAACAGCCCTCATTACTTAAATCACCTCTTGTGATGCATTGTTTAAAGGACCTCATTTGTTTCCTCCTTCTCCCTTTGTATGCCACGTGGGATCTTGACCTGGTCCTCATATATTTGGTGTGCACTTCCTTGGAGTTGGTGCACAGCTGCCCTTTGCAGCTTCTCACCTTCAGGACAATGTTCCTACTTGCCATAGCATTGGTACGCTCGATGAGCAAGCTTCAAGCTCTGTGTCAACCTGCCATATACCACTTTCTTCCCAGACATATGAGTTTTGCTGATTCAGACATCCTTCCTTGTGAAAGTAGTGACGCTGTTCCATGTCAGTCAAACCATCACCTTACCGGCATTCTGTGCTCTGTCCCACACCTCTGAGGAGGAGAGACTCCATTGCCTAATCCCCAAAAGAGTTTTGAGCTTTTATATTGATCCTGTCTAGGAACACCGAGTGGAAGATCAGCTCTTTGTGGGGTTCACAAAAAGGTCAGAGCTGTGTAGAAACAAACAAGCTCTCGTACAACGTGCTCTGCATTAATATCGGATATGCACTGCCCTAAGAGCAGCACCCAGAATGGTAAGGGCTCATTCCTCCAGAGCCGAGGCTGCTACCACTGCGTTGGCTTTCAGAGTTAAAGTCCTGGACATTTGTGATACAACTATGCGGGTGTCCCTTCATATGTTCTTCTCTCTGTCTGCGCCAGATTCACCAAGAGAGACATTTCATCCTCTTTCTCCTGCAAGACTTATTGGTTTGAGCCAGTTCATGAATAGGCATTGCTTTGGTATCCACTCAAAAGGTGAGGTGTCTGCAGTAAGAAGTCTGTATTAGTAGAACAAGCTACTTACATGTGATAATGCTCTGTTCAATGGCATGTGTAGCTGTAGATAGACATGCAGTGCATAAGCTCGCCATCTATTGTTGGGTTCGGAATAGTACAACTTGTTTTTGTTCGAAGAAAGTTTTCGAGTCACGGGGTCGAGTGACTCCTCTCGGAAATACTGTGCATGGGCATCGAGTCCTTTGTTAGATTATTTGTCCGCGAGCGGGAGATTGAAGTAGTGAAAAGAGTATATAGTAGGATATAAAAGATGTCCATGCAATGTATTTACGTATGTGAGTGTGTGTGTGTGTGTGAATATGTTCGATGGCATGTGTAGCTGCAGATACACATGCTGTGCACTGTTCCTGCCATCTAGTGTTGGGCAAGTTGTTTTTCTTCAAAGAAGTCTTTTCGAGTCACGGGACTGAGTGACTCCTCCCTTTTGGCTCCATTGCACATGGGCATAGACTCCATCTTAGATTTTCTTTCCGCCATTGGGTTCGGACATGTTCCTCTTCGCTCCGTGATTCGAATCGGGAAAAATCCGTCGGTATTGTTGCGTTCGGGACCGGTTTTCTATAGATACATCGGCACCGACGAGACAGCCGCTTCGGCGGCCCTTCGTGGCTTCCGCACCCAACCGAGGCCTGGTCGGCCCGACCACACCCGTCGTCGAAGACTCATGGACCGGACCCCCTTCCGTTTCTGTCCGATGTGCCACGGCAAGTATCCTTTTACAGACCAGCATCGGGTCTGTAATCTGTGTTTGTCACCGGAACACAGAGAGGATACCTGTGAGGCCTGCAAGGCTTTTCGGTTGAAGAAGACCTTGAGAGATCGACAAGCAAGGCGCTTGCAGACGGCATCGAAATCGACACAACACCTCGACGTCAAGGAGGAAGAGATGGCTATCTCGATCCAGGGTTCGGAATCGGACGACTCCAACGGAGACCGACCACCGACGGCAGGACAAAAAGTGAGTACGCCTGCCCCGACCCAGCCCCAAAGTCAGTCGAAAAAACAGAAGGCCTCGGGGACGCCACTGCCGGAAGGCCGTGGCTCGACCCACAAGAAAAGCGGTGACCAAATAACATCTTTGGCACCGAAAAAGGCCAAGATCGTGCCGAAGTCTTCCGACTCAGGTCGAGAGAAACCGGCATCGAAAAGAGTCGACATCGATTGGTCGAATCGAATAAGCCTCGAAAGAGCCTCTCTGAGCCGAGACCAACTGTAACCATGGGTGTTTCGGTACCGAAAAAACGGCTTCGGAGCCGAAAAAGACTTCTTATACAGAAGAACATGGGCTCTCACAACAACTTAAAGAGAGGCACAGGTTTGAGCAGGAGCTGGATGTGGAGGAGTTTGACGAAAGTCAACAAAGGTTACAAATCCAGAAGGACACTGGAAAAATTAAAACCATTCCTCTGCTCAAGTTTAAAAGGAAATTGGCTTTTCACGCAGAGACTGAAACTGAGCAGCCAAGAGCAAAGGTGGTTAGAGAAAGGTCACCAACTCCACATTTCACACCAGAGATGTCGCCACAGTCACCCACACATACTGTGCAGTTGCAGGACGATGCAGGTCCCTGGGACCTCTACGACCCACCAGTTTCAGACAACAGTCCTGAGTGTTATCCCTCAAAGCCATCTCCTCCAGAGGATAGCACATACTACACGCAAGTACTAGCCAGGGCTGCGACATTCCATAATGTCACTATGCACTCAGAACCAGTGGAGGATGACTTTCTTTTCAATACACTGGCATCCACGCATGCGTCATATCAAAGCCTGCCAATGTTACTAGGCATGCTTAAGCATGCACAACAAGTCTTCCAAGAATCGGTAAAGGGAAGGGCCATTACACAGCGGGTGGAGAAAAAATACAAACCTCCCCCATCAGACCCTGTGTTCATTACACAGCAGCTCGCACCGGACTCTGTAGTAGTGGGAGCCGCAAGAAAGCGGGCTGTAGGAAGTTGCTCTGTATGCACTATTTCAAAGTAAGAAATAGCATGCACAGAGTCCAAGGGTTCCCCTTAGTGGTAAGATAGTGGCAAAAATAGATAATTCTAATGCTCTATTTTGTGGTAGTGTGGTCGAGCAGTAGGCTTATCAGAGGGTAGTGTTAAGCATTTGTTGTACACACACAGGCAATAAATGGGGAACACACACTCAAAGACAATTCCAGGCCAATAGGTTTTTATATAGAAAAATATCTTTTCTGAGTTTATTTTAATAACCACAGGTTCAAGATTTACAAACAATACTTTAAATGAAAGGTATTTCACTTAGGAACTTTGAATTAGCAAAATAGCATATACAGTTTTCACACAAATGGCAATAAGCTATTTTAAAACTGGACACTGCGCAATTTTCAACAGTTCCTGGGGGAGGTAAGTGTTTGTTAGTTTTTCAGGTAAGTAAACCACCTACAGCAGTGGTTCCCAACCTGTGGGCCGGGGACCCCTGGGGGTCCGCAAAGCCTCCTCAGGGGGTCCGCGACTGCTTAAAAAATTGAATAATATTAGGTCCCAGCTATCAGTAATGACTCAGTGGGGGTCCCCGGGTTCCAATAATGATTCAGTGGGGGTCCCCGGGCTCCAGTATTGATAAAATGGGGGTCCACAGAAGTCAAAAGGTTGGGAACCACTGACCTACAGGGTTCAAAGTTGGGTCCAAGGTAGCCCACCGTGGCGGGTTCAGGGCAACCCCAAAGTTACCACACCAGCAGCTCAGGGCCGGTCAGGTGCAGAGGTCAAAGTGGTGCCCAAAACGCATAGGCTTCAATGGAGAAGGGGGTGCCCCGGTTCCAGTCTGCCAGCAGGTAAGTACCCGCATCTTCGGAGGGCAGACCAGGGGGGTTTTGTAGGGCACGGGGGGACACAAGTCAGAACAAAAAGTACTCCATCAGCGGCATGGGGCGGCCGGGTGCAGTGTGCAAACAGGCGTTGGGTTTGCAATGGAGTTCAATGGGAAACCAAGGGGTCTCTTCAGCGATGCAGGCAGGCAAGGAGGGGGGCTCCTCGGGGTAGCCACCACCTGGGCAATGGAGAGGGCCACCTGGGGGTCGCTCCTGCACTGGAGGTCTGCGGGTGCAGTGTCCATACCAGGCGTCAGGTTCTTAGAAGCAGGCAGTCGTGGTCAGGGGGAGCCTCTGGATTCCCTCTGCAGGCGTCGCTGTGGGGGTTCAGGGGGGTCAACTCTGGCTACTCACGGGCTCGCAGTCGCCGGGGAGTCCTCCCTGTCGTATTGGTTCTCCACAAGTCGAGCCGGGGGCGTCGGGTGCAGAGTGCAAAGTCTCACGCTTCCGGCAGGAAACGTGTGTTCTTTCAAAGTTGCTTCTTTGTTGCAAAGAGGCTTCTTCCTTGGAGCAGAGCCGCTGTCCTCTGGAGTTCTTGGTCCTTTTAGATGCAGGGTAGTCCTCTGAGGCTTCAGAGGTCGCTGGACCCTGTGGAATGCGTCGTTTTAGCAGTTCTCTTGAAGTGGGGAGACAGGCCGGTAGAGCTGGGGCCAAAGCAGTTGGTGTCTCCGTCTTCTCTGCAGGTTTTTCAGCTCAGCAGTCCTTCTTTGTCTTAGGTTGCAGGAATCTCTCTTGCTAGGTTCTGGGAGCCCCTAAATACGAAATTTAGGGGTGTGTTTAGGTTTGGGGGGTTAGTAGCCAATGGATACTGGCCCTGTGGGTGGCTACACCCTCTTTGTGCCTCCTCCCTGAGGGGAGGGGGGCACATCCCTAATCCTATTGGGGGAATCCTCCATCTGCAAGATGGAGGATTTCTAAAAGTCGGAGTCACCTCAGCTCAGGACACCTTAGGGGCTGTCCTGACTGGCCAGTGACTCCTCCTTGTTTTTCTCATTATCTCCTCTGGCCTTGCCGCCAAAAGTGGAGCCATGGCCGGAGGGGGCGGGCAACTCCACTAGCTGTAGTGCCCTGGGGTGCTGTAACAAAGGGGGTGAGCCTTTGAGGCTCACCGCCAGGTGTTACGGTTCCTGCAGGGGGAGGTGAGAAGCACCTCCACCCAGTACAGGCTTTGTTACTAGCCACAGACTGACAAAGGCACTCTCCCCATGTGGCCAGCAACATGTCTGGTGTGTGGCAGGCTGCTAAAACTAGTCAGCCCACACTGGAAGTCGATATGGTTTCAGGGGGCATCTCTAAGATGCCCTCTGGGGTGTATTTTACAATCAAATGTACACTGGCATCAGTGTGCATTTATTGTGCTGAGAAGTTTGATACCAAACTTCCCAGTTTTCAGTGTAGCCATTATGGTGCTGTGGAGTTCGTGCATGACAGACTCCCAGACCATATACTCTTATGGCTACCCTGCACTTACAATGTCTAAGGTTTTGCTTAGACACTGTAGGGGCATAGTGCTCATGCACTTATGCCCTCACCTATGGTATAGTGCACCCTGCCTTAGGGCTGTAAGGCCTGCTAGAGGGGTGACTTACCTATACCTATAGGCAGTGTGAGGTTGGCATGGCACCCTGAGGGGAGTGCCATGTCGACTAAGTCATTTTATCCCGACCAGCACACACAAGCTGGCAAGCAGTGTGTCTGTGCTGAGTTAGGGGTCCCCAGGGTGGCATAAGACATGCTGCAGCCCTTAGAGACCTTCCCTGGCATCAGGGCCCTTGGTACCAGGGGTACCAGTTACAAGGGACTTACCTGGATGCCAGGGTGTGCCAATTGTGGAAACAAAGGTACAGGTTAGGGAAAGAACACTGGTGCTGGGGCCCGGTTAGCAGGCCTCAGCACACTTTCAAATCATAACTTGGCATCAGCAAAGGCAAAAAGTCACGGGGTAACCATGCCAAGGAGGCATTTCCTTACACGGGCAAATTCACAATCGCCAGGGGATGCGCCACCCCCTGATAAAGAAAGCCGCAAATTCGACGCGGCAGGGAAGAGAGTGGCGTTGCAAGCGGCCAACCAGTGGCGTATCGCCAATTCACAGGCCCTCCTCGTCCGTTACGACCGAGCCCATTGGGACGAAATGCATGATAATATTCAGCATTTACCAAAAGAACATCAAAAACGGGCTCAACAGGTGGTGGAGGAGGGACAGGCCATCTCCAACAACCAAATCCGTTCTGCACTGGACTCTGCCGATACAGCAGCAAGAACTGTAAACACAGCAGTTACCATCAGGAGGCATGCATGGCTACGCATCTGGTTTCAAACCAGAAATACAGCAAGCGGTGTTAAACATGCCGTTCAACCAGCAGCAACTATTTGGGCCAGAGGTGGACACTGCAATAGAAAAAATGAAGAAGGACTCAGACACGGCCAAAGCCATGGGCGCGCTCTACTCTTCCCAGGATAGGGGAGCATTAAGGAAGCCACAGTTTAGGGGAGGGTTTAGACAGCAACCCTCAGAGCCTTCCACCTCCCAAACAAAACCCACCTACCAGTCACAATACCAGAGAGGGGGGTTTTGTGGTTCTTTCAGGGGACAATACTCAAGAGCTAGGGGAAGATTTTAGCCTGCCAAGCAGACCCCCAGTAACAAGCAGTGACTTCAATGTGTCACTTCCCCAACACACATCACCAGTGGGGGGAAGATTAACAAAATACCACAGACATTGGTCAGACATAACCACGGACACATGGGTTCTATCAATTATCCAGCATGGTTACTGCATAGAATTCACACATTTCCCTCCAGATGTTCCACCAAGGATGCACAAACTGTCAGCACAACATGTAGACCTACTACAAATAGAGGTGCAACCACTATTAACAAAACAAGCCATAGAACTTGTACCACACCATCAAAAAGGAACAGGGATTTACTCCCTTTATTTCCTTATTCCCAAAAAAGACAAAACACTAAGACCAATTTTAGATCTCAGGATGATAAACCTCTTCATCAAATCAGATCATTTACACATGGGCACACTACAAGATGTAGTTCCCTTGCTAAAACAGGAAGAATACATGGAAACACTGGATTTAAAGGATGCCTATTTCCACATACCCATCCATCCATCTCACAGGAAATACCTCAGATTTGTCATACCGGGCAAACATTACCAATTCAAAGTATTGCCCTTCGGGATAACAACAGCGCCCAGAGTATTTACAAAATGCCTTGCTGTAGTAGCAGCTCATATAAGGAGACATCACATGCACGTATTCCCATATCTCGACGATTGGCTAATAAAAGCCAACACTCAACACCGGTTTCAAAGTCACAAGCAATATGTAATAGATACTCTACACAAACTAGGGTTTTCTATAAATTACCAAACATCTCACTTGCAACCATCCCAAATACAACAATACTTGGGAGCCACACTCAACACCCAAAGAGCAATTGCCACTCCAAGCCCACAAAGAGTTCAATCGTTTCAAAATATAGGGGGTCATTCTGACCGCCAGGGTCGCGAATGACGGAAGCACCGCCAACAGGCTGGCGGCGCTTCCAAGCCCATTCTGACCGCCACGGTCAGAAAACCGGGGCCGGCGGTTTCCCGCCGTTTACCCCCGGCTGGGCGAATCCGCCAGGGCAGCGCTGCAAGCAGCGCTGCGCTGGGGATTCTGACCCCCTTCCCGCCAGCCTGTTTCTGGCGGTTTTCACCGCCAGGAAGAGGCTGGCGGGAACGGGTGTCCTGGGGCCCCTGGGGGCCCCTGCACTGCCCATGCCAATGGCATGGGCAGTGCAGGGGCCCCCTAACAGGGCCCCATGAAGCTTTTCACTGTCTGCTTAGCAGACAGTGAAAAGCGCGACGGGTGCAACTGCACCCGTCGCACGCCCGAAACACCGCCGGCTCCATTCTGAGCCGGCTTCTGTGTTGCAGGCCTCCTTCCCGCTGGGCCGGCGGGCGCTAACATGGTTAGCGCCCGCCGGCCCAGCGGGAAGGTTGAAATGCCGGCAGCGGTCTTTTGACCGCGTAGCGGCCAAATGGCGGTTCCCGTCTGGCGGGCGGCAACCGCCGCCTGCCAGAGTCAGAATGACCGCCATAGTGTCAAGCATACAACCAAACCAACAGTACACAGGCAGGTTTGTAATGAAACTACTAGGCATGATGTCCTCATGCATCGCTATTATCCCAAACGCACGGCTACACCTGCGGCCCTTACAACAGTGCCTAGCAATACAATAGACGCAGGCACAGGGTCAACTTCAAGATCTAGTGTTGATAGACCGCCAAACACACTCTTCGCTTCAATGGTGGAACCCTGTAAATGTAAACAAAGGGCGGCCATTTCAAGACCCAGTGCCTCACGCCACTATTACAACAGACGCTTCCATGATTGGGTGGGGAGCACACCTCAACAATCACACTATACAAGGTCAATGGGACAGTCAACAAAAACAACTTCACATAAATCACTTAGAACTACTAGCGGTCTCCCTAGCACTAAAAGCTTTTCAACCCCTTCTAGTCCACAAACACATTCTTGTCAAAACAGACAATATGACAACAATGTACTATCTAAACAAACAGTGGGGGACACACTCGTCACAACTATGCCTTCTAGCACAAAAGATTTGGCATTGGGCTATTCACAACAACATTCGTCTGATACAGCAATATATACCAGGCATTCACAATCAGTTAGCCGACAATCTCAGTCGGGATCACCAACAAACTCACAAGTGGGAAATACATCCCCAGAGTCTACAGGATTACTTTCACTGCTGGGGAACACCAGACATAGATCTGTTAGCAACACAACAAAAGACAAAATGCCAAACTTCGCATCCAGATATCCACACCCTCAGTCCAAGGGCAATGCTCTATGGATCAATTGGTCAGGGATATTTGCTTACGCTTTTCCCTCTCTCCCACTCATTCCTTTCCTAGTCAACAAACTGAAACTAATACTCATAGCACCAACGTGGGCTCGCCAACCGTGGTACACCACACTGTTGGACTTCTCAGTAGTACCTCACATCAAACTCCCAAACAGACCAGATCTGTTAACACAACACAAACAACAGATCAGACACCCCAATCCAGCATTGCTCAACCTAGCAATCTGGCTCCTGAGGTCTTGGAATTTGGCTATCTGAACCTTTCAAATGAGTGTATGGAAGTCATTAAACAAGCAAGAAAACCGACAACAAGGCATTATTATGCTAATAAATGGAAAAGATTTGTTTTCTACTGCCAAGCAAATCAAATCTCACCTTTTAGATGCCTCCATACAAAACATTGTGGGTTACTTACTACATCTACAAAAAGCAAATCTAGCTTTTTCTTCCATCAAAATTCATCTCACTGCAATCTCTGCTTATCTGCAAATCAAACATACAAAGTCACTTTTTTAGAATCCCAGTTATTAAAGCCTTTATGGAAGAACTAAAAAAAGATCATACCTCCAAGAACCCCACCAGTACCCTCGTGGAATCTTAATATTGTACTTGCATGACTCATGGGTCCACCTTTTGAACCCATGCATTCTTGCCAGATCCAATTCTTAACTTGGGCGGTAGCTTTTCTAATAGCCATTACTTCACTACGAAGAGTTAGCGAAATACAGGCGTTTACTATTGAAGAACCTTTTATACAAGTACACAAACATAAAGTGGTTCCCCGTACAAATCCAAATTTTTTACCAAAAGTAATTTCACCGTTTCATCTAAACCAAACAGTAGAGCTCCCAGTCTTCTTCCCACAACCAGACTCGGTAGCAGAAAGAGCACTGCATACATTAGACATAAAAAGGGCGCTAATGTATTACATAGACAGAGCAAAATCATTTCGTAAAACGAAGCAATTGTTCGTTGCTTTCCAAAAACCCCATGCTGGTAACCCTATATCCAAACAGGGCATAGCCAGATGGATAGTCAAATGCATTCAGACCTATTACCTCAAAGCTAAGAGACTTACCCATTACACCAAAGGCACACTCCACTAGAAAGAAAGGAGCAACAATGGCCTTTCTAGGTGATATACCACTGACAGAGATTTGTAAGGCAGACACTTGGACTACACCTCATACCTTTACCAAACATTACTGTGTAGATGTGTTAGCAACACAACAAGCCACAGTAGGACAGGCTGTACTAAGAACATTATTTCAAACAACTTCAACTCCTACAGGCTGACCACCACTTTCGGGAGGATTACTGCTTTGTAGTCTATGCACAGCATGTGTATCTGCAGCTACACATGCCATCGAACGGAAAATGTCACTTACCCAGTGTACATCTGTTTGTGGCATGTTGCGCTGCAGATTCACATGCGCCCTCCCACCTCCCCGGGAGCCTGTAGCCGTTTAAGTTGCATTTAAATTGTATATATGTAAATGAATATTCCTTTACCACAAACTATGTACATACATATCTATTCCATTACATGGACATCTTTAGTATCCTCATTCTACCACTCCTACCTCACCCTATGGGGGGAAAACAATCTAAGATGGAGTTGATGCCCATGCGCAATGGAGCCGAAAGGGAGGAGTCACTCGGTCCCGTGACTCGAAAAGACTTCTTCAAAGAAAAACAACTTGTAACACTCCGAGCCCAACACTAGATGGCAGGAACAGTGCACAGCATGTGAAGCTGTAGCGCAACACGTCACGAACAGATGTACACTGGGTAAGTGACATTTTATATATATATATATATATATATATATATATATATATATATAATGTTCGATGGCATGTGTAGCTGCAGATACACATGCTGTGCATTATCCTGCCATCTAGTGTTGGGCTCGGAGTGTTACAAGTTGTTTTTCTTCGAAGAAGTCTTTTCGAGTTACAAGACTGAGTGACTCCTCCCTTTCGGCTCCATTGCGCATGGGCGTCGACTCCATCTTAGATTGTTTTCTTTCCGCCATCTGGTTCGGACGTGTTCTTCGCTCCGTATTTTGAATCGGGAAAGTTAGCTAATTATCAGAAAATTTGACGGTATTGTTCGCGCTCAGTACCGGTTTAGTGTTAGTACATCGGCACCGATAGAAGAAGCGCTCCGGCGGCCCTTCGGGGCTTCCACTCTTCAGCGGGGCCTGGTCGGCCCGACCGCGTCCATCGTCGAAACTCATGGACCGGACCCCCTTCTGCTTCTGCCCGAATTGCCACGCCAAGTATCCTTATACGGACCAACACTTGGTCTGTAACCTGTGTCTATCACCGGAACACAGGGAGGATACCTGCGAGGCCTGCCGGGCATTTCGATCGAAAAAGACCCTACGCGATCGAAGAGCTAGAAGACTTCAGATGGCGTAGACACCGGCCGAACAGATCGACGTCGAGGAGGAGGAGAGAATCTCCATACAAGAATCGGACTCGGATGACTCCGAAAGTGAGCTACCGACGGCACTGCAAAAAACTGTGAGTAAAACTGCCCCGGCCAAGACTCACCTCAAAATCATAAAGGCCAAGGGGATGCCACCGCCAACAGGCCATGGCTTAACCCGAAAACACGGTGACCAAACATCAGCACCGAAAAAGGCCTCCCAAGCCGAAGACATCCGACTCCGGTCGAGAAACCGGCTCCGAACCATCTCGGCACCAAGAGTTCGATACACCCAAAGTAAAGAAGGTTTCTTCGGAGCCGAAAAAGACAGTTCAGAAACCTTCGGTGTCGAAAAAGGCAGCCTCTGAGCCAAAAATAGGCTCCTACACAGAAGAGCACGGACTTTCCACTCAAATGCAAGAGCACAGATTTGAGCAGGAATTAAGTATGGGAGAGCCAGACCATACTCAAAGGAGGCTGCACATCGAGAAAGAGACTGGTAAAATTCAAACTCTTCCTCTAATAAAAATAAAAAGAAAGCTAGCATTTCAGGAGTCGGAAATGCAGCCAAAGGCAAAGGTGGCAAGAGACAGTACACCACCAGCAAGGTTTTCTCCACAGCCTTCTCCACTGCACTCACCTCAGCTGTCCCCGGTAGCAACACCCCCAATGCAGTCCGCAACACACACGGGGATGACTCAGGATGACCCGGATGCATGGGACTTATATGATGCACCGGTCTCCGACAACAGTCCTGATTGTTACCCGGCAAGGCTGTCACCACCAGAGGACAGCACTGCATATATGCAGGTGTTATCAAGAGCAGCTAATTTCCACAATGTGGCAATGCATGCGGAGCCAATAGAAGATGACTTCTTATTTAATACCCTGGCATCCACTCACAGCTCGTTTCAAAGTTTGCCAATGCTCCCAGGCATGCTAAGGCACGCCAAACAGGTGTTCCAGGACCCAGTAAAAGGCAGAGCTATTACGCCTAGGGTGGAGAAGAAATATAAACCTCCCCCCAACGGACCCTGTGTTTATAACACAGCAGCTGACGCCAGACTCCGTAGTTGTGGGAGCAGCCAGAAAAAGGGCGAACTCCCAATCGTCAGGAGACGCACCACCTCCCGACAAGGAAAGTCGGAAGTTCGATGCTGCGGGCAAACGGGTGGTGGCACAGGCAGCCAATCAATGGCGAATTGCCAATTTGCAGGCTCTACTGGCTCGCTACGACAGGGCACACTGGGACGAGATGCAACATATAATACAGCACTTGCCCAAGGAACATCAAAAACGTGCCCAACAGGTTGTTGAGGAAGGACAGGCGATTTCCAACAACCAAATACAGTCTGCACTGGACTCGGCAGACACAGCAGCATGGACAGTGAACACTGCGGTAACCATCCGCAGGCATGCATGGTTACGGAGCTCAGGCTTTAAACCGGAAATCCAGCAGGCTGTGCTCAATATGCCGTTTAACCAAGAACAATTGTTTGGGCCGGAGGTGGACACGGCAATCGAAAAACTAAAAAAGGATACAGACACGGCCAAAGCCATGGGCGCGCTCTACTCCCCACAAAGCAGAGGCACTTTTAGGAGACCACAGTTTAGAGGGGGGTTTCGTTCCCAAACTGCAGAGCCTTCTACCACACAGGCCAAACCCACCTATCAGGGGCAGTACCAGAGAGGAGGGTTTCAAGGATAGTACAGGGGTGGACAATTCCCTAAAACAAGGGGAAGATTCCAAAGCCCAAAGGCACCTCAATCCAAACAGTGACTTCAATGTCACAAACCCCCAACACTCAACACCAGTGGGGGGGGAGACTTACCGCATACTACCAAAACTGGACAAACATAACTACGGACGCATGTGTCCTAGCCATTATCCAACATGGTTATTGCATAGAATTCATAAATTTCCCACCAGATGAGCCCCCAAGAGCACACAATATGTCCAAACAACACTTAGACCTGTTACAGCTAGAAGTCCAAGCATTGTTACAAAAACAAGCAATAGAACTACTACCCAACCATCAAAAAGGAGCAGGTGTCTACTCCCTGTATTTCCTAATCCCAAAGAAAGACAAAACGCTGAGACCCATATTAGACCTCAGAACACTGAATCTCTACATCAAATCAGATCACTTCCACATGGTAACACTTCAAGACGTGATTCCCTTGCTCAAAAAACAGGACTACATGTCAACGTTAGATCTAAAGGATGCATATTTCCACATACCCATACATCCTTCTCACAGGAAATACTTAAGGTTTGTAATTCAGGGCGTGCATTATCAATTCAAGGTGTTACCATTCGGGATAACAACAGCCCCAAGGGTATTCACAAAATGCCTTGCAGTAGTAGCTGCTCATATAAGGAGACAGCACATGCACGTATTCCCATACTTAGACGATTGGTTAATAAAAACCAGCACTCAGCAACAGTGTCTTCAACACACACAATACGTTATAGAAACTCTACACAAACTAGGGTTTTCTATAAATTACCAAAAATCATATTCACAACCATCCCAAATACAACAATACTTAGTAGCAACACTCGACACACAAAAAGCAATTGCCACTCCAAGTCCACAAAGGGTACAAGCGTTCCAAAATATAATACTAAACATACCTCCAAACCAACACTACCAGGTGAGGTTTGTAATGAAACTTCTAGGCATGATGTCTTCATGCATAGCCATTGTCCCAAACGCAAGACTACACATGCGGCCCTTACAACAGTGCCTAGCAAGACAATGGACACAAGTACAGGGTCAACTCCAAGATCTAGTGTTGTTAGACCGCCAGAGACACTTCTCGCTTCAATGGTGGGACCCTATAAATTTAAACCAAGGGCAGCCATTCCAAGACCCAGTGCCTCAATACGTGATCACAACAGATGCTTCCATGATGGAGTGGGGAGCACACCTCAACCAGCACAGTATACAGGGACAATGGAACATTCAACAAAAACAACTGCACATAAATCATTTAGAACTGTTGGCAGTGTTTCTACCACTGATAGCCCACAAATACATTCTTGTCAAAACAGCCAAAATGACGACAATGTACTACCTCAACAAGCAAGGAGGGACACACTCATCACAACTGTGTCTCTTAGAACAAAAAATCTGGCATTGGGCAATTCACATTCGCCTAATAGCTCAATACATCCCAGGTATTCAAAACCAGTTAGCCGACAATCTCAGTCGAGATCACCAACAAACACACAAATGGGAAATTCATCCCCAGATTCTACAAGATTACTTTCTATGTTGGGGAACACCAAAAATAGACCTATTCGCAACAAAGGAAAACGCAAAATGCCAAGACTTCGCGTCCAACCCACACCCTCGGTCCAAGGGCAATGCGTTATGGATGCGTTGGTCAGGGATATTTGCTTACGCTTTTCCCCCTCTCCCACTCATTCCTTATCTGGTAAACAAACTGGGTCAAAACAGACTCAAAATAATACTCATAGCACCAACCTGGGCTCGCCAACCGTGGTACACAACACTGCTGGACCTATCAGTAGTACCTCATGTCAAATTACCAAACAGACCAGATCTGTTAACTCAACACAATCAACAGATCAGACACCCGAATCCAGCATCGCTCAATCTAGCAATCTGGCTCCTGAAGTCTTTGAAGAGTTTGGACACTTAGGGGGTTATTCCAACTTTGGAGGAGGTGGTAATCCGTCCCAAAAGCGACGGATTTACCACCAGCCGTATTACGAGTTCCATAGGATATAATGGACTTGTAATACGGCTGGTGGTATATCCGTCACTTTACCGTCACTTTTGGGACGGATTACCACTTCCTCCAAAGTTGGAATAACCCCCTTAGACCTTACACAAGAATGTATGGAGGTCATTAAACAAGCTAGGAAACCTACTACAAGACATTGTTATGGAAACAAATGGAAAAAATGTGTTTACTACTGCCACAATAATCAAATTCAACCACTACATGCTTCCGCAAAAAACATTGTAAGTTACTTATTACACTTACAAAAACTAGCATTCTCTTCTATTAAAATACATCTCACAGCAATATCTGCCTATCTGCAGATTACACATTCTACATCGCTTTTTAGAATCCCAGTTATCAAAGCATTTATGCAGGGATTAAAGAGAATCATACCCACGAGAACACCACCAGTACCTTTGTGGAACCTTAACATTGCATTAACACGACTCCTGGGACCACCATTTGAACCCATGCACTCTTGTGAAATGCAATACTTAACTTGGAAAGTAGCCTTCCTAATAGCTATCACATCTCCTAGAAGAGTAAGTGAGATACAAGCATTCAGAATACAAGAACCCTTTATACAAATACATAAACATAAAGTGGTTCTCCGCACAAATCCCAAATTCTTACCGAAAGTTATATCACCATTCCACCTAAAGCAAACAGTGGAACTCCCAGTCTTCTTTCCACAACCACACTCAGTAGCCGAAAGAGCCTTACATACATTAGACATTAAAAGAGCACTAATGTATTACATTGACAGAACAAAACAGTTTCGCAAAACAAAACAATTGTTTGTAGCCTTCCAAAAACCTCATGCAGGAAATCCTATATCCAAACAAGGCATTGCCAAATGCATAGTGAAATGTATTCAAACCTGCTATATTAAAGCAAAAAGAGATCTACCTATTACACCAAAGGCGCACTCCACTAGGAAAAAAGGCGCCACAATGGCTTTTTTAGGGAATATACCTATGACAGAAATTTGTATGGCAGTCACATGGTCTACGCCTCATACATTCACAAAACATTACTGTGTTGATGTGTTAACAGCACAACAAGCCACAGTAGGACTGGCTGTATTACGAACATTATTTCAGACAACTTCAACTCCTACAGGCTAAGCCACCGCTTTTGGGGAGATTACTGCTTACTAGTCTATGCACAGCATGTGTATCTGCAGCTACACATGCCATCGAACGGAAAATGTCACTTACCCAGTGTACATCTGTTCGTGCCATGAGACGCTGCAGATTCACATGCGCCCTCCCACCTCCCCGGGAGCATGTAGCCGTTATAAGTTGAATGAAAATTGTAAATTTGTAAATAAATACTATTTTAATTAACATTATGTACATACATACTTACTCCATTGCATTGGTACATTTACTATATTCACAACTCCTACCTCACCTTCTGCGGGGAAAACAATCTAAGATGGAGTTGACGCCCATGCGCAATGGAGCCGAAAGGGAGGAGTCCCTCGGTCTCGTGACTCCAGAAGACTTCTTTGAAGAAAAACAACTTGTAACACTCCGAGCCCAACACTAGATGGCAAGATAATGCACAGCATTTGAATCTGCAGCGTCTCATGCCAGGAACAGATGTACCCTGGGTAAGTGACATTTTCCATGTGTATATATATATATATATATATATATATGTTCGATGGCATATGTTGCTGCAGATACACATGTTTGGCACAGTCCGCTGCCTGGTGTTGGGCTCGGAGTATTACAAGTTGTTTTTCTTCGAAGAAGTCTTTTTTGGTCACGGGCATGGGCGTCGACTCCATCTTAGATTGTTTTTTTCCGCTGTCGGGTTCGGACGTATTCCTTTTCGCTTCGTGTTTCGGTTCGGAAAGTTAGTCAGAATCTCGGAAGAAAGCGTTGGTATTGTTCCGTTCGGTATCGGGATAGTTAGGTACATCGACACCGATCATCGGAAGACTTTGGGGTAGCTTCGATTCCCCCATCGGGGCCTGGTCGGCCCGACCGCGTGCGACATCGAAGCCGATGGAACGGACCCCGTTCCGTTTCTGCCCAAAATGTCACAGTAAGTATCCTTATACAGATCAGCACTTGGTCTGTAACTTGTGCTTGTCCCCCGAGCACAAGGAGGATACCTGTGAGGCCTGTCGAGCCTTCCGGTCCAGAAAAACACTCCGGGACCGAAGAGCCAGGCGTCTACAAATGGCGTCCACGCCGACAAAACAACGTTTCGACGACGAAGAGGAAACATTCTCGGTTCCGGACTCAGAATCCGGAGACTCCGACGTCGAACAACAGCAACAAACTGTGAGTAAGACGTCGAAAAGTAAAACCATCGACAAAACGAAAGCCCAGGGGACGCCACTGCCAACAGGCCATGGCTCGACCCATAAAACAGGCGACCCGTCGAAGGCGCCGAAAAAGGGCACGCCCATAGCGAAGACACCCGACTCCGGTCGAGGGACCGCCATGGAGCAACCTCGGAGCCGAGAAAGCGGCTCCGAGAGACAAAAACAAGATACCGGCACCGAAAAACATCGGCACCGAGAATCCACGCCGAAAGGAACAAAAATTCTGTTGGTGCCGAAACCGAAAAAAGATTCTCTCTCGGCGCCGAAAAATACCACACCTTCATCCTACTCAGAGGAACAAGGAATAAGTGGCCAGATGCACAGATTTGGACAAGAGCTCCAAAGTGTAGAATCAGACTACACACAAAAGAGACTGTACATCCAGCAAGACACAGGGAAGATATCAACCCTTCCCCCAATAATGAGGAAAAGAAGGATCAGTCTCCTCAAGGATGACGCACAACCACAAGCCAAAGTGGTTAAAAAAGTCACGCCTCCGCCCTCTCCACTACAACAGGCATCGCCGGCACAAACACCGCCACAAATGCACTCACCAGCGCAAACTACCATAAGTCAAGATAATCAGGATCAAGACGCTTGGGACCTATACGACACCCCAGTGCCGGACAATGATCCAGATTCATACCCCACAAAGCCGTCACCGCCAGAGGACAGTACCTCATACTCACAACTGGTGGCTAGGGCTGCAGAATTCCACAATGTCCAACTGCATTCCGATCCTATAGAGGATGATTTTTTATTTAACACCCTCTCGGCTACACATAGCCAATATCAATGTCTCCCAATGCTACCGGGGATGTTACGGCACGCAAAACAAATTTTTGAAGAGCCCGTAAAATCAAGAGCCATCACCCCAAGGGTGGATAAAAAATACAAACCACCACCCACAGATCCAGTGTTTATTACTTCGCAGTTACCACCTGACTCCGTAGTAGTAGGGGCAGCTCGCAAAAGAGCAAATTCCCGTACATCTGGCGACGCCCCACCTCCGGACAAAGAAAGCAGAAAATTTGATGCGGCAGGAAAAAGAGTAGCATCACAGGCAGCCAACCAGTGGCGCATCGCAAATTCTCAAGCGCTGCTGGCCAGATATGACCGCGCTCACTGGGATGAGATGCAACTTCTCGTAGACCATCTTCCCCAAGAATACCAAAAAAGGGCGCAGCAAATAGTTGAAGAGGGACAAACGATCTCAAACAATCAAATCCGCTCTTCACTGGACGCAGCCGATACTGCAGCGAGAACAGTCAACACTGCTGTCACCATAAGGAGACACGCTTGGCTCCGCACTTCAGGCTTCAAACCTGAAATCCAGCAGGCTGTCCTTAATATGCCCTTCAACGAAAAACAACTTTTTGGCCCTGAAGTGGACACAGCCATTGAAAAACTTAAAAAGGACACAGACACGGCCAAGGCCATGGGCGCACTCTACTCCCCGCAGAGCAGAGGCTCTTTTAGAAAAACTCCATTTAGAGGGGGGTTTCGTGGCCAACCCACAGACACCACCAGCCAACAAACAAGAACCACACCATATCAGGGTTCCTTCCAAAGGGGAGGTTTCAGGGGATATAGAGGGGGTCAATTCCCAAGGAGTAGGGGAAGATTCCAGACTCCAAAAACACCTCCACCTAAACAGTGACTTTCAAGTCACGCAACCCCTTCACTCAACACCAGTGGGGGGAAGACTAAGCCAATTCTACCAATCTTGGCAACAGATTACAACAGACAATTGGGTATTAGCAATAATCCAACATGGCTATTGCATAGAATTCCACAAATTCCCACCAAACATCCCTCCCAAAACACGCAAAATGTCACCACAACATTTAGAACTTTTAGGACTAGAAGTTCAAGCACTACTGCAAAAGGATGCAATAGAGTTAGTACCAGTATAACAAAAAAACACAGGAGTTTACTCCCTGTACTTTCTAATTCCAAAAAAAGACAAAACATTAAGACCAATATTAGATCTCAGGACACTAAATACCTACATCATATCGGACCATTTTCACATGGTCACACTACAAGACATCATTCCACTGCTCAAACAGCAAGATTACATGACCACATTAGACCTAAAGGATGCGTACTTTCATATACCAATACACCCTTCTCACAGAAAGTACCTACGGTTCGTATTCAAAGGAATACATTACCAATTCAAAGTGTTGCCATTCGGAATAACAACTGCACCAAGAGTGTTCACAAAATGTCTAGCAGTAGTAGCAGCACACATCAGGAGACAACAGATACATGTGTTCCCTTACCTAGACGATTGGCTAATCAAGACCAACACAGTAAAAAAATGCGCAAACGACACCACATGTGTCATACAAACCCTTCACAAACTGGGGTTTTCCATCAACTATACAAAATCACACCTAGAACCGTGTCAGACACAACAATATCTAGGAGCAACCATCAACACATCAAAAGGAATTGCCACTCCAAGTCCACAAAGAGTGCAGGCATTCCACAAGGTAATAAGTGCTATGTTTCCAAACCAAAAGATACAAGCAAAATTTGTGCTAAAACTTCTAGGCATGATGTCATCATGCATAGCCATTGTCCCAAACGCAAGACTACACATGCGACCCTTACAACAGTGTCTAGCATCACAATGGTCACAGGCACAGGGTCAACTTCAAGATCTGGTGTTGGTAGACCGCCAAACATACCTCTCGCTTCTATGGTGGAACAGCAAAAATTTAAACAAAGGGCGGACATTTCAGGACCCAGTGCCTCAATACGTTATAACAACAGATGCTTCCATGACAGGGTGGGGAGCACACCTCAATCACCACAGCATTCAAGGACAATGGGATATACACCAAACAAAATTTCATATCAATTACCTAGAACTGTTAGCAGTATTTCTAGCGTTAAAAGCCTTCCAACCCATAATAACACACAAATACATTCTTGTCAAAACAGACAACATGACAACAATGTATTATTTAAACAAACAAGGAGGAACACACTCAACACAATTGTGCCTCCTAACACAAAAAATTTGGCAGTGGGCGATTCACAACAACATTCGCCTAATAGCACAATTTATTCCAGGAATACAAAACCAACTAGCAGACAACCTTTCGCGAGACCACCAACAAGTCCACGAATGGGAAATTCACCCCCAAGTTCTGAACAAGTACTTTCAAATTTGGGGAACACCCCAGATAGATTTGTTCGCAACAAAAGAAAACTCAAAATGCCAAAACTTCGCATCCAGGTACCCACACCGCGAATCACAAGGCAATGCTCTATGGATGAGTTGGTCAGGGATATTTGCATACGCTTTTCCCCCTCTCCCTCTCCTTCCATATCTAGTAAACAAGTTGAGTCAAAACCAACTCAAACTCATACTGATAGCACCCACATGGGCAAGACAACCTTGGTATACAACTCTACTAGACCTTTCACTAGTACCGCATGTCAAACTACCCAACAGACCAGATCTGTTAACACAACACAAACAACAGATCAGGCATCCAAACCCAGCATCATTGAATCTGGCAATTTGGCTCCTGAAATCCTAGAATTCGGACACTTAGACCTCACACAAGAATGCATGGAGGTCATAAAACAAGCTAGAAAATCTTCCACTAGACACTGCTATGCATCTAAGTGGAAAAGATTTGTTTACTACTGCCATGCCAATCAAATACAACCATTACATGCCTCTACGAAAGACATAGTAGGATACTTACTACATTTGCAAAAAGCAAATCTCGCTTTTTCATCTATAAAAATACACCTCGCAGCAATATCTGCTTACCTACAAACTACTCATTCATCGTCTCTATTTAGAATACCAGTTATTAAAGCATTCATGGAAGGGCTAAAAAGAATTATACCACCAAGAACACCACCAGTTCCTTCATGGAATCTTAACATCGTCTTAACAAGACTCATGGGTCCACCTTTCGAACCCATGCATTCCTGTGAAATGCAATATCTAACCTGGAAAGTCGCATTTCTCATTGCAATCACATCCCTCAGAAGAGTAAGTGAAATACAGGCATTTACCATACAAGAACCATTTATTCAAATACACAACAATAAAATAGTTCTAAGAACAAATCCAAAATTTCTGCCAAAAGTAATCTCACCATTCCATTTAAATCAAACAGTAGAATTGCCAGTGTTCTTCCCACAACCAAATTCCGTGGCTGAAAGGGCACTACATACATTAGACATCAAAAGAGCACTAATGTACTACATTGACAGAACAAAGCTAATCAGGAAAACAAAACAACTGTTCATAGCTTTTCAAAAACCACACATAGGAAATCCAATCTCTAAACAAGGCATTGCTAGATGGATAGTCAGATGTATTCAAACATGCTATCTTAAAGCCAAAAGAGAATTGCCTATTACACCAAAGGCACACTCAACCAGAAAGAAAGGTGCTACAATGGCCTTTCTAGGAAACATTCCTATGAGCGAAATATGTAAGGCTGCAACCTGGTCTACGCCTCATACGTTTACTAAACACTACTGTGTAGACGTACTAAATGCACAACAAGCAACAGTGGGCCAAGCTGTACTAAGAACATTATTCCAAACTACTTCAACTCCTACAGGCTAAACCACCGCTTTTAGGGGAGGTAACTGCTTTATAGTCTATGCCAAACATGTGTATCTGCAGCAACATATGCCATCGAACTGAAAATGTCACTTACCCAGTGTACATCTGTTCGTGGCATTAGTCGCTGCAGATTCACATGTACCCTCCCACCTCCCCGGGAAGCCTGTAGCCGTTTAGAAGTAGATCATAAATCTTAAACATCTGTACATTTGTAAATAATTATTATAAACTCTTAACGTACATACATATTCACTCCATTGCATGGGCACTATTTATAGCAAACAACTCCATCCTCACCCTCTGCGGGGAAAACAATCTAAGATGGAGTCGACGCCCATGCGCAATGGAGCCGAAGAGGGAGGAGTCCTTCGGTCCCGTGACCAAAAAAGACTTCTTCGAAGAAAAACAACTTGTAATACTCCGAGCCCAACACCAGGCAGCGGACTGTGCCAAACATGTGAATCTGCAGCGACTAATGCCACGAACAGATGTACACTGGGTAAGTGACATTTTCAATATATATATATATAAATAAATTGCAGTCTGTACACACTTCCGGGGAGGAGGAAAGGTGCATGTCAATCTACAGCACTACATGCCACAAACAGATGTCTACTGGTAAGTAACATTTTCTGTTCAATGACATGTGTAGCTGTAGATTGTTTTTCTCCGCCATCGGGTTCAGATGTGTGTTCCTCTCGCTCAGAGTTCTTGGCTCCAAACAGTCTTAAACCGGATTCTTTCTGACTTTCTATTGTCGTTGGTATTGTTTCCGAATGCGTATTCCTTAATATTTAACTGTCGGTTCCTTTTTCTTCACTCGGAATCGAGATCTTTCTAACCTTTCGGGGCAGAAAGGACTAATCAGGTCCTCCTTGGGCCCACCTCTTACACGTGGTATGAAACAATGCAGTCCTGATGGAATGTACTCATTCCGGTTTCTCCCTCTATGCCATTTGAAGTTTCCACACACCAATTAACACTAGGTGTGCAATTTGTGTCTTTCACCAGACCACAATGATCAGACCTGCGAAGCGTGTCATTCTTTTCGGTCGAAGAAGACACTTAGAGACTGAAAGGCTCGTCGAATAGAAATGGCGTCTCGACAGACAGAAGATACACCGGACATCTTTGGAGACGAACACATGCAAGAAGATGTGGAACAAGAGGGGGGGATCTTCTCCGTTCAAGATTTGGACTCTGATATGCAGTCGGACATTGAGAGTCAACCTTTACAATCAGCACAAACTGTAAGTAAAAAGCCCCCTTTCCCATCGTATAAGACAAAAGAGGTCACCGGTCTGCCACTGCCTTCCAGCCATGGTCAGAGCTGAGAAACTTATTTGGATGCCCCGCATACGAGCTTGGCACTGAAAAAAAGCCAAAGACAAGTCTTCGGCATTGACCTCCAGTAGCTCAGTTTCGGCACCGACAAAACAAAAACTGTAAGTTACTTCGGTACCGACCACTTTGGCACCAAAAAAACCACGAAGCAGCTACAATTTCGCCACCAAAAAGTTTCCATCAGAAAAAAGCTTCGGAACAGAAAAAACACCAAAAGACTCTCAGTGAATCTGGACAGTTTGTAACATCCCCTACACCACAGGTGGAACCAATTTTGGAAGTTATAGACACTAGACAGTGTCGACTTTAAATTCAGCAAGGAACAGGGGGGATTTTAACATCACCTCTGCCACCTCTAAAGAGGAAATTTACTTTTGAAGAAAGTCTTCCTTTGCACCTCAGAAGAAAAGACATCTTCTCATACTTATACATTCCACCTTTACCTACTTCTTCACAACATATTCTACCGACATCTTCCACTCATTTAGGGTTCACACCACCTAGTTCACCACCTGGTGGGTCTTAGGTCACAGGGGATGCATTAGAAGAGCAAGACCCATGGGATGAGTACATTCCGGATCCTATTACACCAAATGATCTGGATCTTTACCCAGCTTGACCCTCACCACCTGAGGGTTCTACATCATACCAACAGGTTATAGCAAGAGCAGCGGCATATCACAATGTAAATATGTACACTGATCCGATAGAGGAACATTTCCTATTTGACACCCTTGGAGCAGCCAGTTTCTTCCAATGCTCCCAGGAATGATCAGACATGCAAAATAAATATTTAAAGAGCCTCTTAGAGCAAAGATTATCACTCCCTAGAGTTGATAAAAAAAAAAGTACAAAGCTGCATCCACTGATCCTCTATATATAAAAACACAAATTCCTTCAGACTCTATTGTGGCATCTACTGTTATAGAAAGAGCTAATAGCCAGTCAACGGGAGACAAACCTCCTCCTGGCAAGGGAAGTTAAAAATTAGATACTGCTGGGAAGAGAGTGGCTGTTCAAGCAGCCAATCATTGGCCAATTACTAATGCTCAGGTTTTACTTTCCAGATATGACAGAGCTCACTGGGATGCTATGGAGGAACTTTTACAATACCTACCAGAAGAACATCGTAAATGAGGGACAAACAATATCCAATAACTCCATTAGATGTGCCCTTGATGTTGCTGATACAGCAGCACGTAGTATTAATACAAGTGTCATCATAAGACGTCATGCATGGCTTTGATGTTCAGGCTTTAAACAAGAAGTACAACAGGCAGTTTTAAATATGCCCTTCGATAAGGAGCAGTTATTTGGTTCACAAGTGGATACCACACTTGAAAAATTAAATAAGGACAATTAAACTGCCAGAGCCATGGGAGCTTTGCAAGCCAGCACACATAGGAGTAATTTTTGTCGTGCAGGGTTTAGTAGAGGATTTAGGTCATCATTCCAAGAACAGTCCACAAATCAAAATAAACCTAACTCTCAATACACCATAGGTTATTTTAGAGGATCATTTAGAGGAAACAATAATAAAGAAAGAGGAAAACCATCTACGTCTAGAGGTTCCTCATCAGTCACTAAGCAAACACAATACTAAATCACACCACTCTTGTAGGGAAAAATTACAACTCTTTTACCTCCAGTGGACTCAAATTACCACAGATCAATGGGTACTTCAAATTATCTAAAATGGTTATTTTCTGGAGCTCATGTCCACTCCACCACAAATAACCCCCTCGTACACACAAACTCTCACAAGATCATCTAACTCTTCTCAAAGAGGAAGTAAATTCTCTTCTTCTAAAAGAAGCTATACGTAGAATCAGTACCATTACAATACCCAGGAAAGAGAGTTTACTCCCTGTATTTTCTAATTCCCAAAAAAGATGGGTCTCTCAGAACAGTATTAGATCTCAGACCCTTATAGCAGTACATCCTATCAGAATATTTTCACAGGATCACTTTTCAGGATGTTATTCGCCTCATAAATTCTCTAGGATTCATCATAAACTATGTCAAATCCCATCTTCAACCTCTGCAAACACAACCATACCTAGGAGCTATCCTCAATACACAATTAGGAATAGCATTTGCCAATTTAAAAAGGATCCAGGCTTTTCAGACATGAATTGCAACATTGAAACAGAACCAAACATACACAGTAGAAACTGTTATGAAACTTTTAGGAATGATGGCATCTTGTATTGCCATAGTGCCTCATGCCAGACATCATATGAGTTCTCTTCAACAATGTCTCTCTCGTCAGTGGTCTCAGGCACAGGGTCAAATGGAAGATCTAGTGTTGTTGGACCGCCAGACTTCTCTCTCCGTACATTGGTAAAATACCACAAAATTCATAAAGGGTTGGCTCATTGTACAGGGAGTGCAGAATTATTAGGCAAATGAGTATTATGACCACATCATCCTCTTTATGCATGTTGTCTTACTCCAAGCTGTATAGGCTCGAAAGCCTACTACCAATTAAGCATATTAGGTGATGTGCATCTCTGTAATGAGAAGGGGTGTGGTCTAATGACATCAACACCCTATATCAGGTGTGCATAATTATTAGGCAACTTCCTTTCCTTTGGCAAAATGGGTCAAAAGAAGGACTTGACAGGCTCAGAAAAGTCAAAAATAGTGAGATATCTTGCAGAGGGATGCAGCACTCTTAAAATTGCAAAGCTTCTGAAGCGTGATCATCGAACAATCAAGCGTTTCATTCAAAATAGTCAACAGGGTCGCAAGAAGCGTGTGGAAAAACCAAGGCGCAAAATAACTGCCCATGAACTGAGAAAAGTCAAGCGTGCAGCTGCCACGATGCCACTTGCCACCAGTTTGGCCATATTTCAGAGCTGCAACATCACTGGAGTGCCCAAAAGCACAAGGTGTGCAATACTCAGAGACATGGCCAAGGTAAGAAAGGCTGAAAGACGACCACCACTGAACAAGACACACAAGCTGAAACGTCAAGACTGGGCCAAGAAATATCTCAAGACTGATTTTTCTAAGGTTTTATGGACTGATGAAATGAGAGTGAGTCTTGATGGGCCAGATGGATGGGCCCGTGGCTGGATTGGTAAAGGGCAGAGAGCTCCAGTCCGACTCAGACGCCAGCAAGGTGGAGGTGGAGTACTGGTTTGGGCTGGTATCATCAAAGATGAGCTTGTGGGGCCTTTTCGGGTTGAGGATGGAGTCAAGCTCAACTCCCAGTCCTACTGCCAGTTCCTGGAAGACACCTTCTTCAAGCAGTGGTACAGGAAGAAGTCTGCATCCTTCAAGAAAAACATGATTTTCATGCAGGACAATGCTCCATCACACGCGTCCAAGTACTCCACAGCGTGGCTGGCAAGAAAGGGTATAAAAGAAGGAAATCTAATGACATGGCCTCCTTGTTCACCTGATCTGAACCCCATTGAGAACCTGTGGTCCATCATCAAATGTGAGATTTACAAGGAGGGAAAACAGTACACCTCTCTGAACAGTGTCTGGGAGGCTGTGGTTGCTGCTGCACGCAATGTTGATGGTGAACAGATCAAAACACTGACAGAATCCATGGATGGCAGGCTTTTGAGTGTCCTTGCAAAGAAAGGTGGCTATATTGGTCACTGATTTGTTTTTGAATGTCAGAAATGTATATTTGTGAATGTTGAGATGTTATATTGGTTTCACTGGTAATTATAAATAATTGAAATGGGTATATATTTTTTTTTGTTAAGTTGCCTAATAATTATGCACAGTAATAGTCACCTGCACACACAGATATCCCCCTAACATAGCTAAAACTAAAAACAAACTAAAAACATTGAGTACATGGTTGTTGTTCAATAATAAAATTAATCCTCAAAAATACAACTTGCCTAATAATTCTGCACTCCCTGTAGATCCTGTGCCTCAGATTACTCTCAACAACAGATGCCTCAAACAACGGTTGGGGAGCTCACGGTCTCTTCATATAAATTACCTCGAACTGCAAGCAATATTCTTGCAATGAAAACATTCCTTCCACTATTGCAACATAAAACAGTGTTGATATGTACAGACAATATGACTGCCATATACTATCTCCAGAAATGGGGGTGGGGGCACAATCTCAACAAATGTCCCAACTATTACAATCAACATGGAAATGGGCGATTCATCACCATATTCACGTAGTGGCACAATATCTCCCAGGGACAGATAACCACTTAGCAGACCTACTAAGCAGGATGCATCAACAAACACACAAATGAGAACTCCACCCACAAGCCTTTCAACAATACTTCACAAAATGGGGAACCCTCAAATAGATCTGTTCGCAACAAACCAAAACACGAAAATGCCAAAACTTCACCTCCAGGTACCCACGCCCTCAGTCCAAGGGCAATGCTCTATGGATGAGTTGGTCAGGGATATTTGCTTACACTTTTCCCCCTACCCCACTCTTACCATTCCTAGTACGGAAGATAAAACAACCTTCCCTCACCATGATCTTTGTGGCCCTGACATGGGCACGTCAACCATGGTACACAACACGTCTGGAACTTTCGGTTGTTCCTTATCAAAAGCTTCCCAACAGACCAGATCTTCTGACCCAAAAACAGGGACAGATAAGACATCCAAATCCCAAATCACTCATCCTAGCGATATGGCTCCTGAAGTCAAAGAATTTGGGTATTTACATTTACCTCAAGAATGTATGGATATCCTTAAACAAGCACACAAACCTACCACTAGACATTGCTATGCAGCAAAATGGATACGTTTTGTTTGTTATTCTCAACAAAAAACATTGACCCTCTTCAACCAACAGTACAGGGCATTGTACATTATTTATTACAATTACAAAAGTCAAATTTAGCCTTCACATCTATTCTCTTACATTTAGCTGCTATAGCTGCATATCTGCAAAATAGACAACATATTTCCTTGTTTAGAATTTCATTTATCAAAGCATTTATGGAAGGACTAAAAAGAATAATTCCACCAAGGATTCCTCAGGCTCTATCTTGGAACTTAAACATTGTACTCACAAGACTCATGGTTCCAACATTTGAGCCGTTTCACTCCTGTCCATTTCAGTACCTTTCATGGAAAGTAGCATTCTTAATTGCTATCACCTCTCTTACTCGTGTCAGAGAGTGTCAGGTATTAACTTTAGAAGAACCTTTCTTTCAGGTTCATAAAGAAAAGATTGTACTAAGAACAAATCCAAAATTTCTTCCAAAAGTCATTTTGCAATTTCATATTAATGAAACAGTAGAATTGCCAGTTTTCTTCCCAAAACCAGAATCCGTGGCAGAAAAAGCTCTACATACTCAAGATGTCAAAATAGCTCCTATGTACTATATAGACAGGGCAAAAGATTTTAGGAAAACAGAACAACTTTTTGAGGCTTTCTCATTACCATACAAAGGAGACCCAATATCTAAAACAAACATAGCAAGATGGATAGTCAAATACATTAAAACTTGCTATACTAAAGCTAAAAGACAATTACCTGTACCACCTAGGGCACATTCCACTAGGTGCACCTATGTTCTTTTTAGGTAACATACCTATGGCATACATTTGTAAAGCAGCAACATGGTCTACAACACACACATTTACTAAACATTATTGTGTAGACGTCTATGCCAGACAACAGGCAAATGTTGGATAAGTTGTACTTAAAACACTTTTTCAAACAATTGCAACCTCTACACACTAGCCACCGCTTTATGGAGGGACTGCTTTACAGTCTATGCTCAGCATGTGTATCTACAGCTACACATGCCATTGAACGGAAAATGTTACTTACCAGTATACATCTGTTCGTGGCATGTAGTGCTGTAGACTCACATGCACCGTCCCTCCTCCCTGGAAGTGTGTACAGATTGCAATTTAATTTGTGTGTGTGTGTGTGTATATATATATATATATATATATATGTGTATACACATACACACACACTAATACGTAAATACATTGCATGGACATCTTTTATATCCTACAATATACTCTTTTCACTACCTCACTCTCCCGCTCGCGGACAAACAATCTAACAAAGGACTCTATGCCCATGCGCAGTTTTTCCGAGAGGAGGTGTCACTCGATCCTGTGACTCGAAAACTTTCTAGTTGTACTACTCCAAACCCAACACTAGATGGAGAGTTTATGCACAGCATGTGAATCTACAGCACTACATGCATGCCACAAACAGATTTCTACTGGTAAGTAACATTTTCCTTCTCCAGGAGACTCTTACCTAACAGTAGATTCATTTTGCGAGATTGATAAAGTATTCTTCTTTTGCTGTGAAAGTTTTGCGCAACCTGTTTTCTTGCATTCTGCTTGGCATATACTACTTGCCACTTTCTTTAAGTGTGGAATCACGATCCCATGCAGTGGACAGGAGCTGGGCAAACAACTAAGGGATAATTACCCTCATGTTAATCCTTCCTCTTCAGCTCTTAGGTTTTTCACTTTCAGTGCTTCAACTGCAAATATCAGAAAAAACAAAATTTGAGGTGGTGATGCATGCATAGGTACTCTGGACCTGTGTTTGTGGAATAAAGTTTACTCTGGGGAAGGGGGAGTTAAAATATTTTAAGTTGTGGCTATTTTTTCTCGGTACTAAAGTGATGGAAGGAACATTGTCGCTGAGTTGTAAAACAGAACTGTTCTAAAATTAAGCTGATGTGCCTTTTTCTGTTCAAACCAGGACGTGAGACAAAAACACAATCTGACTTCTATGGAGAGTCATTGCTTTACCAGTTTGACCAGTTTGTTTGCTCAATCTAAGTACAGAAAATGTAAAACTGATTGTCCATTGATGTCTTTCTCCTCCTTTCAAATTCTCACCAAGGCTCCTTTGAATGGTCTTTGGGTTGTTTGGTGTTCGTCTTCTCCCTCAAGCAGTGCATAGAAATTGTTCATTAAAAGTCACTGCAGAACTGATGTTTCCTCCTTTCATGACCCTAGCCAGTGCCAAACCCTTCTGCTCCTGCAATAATGTCTGTTCCTTCCAGGATCTAAGCCAGTGCCATACCTGGACTAACCACTAGGGTTTCCTCTTGCAGAAGTGTTTGGTCCTTCATTGGCCTCAGCCATTGCTATACTGAGACTGACCATAGGGTAACAATGCTACATCAGTATCTGTCTGTAAATCCCTTCCAATTGAGGCAAATCCCTGCACTGCTGATTGATCCCCTCCAACTGCAACCTCATTCTCCTTCATTCCAGAGGATCCCAAACATAATTTCTACAACAGAGCACATCAATTTTTACAAAACCAGAAACATGGTATTTCCTCTTTTTTTCTACTGTTGTGTTAGTATGACAAATGTCTTTCTTTTCAAAGGGCCTCATCCGAAACCAGACAGCCAGGTTAAGTGGACCAGATTTGCAAAGGTAGGGAACATAGCCTGGGAACCTGGAGTGGGCTGCTGTATGTTACCTTACTTGTCCGTGTTTTTTGCACAGAGAACTCCTCCCCCTTTACGTCTTTTCATACCCACAGGTAGCCCACCCTGGTGTTTACTTTGTGGTTGCATATTTGTTCTGCTGTTTCTGTCATCCTCTTGTTTTTGGATTTTTCCTTCATACAACTTAATCTATTTACTGCTGAAGATCTGTTCTCTACAAAACAGTGCATACAGCTGGGTCAGCCCCATTGCTCATGATCGAATACTTTCTTGTCACTTATTTCAATGACTTTCCTCCCTAGTTTTGTTTTTGTCCCACCCCGGGAGCATAGTTTCTTTATCATCCTTTTGTTTGATGGTATAGATACCCTGATGACTTCAGGAAGCTGTTTTGACGTTCATGTTTTAGCTCTCCATCGGAGAGCACATGACTTTTCTTGTTTTCTCTCTATCCATTCTCTTCCTGCTACTTGGCACAAACACACCCTCGTTGGTTGCTCCCCCACGTTTCTCTTTCTACATGTAGCTTCTTTTATTTTATTGCTCCCTAGGTCTCATTTCCCAGACAGCTTTTAGCTGTTGTGGACCAAACCAAAAACTTACTGTGGACTTGGGGCCTACCAGTAGCTTAGCATTGGTTGGCCTTGTCATTCTTATTTGCTTGCTTCTTATTCAGTGGCTTTCTTGCCTCTTCTGATTGTCTCAACCTTAGATCATACGCTCTTTACCTTCCTTTTAACTGGCTGACCTTCCACTACTCATGTTTAGGGAGAAACTTCTTTCTTTGGCTTTTAGCACTCCATTAGAGCACATGTAATTCTTCGCTCTCTCTCTCATGTGCTGCTTCTAACCCACCATAAGCACTATGCACTCCATGATCCTCCCTCCACTCACTTTCACTCTCATTTTCTGTTTTTCTTGTCCCTTTTCCCTGCCACGGTTTTTTATTTTTATTTTTATTTAATTCCTTCCCTGCCCTGCCCCCACATGGATTTAAGAGCGCACAATACTCCCCTGGTCCACTCCCCGTTGTTTGCCCTCACCTGTTCCACACCTGCTCCTTCATCGTTCCCCCACTCCTCGCAGTCCTTACATTTAAAAAAAAATAAATTGGAGGGCCTCACAGCTCTTATTTACTGCTGAGCTGTTTCACCATAAGAAGTGCACTTTTGTGCAAGTGATTTTTTTTTTACTTACCTCTCCAAGTAGCACCTGCTCTCTTGGTGGTAAATAAATACATAAAAGGGCCATCACATTATTTAGTAGGCACGCTTGTGTCGTTAAGCATGCTTTTGCAATGGCATGGCAACTGCTTGATGTTATTGGGCCACTTGTTTTCCTGCTGCTCTGCTGCTAAGTTAGATTTGCAGAGCGTCCTTGCATAGAATTAATTTGTTAATTTACTGTTAAATTAACAATAAAATATAACAAAAATTAAAGTCACAAGATGGCAACCAATCGTGAGCACCTATGCTCACATGCCCACAATCATTTTTCATAGAGTTTATTATACTTGGGCGAAATAATCAAAGATGGCAACCGTCTATCACCTCCCCTGTATGCCTACATGCATGAGGGCACACGTACTAGCATCTTGGATTTTTTTTTTTTTTTTTTTTACAAAGTATAAAAAAGTATTCCATAATAGCTCCTGGCTTCCGCAGGCACTTATGTGCATAAACACTGCCACTCAGAAGTGCTTCTTCTTAATCTTTTTTGAAAAGGTAACGCATCATGCTTTTTTATAAAGCTTTAAAAAAGCATGCCTAGATGGCTCCTGTATGTACACAGGGCTGCTATCTGGGGGAAAACACATTGCCAAAGCCGGTAGCACTCCTCCTCCATTTGAAAGCCAAAGCCTATTGGCTTTAGGAATCTTTTATTTCAGTCCTTCTGTCCTCAATATAAAAGCATGGTTTCTCATCAGATTCGTCTACAAAGATGGTGTTGGCACCAAAATGGTTCTTGGAAGTGAGGCTTTGCCATTAATTACTTTCTTGACACCAAGCAACTTCAAAACAGGTAATTCTTACAGATAACTTTCCTTCTTTTTCTTCACCTTTCGGTAGGTCTGTCCCCTCCTGTAGCTCATTTCCATTGTGTAGATGCCACATCTTCTTCGTCAGCTGTCCTTTCCGTATTCTCTTGAATCTACCTTTCCATTAGTTTTCTTTGGCTTTCTAACCCTGTGGACACTATCTTCCCATACAGGAAAATCTATCCGGATTGGGCTTCTCCTTTTGGACCTGGTTTGATGGGGTCCTGGAACTGGTGAAGATACATCTGGAGGATATCTGGAATGATGGGTAGGTGAAGAAGTTCAGATATGAGACCTGCAGTAATGCTCTACTTTGGCACAACAGCTACCCTGCCAAGCAGGACATTTTCTGTACTGATAAGTTCAGCCACTTCCAAGAATGTTATTCCCACAGCTGTTCAAGGTCACCCATACTAAGTGTGAGGCATTTTCGTGGGTCTTGGGGAAGGCAGAGGTTGCCAGCTGTAACCTTTGTCGGTACTGTGGTTTACTACTGTGTTGCAGGGCCACAATAATCGTGAAGTCCATGTGAATAATCAAAATGATGATACTCTTCAGGCACTTAACTCTCTCAGGAAAGAGGTGCTAATTAGCCAAAGCTAATAGCAGGAGGTGGTAGAGTTTAGAGACTGGATCATTGTGACTTAATAGTGTGGTCAGTAACCTCAATGTCCAGTCATTTTTATAAAAGGGAAAGAATAATTAGTACCAGAGGGCATTAAGACTAAGCCTGATCACTCAAATATTTGACTTCCCCTGCTCCGGTCCCACTCAGATTGACTCCGTATGAGGATGTACAACATATAGTGCTATCCGACTCCAATCTGAATCTGCTGCCACCCCGACCGAAGTTGCACCCAGCATGCAACCTTTTGGCAATCCCTCTGACTCCAGTCCCTTACCCTTACTGCACGAAAGGGGCCAGACGTTTACATAACTTATTTGACACAGATTCTGACAATGACAACTATGATGATGGAGGCGATTATGTTCTGCAGTATGAGATGGATGACTGGTATGAAGAGCTTCAAGTTGTCACTGAGACTGACACTTTGTCTGATACTGGCCTTGTGTCTCCCCATGTCCTGATACAGAGGAAATAACCTCTTTTGCAATGCCAAGGGCAGCTGAAGTAATACATCTACATTTCAGAGATGGAAGTGCAAATCAATGTTTGGATGAAGTTTTGCAACCTGGCTAGGCTCACACTGAGCCACTGTTAACATTCAATGAGGCAGTTACTGATACCTTTTTAGGCACTTATGTCAAATCTGTGTCAGAACCTCTTCAGGGCGGCCCGTCAGTAGAGAGGTTGTCTGTTGCCATTGTCCTGTGCCAGGCGACCTAGACTTCCTAACCCAGCATCCCATTCCAAAGATCGGTCAGGACCATCTGCCTCCTTGGTTGTTACTCCCATGCCCTTTGGGATATAGTAGCTTCAGTTTTACTGGCTATTCCAGGCGATCTTCGGGCATCGCTCATGCAGGCTATTCAGGAAGGTTGTGATGTGGTGAAGATTGTGATAAGCTCAGGACTAGACATGGCTAATTGCCTAGGACATGCCATGTGCACCACTGTGGCTCTCCATCGTCACACCTGGATGAGGTGCACAGATTTCTCCAGGGGGTACAGTTCTCCTTAATGAACAAACCTTTTGATGAATCTCGCCTTTTTGGGGATAAAGCAGATTCAGCTTTCTAGAGTTTTAAAGACATCAGAGCCTCAGCACGTTCCTTGGGCCTGTCTGCTCCTAAAAGGTAATTCCATCAGTGTAGGAGCCTGAGCTGACAGTGCACTGAGGTGTACTAAACAGACCTCAGTGCCAGTGCTCTTTTCTTAACACAAAGTGTGTCTTACTGTTCCACAATTGGCCCAGGGCTTTAGCACCTTTAGCACCTCTGTAAGGCCTTAGTAAATGGTACCCCTGCACCTAGGCCTGGCTACTAAAGAGGGTCCCTAAGGGTTGCAACCTATTTTGTGCCACCCTAATGGACCCACGCACAAATAGTACACAGCTTTGTATTGCAGACTGCATGTCAGGGTGCAAACACTGAGTAAAAACACAACATGGCAGACACATTGTTGTACCATGCCAAAGTCACTGCATGCTTTATATGGGAGTCACGCCTACAACAGGCCTTAAGAGCCCTAAGGCAAGGTGCTTTGTGATATCTGTGAAGACATATCTGCATGAGCAGATATGCCCCTATGATGTCTGGTTCTATTCCTAGACATTGCAAGTTACCAGGCAGCTATCGTAAAGCATGTACTGGACACTGGTCAGCACAAGTGACCCAGCTGCATGATGGCTGCTCGGAAAATAGTGGTGTTTGGTATCAAACACCTCATCTTAATAAATCCATACTGATACCAGTATTGGATTTATTATGACATGCACCCAGAGGGCATCTCAGAGGTGCCCACTGAAACCTACTAGTCTTTTAGTGTGCTGGCTGGGTGGTTTCGACCAGCCTGCCACCACAGACGAGTTTTTGACCCCCTGGAGGTGAGATCCTGGGGTCAGAAACAATGCCTGTTCTGGCAGGAGGTGTTATCACCTCTGCCTACAGGATGGTTAGTACATCCACATACCAAGGCCAGGAACTTTAGAGTCCCTGCCACTTTTGGTATGCGACCCCCCATCTTCTCCCAGACCTGGGAGAGGCAACCCCCTGCCCTGTGGCCCATTTGGCACCTGGACAGGCGGGAAAATTAGCTATGCAGAAGGTGTGTTGCATTGTCAGGCTGGATACACCACAAGGGTGGCCAGCCTGAAGTAAACATAAAATTATAACTCCACCATCGTGTGTGTGGTGGAATTAGGAATTCTGGGACAGGGTGACGCCCACTACCCAAAGGAAGTGGTCATCTAGGGGGTGTAGTGACCCCAGGGATAGTCAGCCCATTGGCTACCACCCTACACTCTCCTTAATGCACCGAAGTTGAGTATTTAGGGGACCCTGGGATAACAGTACTTAAGGTTCGCTGGACTAAAGAAGAAGAAGAACCCAAAGAGCTGCTAACAGGAAGAACTGAGGAGCAGCAACTGACTTGGCCGCAACCTTGCCGGCCTGCCTGCTGTCCTCCACAGTTGGGCCAAAGAAGATTCGTCCGGCAGCTGTTCTGCCTCCAGAAACCTGGAGGACTGCCAGCACGTTGAGAAGTAACCAGGATCTCTCATGGCGTATCAGAGCTGCTTCCCTGCACCCTGCGGGCACCAAAGAAGACTGACGAGGACTCCGGATTGCCAAAACCCGACACCAGACAGCACCACTGCATCTTTGCCCCGCAGCCCGAGTTGAAGTGGGCCAACAGTGCCAGCATGGTTCCTAGTGCCTCCAGAGCAAAAGCCCACCTTGGGTTTGCCAGCAGTGGACTTCCCAATGCTGCCCGCAGCCTCTTTGTGCAGGCCCCTCTACGATGGCGACGAAAACCTAATGCCTCAAGACACCTCTGCATCTGCCCCCCCTCACCCAAGGAAAAGAGGACCAAAGGTGTCCCTACTTCCCCGAGCATCATGAGAGCTGAGCCCCACTGTTGCTTCGGGCAAACTGTCTCCCCAATCCTGCTTGCAGCCTGTTTCAAACCACACTGATCTCTATTGATGTGAATGGGACACCCGACACCGTATCACACCTCTGCACCTGGATGCCCCAGAGCCTCCAGAGGTGATCTCTTGGTGTGGCCTTGGACCTTGCCCCATACTCCCTTTAAGTCCCAGGAAACAGTCCCGATGTTGCTGTTAAGTGCCCAAATGCAATGCATGTTTTTCCCCATAGGCTAACATTACAATCCAGAAGTTGCACTATATCAACTTTTGAAACGTATAAAAGTGTATATCTTGAAAAGTACTTACGTGATGATCTTGGTATCCAAATTCATATAAAAATAAGTGTTATTTTTATAACTTGGTATCAGATTTCTTTGAGTGTGTGTCTTGCTTACTGGCTCTGTGTGTGGATAAATGCTTAACACTGTCCTCTAATAAGCCTAATTGCTCACCCACACTAGCACGAAAGAGGGCTTTTAGGGTTATATTAACCTCTGTCAGCCAATAATGGCCACCCTGGAATGTCTGCATAGTGTCCCCATACCTTGGTACACTACATCAAAAGCCAACTTCCTACAAACAACAGTTTCAACCTCTTTATGGCTACGGTAGAGAGTTCTGTGTCCGTCAAATCCAGGCTTCGTCTCCAGCACACCAGATTTTTCAGCCATTTGGCAGCCAAGGCTGCTGCTCCAAGAGGCTGTTATGACAGCAGAGACAATATTCAGCTCATTCCCCCCTCCCCTCCAGTGGCAGCAACCAACAAACCCTCTTTAGTGTGTCCATGGCATTACACAACCACCCTGTTGGTAGGCAGGATCAATATGTTTGAAGCATGTGTATGGCTGTAGATAAACATGCTGTGCATACTCCTGCCATCTAGTGTTGGGCCTGGATGTGTGCAAGTTGTTTTTCTTCCAAGAAGTCTTCTGTGTCACAAGGTACTGTGACTCCTCTTTGTAATAAGGCACATGGTTATCAACTCTATTGTGAGATTGGTTTCTTTCCGCTGTCGAGTTTGGATGTGTGCCCCTGTGCTCCGGGTCGACACGGTTGAGGTGCTCTTTTTGGCCCGAGCAGTTCCTTCCCTCCATCAGTATTGTACTTTGATTGCATCTCCCTTACTCAGTCTCCGGTTGACGTTCGATTACTACGCTCGAGCGGAGTCCGAGTCGACCGTGGCCCCTGCTGGGGCTTGCCTGTGGGGCCAACGGGCATGGTCTCCTCTCAGTCACGTCTCTCCACCATGCTTCGATGGTGATGGAATAGACTCCATTCTACACCCCAGACCTTTTTGGTTCCGAGGACATTGAGGAGGAAGATCATCCACAACTTTCCGCTACAGATGAAGAGGCTTTCTCCCCTCAAGAATGTTGTGGCTCCCACCTTGAGATCGAGGCCATTCTGCCAGCCCAGCAGTTTGAGTATGGCACCCCATATCCCCAACAACACCATCTACCCAAGCAGCCTACAGCTAAAGGGCATTCAGCCACTCTGGAACTCCAGAGTCAGGCTTTCAAGCCTCCATGACCTTCGGGCCATGGCTGGCACTGACAAATCTCTTCGGTTGCCCAGTCTAACTCTGGCTCAGCACCAAAAAAGCCATCCAGACTGAACGCTTTGGCGCTGGCTACACCAGCACGGAGCTGACCCTTGGCACCAACCTCAGCCTTCTTGGCACTGACCAGAACTTCAGCATCGAAACTGAAGATACCTTGGAGCTGAGACCTCAGGGTATGCCAGCAAGTCCAATACTGGTGCAGTTGAGCTGATTCTCCATAAGTTCCAGGAGGATATTGACTCATGGCAGAAACAGCTGTTCATTCACCCCCACATGGACTGCACCATAGCCCACCTTTGTGACCCTGCTGCTCCACCCTCAAAATATTAGCTGTCCTTCGAGGAAGGCTTGGCCATTCCAGTTCTGGCAAAACAACACAAAAATGTGGATAAGGCTACCAGCCTCTTACGCCATGAACAATCATCCCCACACCCTGTTCCTGAGCCTTAACCTTTCCTGCCTGCTTCTCCAGGGGACTCTCTTGACATTGCACATTAGAGGTCTCCACGTGCTGACATCGGTGGCTGTGTGGGTGTGGGGTGGGGTTGGGGGCATTTTGATACTCCACCACAATATGACCCATAGGACCTGTATGATGTAGACCCACCAGGGGGGAAAAGGCCCCTGACCTTAACCCCGCCCACCCCTCCACTCTGGGTGATTCCATGTCTTATCAGAAACTCATAGGTAGGGTTGCCTCCTTTCATAAAGTAGAACTCCACACTTAACCATTTGAGGAGAATGCAGTCAGCTCCCACCGACCCTCTCGTGGTCACTGCTGTCTGTGAGTGAGCCAGCTCCCAAGCCAGCAGGAATGCCCTGCCACCAGAAAAAGAAAATAAATGCTTAGATGTGGCAGGGAAAAGAGTGGTTGTGCAATCAGCCAACCAGTGGCGTATAGCTAATTCTGTCAGCCTTCCAGCCAGATATGATCGTGTCCACTGGGACGAAATGGAGGAGGTCCTCAAATAACTCCCAGAAGAGTATTGCAAAAGGGGACACCACTTTGTTTCAGAAGGAAAGCTCATATCCAACACCTTCATTCTCTGTGTTCAAGATGCAGCAGACTCCGTTGTCAGGGGGTAAATTCTTGTGTTGTAATACGCAGACACATCTGGCTCCGTATTTCTGGATTTAAGCCGGAGGATCAGCAGAACCTTGTTGAGCATGCCCTTTGATAGAGAGCATTTCTTTGGTCCATATGTGGACCAAACCTTTCAGAAGATCAAAAGAGATATGGAAACAGCCAAAGTGATGGGGCTACTTCAAAAGCCTGTTCCCTGTGACTCGTTTCACCGTACCTCTTACTGTAGAGCAGAGGTCTTCAAACTGGGGGACGGGCCCCCCTAGGGGGGCCTGAAGTGATCCCAGGGGGGCCCCAGACTCTGGCCAAAATAAATATTATACAGATAACAGGCCTTTGTTTTAAGCAGAAGCATGTTATTGCAGTTTTAAAAAGGTAACAGTACTTAACTGCAATGTTTAAATAGGTTTAGACATATTTAAACATTGCCATGTTTAGAAAATAATGGTGACAAATTCTGAGGGGGGCCCAATGATTTTTATTTTTCAACTGGGGGGGCGCGGCATTAAAAAGTTTGGAGACCTCTGCTGTAGAGGCTCAAATACTTCCTCCCTGAAGCCTCCATGCCCTTTCAGCAAACCCAGGGCCAGCAGTTCTTCCCCACATTATTTTAGAGGGTCTTATAAGGGAAACCATTCTAGAGGCAAGGGTAACTCCCCGAAAAGAGCTCCACTCACTACCAAGCCCTGACTTGCCCCTTCTTCCCCACGACCATGCAACACCACAAGGCTTCTTTCCCACATTTCAAACTGTCACCTCAGACTAGCGGGTGCTGGATATTATGCAACATGTTTATTGGCTGGAGCTCACTGCCACACATTCCACCTTGCAAGCACAGACTCTCACCAGAGAGCAGATTACTTAAAGAGGAGGTCAAATTGCTCCTCCTCAAATGCACTATAGAACCTGTCCCCTGCCATCAGCAGGGCATGGAAGTGTACTGACTGTACTTCCTAATACCCAGAAAAGACAGGTCCTTCTGGCCCATTCTTCACCTCAGGCCCCTAAACGAATAGATCCTGTCAGAGCATTTCCATGTGGTTACCCTTCAGGTTGTCATTCTGCTTCTCCTGCAAGGAGACTTAATGGCTGCGCTCGACCTTAAGGATGCCTATTTCCACATGCCAATATATCAGGCTCATCGCTGGTATCTCAGGTTTGTGGTTAGTGGAAGGCATTACCAATTCAAAATGCTCCCATGTGGGGTCACTACTGCACCTTGGGTTTTACTAGGAGCCTTGCGGCGATGGCCGCACACCTGCGCAGACAGGCGTCCAAGTGTTCTCTTATCTGGACGACCAACTGATCAAAAGTGCCACCCACCAGCAGTGCCTCTCACAGGTCACAATCAACTACCTTCATCGCCTAGGGTTTACAGTTAGCACCACAGAATCCCAACCCCACCTAGGGGCTACTCTCAACTTGGAGGTTGGCATAGCATATCCAAATCCTGCAAGGATCCAGTTCTTTCACTTCCAGCTAAATCAGCAACTTAGTTATGCGCTGTAGGAAGTTGGCTCTGCATGTTCTATTTCAAAGTAAGAAATAGCATGCACAGAGTCCAAGGGTTCCCCTTAGAGGTAAGATAGTGGCAAAAAGAGATCATTCTAATGCTCTATTTTGTGGTTGTATGGTCGAGCAGTAGGCTTATCAGAGGGTAGTGTTAAGCATTTGTTGTACACACACAGGCAATAAATGAGGAACACACACTCAGACAATTCCAGGCCAATAGGTTTTTGTATAGAAAAATATATTTTCTTAGTTTATTTTAAGAACCACAGGTTCAAGATTTACAAGTAATGCTTTAAATGAAAGGTATTTCACTGAGGAACTTTAGGAACTTTGAATTAGCAAAATAGCATATACAGTTTTCACATAAATGACATATAGCTATTTTAAAACTAGACAGTGCAATTTTCAACAGTTCCTGGGGGAGGTAAGTGTTTGTTAGTTTTTGGCAGGTAAGTAAACCACCTACGGGGTTCAGGTTTGGGTCCAAGGTAGCCCACCGTTGGGGGTTCAGAGCAACCCCAAAGTTACCACACCAGCAGCTCAGGGCCGGTCAAGTGCAGAGGTCAAAGTGTTGCCCAAAATGCATAGGCTTCAATGGAGAAGGGGGTGCCCCAGTTCCAGTCTGCCAGCAGGTAAGTACCCGCGTCTTCGGAGGGCAGACCAGGAGGGTTTTGTAGGGCACCGGGGGGGACACAAGTCAGCACAAAAAGTACACCCTCAGCGGCACGGGGGGTGGGTGCAGTGTGCCAACAGGCGTCGGGTTTGCAATAGGTTTCAATGGGAGACCAAGCGGTCTCTTCAGCGATGCAGGCAAGGGGGGGGGCTCCTCAGGGTAGCCACCACCTGGGCAAGGGAGAGGACCACCTGGGGGTCGGATCCTTCAGGTCCTGGGGGCTGCGGGTGTAGTGTCTTTACCAGGCGTCGGGTCTTTGAAGCAGGCAGTCGCGGTCAGGGGGAGCCTTGGGATTCCCTCTGCAGGCGTCGCTGTGGGGACTCAGTGGGGTCAACTCTGGTTAGTCACGGTCTCGTAGTCGCCGGGGAGTCCTCCCTGTGGTGTTTGTTCTCCACAAGTCGAGCCCGGGGCGTCGGGTGAAGAGTGCAAAGTCTCACGCTTCCGGCGGGAAACGTGTGTTGTTTCAAAGTTGCTTCTTTGTTGCAAAGTTGCAGTCTAAAAGTCAGAGCCACCTCAGCTCAGGACACTTTAGGGGCTGTCCTGACTGGCCAGTGACTCCTCCTTGTTTTTCTCATTATCTCCTCCGGCTTTGCCGCCAAAAGTGGGGCCGAGGCCGGAGGGGGCGGGCAACTCCACTAGCTGGAGTGCCCTTGGGTGCTGTAACAAAGGGGGTGAGCCTTTGAGGCTCACTGCCAGGTGTTACGGTTCCTGCAGGGGGAGGTGAGAAGCACCTCCACCCAGTACAGGCTTTGTTACTAGCCACAGAGTGACAAAGGCACTCTCCCATGTGGCCAGCAACATGTCTGGTGTGTGGCAGGCTGCTAAAACTTGTCAGCCTACACGGGTAGTCGGTTAAGGTTTCAGGGGGCACCTTTAGGGTGCCCTCTGGGGTGTGTGTTACAATAAAATGTACACTGGCATCAGTGTGCGTTTATTGTGCTGAGAAGTTTGATACCAAACTTCCCAGTTTTCAGTGTAGCCATTATGGTGCTGTGGAGTTCGTGCATGACAGACTCCCAGACCATATACTCTTATGGCTTCCCTGCACTTACAATGTCTAAGGTTTTGCTTAGACGCTGTAGGGGCATAGTGCTCATGCACTTATGCCCTCACCTATGGTATAGTGCACCCTGCCTTAGGGCTGTAAGGCCTGCTAGAGGGGTGACTTATCTATACCTGTAGGCAGTGTGAGGTTGGCATGGCACCTTGAGGGGAGTGCCATGTCGACTTAGTCTTTTTATCCCCACTAGCACACACAAGCTGGCAAGCAGTGTGTCTGTGCTGAGTGAGGGTTCCCCAGGGTGGCATAAGACATGCTGCAGCCCTTAGAGACCTTCCCTGGCATCAGGGCCCTTGGTACCAGGGGTACCAGTTACAAGGGACTTACCTGGATGCCAGGGTGTGCCAATTGTGGAAACAAAAGTACAGGTTAGGGAAAGAACACTGGTGCTGGGGCCTGGTTAGCAGGCCTCAGCACACTTTCAAATCATAACTTGGCATCAGCAAGGCAAAAAGTCAGGGGGTAACCATGCCAAGGAGGCATTTCCTTACATGCGCCTCCTAGGCTTGATGGCCTGCTGCATTCCCAGGGTACTTTTTGCCAATCTTCACATGCAGGAAGGCCTAGAGCAACAGTGGTCTCCAGCAGAGGGTCATTGGAATGATCTAGTGTTGATTGGCCACCGCACTTATCGCTCTGTGCAGGTGTTGAACACCAACAACCTGTTGCAGGAGCGGCCTTTCCTTGACCCAGATCTGCAAATATTTGTTACAGTGGACGCCTCACTTACGGGTTGTGGCGCACACTTAAAACATCTTACTGTCCAGAGTCAGTGGGAAGCCAAGTATCAGGTCATCCACATCAACTACCTGGTACTTCTAGTTATACACTTAGCATTGAAGACTTTCCTACCTCATCTGACAGGCAAGGTTGTACTTATCCAGTTGGATACCATGACAGCTATGTAATACCTGCAGAAACAAAGTGGTTGGTGGGGGGGAGGGGCGCTCGCTCTCCACAACTGTCTCACCTGCCCCAGAGCTTTTGCCGTTGGGCTCTCCACCACACAATTAATTTGCTAGCAGAGTATTTTGCAGGGATGGATGATTTTGCAGACCTCAGCAGGATGAGGCAACATGTCCCTGAGGGGAAACTCCACCCGTACGTCCTCCTCTGCTACTTTCACAGGTGGGAATTCCCACCGACAGACCAGTTCACAGCAGCAGAAAGCGCCAAATGCCAACATTTTGTCTCCAGATTCCCGCACTCACAGTCCAACTGCAATACACTGTGGATAAACTGGTCAGGGATATTTGCCTATGCTTTTTCTCCTCTCCCTCTTCCTTCCTTTGTGGTTTGGAAGCTTCAGCAGATGTCACTCATGCTTGTCCTGGTGGCACACTAACGGGCACACCAGCCCAAGTACACGACTCAGCTCAAACTCTCTGCTTCTGCAAAAAAGGCTCCAAACAATCTAGACCTTCTCACACAGAACCCTGGAGAAATCAGGCACCAAGGTGCTTAATCTTGCGATCTGACCCATGAAGTCTTAGAATTTGGATTCTTTAATCTTCCACCTGAATGCATGAGAATACTCCATGAAGCACACAGACCTACCACCTGCACCTGCTATGCAGCCAAGTGGAAATGATTTGCGTACTGCTGTTACTCAAAGGATATTTATCCTTTGAAAGCCACAACACATTGTCTGTTCTTATTTTACTTGCAGGCTTCTGGTCAAGCCCTTATCTCCATACAATTACACCTGGTCGCCATTGCTGCGTACCTTCAGAATAGATAACACATCTTTCTCTTCAGGATATTGGTGTAGGAAGCTGGCTCTATATACTATCTCAAAGTGAGAGATAGTGTGCACAGAGTCCAGGGGTTCCCCAAGAGTCTTGACAGAGGCAATAATAGATAATACTAATGTTCTATTTGTGGTAGTGTGGTCGAGCAGTTAGGCTTATCAGAGGGTAGTGTTAAGCATTTGTTGTACACACACAATCAATCAATCAATCAGTGTATTTGTAAAGCGCGCTACCACCTGGGAGGGTCTCAAGGCTCTGAGGGGTGGGGAGGGTGCTGCTACTGCTCAAATAGCCAGGTCTTGAGCCGCTTTCTGAAAGTCAGCAGGTCTTCCGTCTGTTGTAGGGGCACGGAAAGGTTGTTCCAGGTCTTGGCGGCGAGGTGGGAGAAGGATCTGCCTCTGGTAGTCGCTCTTCGGATGCGGGGGGCGGTGGCGGGGGCGAGGTCGGCTGAGCGGAGTTGGCGGGAAGGGGGGTAGAAGTTGAGTTGTCTGTTGAGGTAGGCTGGGCCGGTGTTGCGGAGCGCCTTGTCTGCGTGGGTGAGGAGCTTGAAGGTTATCCTTTTGTTGACGGGGAGGCAGTGTAGGTTTCTCAGAAGGGGAGTGATGTGGCTGTGGCGGTGGGCATCGAGGATCAGGCGTGCGGAGGCGAGTTGTATGCGTTGCAGTCATTTAAGGAGTTTGGCCGGGGCTCCTGTGTAGAGGGCGTTTCCGTAGTCAAGTTTGCTGCTGACGAGGGCTTGGGTGACTGTTCTTTTTATATCTGTGGGGATCCATCTGTAGATCTTGCGGAGCATGCGGAGGGTGTTGAAGCAGGATGAGGAGACGACGCCGACTTGCTCGGTCATGGAGAGTGTTGAGTCAAGGATGACGCCCAGGTTGCGTGCTTGGTTGGTGGGTGTTAGGGGTGCTTCTAGAGTGGTCGGCCACCAGCAGTCGTCCCAGGCTGAGGGGTTGGTGCCGAGGATGAGGACCTCTGTCACACACAGACAATAAGTGAAAACACACACTCAATGACAACTCCATGCCAATAGGTTTTTATATAGAAAAATATTATTTTCTTAATTAATTTTAGAACCACAAGATTCACATTGCAAGTAAGTACATTAAATGTAAGGTACTTTGTATAGGTATAGCTAGGGCTTTGAACCAAAACAGTAATGCACATAGTTTGTCATAAAATGGCAATAAGCTATTTTAAAAGTGGACACAGTGCAAAATTCAACAGTTCCCGGGTGAGGCAAGTACAGTTAGGATAATGAGGTAAGTAAAGCACTTACAAGTTCAGTCTCCAGGGCATAGGTAGCCCACCGTTGGGAGTTCAAGTCAACCCTGAACACCCAGCACCAGCAACACCGGGCCGGTCAGGTACAGAGGTCAAAGAGGAGCCAAAATAAGATGGGTGCCTATGGAGACGGGGTGCTCTGGTTCCAGTCTGCTGGCAGGTGAGTACTTGCGCCCTCGGGGAGCAGACCGGGGGGGGTTTAGTAGAGCACTGAGAGGGTCCCAAGTAGGCACACAAAGCACACCCTCAGCGGCACAGGAGTGGCTGGGTGCAGTGGGCAAATAGGACGTCGGGTTTGTAATAGGTTTCAATGGAGGGACTCGGGGATCACTGAGACATTGGAGGCAGGGCACAGGGGGGCTTCTCGGGCGAGCCACTGACTGAGCAAGGGGGAGGGCCGCCTGCTGGTCACTGCTGCACCCTGTTCTTCAGGGCCTAGAGGCTGCGGGTGCTGTGCTTCTTCCAGGCATCGGGTTTCTTCGTCCTGGGCAATCACGGTCAGGGGGGTCCTCGGGGTTCCCTCTGCAGGCATCTTCGGGGGGGGTGGGTGCAGAGATGTTAGCCCAGGGAGGACACGTCATCAGAGTCACCTGGGGATCCTCTCTGGGTCATTGGTTTCTCTGGACACTGGCCAGGGGTGTTGGTGCAGAGTGGTGGGAACTCAAGCTTCTGGAGTGAGGTGAGAGTCCCTTTAAAGATGGTTTCTTCTTGCTTGGTTGAACAGGTCCACAGTAGTTTCTTGGTCCTTTGTGGTTGCAAGGCAGTCCTCTGAGTCGGCAGAGGTCGCTGCTCCCGCAGGATGCGTTGCTGCTGCAGGTTCTCTGAAGTTGGAGACAGGCTGGTAGGGCTGGGGCCAAAGCAGTTGTCGTCTTCCTCCTTCTCTGATGGGCTTTTCAGCTAAGCAGTCCTTCTTCTTTGTAGGTCATCAGGAATCTGATTTCCTGGGTTCAGGGTCACTCCTAAATACAACATTTAGGGGTGTGTTAGGACTGGAGGGTAGTAGCCAATGGCTTCTGTTCCTGAGGGTGGGTACACCCTACTTGTGCCTCCTCCCTTAGGGAAAGGGGGCACATCCCTATTCCTGTTGGGCTAAATCCTCCAAAACCAGATGGAGGATTTTCTAAGGACGGAGTCACTTCAGCTCGGGTCACTTTAGGGGTGGACCTGGTTGAGGGGGTGACTCCTCCTTGTTTTTCTCCTTATCTCCCCTGACTTGCCGTCAAAAGTGGGGGCTGTGTCTGGGGGCTGGCATCTCCACTAGCTGGAGTGCCCTGGGGCACTGTGAAACCAGGCTTGAGCCTTTGAGGCTCACCGCCAGGTGTCGCAGTTCCTGCAGGGGGAGGTGTGAAGCACCTCCACCCAGGACAGGCTTTGTTCCTGGCCACAGAGTGCACAAAGGCACTCACCTCATGTGGCCAGAAACTGGTCTGGAAGTGTCAGGCTGGCAGAGACCGGTCAGCCTAGCGCTAGCAGTTGGGTTGGCATGCAGGGGGCATCTCTAAGATGACCTCTGTTATAATTTCTCAATAAATCCCACACTGGCATCAGTGTGGATTTATTGTGCTGAGAAGTTTGATACCAAACTTCCCATTATTCAGTGTAGCCATTATGGAACTGTGGAGTTCGTGTTTGACAACTCCCAGCCCATATGCTCTCTATGGCTACCCTGCACTTACAATGTCTAAAAATTGGCTTAGACACTGTAGGGGCATAGTGCTCATGCAGCTATGCCCTCAACTGTGGTATAGTGCACCTTGCCGTAGGGCTGTAAGGCCTGCTAGAGGGGTGACTTACCTATGCCACAGGCAGTGAGTTGTGGGCATAGCACTCTGAGGGGAGTGCCATGTCGACTTAGTCTTTTTCTCCCCACCAGCACACACAAGCTGTGAGGCTGTGTGCATGTGCTGAGGTGTCCCCAGGGTGGCATAATACATGCTGCAGCCCTTAGAGACCTTCCCTTGCCACAGGGCCCTTGGTACCAGGGGTACCTTTTGCAAGCGACTTATGTGTGCCAGGGCTATGCCAATTGTGGAGACAATATTTACAGTTTTAGGGAAAGAACACTGGTGCTGGGACCTGGTTAGTAGGGTCCCAGCACACTTTCAATCAAAGCTGGCAACAACAAAAGGCAAAACGTTAGGGGGTAACCATGCCAACAGTGACATTTTCCTACAACTGGTCACTAAAGGTTTTAAAGCTTTCATGGAGAGTCTTAAAAGAGCCATTCCTCCACGGATCCCATCGTCACCCTCATGAAATTTCAACATTCTACTCTCAGAACTCACGGCCCTCCTTTTGAAGCCTTCCATTTCCTCCACCTTCAGTTTCTCTCTTGAAAGGTGGCATTTCTGGTTGCTGTCACCTCACTGAGGCGTGTCAGTGAGCTTCAGGCATTAACCATGACACAACCTTTCTTCCAAGTACATAGGGATAGGGTTGTCCAGCACACCACCCCAAATTTCTCCCTGAAGTAGTATTTCACTTCCACTTTAATCCATTGATGTTTCAGTTTTTTCCCGCAACCTGATTAAGTTGCAGAACAAGCTCTCCATACTTTCGATGTAAAACAAACCCTCATGTACTATGTTGATAGAACCAGGCCACAGTAAGACGCAACAGGTTTTTGTTGATTTTCTTCAAACCCCATAACGTTAAGGTTCTATCCAATTCAGGCGCTGCCAGATGGATAACTAAAAGCATTCAGACACGCTTAGCTAAAACTAAAAGGACCTCCTCCTAGAGTACTCTCTACTTGAAAGAAAGGAGGCTCTATAGCCTTTTTTGGGAACATCCTTATAGCTGATATATTTAAGGCAGCTACCTAGTCCATAGCACATACTTTTACAAAAATTACTATGTGGATGTCCTAGCCTGCCAACTAGCTAATGTTGGAGAAGATTGAAAGAGTTTACGGGAAACTGTCTGACCAACACCCACTAAGTAGTCACCGCTTTTTGGGAGGACTTCTTTACAGTATTTGCATAGCATGTGTATCTACAGCCACGCATGCCTCAAACGGAAAATGTTACTTAACCTGTAAGCATTTGTTTGTGGTATGTAGTGCTGTAGATTAACATTCATCCATATATATATGTATGTATATATATGTATGTATATATATATATATACATATATATATATGTTCGATGGCATGTGTAGCTGCAGATACACATGCTGTGCATATCCCGCCATCTAGTGTTGGGCTCTGAGTGTTACAAGTTGTTTTTCTTTGAAGAAGTCTTTTCGAGTCACAGGACCGAGTGACTCCTCCCTTTCGGCTCCATTGCGCATGGGCGTCGACTCCATCTTAGATTGTTTTCTTTCCGCCATCGGGTTCCGACGTGTTCCTCTTCACTCCATATTTCGAATCGGGAAACTTTGAAAAGAATCAAAAAAAATTCGGTATTGTTTACGTTCGGTACCGGTTTAGTTTTATCGTATCGGCACCGGCATCAAGACCGCTTCGGTGGCCCTTCGGGGCTTCCGCTCTTCATCAAGGCCTGGTTGGCCAGACCACACCCGTCTTCGAACACTAATGGACCGGACCCCCTTCCGTTTCTGTCCTAAGTGTCACGCCAAGTATCCTTATACAGACCAGCAATGGGTCTGTAACCTGTGTTTGTCGCCCGAACACAGAGAGGATACTTGTGAAGCTTGCCGAGCGTTTCGATCCAAGAAGACCTTAAGGGATCGACGCGCAAGACGACTACAGATGGCGTCGAAGCCGAAACCACATCTCGACGTCGAGGAAGAGATTGCCGAAGACTTCCGACTCCGGTCGAGAATCCGGCACCGAAAAAATTCGCCATCCAGTCGGGCAAGCCTCGAAAGAGCTTATCGGAACTGAAAAAGACAATTTCGATGGGAATTTCGGTACTGAAAAAAAACGGCTTCGGAGCTGAAACGTTCTTCCTACACTGAAGAGCAAGGGCTTTCTATGCAGCTCAAAGAAAGGCGCAGATTTGAGCAGGAACTGGATTTAGAAGAACATGACCAAACACAGCAAAGGTTAGAAATCCAGAAGGACACAGGGAAGATACAAACCATCCCTCCACTCAAATCAAAAAGAAAACTGGCTGAGATGCAACCGAAAGCCAAAGTGGTTAGAGAAAAGTCACCACCACCCCATTTCTCACCACAAACATCCCCACTGCAATCACCACAATTGTCACCAGTGGGTACACCGATGGCGCAGTCACCCACACATACTGGGATGATTCAAGATGATGCGGATCCCTGGGATCTATGCGACCCACCTATATCGGACAAAAGCCCAGAGTGTTATCCAACCAAGCCTTCACCACCAGAGGACAGTACATCATACACGCAGGTACTAGCCAGAGCAGCTACGTTCCACAACGTAACAATGCACTTGGAACCGGTGGAGGATGACTTCCTGTTCAACACTCTGGCATCTACGCATGCATCCTACCAAAGTTTACCAATGTTACCGGGCATGCTTAAACGCGCACAACAGATCTTCCAAGAACCTGTAAAAGGGAAAGCCATCACGCCAAGGGTTGAAAAGAAATATAAACGTCAGACCCAGTGTTTATTACTCAACTGCTCCCTCTGGACTCAGTGGTTGTGGGGGCTGCAAGAAAAAGGGCAAATTCCCAATCATCAGGGGATGCGCCACCCCCTGATAAGGAGAGTTGAAAATTTGACAAGGCAGGGAATAGAGTGGCATCGCAAGCAGCCAATCAGTGGCGAATTGCCAACTCACGGGCCCTACTTGCCCGCTACGATAGGGCGCACTGGGACGAAATGCAAGACATCATCCAGCATTTGCCCAAATAACACCAAAAACTTGCCCAACAAGTGGTCGAAGAAGGACATGCCATATCAAATAACCAAATCCGGTCTGCCCTAGACTCTGCTGATACAGCAGCATGGACTGTCAACACAGCAGTAACTATTCGAAGGCATGCATAGCTGCGAAGTTCTGGATTTAAGCCAGAAATACAACAAGCGGTATTGAATATGCTGTTTAATCAACATCAGCTATTTGGTCCGGAAGTGGATACCGCAATCGAGAAAATGAAAAAAGATACGGACACGGCCAAAGCCATGGGCGCGCTCTACTCCTCACAGTACAGAGGAACATTTAGGAAACCACAGGTTCGATGGCATCTGTCGCTGTAGATACACATGGTCTGCATTAGCTCGCCATCTGGTGTTGGGTCGGAGTGTTACAAGTTGTTTTTCTTCGAAGAAGTGTTTTCGAGTCACTGGACCGAGTGGCTCCTCCTTCTGTGCTCATTGCGCATGGGCGTCGACTCCATCTTCGATTGTTTTCTTTCCGCCATCGGGTTCGGACGTGTTCCTGTCGCTCCGAGTTTCGGAACGGAAAGATAGCTGAAAACGGAAGATTTTCGACGGTATCGTTGCGATCCGGTTCGAGATAAACACATACGACAACGCATTGAACATCGAAGCGCTTCGGTGCCCTTCGGGGTAGATTTCGGCACACCGTCGGGGCCTAGTCGGCCCGACCGCGTGGAGAACAACGCCGATGGAACGGACCCCGTTTCGATTCTGCCCTGAATGCCACAACAAATATCCTTATACGGACCAACACTCGGTCTGTAACCTGTGCCTGTCACCCGAGCACAGCGAAGAATCCTGTGAGGCCTGTCGGGCGTTCCGGTCCCGAAAAACTCTGCGCGACCGTCGAGCGAGAAGACTGCAGATGGCGTCCACGCCAAAAGAGCATCGACAGTTCGAGACAGAAGAGGAACAGGAGGAATCCTTTTCCATCCAGGATTCAGACTCCGACGAACTCGACCATCCAAAAACAGTGAGTAAGACGTCGAGATCAGAAATTAAAAAAGGCAAAAAGGCCCAGGGGACGCCACTGCCAACCGGCCATGGCTCAACCCAAATTCACAGTGACCAACAATCGGCACCGAAAAAGGCCCATTCAGTGTCGAGATCGTCCGACTCCGGTTGAGACACCGGCACGCAGCCTCCTCGGGACCGAGAGAGTGCTAAAGAGAAGCATCGACACCGAGAGTTCGGTGTCGACACGGATCGACGCCGAGACAGTGGCGCCGAAGATCATAGAGGCCAAGATTTTTCGGCACAAAAGAAGAGGAAGGTTACCTCGGAGCCGAAAAAACAAACAACAGGGTTTTCGGAGCCGAAAAAAGCACCAACAGACCCAGTTTCAGGCTCCTATACTGAAGAACTTTCTATGTCTTCACAAATGAAAAGACACAGATTCGAACAGGAACTGCAATCCACTGAAGTGGATCACACGCAGAAGCGTATCTTTATTCAGCAGGGGACAGGGAAGATCAGTACCCTTCCACCTGTCAAAAGAAAGAGAACACTTCAGTTTGTAGCACGAGAGGCTCCTCAGCAACAAACAGCAAAGACGGTAACACCTCCTCCCTCGCCTCCACCTGTAACTCCGGCTTCACCAACTTACACCCCGTCACATTCGCCAGCTCACACCGCCATGAGCCACGACGACCAAGATCAAGACGCATGGGACTTGTACGATGCACCAGTTTCTGATAACAGCCCAGACACATACCCAACTAGGCCATCACCACCTGAGGACAGCACAGCCTATTCACAAGTGGTGGCTAGAGCAGCTCAGTTCCATAATGTGGAACTACACTCTGAACAAGTAGAGGATGACTTTTTATTTAACACCCTCTCCTCCACCCACAGCTCCTACCAAAGCCTGCCTATGCTCCCAGGCATGCTTCGCCATGCAAAGGAGATCTTCAAAGAGCCAGTCAAAAGCAGGGCAGTAACGCCTAGAGTGGACAAAAAATATAAGGCGCCTCCTACGGACCCTGTATTCGTCACCTCTCAGCTGCCACCAGATTCTGTGGTGGTAGGGGCTGCCAGAAAACGGGCAAATTCACACACTTCTGGGGATGCACCTCCCCCAGATAAAGAAAGCAGAAAGTTTGATGCAGCCGGGAAGAGGGTCGCTGTCCAGGCAGCAAACCAGTGGCGCATCGCAAACTCACAAGCGCTGCTAGCGCGATACGACAGAGCCCACTGGGATGAGATGCAGCATCTCATTGAACATCTCCCAAAAGATCTACAAAAAAGAGCAAAACAGGTTGTTGAAGAAGGTCAAAACATTTCCAACAATCAAATACGCTCCTCTATGGATGCAGCAGACACAGCCGCAAGGACCATTAATACGTCGGTTACCATCCGTAGGCACGCATGGCTCAGAACGTCTGGATTCAAGCCGGAAATTCAGCAGGCAGTACTTAACATGCCAGTAAACGAAAAAATGCTGTTCGGTCCGGAGGTCGACACAGCCATAGAAAAGCTCAAAAAGGACACTGACACTGCCAAGGCCATGGGCGCACTCTACTCCCCGCAGAGCAGAGGATCTTATACCACCTTCCGCAAAACACCTTTTAGAGGAGGGTTTCGGGGTCAGGCCACACAAGCCAGTACCTCACAGTCCGCACCGTCCACCTACCAGGGACAGTACAGGGGAGGCTTTCGGGGCCAGTATAGAGGAGGGCAATTCCCTAGGAATAGAGGAAGATTTCAAAGCCCCAAAACCACTACCAACAAGCAGTGACTCACACGTCACTCACCCCCCCCACACAACACCAGTGGGGGGAAGGATAGGTCAATATTACGAAGCATGGGAGGAAATAACTACAGACACATGGGTCCTAGCAATTATCCAACATGGTTATTGCATAGAATTCCTGCAATTCCCTCCAGACATACCACCAAAATCACAAAATTTATCAAAACACCATTCACAGCTTCTAGAGATAGAAGTTCAAGCACTACTGCAAAAAAATGCAATAGAATTAGTACCAAGCACACAAATAAACAAAGGAGTTTATTCACTGTACTTCTTGATACCAAAAAAGGACAAAACACTGAGACCAATTCTAGACCTCAGAGTAGTAAACACATTCATCAAATCAGACCACTTTCACATGGTCACACTACAAGAAGTGTTACCATTGCTAAAAAAACACAACTACATGACAACCCTAGACCTCAAAGACGCATATTTCCATATACCAATACATCAATCACACAGAAAATATCTAAGGTTTGTATTCAAAGGAATACATTACCAATTCAAAGTATTGCCTTTCGGTTTAACAACCGCTCCAACGGTATTCACAAAATGCCTAGCAGTAGTCGCTGCACACATCAGAAGGTATCAAATACATGTATTCCCGTATCTAGACGACTGGCTAATCAAAACCAGTTCGCTCACACAATGCTCAAACCACACAAATCAAGTCATACAAACCCTCTACAAACTAGGGTTCACCGTCAACTTTGCAAAATCCAACATTCAGCCAAGCAAAGTACAGCAATATCTAGGAGCCATAATAGACACGACAAAAGGAGTAGCAACGCCAACTCCACAAAGAATTCACAATTTCAACAGAGTCATTCAACACATGTCTCCAAATCAAACAATACAAGCAAGAACAATACTACAGCTCCTAGGCATGATGTCCTCATGCATAGCCATTGTCCCAAACGCAAGACTGCACATGAGGCCCTTACAACAATGCCTAGCCTCACAGTGGTCTCAAGCACAGGGTCACCTTCTAGATCTGGTGTTAATAGACCGCCAAACTTACCTCTCGCTTCTATGGTGGAACAGTATAAATTTAAACAAAGGGCGGCCTTTCCAAGACCCAGTGCCACAGTACGTAATAACAACAGATGCTTCCATGACAGGGTGGGGAGCACATCTCAATCAACACACCATAAGAGGACAATGGAACATACATCAAACAAAACTGCATATAAATCATCTAGAATTATTAGCAGTTTTTCAAGCACTAAAAGCTTTCCAACCAATCATAACCCACAAATACATCCTTGTCAAAACAGACAACATGACAACGATGTATTATCTAAACAAACAAGGAGGGACACATTCAACGCAGTTAAGCTTATTAGCTCAAAACATATGGAAGTGGGCAATCCACCATCAAATTCGCCTCATAGCACAGTTTATTCCAGGGATCCAGAATCAACTGGCAGACAATCTCTCTCGAGATCACCAACAAGTCCACGAATGGGAAATCCACCCACAAATTCTGAACACCTACTTCACACTCTGGGGAACACCTCAGATAGACTTATTTGCAACAAAAGAGAACGCAAAATGCCAAAACTTCGCGTCCAGATACCCACACAAGCAATCCCAAGGCAATGCCCTATGGATGAACTGGTCAGGAATATTTGCTTACGCTTTTCCTCCTCTCCCTCTCCTCCCTTATCTAGTGAACAAATTGAGTCAAAACAAACTCAAACTCATTTTAATAGCACCAACGTGGGCAAGACAACCCTGGTACACAACACTGCTAGATCTTTCTGTAGTACCCCACATCAAACTGCCGAACAAACCAGATCTGTTAACGCAACACAACCAACAGATCAGACACCCAGATCCAGCATCGCTGAATCTAGCAATCTGGCTCCTGAAATCCTAGAATTCGGACACTTACAACTTAGCCAAGAGTGTATGGAGGTCATAAAGCAGGCCAGAAGGCCATCCACTAGACACTGCTACGCAAGTAAGTGGAAAAGATTTGTTTGTTACTGCCATCATAATCAGATACAACCACTAGACGCAACTCCAAAACATATAATAAATTACTTGCTCCATTTACAAAAAGCAAGGCTAGCCTTCTCTTCTATTAAAATACACCTTGCAGCAATATCTGCATACCTGCAGACTACCTATTCAACTTCCTTGTATAGGATACCACTCATCAAAGCATTCATAGAAGGTCTTAAAAGAATTATACCACCAAGAACACCACCTGTTCCTTCATGGAACCTAAACGTGGTCCTAACAAGACTCATGGGCCCACCTTTCGAACCCATGCACTCTTGCGGAATACAATTCCTAACCTGGAAAGTTGCCTTTCTCATCGCCATTACATCTCTGAGAAGAGTAAGTGAAATTCAAGCGTTCACAACACAGGAACCTTTTATACAAATACATAAAAATAAGGTCGTCCTACGACCTAATCCAAATTTTTTACCAAAAGTTATTTCACCGTTCCATCTAAATCAAACGGTAGAACTACCTGTTTTTTTCCCACAGCCAGATTCTGTGGCTGAAAGAGCACTACATACATTAGATGTCGAAAGAGCATTAATGTACTACATTGACAGAACAAAGAACATCAGAAAGACTAAACAGCTATTTATTGCATTCCAAAAACCTCATGCAGGTAACCCAATATCAAAACAAGGTATAGCCAGATGGATTGTTAAATGCATCCAAATCTGCTACCTTAAAGCAAAAAGACAACTGCCCATTACTCCCAGGGCACATTCAACAAGGAAAAAAGGTGCTTCAATGGCCTTTTTAGGAAACATCCCAATGCATGAAATATGTAAGGCAGCCACATGGTCTACGCCTCACACATTCACCAAACACTACTGTATAGATGTGCTATCCGCACAACAAGCTGCAGTAGGTCAAGCTGTATTAAGAACTCTATTTCAGACAACTTCTACTCCTACAGGCTAATCCACCGCTTATGGGGAAATAACTGCTTACTAGTCTATGCAGACCATGTGTATCTACAGCGACAGATGCCATCGAACTGAAAATGTCACTTACCCAGTGTACATCTGTTCGTGGCATCAGTCGCTGAGATTCACATGGGCCCACCCACCTCCCCGGAAGCCTGTAGCAGTTCAGAAGTTACCTTCAATTTTGTACATTTGTATATATATTATTTAAACCTTTAATAGGTACATACTTACACATTTCATTGCGCGGGCACTATTACTATAGTACAACTCCTACCTCACCCTCTGCGGGGAAAACAATCGAAGATGGAGTCGACGCCCATGCGCAATGAGCACAGAAGGAGGAGCCACTCGGTCCAGTGACTCGAAAACACTTCTTCGAAGAAAAACAACTTGTAACACTCCGACCCAACACCAGATGGCGAGCTAATGCAGACCATGTGAATCTCAGCGACTGATGCCACGAACAGATGTACACTGGGTAAGTGACATTTTCATTTTGGGGGGGTGGTTAGACAACAGCCATCAGAACCATCCACCTCCCAAACAAAACCCACCTACCAATCTCAGTACCAGAGAGGGGGGGGGTTCGTGGTTCCTACAGAGGACAATTCCCAAGAGGAAGAGGGAAATTCCAGCCCTCCTAGCCAAGCCCTAGCAAACAGTGACTTGAATGTCACACTTCCCCAACACTTATCACCGGTGGGGGGGAGGCTAACCAAATACAACCACAATTGGACACACATTACCACAGACATGTGGGTCCTATCAATTATCCAACATGGTTATTGCATATAATTCACAACGTTCCCTCCAGATGTTCCACCAAAACCGCACAAATTGTCTCCACAACACTTAGACCTATTACAAATAGATGTCCAAGCACTGCTACAAAAACAAGCCATAGAGCTAGTACCTTATCACCAGAAAGGGACAGGCGTTTACTCCCTGTATTTCCTTATCCCAAAAAAAGACAAAACGTTAAGGCCTATCTTAGATCTCAGAACACTGAAGCTCTTCATCAAATCAGATCATTTCCACATGGTAACACTTCAGGATGTAGTTCCCTTACTAAAACAAGGGGAATACATGACAACACTGGATCTCAAGGATGCGTATTTTCATATACCCATCCATCCATCTCACAGGAAATACCTCAGGTTTGTAATACAAGGCAAACATTACCAATTCAAAGTGTTGCCGTTCGTAATAACAGCAGCCCCCATGGTATTTACAAAATGCCTAGCTGTAGTAGCAGCTCATATAAGAAGACATCACATGCACGTATTCCCATATCCGGACGATTGGATAATAAAAGCCAACACTCAACAACAATGTCACGTTCACACACAATACGTAATAGATACTCTACACAAACTAGGGTTTTCTATCAATTACCAAAAATCTCTTTTACAACCATCCCAAATACAACAATATTTGGGAGCAACACTCAACACACAAAGAGCAACTGCCACTCCAAGTCCACAAAGGGTGCAGTCGTTTCAAAATAGAAAATCAAGCATTCAACCAAACCAACAATACACGGTCAGGTTTGTGATGAAACTATTAGGCATGATGTCCTCATGCATAGCTATTGTCCCAAACACAAGGCTACACATGCGGCCCTTACAACAGTGCCTAGCAAAACAATGGACGCAAGCATAGGGTCAACTCCAAGATCTAGTGTTGATAGACCGCCAAACACACACTTCGCTTCAATGGTGGAACCAGGTAAATTTAAAAAAAGGGCGGCCTTTCCAAGATCCAGTGCCTCACGCCATTCTCAAAACAGACACATCCATGATTGGATGGGGAGCACACCTCAACAATCACAGCATACAAGGTCAGTGGGACAATCAGCAAAAACAACTCCACATAAATCACTTAGAACTGTTAGCAGTCTTTCTAGCAATAAAGGCTTTTCAACCCCTTCTAGCCCACAAACACATTCTTGTCAAAACAGACAACATGACAACAATGTATTATCTAAACAAACAAGGGGGGACACACTTGTCACAGCTGTGTCTCTTAGCACAAAAAAATTGGCATTGAGCAATTCACAACAACATTCGCCTAATAGCACAATATATACTAGGCATTCACAATCAGTTAGCCGACAATCTCAGTCGAGATCACCAACAAACTCACGAGTGGGAAATACATCCCCAGATCCTACAACATCACTTCCACCACTGGGGGGACACCAAACATAGATCTATTTGCAACAAAAGAAAACGCAAAATGCCAAAACTTCGCGCCCAGATACCCACACCCTCAGTCCAAGGGCAATGCTCTATGTATCAGCTGGTCAGGGATATTTGCTTACGCTTTTCCCCCCTTGCCCGCTCATTCCTTATCTGGTCAACAAACTGAGTCAAAACAAACTCAAACTAATACTTGTAGCACCAACTTGGGCACGCCAACCCTGGTACACAGCACTGTTGGACCTATCTGTGGTACCCCACATCAAACTACCAAACAGACCTGATCTGTTAACTCAACACAACCAACAGATCAGACACCCGAATCCAGCATCGCTCAATCTAGCAATCTGGCTCCTGAAGTCTTAGAATTTGGACACTTAGACCTTACACAAGAATGTATGGAGGCCATTAAACAAGCTAGAAAACCTACTACAAGACATTGTTACGCAAACAAATGGAAAAGATTTGTTTATTACTGCCACAATAATCAAATTCAACCAATGCATGCTTCCGCAAAGGACATTGTAAGCTACTTATTACACATAAAAAAGTCTAAGCTTGCATTCTCTTCAATTAAAATACATCTCCCAGCAATATCTGCCTATCCGCAGATTACACATTAAACATCGCTTTTTAGAATCCCAGTCATCAAGGCATTTATGGAGGGATTAAAAAGAATGATACCCCCGAGAACACCACCAGTACCTTCGTGGAACCTTAATATTGTATTAACACGACTCATGGGACCACCATTTGAACCCATGCACTCTTGTGAAATGCAATACTTAACTTGGAAAGTAGCCTTTCTAATAGCTATCACATCACTTAGAAGAGTAAGTGAGATACAAGCATTTACTATACAAGAACCCTTTATACAAATACATAAACATAAAGTGGTTCTTCGTACAAATCCCAAATTCCTACCAAAGGTTATATCACCATTCCACCTAAACCAAACAGTGGAACTCCCAGTCTTTTTTCCACAACCAGACTCAGTAGCCGAAAGAGCCTTACATACATTAGTCATAAAAAAGAGCACTAATGTATTACATTGACAGAACAAAACAATTTTGTGAAACAAAACAATTGTTCGTAGCCTTCCAAAAACCTCATGCAGGTAATCCTATATCCAAACAAGGCATTGCCAGATGGATAGTTAAATGTATTCAAACTTGCTATATTAAAGCAAAAAGAGATCTGCCTATTACACCAAGAGCGCATTCCACTAGGAAAAAAGGCGCCACAATAGTGTTCCTGGGTACTATACCTATGACAGAAATTTGTACGGCAGCCACCTGGTCTACGCCTCATACATTCACAAAGCATTACTGTGTAGATGTGTTAACAACACAACAAGCCACAGTAGGACAGGCTGTATTAAGAACATTATTTCAGACAACTTCAACTCCTACAGGCTAAGCCACCGCTTTTTTGGGGAGATTACTGCTTAGTAGTCTATGCACAGCATGTGTATCTGCAGCTACACATGCCACCGAACAGAAAATGTTATTTACCAGTACACACCTGTTCATGGCCTGTAGTGCTGCAGATTCACATGCGCCCTCCCTCCTCCCTGGAAGCCTGTAGCATTTGTATTACTTTCTTTATATAAATATGTATATACATTGCATTGACATCTTCTTTGTCTTAATATATATCTATTATAACATTTTGCTGTACAAATGGCTAAAGACTTTGTCATTATCTAGCTCGGCAAGGATAGCACTGTGCTGATCCTATGTTTAAAAACTTTGCTAGATAAGCAGACATTTGAGGTGAGCAAATCTAGAATGTCGCTGGTGTTGCAGGGTGCTCTTTACTAGAGCTGCTCTCCACCTAAATTTGGGAACTTCCCAGAGTTCTCCTTTGTTTTTTGCATATTTTATGCGTCACTCTAACCCTGAAAGGGCCTTGTTTTGATATACACACACACACACACACACACACACACACACACATTTCTTCACTCCTTACTTCATCCTCCTGCGGGAAAACAATCTAACAAAGGACTCGATGCCCATGCACACTATCACAGAGAGGAGGAGTCACTCGATCTCGTGACTCGAAAAAGCTTCTATGAAGAAAAACAACTTGTAACACTCCGAGCCCCACACTAGATGGCAGACTTATGCAAATCATGTGTATCGCCAGCACTGCATGCCACAAACAGATGTCCACTGGGTAAGTAACATTTTTCATATATATATATTTATTTCACTTAAAAAAAAACAAAGGTTACAGGGATGTTATAGTTAGGATATCGGAATTTACTTGCACAAAACCAGATCAGCCTTTGTTATTTAAATCACCAGTTGTGGTGCGTTTTTGAAAGGATTACAAAATTATTTTCCACTGAAACCCTTTGATATGCCCCAGTGAGACTTCAACTCACTCCTCACATTCTTGATGTGCACTTCATACAAGCTGTTGCACAGCATCCCTTATGACCTCTGACCATAAAGACAGTCTTTCTCTTCACTATAATATCGCCTAGATATGTGAGTGAACTAAAGGCTCTCTTGTGTAAATCTACCCTAAACCACCTTCTTCCCTAATATGTTGGTTTTGAGGAGCCAACCTTTGTTTCTACCGACAGTAGTTACTCCTCATGTCGGTCAGGCCATCACCCTTCCAGCACCTTTTCAACACTCTTTGGTCCACTTCTTCCCTCAGAGAAAGAAGAGACACTTCATCTTTTGGATCCTAAAAGAACATTAAGGCCCTCTTTTGGACCTCAGTGGTATTTTTCAAAGACCGCCGAGGTACCGCCGGGCTGAAGACCGCCAGTGCAGGCGGTTTTCCGCCCAGAGTATTATGACTGCTGACAGCCCTCCACCCTTTTTTGGACGGAGAGCCGCCAGCAGCCATACTGGCAGTCGCCGGTCTAGTAGAGGCTGCTCCACCTCCACAGCCAGTCATCAGAACACCGCCCACCGTATCACAACCCATGATTCAGTGTGGCGGTGTTCTGGTGATGGGGAGCTGGCGGCGGAGCAGCCCCCATGGATCCCGTTCCCTCCCGGAGGATCACCGGACAAGGTAAGATGATCGTCCGTTAGGGGAGGGGGTGTTGTGTGCGTGTAGGCATGTGGGGGGTGTGGTGTGTGTATGGGAAATGTGTGCGTGTATGCCTGTGTGCATGTGTGCGTGTATGTGTAGTAGTTGTTTGAGCGTGCTTGTAGGGGGGTGTGTGTGTCAATGTTTTGGGTTGGGTGGGGTTTCCTGCTACCTTTGGGGGTGGTAGGGGGGTTGTGGTGTTGGGGGGGAGGACTCCGGCGAGGGGGGGTGGTTGGAGACCCCTATCAGTGCAAGATAACGAATTCCCTGGCACTGATAGGGCCTACCGCCATGGATTTCGTGATGGTACAGAACCCCACGAAATCCATGGCGATATGCGGGGTCGTGATACCGCCGGCGGTCTAGTGACGGCCGCCGGGCTGGAGACCGAAGTCTCCAGCCCAGTGCTCGTTACCACCCTGGCGGTCGGAATGTAGAAGTGGCGGTTTGGCCTGGCGGTAACCGCCATGCTTGTAGTTTCATTTTTTTACCACCGGCCTGTGTGTGGTATTACCGCCACTTCTACATCGACCGCCAGGGTCCTAATGAGGGCCTAAGTGTCTATATTGATTGTACCAAAGAACACAGAGTGGACAATCCTCTCTTTGTAGGGTTCTCTGGAGTGCAAAAACAGTCCATCTCCAGATGTTTTGTTCTCTGCATAAAGATCTATTATGAACTGACAAAAAAGCAGTCACCAGAAGACTTGTGAGCTCAATCCACCATGTCAAAAGATGCTACTACTGCATTAGCACAAGATGTCTGTCAGGCAGGCACTTAGACTTTGATACACATGTTCACAAAGCACTACTGCCTTGACATTTAGGTCTGTTGAGAGGGGCATTTTGCCCATTCAGTCCTGCAGGACTTTTTTTGGTCTGTGCAGTTCACTCACCTGCCACCTTGGGAGGAGGTACTAATTTGCTATCTAGTCACAAGGTGAGGAATCTACAGTTAGAAGTATCCATCAGAAGAACAAGTTACTTACCTTCAGTAACAATCTGTTGATGGCGTGTGTGTCTGTAGATACACATGCTTTGCATAAGTCCACCATCTAGTGTTGGGTCCGGAGTGTTACAAGTAGTTTTTGTTTGAATAATTTTTTCGAGTCAGGGGATCGAGTGACTGCTCCTCTCGGTGATACTTCGAATGTGCATTGAGTTCTTTGTTAGATTGTTTTCTCTCTGCCGTCTGGTTTGGAAGTGTATTCCTCTCGCCTCAGCATTTCCTCGGCCCGGTCTATCCCGAACTCTTCTCTTCCGTCTTTCTCTCAGACTTGAAATGGGGGGTTACCATACATTTTGTATTCGGTCTGAATTCCTGCTCCAGGAGTCAGTTCACTGCCATTCGGGGCGTCTGTGCCCATCTCTGGCCTACACTGCCATGTGGTGTCAGACTATGCAGAGCTAATGGAACGTACTCCATTTCGGTTGTACCCTCAATGCCACTCTAAATTCCCACACACCAATCAACATCTGGTGTGTAATTTGTGTCTCTCCCCGGACCACAACAAACAAAGTTGTGATGCCTGCTGTTCCTTTTGATCCATGAAGACGCTCCGGGACCAAAGAGCTTGTCAGTTGGAGATGGCATCCAAAACACCAGACTACACACCAGATATCTTCAGGGAAGAGCATGTGCCGGCGCCACCTGTTATCTCTGCGCAACCAGTGAGTAGAACATTACCTACTCCCCATTCCAAGACTCTAAAGAAACCCCAGAAGCAGGTTGCCAGACCACCACATCCTTCAGGGTATGGTCAAATCTGAAAATCACCTTCCGATTCCCTGTCTTCTGGCTCTGCACCAAAAACAGCCAAAACGAAGACATCTTCGGCATTGACTTTTGACTCTTTAACATCACAGGTACCTTCGGGATCGAGCAGATCTATTCAACTGAGTGCTTTGGCACCGAGCAATAAAGCCTCTGCAACCACTTTGGAGCTTACAGTTCTACTCAACCCAAGACTTCGACTGGGAAAATTCCAAAACATAAGACACTGCCTTCTAGAGATTCCAGTCATTTCTCCGAAACAGCTTCACCAGTGGATCCTATTTTAGAGATAATGGACGCGGGTCAGCTCCAGCTCCATATTCAGAAAGGAACAGGGACAATAATTGCTTCCCCCAATTCCAATTAAAAGGAAGCTCCCATTTGAAGAGGCCTTGGACACTGCGCCTCCCCCTAAAAAGGTCTTCAAGGACAAGGCTCCAGTCAGACCTCAGCCTTCACCACCGCACTAGCCAGTGCTTCCTTCTACCCCTCCACCACCTCTCCAGTGAACCACAGTTTTTACCACAGGGCTGACCACCACCTCAAGGAGATGATTTGGGTGACATACCACATGACATAGACCCATGGAATTCATATGATCCAGATCCTACCCCACCAAATGACCCAGATTTATATCCAGCGCGGCCATCACCTCCTGACAACACAACATCTCGCCAAAACATCTTACTCTTCTCAAAGGAGAGGTACAGTCCCTTCTCAATGGGGCTATAGAACCAGTTCCCTTCTCACAGCAAGGGTCAGGAGTATACTCCCTATACTTCCTTATACCAAAGAAGGACGGGTCACTCAGGCCAGGTCTAGATCTCAGACCACTGAATCTCTACATTCTCTCAGACCATTTCCATATGGTCACTCTCCAAGATGTCATTCTACTGTTACAGCAAGGCGACTTTATGACAGCTTTATATCTAAAGGACGCTTACTTTCATATTCCCATTCACCCAGCACACAGCAAATATCTCAGATTTGTAATTCCAGGTAAACATTACCAGTTCAAGATTTTACATTTCGGGGTCGCAACCGCCCCCAGGGTTTTCACAGAATGTCTAGCAGTAGTTGCTACATTTCTTATACGTCAACACATTCATGTCTTCCCTTACTTGAACAACTTGCTCATTAAAGCTAGTACATTACAACACTTGTCAGCGTTGCACTCAACTCACATTGGATGTCCTTCACACTCTGCGATTAACTGTCAACTTTCTCAAATCCCATCTCCAACCTTTGCAGATACAGCCTTATCTAGGAGCAGTGCTCAGTGCACAGATAGGGTTAGCATATCCAAGTCCAGCTCAAATTCAGATTTTTCAAACTGTCATTTCCCAATTACAGGAAGACCAGAGTTATGCAGTGAAGACAGACGTCTGGCTATTAGGGATGATGGCGTCTTGCACTGCCATCGTACATCATGCCAGACTGCACATGCCTCCTCTATAGTAGTGTCTGTCTCATCAGTGGTCTCAGTTACCGGGTCATCTCCAAGATCTAGTGTTGTTGGACCGCCAAACTCTCTGCAATGGTGGAACCTCACCAATCTCTCCAAGGGGTGGCCCTTTCAGGAATCTGTGCCTCAGACCACTTAGACTACAGATGAATCACAGCCAGATTGGGGAGCTATCCTCAACAACCTCACAATACAATGTCTCTGGGATCCCATTGAAGCAAGCTTCACATATCAATTACTTGGAGTTGCATGCAGTTTTCCTAGCAATGAAGGCTTTTTCTTCCACAACTCTGCCACAAAGTGGTTTTAGTCCATACAGACAACATGATAACCATGTTTTATCTCCAAAAAGAGGGAGGGGGGGTGTCATGTTCTTCTCAGCTATTCCATCTTGCTCAGACAATATGGAAATGGGCAATTCACCACCACATTCATGTAGTGGCAAAGTATCTCCCAGGCATGGTCAACCAGCCTGCAGACCTCCAGCAGGATGCAGCAACAAGTCCACAAATGGGATTTCCACCCACAAGTCCTCCACCACTACTTTCAAAAGTGGGGAACACCCCAACTACACCTCTTTGCCACTGCAGAAAATACAGAATACCAAAACTTTACACCCAGATACTCATACCCTCAGTCCAAGGGCAATGTTCTATGGATGAATTGGTCCGGGATATTTGCTCATGCTTTTCCGCCTTTCCTACTCATTCCGTTTTTAGTCTGCAAATTGAGGCATACCTCACTCACCATATTCCTTGTAGCTCCCACATGGGCACGTCAAGTGCGGTTCTGTACACTTCTGGATCTGTCAGTAGTTCCACATGAGAAGCTCCCCAACAGGCCGGACCTTCTCACTCAAAATCAAGGACAGATCAGGCATCCAGACCCCAAAACACTCAATCATGCGATAAGGCTCCTGAGGTCATAAAGTTTGGTTACTTAAATCTACTGCGAGAATGCATGGACATTATTAAAGAGGCACGATAACCTACAACCAGACAGTGTTATGCTGCTAAATGGAAGCATTTTGTATGCCACTGTCGACCTGAATACATTGACCCATTCAAAGCCTCAGTCCAAGACATTGTTTATCTGCTACATTTACAGAAAGCAAGCTTAGCATACTCTTCTATTCATCTTCATTTAAAAGCTATAGCTGCTTAACTCCAAAACAGACAACACATATCTTTATTCAGAATTCCATTTATGGAAGCCTTCATGGAAGGTCTCGAGTCATTCCATCCAGAGTTACCTCCAGCACCATCCTGCAATCTTAATTTTGTCCTTATTAGGCTCATGGGTCCACCTTTTGAGCCAAGGCATGCATGCCCTTTACAATTCCTTTCATGGAAAGTTGCTTTCTTAATAGCTATCACTTCCCTAAGACATGTAAGTGAACTCCAGGCTCTAACCTTAGAAGAATAATTCTTTCATATACAAAGAGACAGAGTAGTTTTTCGAACAAACCCTAAATTCCTTCCAAACGTAGTTTCAGAATTCCATATCAACCAATCAATTGAATTACCAGTGTTTTTCCTACAACCAGACTTGGTTGCAGAGAGAGCTCTTCGCACACTAGATGTTCAAAGGGCTCTCATGTATAACATTGATATAACCAAACAGTTTAGGATAGCTAAATAACTTTTTGTAGCATTTCCAATGCCTCATAATGGCAACCTAATATCAAACAAGCATTTGTAATGCAATAGGTCATGTGTTTGCCTGCATTAGAGCTATTAGCGTTGTAAATTCTTAACTGCACTTTTCTTGCCACATATATTGAAAATTAAAAGTAAAACAGTTGACATAAGCAAGCCGATTCAAAGTGCCACAGCCACCATGAGCACGAAGGAGATAAACAAAAGAAAAAAGAAGTTTGCTCGCAGTCAAATGTATCGGAAATCGTGCAATTATCCATGTAACAGGGGAAGTCTGGAAGGCGATAGCAAAACTGCCTGAAGGGGAGACAAACGTAAAGCATTCACCCATGATAACCAAGGATTTTTGAAAGGCAAGCCCATGAATGAGTGATAGTGATGAGCGTTTGCGGGCATGGTTAAAAGCCCACAGATAGATTACAATACGTCAGAGAGCTTGCACGCTTGACCTAAAAATGGTATAGCCACATGGATATTCAAATGTATCAAACGGTTACCTGCTAGCCCCAGACCACTCTCCACTAGGGAAAAAATGTGTTTCTATGGCTTTTCTACAGACATATGTAAAGCTGCTAGTTGGTCTATACCACATCCTTTTACTAAACACTATTGTGTAGATGTTTTAGCACACAAACAAACAGTGCTCAGAACACTTTTTCAAAGCAACTTCAACTCCTACGAGCTAGCCACCGCTTATTTGGAGGGACTGCTTTACAGTCTGTGCAAAGAATGCGTATCTACAGCCATGCATGACATCGAACGGAAAATGTTACTTACCTAGTAGACATCTGTTCGTGACATGTAGTGCAGTAGATTCACATGTGCTCTCCTTCCTCCCCGGATGCCTGTCACTGTTGTAGTTGCATTGCCATATAAATATTGTACATATGTAAATATATTGCATGGCCATCTGTTTCTCTTTACTATCTATACATTCCCTACCTCACCCGCCTGTGGGAAAACAATCTAAGAAAGGAATTGATGCCCATGTGCAGTATCACCCATAGGAGGAGTCACTCAATCCTGTGACTTGAAAAGATTATTCGAACAAAAACAACTTGTAACACTCTGGACCCAACATTGGATGGCAGACTTATGCAAAACATGTGAATCTACAGCACTACATGCCACAAACAGATGTCTGCTGTGTAAGTAACATTTTCCTTCTGGTGGAAGCTCTATTTAACTGCAGATTCCTCACCGATCCCCCACCTCCCCATTCTGTGAGCTGAACTATTTTCCATCTAAAATGTCTCAATTTAGAGATCTGCGCACTGGTCTTACTAATTTTCTAATGGGCTATGCATCTGAAGGCATAGCCAGCCTAGAAAGCAGCTAATGTCAGTGCGCATGGGTGCCGCTTATATGCAGCTCCATTATCACTTCTGGACTGGATCGTCATTGGCGGTGAGCCGCACAATGCCACTTAGCTGCATGCAGGAGAACTGCTCTGAAAGCTTTTAGATCCAGTCTAACATCTGGGAATTATTCACAAGGGAAGGAATCTGTGGTTAGATAGTGTATCCAGCAGAAAGATTGTTACCGAAGGTAAGTAACTTGTTCATTAGCTTCTGCCGGAAGGTCTCTCTGTTCACCTTGCGAGGGGTGTTGGCTAGCACACTGGAAACAAGAAACAAGGATGGTGTGAGTTTCACCAAGGTGGGTTGAACCTACCCTAGGCAAAAAAAGGAGACCTAACAACTGTTAAGCTGTTTTCAGGAAGAGGGCCTATGAGAGTGTTTTCAGGAAGAGGGCCTGGGAGAGTGTGCATGCAGGCCGGGTTTTCTAAGATGGACATCATCAGCCCAGCCAAAGTAAACAATCAGTTGGTGCCAGACACACGTAGAATAGATTGAACCTCATCTGTCCATTCTTAATGCTCAGTCTTAATATACAACAGGCCTCCATTTATGGCATCTAAAGGGTATTTTATAAGGGAAAACAGGTGTGTGCACTTCCCCTAGTGTTACAGATAAAATGTATAAGCCCCCCCTCTCCTCCAGTGCTACCAATACAAATAAGCTGGGCCCCCACCCAAAACAGGCTGCCACCACATTAGCTGTGACTAATAATGAATTTGTATGGTGGTAGTCATTCTCCCCCAGAAGGTAAGTAAACTTTGTGCGTACCCTTTACAACGGAGCACAGCAACAACAAAACCAAACCACTTGCAGCACTTCAAATGGACTTGCATGATTGCAGTGGTCCCTAGGAAAAAACACAGGGTTGCCCAGAACAAAATAAGAGCAGGGCAGCACCTCCTTAACTAATCCAGGCAAGAGGACTTTAATTCCACCATGGACCATCTAGCAAAATTGAAGCTGGAGACAATGAATATGATGTGGGGATTTGTGGGCTTAAGGTTGATATCCTCATAAGTCATATAGGCACCACCTGTGCTCAGTGCGTAAATAAAGGTAATTCCAAGTAGGTTTTCTGAGCCCAGACAGTAGCTCGTAGAATAATAAGCAAAATATTTTCATACGTAAGTCATTTTCCTCCACGTACTGGGCCAATCTGTCAAGTGTCTAAAACATATAGCCTACAGAATAGGTCAGCCCTCGATGGCCCATCGAAGAGTGTTTGTGTTTTGTGTTCTAATAAAGACCAGCCTGCTGCAGTTTACCCCCCTCGAAACCCTCGCCAATCTTAAACAGTATCAGATAAGGACAGGAACAGGCAGAACACAATGAGCTTAAGTCCAATAGAGGATCTCTCCTCATCAGTGTCTGTCCTCTCATTCGCAGACTTACACCAGGAGTTTTGATTTAAGTATAATACTTACTCTGACACCCACTTGCGAGTATAAGGTATCTAAGACTACCAGACAAATATTACAGATAGCATAAGAAATCACAATCTTGTGCAACAAGCATGAGCAAATGGAAAATCACTGAAGGGGCTTTTATCGGAGGATTACGGAAATCCCTGAAGGGAAAGAACAATATGGGCTCCACTTCTTATGTCAAATTAATTCTCCATGACTATTCTCAAAATGTAACTATTACACATGCCAGTAGAGTTCCCACTGCCATCCAATGCTAAATATCCACGTAAAATACTGATTCATTTTGCAGACTTTAGTGTCAAGGAGTTAGTGCTAACTAAACACATTAAAGAAAAACCTCCGTACAAGATTGTTTGTTCTGTACATTTTCTCATATGTCTGTTGAGACCGCCAGTAGACACAAGTACTTTTAGGACATATCATCTCATTTTTGCTCTCCGGGGGCACAGACTACCCTAGTTCAGTTGTCTAAATTGAAAGTTCTTTCCAGAAGTTGATATAATGTATTTGACAAGATCCAGGATGCTCACATTTTTTTCAGTGTTTTACAAAAGAATGTGTTGACGTGAGAGGTTTTGGTGAATTCTCATGGGTCCATGTTGGGTTTCAGGGTTTTTCGTGATTTATTTAAATTGAATAAATGCCATTAAATATTAGCATTTATTTATTTAGTTAGAAAGTAATTTATGGCAATTTCAGGGTAATACTCAGATCGGAGCCCTGATGGACCAGATAAAGGATAGTGTCCAATAGGGGTGTCGTGGATATGGGGCTATACCATCTGCTGGGGGCAGATTCCTTACTACTTTTTCATGGTGCCAGTAGCCCTGGCACAGTGGGGAGGAGCTGAGGGTTAGTTGGAGTTGTGGGTGGAGAGTGCAAGGGGTTGTTGCAGTATAAAAAAGAGGCTTACTAAGGTTAGAGTGCTAAACTTGGTTACTGGGACTTGTTCTGTAGTACACATTGGCACTTTGTTATTACAGGCACCTTACGTTATCAAGTAGACAGTACTATGGACACTTTGGAAAGTCTTTTACACTCTAGCACTTTATAGATTTTATAGGCTTCCTTTTTGTTCTAATGGCTAGGTAATCATGAATTACAATATTGTTACTATTGTTAGCATGGTTAGTTTAATCGTATGTGTAGACATAAGGTCAATTCATGAGTTCTGTTGTTCCCAAGGCCCAAAGGGACGTTTTAATGATCTGTTTGGATGCAGGTTGTATAATATTTTTACCTGAGCTCTATTTAAGTCACTACAGATACTCTTATGTGTGATTAATTGTTTTTTTCCTTCAGTGCTTAAGACTTAAACAATACTTCCAAAACTCAGGCAATTGAATCCTGGATATTGACTCACTACCCTTCGAACATTCTGTTGCAGGAAACGGAATATCCTCCACAACCAAATTAAATAATTTAAAATTCTTTAAAAGCGAGGCTAGTTTTATGTTTTTCATCAGCAGCAGTCACACGTAGTGGACTGTGGTGATTTGTATTTCACCGTGCAGGTACATCTGTGGCAGAATGACAGAGAGGGCTGGTGGTGCTTGGTTCACTGTACAATTGCTTCTGCCTGTTTTGCTTTAATCACTGTGCACGCCCTAGGTATGTACAATCCAGACACTCTCAACTCTTTTTTTTTTTTATTCACTTAATCGTATAATTTGGAGATAATTATAGGTGACTTTTTTTTTTTTTTTAACAGAATCTCAACAGAAACATTAAGGGCCTGATCTGAGTGTGGCGGATGAGTTACTCCATCACAAACATAATGGAAATCCCATCTGCTGAATTCCAAGTTAATTATAGTCTATGGCACTTGTTATATGGCTGAGCAAATATCTGTTACGTTTGTGATGGAGTAATTTTCTGCTGAACTCTAAATCATGCCCTTAAACAATGGCCAAAAAAAGAACTAAAACCCCAGTGCCCAGAGCAATGGTCAATTAAAGACTGAGTTAAGGCTCATAGAGCCATAGAGGACTCGTTTATCTGGCAAGCAGTAACATACCTGTGTCTCTCCTAGATTTTCTGCAGTCACCCATATATATTTTTTTCTGACCACAGCTTCAGTTAATTTTGTATCTGTGGTGGTAGTACTGAATGATCGTGTTCAACGGCATGTGTGGCTGTAGATACGCATGCTTTGCATAAGTCCACCATCTAGTGTTGGGCTTGGAGTGTTGCAAGTTGTTTTTGTTCGAAGATTCTTTTCAAGTCACGAGATCGACTGACTCCTCCTCTTGGTGATAGTGTGCATGGACATAGAGTCCTTTGTTAGGATGTTTTCTCTCTTCCCATTGTGTTCGGACCTGTTTCCTCTCGGTCCGGTAGATCTCGGTTCGGTCTCTTTCAAACTTTCCTTTCCATCTTTTTTTGACAACAGTATAGTATTTCAATTGCGTATTTCCAGACTTAAACTAATCAATCTGATTCTCAGCATCGGGGTCGGTTCAGCGCTCTTAAGTGCGTCTACGCCGTTCTTCGGCCTACTCCGTCAAGTGCTGTTGACAAATGCAGGGCTAATGGAACAAACTCCATTTAGGTTCTGTCCTCGATGCCACTCCAAGTTCCCGCACGCAGATCAACACTTGGTGTGTAACATGTGCTTGTTCCCAGAACGTAAAGAGGAAAACAGCAACGCTTGTAAATCTTTTCACTGTAACAATACTCTCCCAGACCGAAGAGCGTCAGTTATAGATTCCGTTGAAGACACTCCCGACATCTTAGGAGAGGAACATGCACAAGAGAAAATCGGACATCAGGTAGCCCTCTCTGTCTGAGGCTCCGAGTCTGACTTTGAATCTGACATCGAGAGGCAGTCATTTCCAGCAGCACAATACATGAGTACACCAGCCCCATCTCTGCACATAAAGACTATGAAAAAGACTTCCAAGCTGGTCATCGGTCCACCACTGTCTTCGGGCCATGGTAGGATCAGACAATTACATTTGGATGTCCGGTCCTCCGGTTTGGCACAGAAATTTGCCAGGACCAGGATGTCTTTGGCACTGACCAAAGACTTAACAGAATCGCACACAATTTAGGGATCGAGTTGAGCTTTTAATTCAAGCACTTTGGCTCCGAAAAAGCAGCCTTCAACATCAGCTTTGGAGCCGACACCTTCGGTTGGAAAAAATACTTCAATTCTGAAAATTTGGGAACTGAGGATTATGGTTTCCAAACACTCCACTATTTCATCTGAAGGGACTTCACCAGTGGAACCCACTTTAGAAGTAATAATAGACGCTTATCAGCACAAGATCCATATACAAAAGGGAATGGAGAAAATAATTGCTTCTCCTGTTCCAATTAAAAGAGACGCACCTTTCAAGAAACAATGGACACTGCTCCTCCTCCTAAAAAAGTCTCTAAGGATAAAGGCAAAGCCCCGGATCAATCTCAGCCTTTTCCATCTCACTCTCCTGCACTTCATCCTACTCCTCCAGCCCCACAATCTCCTACATCTTTCATTCAGCCACAATTCTCTTCACAAGGGTCATCAGCACCTCATGGAGATGATTTAGGTGATGTTCCACACGATGTAGATCCATGGGATTTATATAATCCAGATCTCATATTCCCTAATGACCCTGATTTATATCCAGCAAGTCCTTTATCCCCTGAGGATGCAACAGCATACAATCAGGTTATTGCAAGGGCAGCAGCGTACCATAATGTACATATGCACACCGACCCTATCGAGGAGGATTTCCTCTTTGATACATTAACCAACACTCATAAAGAGAGTCGGTTCCTACCCATGCTGCCAGGTATGCTTACACGTGCCACAGAGATCTTCAAGGAACCTTTTAGGACAAGAGTTATTACACCAAAGGTCGATTAAAAAGTACAAAGCAGCACCTCAGATCCAATATTTATAAAATCCTAACTACCTCCTGATTCTATAGTAATAAGTGTGGCATGAAAGCGTGCTAATAGTCAGACCACAGGAGACGCTCCTCCTTCTGATAAGGAGAGCGAAAACACTAGATCTAGCCAACAAAAGGGTTGCTGCTCAAGCTGCAAATCACTGGAGAATTGCAAATTGTCAGGCACTCCTGGCAAGATATGATAGGGCCTACTGGGACGAAATAGAGGAACTGCTACAGTATCTTCCACAGGAACATCAAAAAAGGGTCAGGAGATAGTCTTAGAAGGGCAGGCCATCTCTAACAATTCAGTTATGCAGCAGATACAGCAGCATGTGGTATAAACACCAATGTTATTATAAGAAGGCATGCTTGGCTGAGGTGCTCAGGCTTCAAGCCAGATTTACAACAGGCATTTGCCTTTCGATAAAGAACACTTATTTGGCCCAGAGGTTGATGTCACTATTGACAAGCTGAAAAAAGATTCAGAAACAGCTAAAGCTATGGGGGCCTTACTAACTACACCAAGTAGGGGTAACTTCTGTTGGCCACAATTTAGAGGAGGTTTCAAGACATCATCTACTAAGTCTTCCACCTCCCAAATTCCCAAGGTTCCTTCAGAGGCTCTTACAGAGGCACAAATAATAGAGGCAGAGGTAAAGCATCCACCTCTAGAGTTTTTACCTCAAATACAAGACAGTGACTTCTTACAAATCCCCACAGCACACACCTCCCCAGTGGGGGGAGGGAGGCTAGCTTATTTGTATCCCCAATGGTCGAATGTCACCACAGATCAATGGGTTCTATCAATTATCCTACATGGTTATTGTCTGTAACACATTTCCACTTCACCAAATATTCCCCCTTGTGTTCACAAACTCTCACACGATCAACTCATTCTCTTAAAAGAAGAGGCACACTCCCTTTGTCTCAAAGGGGCTATAGAACTAGTTCCCCAGTCTTGACAAGGGTTAGGAATATCTATTCCCTATACTTCCTTATGCCAGTGTAAGACAGGTCATTAAGATAAATTCTGGATCTCAGACCTCTCAACCCATACATGCTTTCAGAGCATTTTCATATGGTCACTGTGCAATATGTTATTCTCCTATTACAGCAAGAAGATTACATGACAGCATTAGATCTCAAAGATGCTTATTTCCACATTCCAATACATCCAGCACATCACAGATACCTCAGATTTGTCATTGCAGGAACATTTTATCAGTTCAATGTTCTACCATTTGGGGTAACAACCGCTCCCAGGGTAATCACAAAATGCTTAGCGGTAGTGGCTGCATTCCGCAGAAGACAACATATTCATGTTTTCCAATACTTGGACGATTGGCTCATCAAAGCCAATACCATCCAACAATGTCAGAAGCATACTCAGTACATAGTAAACCTTCTACACACTCTGGGATTTACAGTCAACTTTCTCAAAACCCATCTCCAACCCTCACAGATACAGTCTTATCTGGGAACAATTCTCAGTACTCACTCATGGTTGGCATATCCAAACCCAGCACGGATCCTCATGCCAGACTACACATGTGCCCATTACAGCAGTGTCTGTTTCGTCAGTGCTGTCAGTCACAGGGTCATCTTCAGGATCTAGTGTTGTTGGACTACCAGACTCACCGCTATCTGCAATGGTGGAATCACACCAACCTTTGAAAGGGGTGGCCCTTTCAAGACCCTATGCCTCGGATCACTTTCACTACAGATGCATCACAGATAGGGTGGGGAGCTCACCTCAACAACCTTACAATACAAGGCAGATGGGATACCATTCAACAAACCTTTAACATCAACTACTTGGAGTTACTAGCAGTCTTTCTAGCGCTCAAATTGTGTAAGTGAATTACAAGCTTTCACTTTAGAAGAACCCTTTTCCAAATACATAGAGATAGAGTAGTCCTTAGGACAAACCCTAAATTTCTCCCAAAAGTAGTTTCAACATTTCACATTAACCAATCAGCTGGGTTACCTGTTTATTTCCCACAGCCAAAGTCAGTCGCTGGAAGAGCTCTGCACACATTAGGGGCCTCATTATGACTTTGATGGTCTTTTGGCAATACTGCCACAGTGGCGGCCCGGTAATCTAACTGCCATATTAAGAGTCACACTGTTAAGCCTGCCAAAAAACCAGCAAAAGTCCCTAAACCGCTAGGACAGTGGAGGACAGAAAAGAGACGCCCCACCACCAGCACTGCCAGCCCAACAAACATCCACCCATCATATTATCATCCACAAATCATGACAGCGGTTCTTCCATGGTGGAAAACCATTGGCAGTGCGAACCACGACAGTCTCAACTCGCTTCTGTCAGAACACCACCCACATTGGAGAATTTGAATACCCCACACCTGAGACACTGCCACACACCTGACACACCTACTCATTGTACTATATAACACACTCCTACAAAACCCACAATTCTTTGCAAAAAAGCCACGCAGCCAACCAGCATCCCAAAGAGTTAAATTTAGCAAGGATAGGCACCCATTCACACTTTACGACGTACACATCATGCCCCTGCACAACATACAAAACACAGATATTTGTACCACACACAGTCGACAATACCCGGCGCCCACTCACATCACAACACCAACACCTCACCATTTACCTAACTCTGCACCCTTTCACTTTGAACACAACCACACCATCTACACAACCACTACCATGTCCCCACAAAACACCCATGTTTTACAATAACTTCAGTGTCATAGTGGATGAAATTGTCAGGGGAGAGCCACACCTGTCTGGAGCACAGGTCCAACAAACATCTATTGCCAGGAAAATTGAGTTGTGGCAAAGGATAGTCAACAGGGTCAATTCTGTAGGCAGTTATCCATGCACAAGGGAGGACATCAGGCAGAAGTGGAATGACCTTAGAGGGAAGGTCTGTTCCATGGTATCCAGGCACCAGCTCGCGGTACAGAAGACTGGTGGTGGGCCCCCACCTCCTCCCCCTACTTTCACATCTTGGGAAGAGAAGGTCTTGGACATACGGGATCCTGAGGGCCAGACAGGAATACCTGGGTGAGTGGAGTCAGGTAGGTACCTACAACATTCATGTCACATGTCGAGTTCTACATGCTCCCATCACCACCTATACCTACCCCAAATTACATTCCACCCACTACAACTCTCTCCTAATTACCTGATACCCCTCCCCGACATGCCACATGTCCACTAAACACATCTAGCCCCACAGCCCTTGGAAATGACACGTTAAGCACTGGCTAATCATAGCACTACAACCCTGAATGCTAAATCCCAACATAGTCAGCACCAGTACACTGCACCAAATATTACTTGTCATGCATGTCAAAGCAATATCCGATCTAACTCATCTTGGCTGTAATAGTGTGGAACAGTACATGGCAATGGCAAGGGGCAATGGCTCACTCACACTAACATCCCAAGCAAAACCTAGCTATAGCTGAGTGCCAGTATAAAATGGCCACAGATCAAATATCCCAAGCTAGAAACTCACTAACCTGGTTTGGAAAGTCAGATGGCTGAGTGGCTGCACATGCAGTACATCCAGATACAGGTCGGTGTCCATTGTAAACTCATATACTGTGTTCCTACAAGGACACCACTGTGCATTCTACAGCTCTTATTTGTGCCAGCTTTCATGCCAGATAGTTCACTAGGTAACAGGGATGAACAGCCATGTCAATTATCTGACAATATCAGATGACGTCAGCTGTACAGTCACTACCAACATGGTTTACCAGCATCAAACATGGTGTATGGTATTGAAGTTACAGAGTTTCATGTTGTATCCAGGTAACATAGTGCATCAGCTGTCAATGTCATTGCTTGGGATCATGTCAAGGCACTGTCTGCAACTCACACAACTGCTACAATACCCCCATGCTAACCTAAACTTTGTATTCCACTCCCTCTACAAGTAACCATGCCATTGTCAGCATGGAGAGGATACCAGAGACTGCCACTACCCCTCTGGATGAAGGCCTCAGTGAGGACAATACCCCTGGATGTCTGGACACTGATGAAGGACCTAGCCCATTTGAGACACCTGACAGCCTCACCCTGCCCACAGCAGCTCCTCCCAGCTCTGTTGCCTCTATATCACAGGCAACCATTCGCCCCTAACCTTTGTCCCGAGGACTGTATCTTCCATTGTGTGCTCCACAATATAGGTACCTGAGTCTCACCTTGCCAACACTGACAATGATGGACCGGCCACCACTGGGAGTGGGCACACTGAGCCAGGGGCACAGGCACGTGGAGGCACGGTGTTTGGGAGGGATGCTGTGGGCTAGAGGATGAGGTCTCAAAGGGACCCTACTGACCGTGAGACCATCTCCCAAGTCTTTGGAGCCTACCAAAGTTCCCAAGGCATGATGGGCCAAGTTATCACCATGTTGGGGGAAATCAAAAAGCTGCAGAGGGACAACCACCAGTACATCATGAAGCAGTGGCAGGCACAAACTGCCCACTTGAATAACACACTGAGTAGGTCTTGTACCCAACATCTGGCTCCTTCCACTAGCAATGATACATAAGACCCTTCTACATCTCTGGCTGCTAGGGGAATGGAGGCCCTGCTAGGGGAAGGACATGCTTCAGACACCCCACCCTCTGTAGCTGAAGAACCCCTTCGCAAACGTAGACGTCCAACCAGACATCCCATAGGAGCAGATGCCAAGACCAAACCCACTGCCAGGAAGTAAACCTCTCCTCAGCTGTTCTCCTTGTGTGACACAGAAACACCCTATTGACTATTCTGTAACCAAAGTCCATTTTCCTATGATGCAAGGACAATGGACCTGTGTTCCCAAATGGTGTAGTAGCTGTCCTGATGCATGCCAAATCTAGTCTGATCGTCCCTCTGTATTGTACACCCTTTGTTAATGGACCTCATACGTGTAGTCCACCAGTAGGAGACTCATTACGGTGCATTTGTAACTGGACAGATACCAAATAGGTTGTAAGCTACAACTACACACATTCACTGAAAGATATGCTAACAGCACAAAGAGCATGACTGAGAGTAGCATCAGCATATCTGCTAAGGTGTCTCCTTTTATACTGTTGGTTTCTGCCTGGTTTTAGGCGGTGGTGCGACTGCGGTGGAAACCTTGCCAGTGTGCAACCTCATAATTTGTCCGGCAGAAACATGGTCTTTGCCGGCCTGCAGGTGTCTACCGCAGTTAGATTGCACTGGCTGTTCCAGTGGTGCTTTGGCTGTGTTCTGTTAGGAAAACCGCCATGGTCATAATATGGCGGTCTTCTCTGCCAGCCTGTTGGTGGTGCGACCGCCAACATGGCAGTCCTGGGAACAGCAAACGCGTAATGAGGCCCTCGATGTTAAAAGGGCTCTTATGTATTACATTGATAGGACTAAAAGTTTTAGAACATCGAAACAGCTTTTTGTAGCATTTTCAATGCCTCACAAAGGGGATCCAATTTCACAAAATGGGATAGATAGATGGATAGTTAAGTGTATTCAAACTTGTTATCTGAAAGCTAACAGGCAGCTCCTAGAGCGCACTCTACTAGAACAAAAGGTGCTTCTATGGCCTTTTTAGGAAACATTCCAATATCAGGAATTTATAAAGCTGCTACTTGGTCTACACTACACAAATTCACTAAGCACTATTGTGTAGATGTTTTAGCTTTCCAACAAACAAATGTTGGCCAGGCAGTGCTCAGGACACTTTTTCAGGCTACTCCAACTCCTACAGGCTAGCCACCTCTTACTTGGAGGGGACTGCTTTAGTCTATGTAAAGCATGTGTATCTACAGGTACACATACCATTGAACGCAAAATGTTACTTAACCAGTAGACATCTGTTTGTGGCATGTAATGCTGTAGATTCACATGCACCGTCCATCCTCCCGGGAAGCCTGTGGTGGTTGTAGTAGAATTATTCTACAAATATTGTACATATGTACATACACTGCATGGAGATATATGTATGTATATCAATCTAACAAAGGCCTTGATGCCCATGCACACTATCACCGAGAGGAGGAGTCACTCGATCTTATGACTCAAAAAGATTCTTTTCACAAAAACAACAACTAGCAACACTCCAAACCCAACACTAGATGGCAGACTCACGCAAAGCATGTGAATCTACAGCACTACATGCCACGAACAGATGTCTAATGGGTAAGTAACTTTTTCCTTTCGGATTGTCCAGCCATGGAATTACAAATCTGGGGCTTTAACAGAGACATGGCTTCTTGAAGATGGGTCTGTAACAAAATGAGAAAACAATCTAAAAATAAAAGCTGGGTTAGTGAGAATAAGGAAGAGATTTCAGATTTTCTGATTTTGATATTTTTTTTTTGTGTGTGCCAGAAATTCAGAAATTAAAACTCCGCCGCCCCCGGAAGTGGTTTGGGATGCTGGGGAAAGCTTCTTTACGAGTGTTGTTAATAACTAAAGATATCACAATTAGGAAGTCCAAGGCAGCGAAGCCTAGGTTAGGACTGCCTATGAAAGAGTACTCTGAGGAGACAGAAAGGAAGACAGAATTAGTTTAGAAAAATTCAACCCTCGCCAATATTATGTCATTAATTTTGTCACTAATACTACATATCAGCAAAAAATGAATGAGGAAAGTAATTCATCTGGTAGATTCCTAGTCTGGCAGGCCCTTGAAAAGATTGTGGAAAATACTATACGTTTTTTTACGACGCCCGAAATCTGGATGAAGTATTTTGGATTAATATTCCTTGTAATGTTGTGTTTCCCCTGTTGATATATTCTCATTTGAAAGGCTCAGCAAGGACATTTCAGAAGCTGATTTACCTAGCTATGTTAGTGGCTTGTTCTCCAATATTACAGTGGTGAAAGACATCATGAACTCTGTCTTTTACGAACTGGTACGATAAAATGATTTTATACAGACAATTTGAAAAAAGTGTTGATGCCAGCTCAAAGCTCATAAATATATGGGGCACATATTTTGCTAAAGTTAATGCGTAGCTTTAGATTGTTATAGATCAGGGATACTCAAAGTACGGCCCGCGGGCCTCATGCGGCCCCTTTGACCTTTACATGCGGCCCCGGGGCAACAGGAGCACTGGCAGCTGTTTGCTCGACCACACTAACATTAAATAGACACACAATAATTTATTTCAAACTTAATTGGTGTTAAAGAGAGGAAGAAGGGACTCCTGCACTTAACTTTGGAAACGTCTTCATTTTTAAAGACATCTTGCAGCATAAGTGTAAAACTAAGACAGTCTCTTCAAAATGAATTAAGTGTATTTAGTTAACATGCAGAACCTTTTCGCCTTAGTACAATTTATTTTATCAGTGCATTGAGATGTGTAGGAAAGTCCTTTTTTTTTGCCTGATCACCCCCACTCTTTCTGGATAGGTACTGGTGGTTACTGACTCTTGGCTGTGCCCTGGGTACTGCTTACCAGTCCCAGGGCCAGTGCTCTGTGTAAAATGGATATGCAAATTAGGCTAATTATAATTGGCTAAGTTAACCTACCTATAAGTCCCTAGTATATGGTAGGGCATGTAGGTTTAGGGACCACAGCATAGGTGGTGCACACCTAGGTGCACTGCTGAGGTGCCCAGTGTCATTTTAAAAGCAAGCCTGCCTTGCTGGCTGCTTTTAAATTAAAGTTATATGCAAATTCGACTTTGGAATTAAAGGTACTTCCAAAGTCTTAAACTACCTTATTTTTACATATAAGTCACCCCTAAGGTGTGCCCTATGTGCCCCTAGGGCTGGGTGCCATGTAACTATAAGCAGGGACTTTATAAAAATAGATTTATAAGCCCTGGTGAGGTAAAAACAGCCAAATTCGTTTTTCCCTCATTGAAGTAAATGGCCTTCATAGGCTAGAATGGGCAGACTTTATTTTAAATTTTAAAGTCTCCTTAAATGTTACATACCAAGAATTTGGTATCAAATTGATTGTTGTAATAAATCCCACAACTTCCAGTTGTTGGATTTAATATAACTTGTCCAGGTAAAAAGTTTAGACTTTACCTAAAAAGTTGCCAATTTCAGCTCTGCATTGTTTTTGCTGCTGTGCTCTGATTGGCCAGCCTGCAGCAGCTTCTGCCAGGCTGCCTTGATGAGGTGTGAAGTGGCCAGACTTCACACAAAGGAATGTGCTTGGGGGAGAGAATCTCCCCTCAGCAGATGGTGAGGCAGGAAGGGGGAGGGCTGCCAAACTGGTAGAGAAGGACATTTGCAGCACCCAGCAACACCCCCACATCCTGCAACCCCAGACAGCTAGGTGCCCCCTTGATTAGATTAGGAGAGGGCAGGAGAGGGGTGTGTTTATGATTTTTAGCCACACCAGTGGGTGGGCTCAGCCAGATGTAACCTCCAAAAATCAGATTCATCCATGTTGGATTTTTAGAGACTGTTGCCTTCTGGGATGGATTTTTGCCACACTTCCCAGGAAGTGGTCATCACAGGGGTACGACCCTGTCCTTGATTGGAGAACCAGGGCCCCCCTGCTTTTCACCCAGGAGCAAGGATAAAACTGGCAGACCTGCACCCACACCTCAGATCCCCACCAAATTTCAAGAAGAAGGAACTACAAGGAGAAGAAGGACTGCCCTGCTGGACCCCTGGCCTGCACCTGGACCCTGCACTCAGAAAGACTGCACCAGCTGCACACTTGGGCTTCACCACAAGAAGGACTTTGCCTGGCTTCAACTGGTTCAAGGAGGGACTCCCTGTTTGCTACAGGTGCAAAATTGCTAACCAGAGTCCCCTGCACCAACTCCTGAAAAAGTGACCAGCTGACCACTGTCCAGTGGCCAAAAAGGAGTTTGCGCCAGGTGCATTCTGGGAGTTGAAGTCCGCACTTCCCAAGGACCATCACAGAACTTCTGGACCCTTGGGGTGAGCTGTGGACCCCAAAAGAACCTTAAAAGAACATCTGGGTGAAGCCCCAGAAGTTTGGAAAAGATTGGAGAATTTTTGAAAAAAAGCTCCATAAAGTGACCGACCCGACGCGGAAATTCTAGCCGGCTTGCCTCAACCTCGACCCGGCCTGACTTCGTGGTTCGTCCCGGTAAAGAAAAACATCCAAAAAAGAGACTAAGTCCGAAGGTAAAAAGTTGACCGGGACCTCCCAGCCATCGTATCCGAGAAGGGCTCCACGGACGTCGGATCAAGATCCAGGTTTACCCCGGTCGAAGGATTTTCATCTCGAAAAAACGAAGGTAAAAATCACCACCGAGGAAACAGACTTCGCGTATCCGGACAAGGGCTCCAGGAGGTCGGATTCAACTGGCAGGTTCGTCCCGGGGAAGAAAAACATCAAAAAAGAGACTAAGTCAGAAGGTAACTTTTTAACCGAGGCCTCCCGCGACTTGTAGCCGAGCAGGGCTCCATCGCGGTCGGCCTGAAAGTTTGACTTTGCCCCGGTCCTGGTGCAACCAGATGACCCGATTGGCGCTTTTTGTTTCTAAGCGCTAGAAAATAATAATACTTTAAAAATTCATATCTCCGGTTCCCCTGAACCGATTTTAATAGTTTTTGTGTCATTTTAAAGATAAAAATATAAGCTATTTTTTATAAATTGGTTTTGGATTTTTAAACTGTTTCCTGTGTTTTATTTAATTACTGTTTTGTGATATTTGAATGCTTTACACTTTGTCTCCTAAGTTAAGCCTTGACGCTCGTTGCCAAGCTACCAAGGGTTGAGCTGGGATTAATTTACTGAGACCTAACTGTACCTATGTGGAGGTTAGTGGCTTGTTGCTAGGTGTAGGTACCTACCTGCCCTACCAATAACCCATTTTCCAACATAATTGGAAGCAGCGACAGGATCCTGTACTTGTGTTCAATATCACGTTACAGTTTTAGGTAAAACAAATTAAAAATCCTTTAAATTGTCCTAGTGCAAAAATTGTTTTTAATTTCTAATTTAATTTTTTTTAATTAATTTGGATTAATTTCAATTATTGAATTTTTGTAATTTTTCTAAATTCTTGTTTCCAATTTTTGCAAAAGGTTTTTGTTGACACAAAACTAGGGAACCATGGAGCTTGATCTGGCTAGCCTACCCACACTGACAGTAGTCCAGCTTAGGGGGTTGTGTATTGAAAGAGGGTTACCTGCAACCACTAATCTCAGGAAGGAAATCCTGATTAAATCCCTGACAGCATGGGCTGAGGCCCAAGAGGTAGAGACAGAGGAAGCTCCAGAGGAGGAAGAAAAAGGGGAAGATGCTAGCTCTAACCTTTCAGGGGAGGGAAGGCATCAGACCCCAAGTGAGGAAGAGGAGGAACGGTCCTCAGTGGATACAGTCACTAGGGGCAGACCCAAAGCTAGTGGTAGGAAGGGGGTCCTTTCAAGAGGAGAGAACCCATCCATCAGAGAAAGAGAGCTGGAAGCCCAGCTAGCCTACATAGCTTTGGAATCAGATAAGCTTGCCCTAGAAAAGAAAAAGTTGGCAAGCAAAGAAAAAAAAGATGGAGGCAGCGAGAAAGAAACTGAGGTGTCCCTGGGTGGGGGTTTTGCCCCCAGATTACCCAAAGGGGTGGTTCCTGCCTATGTAGAGGGGGATGACATAGATAAGTGGCTGGGGGCCTTTGAGAGGGCCCTCCAGATGAGGAAAGTCAAGCCTCAGTACTGGGGTTCACTCCTTTGGGAGTTAGTTCCCAACTCTGGGAGGGATAGGCTCCTAACCATGAGTGGGGAGGATGCAGACTCATACCCCAGTATGAAGAGTTGCTTGACTAAAAAGTTTGGTCTAACCCCAGAGCAGTATAGGCTTAAGTTTAGGGACACCCAAAAGACAAGCACCCAGTCCTGGGTGGACTTTGTGGACATTTCAGTAAAAGCACTGGAGGGCTGGATACAGGGCAACAGGGTAAGTACCTTTGAGGGGCTGTACAATTTGATCATGAGGGAGCACCTTCTAACTAATTGTGTCCAAGAGAGGCTCCGCCAGTATCTAGTAGACTCTAGGTTGACCAACCCCAGAGAGCTGGGGGAGGCAGCAGATGACTGGTTAAGAACTAGGGTTAACCAGAAACCCCCAGGGGGTGATCAGAAAAAGGGAGGACATGGTTCTTCTCAGGGGAAGAACCAGGGGAAAGATGACAAAAAACCCAAAGAGTCCTCACAAGAGTCCCCAAAAACTTCTCAGGGAGGGGGAGCCCCGAGCCAATTCACTTTTAAAGGGAAAGGGTATCAGGGAAAGAATTATGATCCTGCTAAAGCAGGAAAGTTTCAGGAGCTTGCTAAGGCCGGCAAGTGTTTTGACTGTCATCAGCCAGGACATAAAAGAGGAGATGCTATCTGCTCCAAGAAGCCCCTCACTGGTGGGCAATCCCAGGGGATTGCTAGTGTAGGGTTGGGGGTGGAAGTTGGCCATGGGGTGGAATCAGGGTACACTGAGGTCACCTTAGTATCCGTGGGTGGGGTGGACATTGCAACTATGGCCACCTTACCTCCCATCATGGAGAGGTATAGGCAGCGGCCTAAAGTCAATGGGACTGAAGTGGAAGCTCTGAGAGATACAGGAGCCAGTGTGACAATGGTCGCAGAAAAGCTGGTTTCTCCAGAGCAGGTCTTACCTGGTGTCTTCCACCAGGTGACTTATGCAGATACCAGAACCAAACTCCATCCCATGGCTATGGTGAGTCTGGAATGGGGAGGTGTGACTGGCCCTAAGAAAGTAGCTGTAGCTCCTGCCCTCCCAGTAGAGTGTCTACTGGGGAATGATCTTGAAGCATCTGAGTGGTCAGAAGTGGAAAGAAGGGTCCATGCACAGATGCTGGACCTCCCTGAATGGGTGTGTGCTGTGACCAGGTCACAGGCGGCACAACAGGGGAATGCATGGACACTTGGACCCTGGAACAATGGGCCAAGCCTCCAAGAAAAAGAGAAAAGGCACTGGGTCTGGCTTGCCAGCCCCAACAAGTACAGAGGGTCAGGAAGAATCCAACCCTGAGGGGGAGGATCTGAACTCTGAGGGAGGGACACCTTCCCTGCAAACTCTGCCTGACTTGGCAGAACTGCAAGGGGCAGGTGGGCCCACCAGAGAAGATTTGTGCCAGGGACAAAGAGAGTGTCCCACTCTTGAGGGCCTGAGGCAGACTGCTGCCAGGCAAGAACAAGGGGATACCAGTGGTACCCACAAGGTTTACTTGGAGGATGGAGTTCTCTACACTGAGGCAAGGGCCCTTAAAGAAGGGGCTACTAGGAGAGTAGTGGTCCCCCAAAAGTATAGAGAATTCCTCCTTACCTTAAGCCATGATATCCCCTTAGCTGATCATTTGGGACAAACCAAGACCTGGAGCAGGCTGGTCAACCATTTTTATTGGCCCGAAATGTCAGAAAAAGTCCGGGAGTTGTGCAGCTCCTGTGTCACCTGTCAAGCCAGTGGCAAGACAGGGGGCAAGCCAAAGGCTCCCTTGATTCCACTGCCAGTGGTTGGGACTCCCTTTGAGAGGGTGGGGATTGACATTGTTGGTCCCCTAGACCCACCAACTGCTTCAGGTAACAGGTACATTGTGGTGGTAGTGGACCATGCCACCAGGTACCCTGAGGCAATACCCCTCCGGACAGTCACTGCTCCCACAGTGGCTAGGGCCCTACTTGGTGTGTTCACCAGAGTGGGATTCCCAAAGGAGGTGGTCTCAGATAGGGGCACAAACTTTGTCAGCCTATCTGAAAGCCATGTGGGAGGAGTGTGGTGTTACTTATAAGTTCAGCACACCCTACCATCCACAGACCAATGGTCTGGTGGAAAGATTCAATAAGACCCTGAAGGGCATGATCATGGGTTTGTCTGACAAACTCAGGAGGAGATGGGATGTCCTCCTCCCATGCCTGCTGTTTGCCTACAGGGAGGTGCCACAGAAGGGGGTTGGATTCAGCCCCTTTGAGTTACTGTTTGGGCACCCTGTAAGAGGCCCATTGTGCTTGGTGAGAGAGTCTTGGGAAAAGCCTCTCAAGGAATCCAAGGAGAATGTGCTGGATTATGTACTAGGCCTGCGGTCTCGCATGGCTGAGTATATGAAGAAGGCAAGCAGAAACCTGGAGGCCAGTCAGGAGCTCATGAAGCTCTGGCATAATCAAAAGGCTACCATGCCTGAGTATCACCCAGGACAGCTGGTGTGGGTTTTGGAGCCCATGGCTCCTAGGGCACTACAGGCCAAATGGACTGGGCCCTATCCAATCCTAGAGAAAAAAGGTGAGGTCACCTACTTGGTGGACCTTGGCACCCCCAGGAATCCTCACAGGATCCTACATGTAAACAGGATGAAACCCCACCAGGACAGGGCAGACATGACCATGCTGATGGTCACTGATGAAGGGAAGGAGGAGGAGGGTGAACCTCTGCCAGACCTCCTGTCCTCAAAGGAAAAAGATGGGTCAGTGGAGGGAGTGGTACTCTCTCCCAAATTGACAGATCAGCAACAACAAGACTGTAAGCAAGTCTTGGGACAGTTTGCTAGTCTGTTCTCCCTGACCCCTGGACTCACCAATTGGTGTGTCCATGATGTTGACACTGGTGACAGCTTGCCTGTCAAGAACAAGCTGTACAGGCTGTCTGACCAGGTCAAGGCCAACATCAAAGCTGAAGTGGCTAAGATGTTGGACCTGAAGGTAATTGAGCCCTCTGATAGTCCTTGGTCCAGTCCAGTGGTACTGTTGCCCAAAGCTAATCCCCAAGGTGGGAAGAAAGAATTAAGATTCTGTGTGGACTACAGAGGTCTAAATGCAGTCACTAGGACTGATGCTCACCCCATACCTAGAGCTGATGAGCTCATTGACAGGTTGGGGGCTGCCAAATTCCTGAGCACATTTGATCTGACCTCAGGATATTGGCAGATTGCCTTAAGTCCAAGAGCTAAGGAGAGGTCAGCATTTTCCACACCAGAGGGCCACTTTCAGTTCAAGGTGATGCCCTTCGGGATGAAAAATGCTCCTGCCACCTTCCAACGGTTGATGAATAGAGTCCTATCTGGGTTGGAATCTTTTAGTGCAGCTTATCTGGATGATATAGCTGTATTTAGTTCCACCTGGAGGGACCACCTGGTCCACCTGAAGGAAGTGCTTCAGGCCCTGCTTCAAGCAGGCCTGACTATCAAGGCAAGCAAGTGCCAGATAGGGCAAAGTTCTGTTGTGTACCTGGGCCACCTTGTTGGTGGAGGCCATGTACAACCTCTCCAGCCCAAGATCCAGACTATCCTGGATGGGAGGCTCCAAAAACCCAGACTCAGGTCAGGGCCTTTCTTGGCCTGACTGGGTATTACAGGAGGTTTGTTCAAAATTTTGGGACCATAGTGGCCCCTCTAACTGAGCTTACCTCCAAGAAACAGCCCAAGAAGGTCATTTGGACCCCAGAGTGTCAAAAAGCTTTTGACACCCTAAAACAGGCTATGTGTTCAGCACCAGTGTTACTGGCCCCTGACTATAGCAAGGAATTTGTAGTGCAAACAGATGCTTCAGAGGAAGGGATTGGGGCAGTGTTAGCACAAGTTAATGAAGAGGGCCATGATCACCCAGTTGCCTTCGTCAGCAGGCGACTACTCCCCAGAGAGAAAAAATGGAGTGCCATTGAGAGGGAGGCCTTTGTTGTGGTTTGGTCCCTGAAGAAGTTGAGGCCTTACTTGTTTGGCACTCACTTCCGTGTACAAACTGACCACAGACCTCTCAGATGGTTGATGCAGATGAGGGGGGAGAACCCAAAACTGTTAAGGTGGTCCATTTCCCTACAGGGGATGGACTTCACAGTGGAGCACAGACCTGGGACTGCTCATGCCAATGCAGATGGCCTTTCCAGGTTTTTCCACTTAGCTGATGAGGACTACCATCACCTTTCATCTGGGGGGGGCAGTGTAGGAAAGTCCTTTTTTTTTGCCTGATCACCCCCACTCTTTCTGGATAGGTACTGGTGGTTACTGACTCTTGGCTGTGCCCTGGGTACTGCTTACCAGTCCCAGGGCCAGTGCTCTGTGTAAAATGGATATGCAAATTAGGCTAATTATAATTGGCTAAGTTAACCTACCTATAAGTCCCTAGTATATGGTAGGGCATGTAGGTTTAGGGACCACAGCATAGGTGGTGCACACCTAGGTGCACTGCTGAGGTGCCCAGTGTCATTTTTAAAGCAAGCCTGCCTTGCTGGCTGCTTTTAAATTAAAGTTATATGCAAATTCGACTTTGGAATTAAAGGTACTTCCAAAGTCTTAAACTACCTTATTTTTACATATAAGTCACCCCTAAGGTGTGCCCTATGTGCCCCTAGGGCTGGGTGCCATGTAACTATAAGCAGGGACTTTATAAAAATAGATTTATAAGCCCTGGTGAGGTAAAAACAGCCAAATTCGTTTTTCCCTCATTGAAGTAAATGGCCTTCATAGGCTAGAATGGGCAGACTTTATTTTAAATTTTAAAGTCTCCTTAAATGTTACATACCAAGAATTTGGTATCAAATTGATTGTTGTAATAAATCCCACAACTTCCAGTTGTTGGATTTAATATAACTTGTCCAGGTAAAAAGTTTAGACTTTACCTAAAAAGTTGCCAATTTCAGCTCTGCATTGTTTTTGCTGCTGTGCTCTGATTGGCCAGCCTGCAGCAGCTTCTGCCAGGCTGCCTTGATGAGGTGTGAAGTGGCCAGACTTCACACAAAGGAATGTGCTTGGGGGAGAGAATCTCCCCTCAGCAGATGGTGAGGCAGGAAGAGGGAGGGCTGCCAAACTGGTCTTCAAAGGCAGAGAAGGACATTTGCAGCACCCAGCAACACCCCCACATCCTGCAACCCCAGACAGCTAGGTGCCCCCTTGATTAGATTAGGAGAGGGCAGGAGAGGGGTGTGTTTATGATTTTTAGCCACACCAGTGGGTGGGCTCAGCCAGATGTAACCTCCAAAAATCAGATTCATCCATGTTGGATTTTTAGAGACTGTTGCCTTCTGGGATGGATTTTTGCCACACTTCCCAGGAAGTGGTCATCACAGGGGGACGACCCTGTCCCTGATTGGAGAACCAGGGCCCCCCTGCTTTTCACCCAGGAGCAAGGATAAAACTGGCAGACCTGCACCCACACCTCAGATCCCCACCAAATTTCAAGAAGAAGGAACTACAAGGAGAAGAAGGACTGCCCTGCTGGACCCCTGGCCTGCACCTGGACCCTGCACTCAGAAAGACTGCACCAGCTGCACACTTGGGCTTCACCACAAGAAGGACTTTGCCTGGCTTCAACTGGTTCAAGGAGGGACTCCCTGTTTGCTACAGGTGCAAAATTGCTAACCAGAGTCCCCTGCACCAACTCCTGAAAAAGTGACCAGCTGACCACTGTCCAGTGGCCAAAAAGGAGTTTGCGCCAGGTGCATTCTGGGAGTTGAAGTCCGCACTTCCCAAGGACCATCACAGAACTTCTGGACCCTTGGGGTGAGCTGTGGACCCCAAAAGAACTTTAAAAGAACATCTGGGTGAAGCCCCAGAAGTTTGGAAAAGATTGGAGAATTTTTGAAAAAAAGCTCCATAAAGTGACCGACCCGACGCGGAAATTCTAGCCGGCTTGCCTCAACCGCGACCCGGCCTGACTTCGTGGTTCGCCCCGGTAAAGAAAAACATCCAAAAAAGAGACTAAGTCCGAAGGTAAAAAGTTGACCGGGACCTCCCAGCCATCGTATCCGAGAAGGGCTCCACGGACGTCGGATCAAGATCCAGGTTTACCCCGGTCGAAGGATTTTCATCTCGAAAAAACGACTAAGTCCGAAGGTAAAAATCACCACCGAGGAAACCGACTTCGCGTATCCGGACAAGGGCTCCAGGAGGTCGGATTCAACTGGCAGGTTCGTCCCGGGGAAGAAAAACATCAAAAAAGAGACTAAGTCAGAAGGTAACTTTTTAACCGAGGCCTCCCGCGACTTGTAGCCGAGCAGGGCTCCATCGCGGTCGGCCTGAAAGTTTGACTTTGCCCCGGTCCTGGTGCAACCAGATGACCCGATTGGCGCTTTTTGTTTCTAAGCGCTAGAAAATAATAATACTTTAAAAATTCATATCTCCGGTTCCCCTGAACCGATTTTAATCGTTTTTGTGTCATTTTAAAGATAAAAATATAAGCTATTTTTATAAATTGGTTTTGGATTTTTAAACTGTTTCCTGTGTTTTATTTAATTACGGTTTTGTGATATTTGAATGCTTTACACTTTGTCTCCTAAGTTAAGCCTTGACGCTCGTTGCCAAGCTACCAAGGGTTGAGCTGGGATTAATTTACTGAGACCTAACTGTACCTATGTGGAGGTTAGTGGCTTGTTGCTAGGTGTAGGTACCTACCTGCCCTTCCAATAACCCATTTTCCAACAAGATGTATTTATTTTAAAGTGATAGTTTTCAAACATAAATTTGGAAACATTAATTATTTCCCTTACCCTGAGAACACCACCAATAGTAAATTAAAGAGGCAAGTCACTTGGTATGTGCACTTTATGGGTGGCCTGGGTTCCTATCATACATAAAAAATATTATAGTTTATTAAATCAAACATAGAAGCAGATTATGTGCAGCGCACACCATGAATCATGTATTTCGAGGTCATCTTAAATGTGATAATGCAGAAAAAGGAGTGAAGTGAGACTAAACAATTGCCTAGGATCACACAATTTGGAAAAGTCGGTAAACTGGGATTAATTCCAGGTTTTCTGGTTTCCCATTGTTTATTTCAGCCACTAGATGTATATCCTTTGTTTCTCCTACACCTACCTTGCCATCAATCCCCCTAGTCACCCCACCTCACTGCCACCGCCCTGGCATCAGTGCGGCCCCCAGGTACGTCACAGACCAAACTTTTTGGCTCCTGGGAAAATGTTTGTGAGTACCCATGTTATAGATGAAACATTTTTCTTGTTCAGTGCTTTGTATATTGTTGTGATCTACAAATATATGCGAATCCTGTTTCAGTTAGGAAAATGTGTTATTTTGCACTTTATTAAGAGATGTATTTTAGAATAGAGTGTAATTAAATCTGTCTTGTAGATGATGCAGATTTTTGTATCTTTTTAATATAACAAAGATGTTGCTATTTTTCTGAGTGATAACTAGGTACAATTTCACTTTGTCTGCACTTTAAATTCATTTTTGGTGCTTGTCCTGCCACTGGATTTGATCATATTTATGTTTTCCTTACGATTATTTTTGCACATGTTATTTAATATAACTGTTAACTAGGTTTCAGGCCTTGTGTATGTCTGTTCTGCTGATGTAAGGTTCAGGGGAAGTTGGAGTGGTTGACTAAATGCGAAAAAGGCTGCTGTCAACAAGCTAGGTCCAGCAATTGCAAGTGGAAAAGTAAAATGAGGACAGTTTCCATGGCCCATGGAACTTGTCCTTCATTCCTGATGGCTTCTCAAAAGTGTACAAGAAGAATCCTTAATGGCACTGGACTAGGGGGTATCCTTCAGATTAGAGGAAAACTGTGCCCCCTTGCCTTTTGTCCCACTAGATTTAGCCTTTGGAGAGAAGCAAACTAATAGACCATGATGTTATGAAGCAGTGATTTGGCATGTTTTAGTAAGGTTATGCCATGAGTAGAGCTTTGTCCATCATACTGAAGTCACATGTTCTGGCCAGTATGTTTAAACTGAGCAGCACTCAAACTTTGTTTTCACCTCTTTAGGTTTGTCATGGGTTTTGTGAGCCGTAAGAAGGAGAAGTTACTGCTGAAGACAAAAAGGTCTGGGACCTTCCTCCTACGCTTCAGCGAGAGCTGTAAAGATGGTGCCATCACCTTTTCATGGGTAGAATTTCAGCCTAGTGGTAAGCCTGCTTATCACTTCTCTTAGGTTTTCATGTATTCTTTCCAGTATCCGAGGGATTAGTGGATTTCACCACCAAGCAATCCTCAGCAGATTGACATGTTGGACTCCATTTGTTTCATGATTCAGAACTGCCTAAAATTAACTCTAGTAGTGTATAGAATTCTAGCCTTTCCAGAATTCCGCGTTCTTGTGCATTAATAACAGGCACTTCAAGCTATTTGCATCTATGAAGGATGTGTGTAGCTCTAGATGATACAGAATATTTAGGAGATTGGTCATTTTATCAAAACAAAAATATATTTGTAGGAGTTTTGTGTGTGGCAAATAAAATGTGAAGCTTTGATTGATGTATGAGAGTCGACCCTAGACTGCCTATTGGCACTTCCTTCAGTCCACCCTGGCACCATTCACATGACCATCTTCCACATTCATCTTGTCCGTATAGGTCTTCAATTCTCTATCTCTGGCCCCACATGCAGACCCACCTTTGTCCACTCCTTATAATTGTTTAGTGGACTTGTTTACAGTTACACTTTTATTTCTTTTGCTGGTGTAAATTGGCCTTGTCAGCTCCTTCTTACTAACCTAGTCATAGATGGCCCCAACCACAGACGTGGTCACCTCTTCTTTCTTACATGGTCCTTAATGGCTCTGGCTACTGTTTCATCCACTTTGTCCCCATTTTCCTACAGTTCCTTTCACCATTCCCACTGATTTCAATCCCTGATAGCCATGTGATTCCTATTGCCTGCTCATTGACAATTAAAAGAAACAGTATTTGGTTTGCAGAAATCACAGATACAGAGAGTGGTCAGATTGCACCTGGATATGCTGTCAAATGAGCTTCTTGGTCATGCTTCAGTAAAGAGGAGCATTGGTCAAGACTTTGCAGTCTCTTCCACCTGGGGCCAGAAGGTGAGGGGCATTACTCAGACTCCCAGGTTAGAGACATTCGATTATGTTGAGGGATAGTTAGGGGTAGTAGCAACATGCTGATCACTTTTTTGGCACTGAATTGACCATTGTGTTCTTGGCTCCCTGTTTACCATGGTGGTCTGTATGGGCACTTTTATTTTTCATACCTTTGTCATCCAGTCTCCAGACCGTGCTGACAGTGACCACTTCTCCCTCTTCCTGTGTTTCCTTCATCACTGCTTACTCCTTTTTTTTTATGCTACACACTTCTTCTTTTTTGATTTACTTCAGGCTGTGCCCACATTTGTCTGGCCTAGATTCGCATGCTGTGCATTTGTCCCACCAAGTGGTCTGGTTACAATTTTTAGTGTTTATTCTTGAAATGTATTTATAAGAGGAAGTGGGAGTTGAACCATGGAAAGTGTATTTAATAAGGCTTCTCTTTGATGCTGAGTCACAGCTCCACCCTCCCTCGCCCTATGAACCATTCCCTCTTTTTTAACTTTTTTATTGAACAGCTATAGAATCCATAATATGCTTACATAAAATTGAAGAGAACACAAAATAAAAAAGCATGCTGATAAACATGGAAACATTGAAATGCTCTACCGTGTATCAGGAGATATCCATCTTAAAAGACTCATTGCCTGGTGTAAATCATACAAACCAGATTAGGGCAAAAAAGCATTACAATTGTCTTCCATATATTGGGAGATAACAGTCTTAAAGTGGCAAAGTGCATAGTGCGAATCGTAATCTGAATAGGGAGAATATACAGATGTACTTAATTTTTTTTTTAAAAAGCTGACCTTACTCCAATAGCTTATTAATCATTATTCATCCTTCACAAATTCTTTTTCCTCACTCCTGTGGTACAGATTCTCCCACCATATTCCTGAATAAAAAAATCATCTAATACTCTATCCCTTCAGTTAATCTTGCCATGTTATCAAGCTATGCTGCCTGGTTATATGTTGGAAAATCATTCTTTGTTGATCCATATGAAACATCTAATGAGGGAATCCAACTCCTGAAAATATGAACTGTTCATTTTTATAAGTAAATTAGTAAACAGAAACAAAAATGGTGGTAAAATAGACATTTTAATTAGTGCGACTATACCTATCATTGTCTGTAGAAGGAGGGACCATCTTTGTAATAAACCTTAAACTTTCCTCAGCATTGTCAGGTAATTTAATTGAAATAACAGGGAATATTTGTTGGTAAAATAGATGCCTAGATACTGCATTAGCCTCTGAGGACTAAGCTGATGCTGCAGCGCTAGTAAAAGATTGCTTGGAGATACATTCTTATAAATAGAAGCAGCTCCTTTTTACATTGATTGACCTTATATCCACCGATATTGGTAAACTCGTGAATCGGATTGAGGACCTCCTGCCTACTCAACGTATCAGCCCTTAGATATAGAATACTGTCATTCGCAGATAACCTTATTTTGGGCACCCCGTCTATTGGTGAACAAATCAAACCCATACTATGTATTGTCTCTGGTAAAGGCTCAATAAAAAAGGTGAATAAAATTGGGGACTGCACACCTATCAGGAGCCTCTGTTAATTTTCACAGTGCCCCAACCTTAGAGTTGTTGATAATCGTGTCCTGTGCACTCTGTTTCTGAGCATAGTTCTAAATTGAGTGGGGAACCCGAATATACACAGACTATAAAAGAGAGATTATCCCAATGGACCACCAAATCAAATGCCTTCTTAGTGTCTATTATTACAATTGCGCACTAATTTCATTGTTCATATAATAATCTATGCCTGGATTAAGAAATTAGTATTAGCTGCTATAAGCCTATTTGATATGAATCTACTCTAATCTTTATGAATTCAAATTTGGCCTTCAGGGACAATGCGAACTGTCCAAACTTTTGTTAACAGTTTATAATCTCCATTAAGCAGGCATTTTGGGTGATATGAGTTGACATTTGTTGGGTTTTTATCTTTAAAAAAAAAAGCTAATTATAGTGGATTCTTTAAAAGTTGTAGAGATCTCTCTTCCTTCACTTATTAGGTTGAATAGGTCTACTAAGAACAGAATCAATTCTTTTGCGAAAGCTTACCAAAATTCTAATAGTATGCTATCATTTCAACATGTATTGCACTGGACATCATTTGGAGTGCTTCTGCCAACTCTACAGCTTTTATTTTTGCAAACAGTGCATCTTTTTGGGTACTTGGCATTTGTGGTAAACGTATTGAGCTGTAATACAATTCTATATGGAAGGTGAGACTGGATAGGTATCCTCATATAGACTTCTCTAATGTTGCATGAAGACCTGAGTAACTTCCTTATTTTCAGTTACTAACGTGCTGCTCATTTTCTTCATACATCCATTGCTGGAATGATCTAGAATTATTTATATCATTGAGTATTAAAAAAAATCCCTGAGGTTAAGTTTAGCCCTCTTCAACTGTTTTTAAGACCCTACTCTACCTCCAGTCTTTGTGTAGGCTCCTGTGGCAGAGTTTATTGCTAGTTGTAGTTCCTCTGTTCTTGAAAAATACTGCCTGTTTTGCCTTGCCTTGTACGCTATTATATTTTCATGTACTGGAGCCTTGAAGGCATCCCAGACTGCAAAATCAGGAGCCGTATTACAATTAATCCTTAAAAAATCTGTTATAAATAATCTCATCTCTGCCAGCCAATTCTGATTTGTCAAGAGACCTGTCAAACTGCCTCTAATGTGAGATTCCAGATCCGCCGAAATAGATGTGACCGAATCGCCAAAAAAGGCATTTGCCCAGCTATATGAACCCACACATCTACTTGCCTGGGGTTAAAAAAATAAAAATAACCATGATACTATCTTAAATCGGTGTGAAAGACATTTGTGTATTGGGATGCAACTGTATCAATGGGTCTGTCTCATCACTAACAGGACCATAATAATTTACCAAATTCAGGGGAGCACCCTGAACTAATACATTTAACCAAAGCCATCTTCCTTCGGCCTCCCTCATTACCTCTCTCACCTTCCAGTTGATGCCACTTCCCATTTAAATCTCTACCCCCCACATTGCAGCCCCAGCCAAGACACAATAAGCATGCAAATATTTCTGTGGGATGTAGAGTTTAAGATTATTATTTTTTAAGATGGGTCTCTTGAGAAAAAATACTTCTGAACTCAATGAGTAAAGCTATCTCACCAGGCCTCCATATTTGGTGTCTTTTTTTAATACACCATTGGCGTTGCAAGATAACACCCTAACCTTATAATCACTTGATAATTCTACAATACTTTGCGCATGCACTCCACTCCCTTTTCTGTCTCCCACTCCAGAACATTTCATTAAAACCTCCTTTAAAGCTGCTCATTGTTACTGCTAGGCACCATTCTCACATTTGTTTTTGTTTTTTCACTGGGTTCTGTAGCATTGTTCAGAGTGGGTACATTTTTCCAGAGTGAAATGGGGAGATTGTTTTTTGATCAACAATGAGTTATTGATTATTTTTCTAAAAAACTGATTGATGGATGTCTTATTATATTACTGACATATTTGATATTTTGGCATCTGATGAGACAGCCATTAGATTTAAGTGTAAGAAGAGGGCATAGGCGGAATGGAAGTGAAAAGACTCTTCTCTTTCTCACCACTTTTGCTACAACTTCAAAAGAGTGCTCCCACTAAAGTACCTCACCCTCTGCAAAGCCAGGGTTGCATTGATTTGCCTTGTGCTAAGAAGTGTTCCTTCCTGAAGTATCATATTAACTGTAAATCAATCTATGGTCATTTTATCCATGTTTTCAAAGTGGTAATCTCCTAAAAATACCTCATATCCCAACGTGACTGCTTTGTCATGCTCCAGCAAGACTGCTTCCTTCTTATGTTGTCTGTAGGTGCCAAGGGGGTTGTATGTGTGTGTGTATGCATGTCTATTACATTCACTTATATTGCTTGCTTTATACTTTTTCCCTGCCAGTGTGCTCTGGTTCTGCCTGTGCATAACAGGGAAAGCTTGCAGTGCTGCTGTTTGCACTATACCTTTTCTGCATGTATGGGAAGCTTACACATATTCTGCTGTACATGTTGTTTGTTGGCTGATCTAAGTTTGCACCGCTGATGCCCATGTAGTACCTTTTATCTTTTTCTGTGTGTGTTTGTTTTACTCTGGTCATGCTTGTGCTTAAGTGAAGCTTTGTTAAAAAAAAAAAAAAAGAACTTGTGTTTGCAGCACGTGTTGTATGCAAGACTCAACATACTATCCTTTCAACTAGTGTTGTGTTTGAAACAGTACTGCTTGTTTACTTCAGAGATTGAGTTTGGGTTTCAAAAATGACTTCTTCATGCCCAAACCCACAATGCACCAGCTAACAGGCTCCACCTATTGAAATCAGGAGAATAGATATTACTGAATAACTTCTGCTACACGTCTGCCACGAAAAAACTTGAAATCAATTAAACTAACCCTTGAATCATACATACTCGCCTTTTAAGTCATAAGATAATGACTCCTTATTGAGTACGGGATGGAAAAAAATATTTGAAATAGTCAATAAATTGCGAAGTTGGCCCAATCTGGTTGGCATAGGGATTGGAATCTGTGAGGTCTTAGCGATCACAATAAATAAAGCTGTTTGACATCAGTGTTTCTGTAACCAGTGTATTTGTAGGTGGGTTTACTACACTGATATGGCGATGAAAGTTCAGGACAATATAGCTTCGGGGTAATGAGAACGTTGATGTCGATGAGGACTCGTATTCCTTGTGGAGTTCAAAGTCAGTACTCTATAGCTTATTTTTTGGAAGGTGTGTGGTCTGAACACAATTTTATTACATGGCTAAACCAAGAAGCGGTGGGCTTGTGTGTCAAGTTAAAAAGCAAGTGATACTCCCATGCAAGGGCCGGGCAGACTACAAGCAATGAACAGCAGGGTCTGAGTCTCCACACTGGTCAGCTGAGTGCACCTGTCTCAAAGCATGATGTGGTTCGTTCCCAAAAATACCTTCAACACCAAAGAATGATGGGTCTTCGAAGACTCATCTGAAGCCACTCCATCTTCATAGCCTGATGCAGGACCATCTGAATTTGGACAATGAATCATAATTTACTGATGCTAGAAGACAGCCAGAACGTGACGGAAGCATTTGTTCGAGCCATGTGTGGCTGTAGATACACTTGTTGTGCTTACTCCTGCCATCTAGTGTTGGGCCCGGATGTGTGCAATTTTTTTTTTCTTTAAAGAAGTCTTTCAAGTCACGAAGTAGAGTGACTCCTCCTCTTGGTGATAATGCACGTCTGTTGACTCCATTCTTAGATTGCTTTCTTTCCATCGTCTGGTTCGGACGCGTACTCCAGGTCAACATCATTGCTGGGCTCATTTCAGTTTATGCGGTACCTTCCCATCCATCGTTACTGTTCTTCGATTCCGTTCCTCTACTTTCCTTGCGGGCTGACGTTGAACATTTTGATCAAGCCGGGTCCGTATCAACTTTGGCCCTTTCTGGGCCTCACCCATCGGGGCCTACTTCTGTCTACGTCACATCTCTCCACAATGCATCAACATTTGGAATGAACGCCATTTTGTTATTGTCCTCACTGCTACATGAAATGCCCTCCAATCAATTTACATCAGGTCTGTAATCTGTGCCTGTTGCTTAAACACAGCAAGGCTGACTGTGATGCCTGCCACTCCTTCTGCTACAAGAAGACAGTTTGCGGCCATCGCGCATGTCCACTCGATATGTCGCTGAGGAGCATGGAAGAAACACAGGACTTCTTCGGTCCCAGTGATGCCGGGGGGTGGCGGGGACAGTACCCACAGCCATCACCAGCAGATGAAGAGGCTTTCTCAGTTGAAGGCAGCTCTGGCTCTGACCTCGAGATCGACCTTCAGATCAAGGACCTTTCACCCAATCAACAGTCAATGAGAATGACACCCCTCAACACCATCCCGAACCGCCTTCTGCTAAAAAGCATGTAGCCCCTCAAGAAAACAAGAAAGTTGACTTCGGACCGCCACTGACTTCTGCCCATGGTCAGCACCGAGCAACTGCGTTGGGCACCCTGCCCAGCTCTGGCTCGGCACCAAAGAAGCCTTCCAAGCAGAGTGCTTCTGCTCTGACCACTCTGGTACTGATCTGACCCTCAGTGTCGAGCCGACCTGTAGCGTTGAGCTAACCATTGACTTATCCAGCTCGGCACTGAGTGAATGATTGGCACCGAACAAAAAACCTTTTCGAATCTGAATATTCTAAAAGAATCGACCTCCAAATCTGGCACCGACACAGCAGCCAAGCCTATCCTATATAAGCTCCAGGAACAGCTTGATTCGAGTCAAAAACATCTCACCATCCACCCTCACATGGGCCACATTCTTGCATGCCCTTTGGCCTCTGCTGCTCCACCCTCCAAATGGCAGTTATTGTTCCTGGAACCCTTGGACACTCCACTTCCTCCAAAAATACGCAAGAAGGCAGATATGGCTACCAGCACCACCATCAGCACCAGTTCCCCCACCTTTGCCTTACCCCTCCCCACTTCATTCTCTGGGGGACCCACTTGACATCCCACCCCAGAGGACTCCACATTTTGGCACTGGGAGGCATGCTGAGGGGGAGGATACATTTGATTTTCCTCCACATGGTGACCCATAGGACTCATATAATTTGAACCCATCGGAGGACATAGACTGTTATCATTACCGTGCCTGCCCCTCCATTTCTGATGATTCTACATCATTTTAAGAGTTGATCAGTAGGGCCGCCTCATTCCATCAGATGGAACTTCACAAGGAGCCCTTAGGGGAGGACTTTCTTGTTGAAACCTTTTCCTCCACTCACCACACAACCCAATATCTCCCAGTGCTCAAGGCCATGCTTTGTCACTCCCCTGACATTTTTAAACATCCTGTCAGAGCAAGGGTTCTAACACCCAGGATGGTTAAGAAATATATGAGCCCTCCACATCTGACCCTAACTGTAACTTGTCAGTTTTCACCAGACTCAATAATCATCACCACTTCCCATAAAATAGCTAAATCCCAGGGCAGCAGAAATGCCCCACCACCAGACAAAGAGAGCAAATGCATTGATTCGGCAGGGAAAAGATTAGCAGCGCAATCAGTCTACCATTGGCTTAATGTGAATTCCATGGGCCTCCTTGCAAGGTATAACCATCCCTACTGGGACGAAATAGAGGCTCTACTCCGATACCTCCCTGAGGAGCACAGAAAATGGAGCCAGGAAATTGTATTACAGGGCTAGCTTATTTCAAACCCTTCCATGCGCTCTGCCTGAGACTCAGCTGAAACTGCTGCTATGGGGGTAAATACTATCATTCCCCTCCGAAGACATTCATGGCTCTGCATCTCCGGCATTAAGCCGAGTTTCAGCAGAATCTGCTGAACATGCCTTTTGAAGGCGACCACCTGTTTGGTCCGAGGGGAACCAAACTTCAGAAAAGATAACAAGGGACACAGACAGCAAAATCAATGTGGGCACTGCAAACACTAGCTCCTTTTGCCGAATCTCCAACCCGGAGGTTCATCAACCTCCTCTTCTGCTACCTCCATCTCTTACCAGCACACCCAGGGCTAGCTATCCTCTCCCAGGGGTTATTTTAGAGGGTCCTATAGAGGCAACAACTCCAGAGGCAAGAGTTGTTCCCCAAAAGGAGCTATACCTGCCAGCAGACCTTGACTTGCCTATTCTTTTTTCTGACACACAACTGGAAGATGCCTACAAGATTTCTTTCCCTCATGTCAAATTGTCACCTCAGACTATTGAGTGTTGGATATTATTCGGCATGGTTATTGTCTGGAGCTCACTTCCAAGCTTCAACACCATTCCACTTCGCAAACACAGACTGTCAGCGGACAATCAAAACACTACTCAGAGTGGTCAAAGCCCTCCTCCTCACAGGGGCAATAGCACCTGACCAAACAGTCAGCAAGGTACAGGAGTGTACTCACTATACTTCTTCACACCCAAAAAAGAGGGGTCTCTCAGGCTCATTCTGGACCTCAGGCCTCTTAACGAATATATCCTATCAGAGCACTTTCACATGGTAACACTTCAGGATATGAGCCTGCTTCTCCAGCAAGGCCACTTTATGGATACGCTAGACCTAAAGGACACCTGTTTCCACATTCCAGTACACCCGGCACATCAACAATATCTCAGGTTTGTGGTAGGCCGAAGGCACTATCAGTTTAAAGTCCTCCCTTTTGGGGTCACTACTACACCTTGCAAGTGCCTCGCAAGTGCCTTGCGGTGGTAGCTGCTCACCTCCACAGACAGGGCGTCTGTCTTACCATATCGGGACGATTGGCTCATCAAAGCTGCCACCCTTCCAGAGTGCCAGAACCACATGCAAATCACAATAGATCTGTTTTATCACTTAGGGTCGACCATCAATGCCACCATATCCCACCTCCAACCCCTACAGATCCAGCCATACCTAGGCCCTATTCGTAACTCAGACGTTGGCTAGGCTATCCTATTTCTGCAAGGATACAGTCCGGTCAGGCACTGTTTCCCTTGTTTCAACCAGGTCAGCAACTCAGCTAGGATAGTCTCGCGTCTTTTAGGTGAGACTTCACATGCAAGACTTCACATTCGTCTGTAGCACAAATGCGTAGCGCAATAGTGGTCTCAGACAGAGGGTGTTTGGGGCAATCTAGAGTTGATCAGCTGCTGCATTCTTCACTCTCTGCAGTGGTAGAACACCAACAACCTGTGGCGAGGGCGGCCTTTGCTTGAACCTCTTCTGCACCCAATTGTTACAAAGGACGCCTCCCTCACGGGGTGTGGCACACACTTACAAAATCTGACTGCACAGGGTCAGTGGGAGACCAAATACCAGGATCCCCACATCAGCTACCTGGAGCTTTTAGCCACTCACCTAACATTGAAGGCCTTCGCACCTCACCTGAAAGGCAATGTTGTCCTTGTCCATACAAACCATATGACAGCCATGTGCTGCCTGCAGGAAACTGGCCCCTTGTTGCAGAACATGACCCCCACTTTTTGCCTGATAATTGATACTAACTTGACTGAGTGTATGCTGGGATCCTGCTACCAGGCCCCAGCACCTGTGTTCTTTCCCTAAAACTGTACCATTGTTTCTACAATTGGCACACGTCTGGCACAATTGGCACCCTTATAAAAGCTACCAGTGGTACCAAGGGCCCTGTTGGCAGAGAAAGCCCCTAAGGACTGCAGCAGATATTATTTACCCTAAGAGACCCCTCACCAAACACATGCACACTGCCACTGCAGATTGTGTGAGTTGGTGGAGGGAAAAAGGCAGTCGACATGGCATCTTTCCCTGGGTGCCATACCTACTAAACACTGCATGTGTCATAGGTAAGTCACCCCTCTAGCAGGACTTACAGCCCTAAGGCAGGGTGCACCATACCACAGATGAGGGCATAGATGCATGAGCAATATGCCCCTACATTGTCTGAGTCCATTTTTAGACATTGTAAGTGCAGTGTGGCCATATTGAGTACATTGGCTGGGAGTTTGTCACTACGAACTCCACAGCTCCATGATGGCTTCACTGAAGACTGGGAAGTTTGGTATCAAACGTCTCAGCTCAATAAACCCATACTAATCCCAGTGTTGGAATTATTGAAAATGCATGTAGAGGTTATCTTAAAGATGCCCCCTCAAATTCATCCAAATCTCTGGTCTGTGCCAGCCTCCACCACCAGACAAGTTTCTGGCCCCATGGGGTGAGAGCCTTTGTGCTCTCAGGATTCGGGGACAAAGCCTGCACTGGGTGGAGTTGCTTCACATTCACTCCCTGTAGGAACAGCACCACTTGGCAGTGAGCCTCAAAAGCTCCTGCTTTTTGTTCTGCTGCCTCAGGGGACTCCAGCTAATGGAGATGCCTGCCCCGGGACCAGGCCCTACTTTTTGGCATCAGGTCCAGAAGGAAAATTTGTAAACACCAGGAGGAGTGTCCACCCCAGCTGGGACCATCCCTAGGGTGCCCAGAGCTGAGTTGAACCCCTCCTGGCAGAATCCTCTGTCTTGTTTTGGAGGGAGATAGATAGTAGGGTTAGGTGTGTGCCCCCCTCCCCAAAGGGAGAAGACAATGGAAGGGTGTAGCCACCCTCGGGGTCAGTAGCCGTCTGACCCCTGTAATGCTCCTAAATATAGTATTTAGGGGCATCCCTGAACCTTGCTCTTCAGATTCCTGGCAACCTGAAAAGGAAGACTGAAGAGCCGCACCAGCAGAGAAGACTCCAGGTGACAACTTACTTGGTCGCAGCCCTACCTGCCTGTCTGCAGCTTCAAGACTCCTGCTACAAGAAGATGACTCGTCCTGCAGGACCAGCGACCTCTACAAACCCCCAGAGGACTGCCTGCCTTCCCAGGGACCAAGATCTCTCGAGGACAGCGGTCCTGTCTGCAAAGAAACCTCCAAGAAGGACTCCAGTGCTGCCTTGGATCCCCAACTCCTGCCTACTCTGCACCCGACACCCACAGCCCGTGTCCAGGTGGTCCACCCGACCAGAGAAGGTCCCCGGATGATTCTGACTGCGAGTCAATCCTGGGTTGACCACTCCTGGCCAACGCGACAACACCTGCAGCCTAATCCCAGAGAATCCCCTTGACCTCGACTGGCTCTTGCGAAGATTTCCTGGCGCCTAAAGGTACCCCTGCAGCCCCCTAAACTACGGGACCTCAACTAACCCCCCCAACAACATCCAGTGGGCTCTCTACCTACCTGTCCAGCAGTTTTTCTTCAGTCAACTCCCCGGACCAAGCCTGCAGCATCTATGTGACCCCAGGGGTCCCCCCCCCCCTTGAAAAGCATTGGGCGCCCAATGCTATATTTGCACCCTGCACCCGGCCGCCCCTGTGTGGCTGAGGGTTTGTGTTTGGTGGTGACCTGTGGCCCGGCCCAGTGCTGATCTAAACCCCCCAGTTCTGTGCCCTGAAGTTGCGGGCCTCCATAGGATTCCATTGGGCACCCAACACCAACTTTGAGCTCTGCACCCGGCCGGCCCGTGTTGCTGGTGGTGCACTCTTGATGTCTTCCTAAACTTTGCCCTGTGGACTCCTTAACCCCCGAAGACTGGGATTGTAAGTCAAGTACTTACCTGCAAATTGTGTTGTCACTTTTCCTCCTTTAGGATTGCATCGCTTCCTATGAGAAATCACACTGTCTACTTCTAAAGTTGAAAAATATTACTTGTAAACTGTTTTACCTGCAAATTGTAAGCAAAGTACATTTGATACTTGGAAGTGATACATTCTTGAAACTGCACTTGCAGCACAGATCCGTGAGGTTCTAAAAAATAAAGTAACAAAGTATATTTTTTGATACATAAAACATTGGCCTGGAGTTAGTCATTGAGAGTGTGCCTCATTTCTTGACTGTGTGTGTACAACAAATGCTTAGCACTAGCCTCTGATAAGGCTTACTGCTCAACCACACTACTACAAAAGAGAGCATTAGTATTATCTACTTTAGCCTCTGTAAATCCTCTGGAGATCCACTGGACTCTGTGCACACTGTACCTTGCTTTGGTATAGTGTATATACAGAGCCAGCTTTTTACACTACCCTCAGATGCCAGGGGGGAACACGCTCTCCACAGCTGTCTGTTATCTCAGACAATTTGGCGTTGGGCACTTCGTCACAACATTCACTTGTTAGCGGAATATCTTCTTGGGATGGACAACAATTTTGCTGACCTCCTTAGCAGGATGCGGCAACAAGTCCACGAGTGGGAACTCCACCCGCAAGCCCTCCTCCATTTCTTTCGCAAATGGGGGTTCCCTCAAATATATCTGTTCGCAAAAGCAAATAATGCCAATTGTCCAAACTTCTCCTCCAGGTTTTCACAACACAGTCCTGCGGGAATGCACTACGGATTAATTGGTCAGGAATATTTGGCTACGCTTTTCTCCTCTCCCTCCTCTTCCATTTGTGGTTCGGAGGCTTCAGCAAAAATCTCTAATGCTTATCCTGGTAGCTCCCAGTTGGCCCCACCAGTCATGGTTCACAACTCTGCTCGAACTCTCTCTGGTCCCTTCTCATGCAGAACCATGGAGAAATCAGGCACCCAGGTCTCTCAAACAGGAAATCTAACTCTTTTGATAATAGAATTTGGATACCTTTATCTTCCCCCTGAGTCCATAAGCATTCTCAAGTGAGCCCGCAGACTTACCAGTCGTGCCTGGTATACAGCCAAATGGAAGAGGTTTGTCTACTATTGTCACTCCAAATAAACTGATCTCCTGAACACTACAGTACAAAACAATGCTTGTTACTTGCTTCATTTACAAATTTCTGGGCTAGCCTTCACCTCCAAACGGAATAACTACCTATCTTCAAAACAGGCAACATATCTCTCTCTTCAAAATACCAGTTATTAAAGATTTCGTGGAAGGTTTAAAGAGTGATTCCACCACAGGTCCCACTAGCACCCTCATGGAATCTTTACATTGTACTTGCACAACTCATGGGCCCTCCAATTAAGCGCCTTCTCACTTGCCCCTTTTATTTCCTCTCTTGAAAGGTGGCATTTCTAGTTGCTATTTCCTCACTCAGGTGTGTCAGTGAGCTTCAAGCATTAACTCTGAAAGAACCCTTCTTCCAAATTCATAGGGACAGGGCTGTCCTCCGCACCCTTCCCAAATTCCTCCCTTTCTTTTTCCTACAACCAGACTCTATTGCAGAGCTGGCTCTCCATATATTAGATTTCAAGCGAGGTACTACATTGATAGAACAAACATTTTTAGAAAGACTCAACAACTTTTTTTTGCTTTCTCCCACCTACGTACAGGAAAGTCTATATTCAAAAAAAGCATTGCCAAATGGATGCTTAAATGCATTTAGACATGTTAAGCTAAAGCCAAAAGAGTTCTACCCACTCTTCCTGGAGCACACTCTTAATTGAGGAAAACAAAATAAGCTTTTATGGCCTTCCTAGGGAACGTCCCAATAGATTACATTTGCAAAGCAGTTACATGATCTACACCACACACTTTCACTAACCATTACTGTGTGGATGTTCTGGCAAGCCAACAAGCTAATGTTGGTCAGGCAGTTCTCCGTACACTTTTCCAAACCACAATAACATCCACAGGCTAGCCACTGCTTTTGGGGAGGGCTGCTTTACAGTCTGCACAGCATGTGTATCTATCACTATACACGCCGAAAACAGAAAATGTTCCTTACCCGGTAAGCATCTGTTCGTAGCATGTAGTGCTGTATATACACATAGACCCACCCTCTTCCCCAGATGCCTGTGGCCATTGCATTATCTACTAACATCCCTTTTTCGTCTTATGCATGGACATCTCTTTATATATCACTTTGTTTCACACTCCATCCTCACCTGACGTCTAGGAAGACAATCTAACAATAGAGTTGATGCCCATTCACATTATCATCAAGAAGAAGAGTCAATCTGCCGCATGACTCGAAAGACTTCTTCGAAGAAAAACAACGTGCACACACCCGGGCTCAACGCTAGATGGCAAGAGGATGCACAGCATGTGAATCTACAGCACTAAATGCCACGAACAGATGCTTACAGGGTAAGTAACATTTTCATTTCACCAACCCACATGCATGTTTTATAGTGGCAAAACATATCACAACTGGTATTTGCAGGCTCACAAAAGCTGTAAAATCCGCAAATCCTACATAACCCAGACTTGCCACAATGTAGTAAACTTTGTTAAGTGCAACATTTCTTTTGAGGAGGCCGTTTCACCACATTGGCACCACTATGAAATTCCAAGACATACAAAGGCCACTGAACCAGTTAATGAGCCACAACCAATATTTCATCAGTCACTTTTGTTTCTTACATGATTCACACATTCACACATTCATCATCTCTGTCAATCGTTCACACAGGTGAAGAAGAGAATCAGAGTTAGCCATGTGATGACCTTGTCCAAGCATTGAATAGGCATGAAATAAATATATAGTTTGACCATTGCAGAATCTTATTAGAGAATCCCAATGACTGTTAAGGGTTTGCCCAGATTTGCTTCCTATGAATAAATCCAGATTTATCATCCCAGTCTGCAGTCACTCTGTCTACTGATTTTGCAACTGAAGTCAAGTGTATGGCTATTCTGAAGGGAGCACGTCACCCACCTACATACATATGTTTTGTTGCAAAGTGGGATTGTTTTGTTCATTACTACTAAGTTATCTCCTCACCTCCTCTCACAGCATGTCCATCTTAAATTACAAAATACTTTTATTCTCTTAAAGAAGCAGGTCTGGGCTGCACTTTAGTTTGCATACATACTGGCAGTGGCGCACTCCCTATGGTAAAGCATAGGCACACAAAAAAAGAAGCTTATAAACCTTTATAGTAAACCAATACAATATTTTTATGTTAAATTTGATTGAAAATTAGTTTTGTATATTTATTTCAAATGTGGAACAAAATTTAAAAAAGCTTCTACAGCACTTATAACTTCTGAATTAAATATTTAATTTCTTCAAAAATATTATTTTTCTGAAGTTTACATTAAAAAAATAATTCCTTCCTGAAATAATAATTAAAATTAATTAAAAGTGATTTATTCATATGTTAATAAAAATAAATGCTTCATGTGTACATGCAGAACAGGTTAGGATAGTTTAAAATTAAGGTGGTCATTACAACCTCTGCGGTCTTTAAAGAAGACCGCCGAGGAACCGCCGTGCGGAAGACCGCCAGTAGTGGCAGTTTGCCGCGCGGCGTATTATGACCGTTGGCTGCCCTCTGTCGTTTTTCCGACGGAGAGCCGCCAACAGCCGTACTTGCAGGCGGCGGGGAAGTGGAGGTTGCTCCACCTTCACCGCTACGCCAACAGAACACCGCCGAGCTAATCACGTCATGTGATTCTGCGCGGCAGTGTTCTGTTGGCGGTGTGGTGTTGGCGGAGCTGCCCCCATGGCTCCCGTCCCCTCCCGGAGGATCGACGGAACAGGTAAGTCGATCGTCCATTAGGGGAGGGGGGTGGGGGATGTTGTGTGTTGTGTGGGTGCATGGGGGGTGCGTCTGTGTATGTAGGGGGGTGTGTGAGTGCGTGTATGCTTGCGGGGGTGATGTGTGTTTCGGAAATGTGGGCGTGTATGTCTGTATGTATGTCTGTATGGATGTGTGCGTGAATGTGGGTGTACATGTCTGAGTGTGTGGGTGGTGCCTGCGTGCATGTCGGGTGTGTGTCAGTAATGGTATGTTGGGGGTCAGGGTGGGGAGGGGGGCCCTGCCACCTTTGGGGGGTGGTGGGGGGTCTAGGGGAGGGAGTCGGGGTGGGGGTGGCCGGTGGGGGAGACCCCTATCAGTGCCAGGGAAGGAATTCCCTGGCACTGATAGTGCTTACCGCCATGGATTTCATGGCGGTTCCTACCGCTGGAAATCCACGGCGGGAAGCCGGGTCACAATACCGGCAGCGGTATTGTCACAGCCGCCGGGCTGGAGACCCAGCTCTCCAGCCCAGCGGTCATCTCCGCCCTGGTGGGCGGAACGGGAAAGCAGCGGATGGCCATGGCGGTAACCGCCATGGTCATAATACTGAAAAAAAGACCGCCAGCCTGTTGGCAGTCTTACCGCCGCTTTAACACCGTCTGCCAGGGTTGTAATGACCCCCTAAATGTTTTATGTTATTTTTAACATTAAATTATATTGACATGTATTTTCATTAATTAAATTTAACATTCTTTCCTATTGCTTTAAGTAACTTAATCTCACAAATTTGGCTCCACCACCTTTGACACAGAGATTATGACACACTAACCCAAAGACTTGAAGCCTGAATAGAGGGTACCAATCTTGCTTGGATCATGTCCTACCTACTTAATAGAGCAAATGTCAGGCATACTCCTCCTTTCTCATCCAAACCCCACTACATAAAAGCAGGAGTCCCTCAAGGCTCTTTCATCTCACACATGCTTTTTCCAATCTACATGAAATCATTACTGGGAGCGGTCAGTGATTTTGAGTTCACCTGCTATAACTACACTGGTGACACACAGATACTTCTTAAATTGAAAAGTCCCATGGACACTGAAGCTCAAAAATCTTCAGTTGAATCAGGGTTGTCGGATCAATGGATGACATGGAGCTACTACAAACTGAATGTGTCCAAAACAGAAATTCACACCTTTGATGACTTATAATATTAGGAGCCTCTCCACCTGGCCTGGTGATCTGGGACCAACACCAAAAGTGCCCAAGGAGTTTGAAAAGCTTAGCATTAACACGGACTACAAGTTCCATGCAACAATCTCTTTTGTCCTATCAAAATTAGATTACACTAATAGTCTGTAACACAGGCTCACTTTTATCAACCATGAGAAGATTGGAGAGAATTAATAACCCTGCTGCCCGATTACTCCTACATGTAAAGCCACAAGCGCTTATCTCCCCTACCTTAAGGGCCCCACATTAGTTAACACTTGCCAGACAATCCACCTTCAGACTGCCCTGTATCACCCACAAAATACGTACTAGGCAAAGCACCATTTTAAATATTCAAGAAAGTCACAAAATACATACAAATAAGGAACCTCCACTCTATACTGGTGCACTACATCAAAAACCTAGTATACAAGAAAAAAACTGGTAGAACATCTTTCTCTGTCCAAGCTGATAAACTATGTGATTTGCAACCCCCAAACATAAGATAATTATCAACCATCTTTGCCTCAGAAAACTAGTCAAGAGCTGGCTCTTCGCTTCATAACCTCGATACTCGCAGCACAATAATGTATATGAACAGTAAGTACAAATTATCACAACTGTAAGGACGTTTTAGAGCATTTCGGCCTGTATTGTGCACACCAGTCTCATGGTAACTCAACACTGTCTTGAAATAGCTAATGCTATCTCCCTTTGGGTGGATTCACAAGGCACAGCTAAAGTTCATCTCCTAGAAGATGATGTTTCTCCTAGTGATTGCATCAGGAAGTAGTGTAGGTACAAATACCCTTTCTCTGATTCACAGGGGACACAGTCATTTTAGAAACCAATCCTAAATTTGTACCTAAAGTCTCTACTGACTTCCAGAAGGGAGTAAGAGTGCATTTCACCAGGAGACTGTCTACTAGTTGTGCTGGTGTTCCATTGTACGACGTATGCGGTACAGCTATCTGAAGGAGCAGGCACACTTCCACAAAGCAATACTGCCTAGACCTGAACACCAAAGCAGACTCAGCAGTGAGACAGGTAGTCCTCCCAAACCTGTTTCAGTAAAAGTGAACCTGCTTCCTGTATTCTTATACTTTATTCTGATTGTGATACACTGCTTACTAGTCTTATTGAACCATATGAATATCTGAAAGTTCCAATGCTGTAGAAGAAATTAGTTACTTACCTGTAACTCCAGCTGTCTAGCCCATAGTATATTTCATATATTTACATGGGGCTCTCCCTCCTCCCCGGCCAGAGTCTATCTGTTATATAATGTACTCACACTTTGTGCTTTAAAATCTGAGTTATCGTGACCTCTAGAGGGAGTAGGAGAGCAATCACTTCCACCTCATTGGCTGAAGCTTGGATTGCTTCAAATGTGTTTGCTTTGCTACTACACAAACACTGATTTTGGCAATTTTGGCACTTTTTCTACTATTTAAGATTACTGGAGGTTCTCAGCCTGACCAAAGGGAATGATTTAAGCATGTGACTATATGAAAAATACCAGTACTGGAGTTTACAGGTAAGTAACTAATTTCTTCCATGTCAAGTCACTACATTACTTTGAAAAATAGAAGGGATGTTATAACAGATAAGATTTACACATAATCTAGGTATAGTGTGTGGTTTAAAACAAAAATGGATTAGAACTGATAAAACACCACAAAAGGGAGACATTACTTTTCAGTGGAAATCAGAAAACACCAGATGTTGCTGCACTTCTACTGTTTTGACACTATCTCTGTCAAAACAGTGTATGTACTCCAGGTATCTCGGAGCATGTTTTTGATTGTATGCTCCCACTCCACTTGGGCCATGTTAAGCTACTTATTCTTCTTTTCTGATATTCTCAGGATGTAGTTCCACTCCGGATTTGGGTGCAGGACTCATCTTACATGGCCCCAGCTCACTGCATGTTGTTTTGTAGTGGCCAGACGGTTCGCAGCTGAACTCTGAGCAAAGTCTCTTTCCAGGCAAGAAACACCACTGTGATGTCATCCTAAATCATTGATGGAGTCTTGGTTTCTTAAAGCTCAGCTAACAGTACTGTAGCAAAAGAATTGCTTGGCATAAGAATAGCCCATAAAGCAATGTCCTCCCATTAAGCGCTGTAAGCAACATACTTGTTCTTAGATTTACCTCGTAATGGTATGAAAAACATGCCTATAGGAGCTTATTCTTTCCTACAGAAGGGTCAACCATCATTTTCTTCAACACCCGTCCAGAGGGCCGTGAGCAAAGGGGTCCACATGCCGGTTTTTCTGAAACTGCACTGCCTTCTGTGCATAAATTAACACAGAAAATCTACAAGATTGTTTGAGTTGTTGATGCCAGAAGGGGCAGCCACTGCTCTGTGTTTCCTCATGAATGCTGCAGACAGTGCAATTTGAGTGAAAATAGTGCATGGATCCTTTTTGAGGCTGCGCACCCATGTAAAATGTGTTAGTCCCAGGATCGCCAAGCTAAACTTTCATTGGTACTTCCTTCATGAAAAAATGAATTGTGTAACCTATGATGTTGAAACTACACTTCACACTTGGCCACAAGTTATACAAACTACTCTGGCTTACTTTCTTACATTTATCATACAGAGCTGTGTATCTCCTTTTACCCAGGATGGCAAATGCACATGAACAGTGCTTACTGAGAAGGACACCAGGTACGACTCTCACGAATCCCCATCAGGCTCACAACCCCTGCACTATTTTCAGATAACGAAAGGCCTACATACTTGGTAAAAATGTATGCATAGCGATCCTTAGCTAGATTTAAAAAATAAACAAAATCTCAAAGGCAGTGTAAAATAAACTTCATTCACAGTGGGTATGAACTGCACAAGCAAATAACCCAAGGCATCCTTGCAGGTAAGAAAGATATATATATTTTTTAATATAGCTACCTCAGCTCCTTCTTTTATAGCGGCGGTGTTTACTGTCACCAAAGGCACTACAGCTAACAGTATGTATATTCATTCCTTTGCAGGCCTCTTCACTATGACTAAGTAGAGGAGGAATAAATTAGGATCAGATATTAATAATACATTTATAAGTCAGTCTGTTCTGTCAGCATCTCTAAGAAAAATATGGAGATGATGGATGGAATGCTGGAAGGGATACTGGTACCCAAGTTCTGCTTTTAAGTATCAGATTTGGACCCCTTGAAATAACAGATCTCACCTTTTAATGTAGTTTCAGACAAAGATTAAAGGAGGGCAAACACCTAAAACCATATGCCTAATAACCCACCACACAAACAAGATTCCCATCTAGAAGAAAGGTCTGGGGGGTTCTTGGCGGTGTCCTGGATCACTGGGTGTCCAGTCACCAGTGTCCAGTTGTGAGCCACAGTTAAGTTACTGGATGTCTTGAACCAGTGAAGATTCCAACTGGTCCTAGAGCTAGTGATAGTTCCTTGGAACTGTCTAGTTCCAGTTATGTATCGAAAATGTGCCTTGGCTGCAGGTTCTTATACCTAAAATCTACCTGTAATCATAGACATTTTCTGATGGATTTTATTATATACATCCTAAGTAAAAACTTCAGATGTCCTTAAAACAGAATTTCACCTCCTCATCATCCTTCCAGAGCAAATTACTTTCTAATCTCCTAGAATGTTTGAAAGTACAAGACTTTTCACCAGTACTAACAAAGTGGCCTAATAATTAGGTTTCATTCTGGACCCTAACCCTGTACTAATACCTCACACTAGTAACATGATCAAATCCGCACCCTTCCATCTCCATTACCTCAGAATATACAGTACCTCATCTCAAATGATCATCTGAACACACCAGTTCATTCTTTAGTTGTCCCAGGGATCGATTTGGAAGTTCAATTTTACCACAAGCTCCGCTCCCCTCAGTCTTTCTAACCACAGCTGCAAGTCTGGTACACTCTGCAGTCAGATTCACTCACATTAGCCCTCGTATATTCAAAAGCATACCTTAGCTACCCATCAGAGCCATAATCACATTTATAATGTTTTGCCTTGTGCAGCGAGACATTCATGAAAACACCCTTTCCTACTTAGCCAATCTTCTCATCCTCTCTTGTGGATCGAAAAGACCTAGAAGTCAGATCCCTTCTTTTACAGCTGCCTAAATTCAGAACAACTGCTGTCCAGGAATAGTAGTTCTCTGAAGAAGCCACTGTAACCTAGAACTCGTTGCCTCTCAGTCTCAGAACACTGATCCCACTCTCAACCTTCCATAAGCACCTCAAAGCTCACATGTTATTAGACAACTCCTAAAGAAATCTCATACAGATTGTCTTACTATCGTTTTAGCCTTTACAAAACCAAAGTTTTCCCAGGATAATGTAAGTGCTAGAATGATGGTTCAAACTGTTTTGCATTCAGGGTCACCCTCCTCTAGTCAAAAGAACCTGACCCTTTGCGTGTGCTTGAAGATCAATTTTCTTGTGATCTCTCAGGAGCTGCATAGGGGGTAGAAGGTGCACCCCATGCACTCACCTTTTGAAGGAGATTGAGCAGGTTCTTAACCCAGATGACCACCTTTCGTCTCCTGGACTTGTGGGCTGGGGTGGCTTCTTGGCTCCTGGACAGAAAATCAAGTCATCTAGGACTTCTGCTAGCTTTCTTGATACGTGGTCATTCCTTCAGACAAGTGAAGTCCAGCTCATCATCTAGGCAGGAAGGTCTAATTTGTTTCTCCACGGAATGGTATCCAGGCTGAGGAGTTCCTATCTTAGTTCTTGTTTTCCTTCCTTACACATATGAGAAGGCCTCCTTGGTGTCTTGTCAACAGAGGTGAAGCACATGTAGTCGTTTAGTGGCCCATATGGGCTGTTGGAGCCAGTCAGAGAGTTGCATGTCCGTTCGTTCGTTCGTTCGTCATTCGTTAGCTTTATTTCGGTAAAAATAGATACCATAAAAGCACACCACAGTTCACAAATTCATAATTTTACAAAGGACAAGCTATGTATAAAAATCCTCAAAGGTAAAACGTTGAACTACATAAAAAACTTTAAACATAAAAATTTTCCCCATAATAATTCATACCATATTATAGAATTGTACGAAAATGCAAAATTTTTCATGATAGGTATCAAAAGTCAAATGCATACCCAACTAGAAGCAATAAATAAGGTAGGAATAAGGCATTTCTATTTAAAAGGTGTAAGAATATAAAAACATAAAAGATTCATTGAACAGTAAGAAGTTGATAAATGCATACATTGAAATTCACGAATAATAAGTTCATCAGTGACCACTCCCAATGTCTATTGTTAGATTTTCCCCTGTTTTTTTAACATATTCAATCTACAATGCCAAATAGATTCTAAATATTTTGCCAAACAGCAAGCCACTAACACAGATGAATCAGATTAAAAAACTCTCAAAGCCAATAGGCAATCCCTAAAACCAATTTTTCTACATAATGGAATGATCCAGACAGCCCTCTGTTTATGGTATGCAGAACATTGAAAGAGGACATGGGTTATGGAGTTGCATTTCAGATTACACAAGTTCCCTTCCCATTGTTCACATGTTGTCCAGTTTGAGGTGACCCAGGTATGTACTAGCCTCTGTCGGGAATCTTTTTTCGTGAGAAATTACCACAGAATAGGAAGCCACAGGCTAAGGCATAGCAAAGGCTGTGAAAATCCAGAAGAGACTCAAGACATGCCCAGGTCAATCAGGTTTTTTGGAGGTGGGCAGGGACAGCCCAGCACAAAGGAAACTTCTATCTTGTGTGGCACACGCACATTGGATTAAAAAGACCACAGTTCTCACTCTTAAATCACTAAGTCCCAAACATACAATAAACACTCTTCATGTATGTTCAAGGTAGCATGAAGGCAAAGAACCACAGTTTGAGGGAATGAACAAGTCTGTTAGGGACCAGACAGGTACACGTAAAGGAGCCTGAACTCAGATTATTTGCCACCCATGTCATTTACTGCATGGCCTGGGTTTATTTGTGGTTGACATCCTCACTCACGGGGGTACATTTTGGTTGTCCCCCTGAAATGAGTGCAGCTCTGCTGTCAACAAAAATGTTAAATAAACTTGTAAGCAGTGGGCTCACATGGTTGTCAAGCTCATTTTGATTGTAAACTTACATGGCAGTCCAGAAACGTACAAAGGCAGGGAGGCATTGGTTGCAGCAAAAAGAAATGTAGACAGTTTTCATCCTAAGAGGGAATGTGATCAAGAAATGCAAAGTTCTTGCTTGAAAAAAACAGTATTAGCACTGGCATTGAATTGACAGTTGAGGTACCTCCTCCTACTGGGAGTTTCTATAGTACAGTACAGTAAGACCATGGTATGTCCTTGGCTACTCAGTTGGGGACAGAAACCACTTGCACATGTCACTCCAAGCTCATTAAACATAGTAGTAGTGCTCCTGAGGTTACATTGTTTAGATGTATTTATTCTCCATCTGAATGTTTGGAAGTACTCTAAAAATGTAGACCTGCACCAGGGAGTTTTACACAATAACATGGAAATTATCTGTGGTATGGCAACTAGGCAATTGCACCCTAGTTTTTCAATTAACTGCTCAGGATAGTCCAAAGTACCTCCTATACCAGTCAAAGTAGGACTGTTGTATGCCTTATTCAAAGTTCGCTTTTCTAGCAGTTTAACAAAATGCCTTAAATGTACTTTTCCAGTAATAGGACTGTCTGCACAAAATCTTAATTTGAACATCTATCTCTGTTGGCTCGTGTCACCCTTTTGATCCTGTGCATAAAGCAAACATTAAGAATAGTGTATTAAAAGAACCTTTAGTGTTACTTCCCCATTAAGACCAGTAAGCAGCCTTTGGGCACTGACTAATGAAGACCCTTTCGTTCAGTTTCAAAAGAATGAGATAGTGCTACATACACACCCAAGGATACTCTTTAAGGTTGTGTATCTTTTTCATACCACCATCGTAGGTTAGTCGTGCAGAGAACAATAATAGGTTATATGCAGAAGGCAAAAGGGATTAGGAAAACAAAATGTAGTAATTCACCCAAGAAAGTAAGGGTAGAAGGCGCTGGAGATTTCATTGCATATAACATACAGTTGGCTGTTTTCAGAAATAACGATAACTAGCTGCTGTTAGTATGTAGTTTCCCTGTACATTTGGGAGCATTTCCTCCCTTTGACTAGCTTATGAGCTGCTGTTCAGTGTAGCTCACTTTCCTATCTCTTGTGTCCATCTCTCAATTTTAAGCTGCCTGATGCAAGACAGAGAAATAGGACAATGGATTGTACTGTGTATACAGATTGATAAGCAATCAATACTTGGACAAAGAATGGACTGTATTGGGGCACAGTGATCGACTTTTGCCCTTACAGTGAACATCTGTCTTATTGAAATAAGCAAAACAGCAACATGGAGGTCTACACACATATCATGCTGTTTTATTTACTCAAATACAAGGAGAGACATGCAAGTGGAGTATAGGGAACAGTGTTCTTTGTTGCAGTACCCCCCACTTTTTGCCTGGTATTTGATGCAACTTTGACTGAAGTGCACTCAGTCCTTGCCAACTAGGTCCCCAGTGCCAGTGTTCTTTCACCCAAAACTGAATAACTGGCAAAACCTTTAGTAGCCCCTTTAAGTCCCTAGTAAATGGTACCCCTAGTACCTAGAACTTAAGGTACTAAAGAGAGTCCCTAAGTGCTGCAGCACGAATTGTGCCACCCTAAGGGACCCACTCACCAAGCACATGACAGACTGCCATTGCAGGCTGAGTGTCTTGGTGCAGACAAAAGTGAAAACACAACATGTGCTCTGTGTCCTCTAACTCTGCATGCAGTGCATGCGAGTCACCCCTACAGCAGGCCTGACTGCCCAAAGGCCGGGTGCATTATATTACATGTGAGGGCATATCTGCAAGAGCAGATATACCCCTGCTATGTCTTTGTCAGTTCTTAGACTAGTAATGGACAGGTAAGCCCTCTTAAATGTATGTGCTGGACACTGGTCAAAACGCGTGTCACAGCTACATGGTGGCTTTACTGAATATAGGGATGTTTGGTATCAAACATCTCATATTGATAAGCCCACACTGATTCCAGTGATGGATTTATCAATACATGCACCCAGAGGGCACCTAAGAGCTGCCCCCCGAAAACCTACCAGCCTCTGGTGTGCTTGCTGACTGGTTTCTGCCAGCCTGCTACCCCAGACGCAGTTCTGGCCCCCCTAGGGTGAGAGCCTTCTGCTCTTAGGCGGTCCAGAACAAAAGCCTGTCCTGGAAGAGGGTGTGACAACCCCTCCCACAGGATGACCTGGTGATTAGCCTTCCTAACGTGGGAAACCTCAAAGTTCTGCCGCCTTTGAAATGCAAATCTGGCTCTCCTCACAGGAGAGGAAGCCCTGCTCCCCGTTCAAAGCCGACTTGGCACCTGGGGAGGTGAGAAAATTAGCTAGTCAGGTAGGTGTACCACCCCTAAGGTGGGCTAAGCCGAGGTGAACACGATTATTCAGAGGTAGTCCTCTTTGAGTTGGTATACCTAGGAATTCTTGGACAGGATTATGCCCACTTCCCCCAGTAAGTGGTCATATAGGGGGCGTAGTGTCTTCAAGGATGAGCAGCCCTTTGGTTAGTACCCTACACAATCCTAACACTCCTAATTTCAGTATTTAGGGGAGCCCCTGGCATCAGAAAAGCAGATACTGATGACCTAAGAAGACCAAGGACCCTGAAGAGCCCCAAAAGCAGAAGAGTGGCTGACCTACTACCAACCCAACGGCGTGTCTGCATCCCTTGCCGAAAATCTGCACCGAAGTTGACTCGTCCAGTAGCTGTGATTCCAGAAACCTGGGAGGATTGCCTGCTTTCGAAAAAGACTCAAGACCTCCCATGAACAGCAGACCTGTCCTCCAGCAAATTCCAAAAGAAGGTACTCTGAAGACTCTGGAACCCCCAAAACCCAACACCTGCAGTCACTTCTGCACCCACCGTCTCAGACGCAAGTTGAAGTGGACCACCAGTGTCGACACGGTTCCCCAGCCCTCCAGAGTTCGAGTCCATTGTGGTTTCACCCTTCCTGAACTCCCCAGCGACACCTACAGCCTCTCCACGCAGTCCCCCTCTACCGTGACCACTCCAGTAAGGAAAACCTGACATCTAAGTACAACTCTGCATCTGTCGCCCCTGAGCTGTGGAGAAGAGGACCAAAGGTGCCTACCTGTGCCCGAGCATCATGAGGCCGGAACCCCGCTGTTGGTTTAGCCCAACTGGCCCCCTTGTCAGAGCCTGCAGCCTCTTTTCGCTGTGAATAATCTGCATTGGAACGCATTGGACACCTTACGCTGTTTTGCACCCGGCCAACCCCATGTCGATGGTGGTGTACTGCTGGTGCTGCCTTGGACCTTGCCCTCTACTTATCTTAACTCCTGGAAATTGGTCTTGTAAGTCGCTGTACTCTTCCTGTTTGCAGAACTTGTTTTTCCTCCCATAGGATAACTTTGCAGAACTCAGAACTTGCACAATGAACCTCTTTTTAAAGTGAAAAGAATTCCTATTTAAAAAAAAAGGTACTTACCTGAACGGATTTTTTCTGATGCCTAAAATTATATAAAGATACTTGCTATTTTTATAAATTGGTGTGGATCTCCTTTTTGAGTCGTCTGTCTCATTTATTGACTGTTGTGTGTATTTGTGGATGTCTTGCGCTCCACTGTGTTCGACCACACTACCTCCAAATAGAGCACTTTAGGATTGCATAATTGGGGAATCCCTAGACCCTTTACACGGTATCGACCTACCACATAAAGGGCCAGCTTCCTACTTGGAGTAAGTGCTGTTGAGGAAAGTCTGCTTAACTGCCTTCATCTCCTTGCCTTCTCCCTGTGGAAACACTACTTGCTACTCTATGCAAACCACTTGAATCATTTCCAGATACATGATGAACACAGAAATAGCTTCCTGTGACAATAGTGTTTTCTGGTTATGATGGTATATAGTCACGCACTAGCCACATCACCCATATTAAACTTTAAAACGTACATACAACAAGCACACATAATTATGGTGCAAAAACAAATCTGAAGATGCCAGCTAGCTGTGTCTTAGCTTCAAAGGAGTCTCATCATAGAACCCTTCCTTGCACTTGTCCCCTTTTTGTGTGCATCTTAGCCTGAAAACCTTTTGCAAGAAAAAACTTAATAAGGATTTCTGACCCCACCACTTGATGGCAGAAATATGCTAATCTTATGAACCTACACTATTTCAGGCCACAAAACTGTTACTACATGTAATTCTCAGCTAGAGCATGTACGTATATAAATACAATAACTTCAGGTTCCATAACTGCCCCATTTCCAGGTCAAGCGTAAGTGTTCGACCTTCTGTATACTTTTAGTATACTTCTTATGGCTTAAAGCGATTTCATTCATGTTTGCAGTATCCTTTAAGAATGGTTGCTCGCTAGTGGTCAGCTATACCTTTTTCTCCCTCCTTTTTCTGTTTCAGAGCAGTGACCAGCTACTGTATTATTCCACTTTGGTTCCTTTATCTGTTGCTGTGAGGGACTATTTTTGTTATTTCTTTGGTGCTCCCCTTTCACTGTATGTGTTCTGGCTGGTAGCTGCCTGCATTTTATTGCAGCATTCCATTCCTCCCATATCACTGGCATTTGTTTTGGCTTTCTTCCAGTGCTGTCCTCGTTTACCTCTGGGTCCTTAAGTAAGCTTATTTTACAAAAGAAACACACCCTGTGGTTTAGCTCGCTGCTCACAAAAGCCACAAAATGCCCTTTCTGGTAGAATGTAGCTAAACCTAGAAGCAATGATGTGAAACTTGCTTAGCATTGGATCGCATCTCAAGTCTCTCTCTATCCAGGGCCCCTCCCTGCCAGCATTCATGACATCGCACACAGGGCATTGCTTATCTCCTTTATTGGGGCCATAAATATTCTCAGGCTGCTCTGCTCGTTGAAATGCAAGGCAAGAATGCTTGCAAGACTTTTCATTCTGTTAAAATAAGAAGAAAATACTTTTCCAGCCTTATTTTCCAGTTTTTGTTCAGACGTTTACACAACGCGAGGTAGCGCGGTCATCTTTCCTCAAGGGCTTGTGGTTTCTGATGCTCTTTCGGCCTTTTACAGCACTGTTTGTTGCAAATTTAGCAAAGCGCTATATATATATATATATATATATATATATATATATATATATATATATATATATATATATATATATTAAATATGGTCGATTCAGCATCAGTCTGTTCCAAATTATATTTATGGTGCCTGGTTGCTAGCTGGCACTCTGTGCATGTCGTACTCCGTTTTTTCTTCCCAAGCCCAGATTGATTTTAGTATTAAACACACACTTGCACCTATAGCATTGTTTTTACATGGGGTTTGTATGATTTATGTGCTATAAAATGTATGTGTCTTTCTGGCCATTCAGTAATAGCAGATTCCTATATGTAACTGGCAGAAGTACCTTCCCTGCTTCCATTTCACTCATTTTGACTTGCTTTACTGGCCCTTGTCAAACGCAACACCACACAATTCCGTGCCACACAATTCCACACCACTCAACATAATTCCAGTCCACACAATTCCACACCACATAATTCCACACCAAACCACATAACTCCACTCCACGACACACAATTCCACTACACATCACATACATCCAATACACACCACAAAATTCCACATCATGCTATATAATCCAATGCCACGCCACATAAATCCCCTTCAAGCCACTCCACAACACATACCAGTGCACATGATTACACTCCATGGCAGACAGGCCCACTAAACATAATTCCACTACACACAGTACCACATACTTTTGATCTACATAATTCCAATCAGCTCCAATCAGTGCCACACAATTCAAGCACACACAAAGCCAAAAGATTACACGCCACACAAGCTCACTCAAACCCACATAATTCCACTCAACACCACACAATTGCAATCCCCACAATATAATTACACATCTTCACTCATAGTTCCAATCCAAGTCACTCTACATAAATCCATACCATACAACATAATTACACTCCGGCGCTATTAAATGTCAGCGCTCCAAATAGCAAGGTTCCATACTTTTGAGTCCACCCCTGGCCTCTTTAATCCACTGTCAGACACACTGTGCCCCTTTAGCTCTCTTTTGGGGGTTCCTGCTTTCTTCCTTTAGGAGTTTTCCATCTATCACTTCCTTTGTCTTTCCCCTTTGTGTGTTTTTCCCTCTCTTGCTTGCAGAAAATGCCCAATGGCAACCACAGGATCAACTGGGTGCTGCCCCTCGTTCACCAGGTCTTTGCATCTCCAGTGTCTTGAAGTATCATTCTGATGGATTTAGTGTGTGTGTGTGTGTGTGTGTGTGTGTATATATATATATGTTCGATGGCATGTGTAGCTGCAGATACATATGCTGTGCATAGTCCGCCGTCTGGTGTTGGGCTCGGAGTGTTACAAGTTGTTTTTCTTCGAAGAAGTCTTTTCGAGTCACGAGACCGAGGGACTCCTCCCCTTTCGGTTCCATTGCGCATGGGCGTCGACTCCATCTTAGATTGTTTTTTTTCCGCCATCGGGTTCGGACGTGTTCCTTTTCGCTCCGTGTTTCGGGTCGGCAAGTTAGTTAGAATCTCGGAAAAAATCGTCGGTATTGTTTCGTTCGGTATCGGGTTAGTTTGCACAAATCGACACCAAATCTTGAAGAGCTCCGGTGGCCCTTCAGGGTAATTTCGATCCCCGTCGGGGCCTGGTCGGCCCGACCGCGTGCGACTTCAAGACTGATGGAACGGACCCCGTTCCGCTTCTGTCCTAAATGCCATAGCAAATATCCGTATACGGATCAGCATCTGGTCTGTAACTTGTGCCTGTCCCTGGAGCACAAGGAGGATACGTGTGAAGCCTGTCGAGCGTTTCGGTCGAGGAAGACGCTCAGAGACCGAAGAGCCAGAAGATTACAAATGGCGTCCACGCCGACAGGACAACATCGGTTCGAGGACGAAGAGGGAGCGTTCTCCATCCCGAGTCGGATTCGGGGGAATCCGACGCCGAAGAAATAACAACCATGAGTAAAACGTCGAAAATAAGGACTCACGAAAAGTCCACAAAAGCCCAGGGGACGCCACTGCCAACAGGCCATGGCTTAACCCAAAAACTAGGTGACCGAGCCAAGGCACCGAAAAAGGGCATGCTGGTGTCGAAGTCATCCGACTCCGGTCGTGATACCGCCACACAGCAACCTCGGAGCCGAGACACCGGCTCCGAGACAATTCGGCGCAGAGACAGCGGCACCGAAGATATTCGGCACCGAGATACCACGCCGAAATCCAAGAAATCTTCTTCGGAGCCTAAAAAGCCTACCGAAACGGTTTCGGTACCGAAAAAAGCCTCTGAACCGAAAAGAACTTCCTATACAGAGGAACAGGGACTAAACACCCAATTGCATAGATTTGGTGAAGAGCTTCAAACTGTAGAAACTGACTACACTCAAAGGAGGCTTCACATCCAGGAAGACACAGGGAAGACACAGGGAAGATAACCACTCTTCCCCCAATCAAGATGAAAAGGAAACTTGTTTTCCAACAAGGGGACAAGCAACCACAAGCAAATGTGGTAAAGAAAGTAATACCACCACCTTCTCCACCACAATCAACACATGCATCACCGGCGCAAACTCCACCACTAACGCACTCACCAGCTCATACCACAATGAGCCAGGATGATCCCGATGCATGGGACCTCTACGACGCCCCAGTGTCTGACAATAGTCCAGACTCATATCCAACTAAACCGTCACCACCTGAGGACAGTACATCATATGCACAGGTGGTAGCAAGGGCAGCCGAATTCCACATTGTCTCACTACATTCGGAACCTATTGAGGATGACTTTCTCTTTAACACCCTGTCCTCCACCCATAGCCAGTATCAAAGCCTTCCCATGCTCCCAGGAATGCTAAGGCACTCAAAACAAATATTTCAGGAGCCAGTTAAAGGCAGAGCCATAACTCCAAGGGTGGAGAAAAAATATAAGGCACCTCCCACAGACCCAATATTTATTACAATACAACTAACACCGGACTCAGTAGTTGTGGGGGCGGCTCGTAAAAGAGCCAACTCTCATACATCAGGCGACGCACCACCTCCGGACAAGGAGAGCCGCAAATTTGATGCAGCAGGAAAAAGAGTTGCAGCACAAGCAGCAAATCAGTGGCGTATCGCCAACTCGCAAGCACTCTTGGCAAGATATGACAGGGCTCATTGGGATGAAATGCAACATCTCATCGAACACCTTCCCAAGGAGTTCCAAACAAGAGCGCAACAAGTGGCGGAAGAGGGACAAAGTATCTCGAACAATCAGATACGGTCTTCCATGGATGCAGCCGATACAGCTGCAAGGACAATAAACACAATACGGAGACACGCTTGGCTGCGCACTTCTGGGTTCAAACCCGAAATCCAACAGGCTGTGCTCAATATGCCGTTTAATGAACAGCAATTGTTTGGGCCAGAGGTAGACACTGCCATTGAAAAACTAAAAAAGGACACCGATACAGCCAAAGACATGGGCGCACTCTACTCCCCGCAGAGCAGAGGCACATTTCGGAAGACACCTTTTCGGGGAGGGTTTCAGGGGTCAACCCACAGAAACCAACACTTCACAGACAAGACCACCTACCTACCAGGGTCAATATCAAAGGGGAGGTTTTCGGGGACAATATAGAGGAGGCCAATTCCCAAGAAGTCGGGGAAAATTTCAAGGTCCCAAAACCCCTCAAAATAAACAGTGACTCACAAGTCACACAACCCCATCACACAACACCAGTGGGGGGAAGACGAATCTTGGGAAGAAATAACAACAGACACTTGGGTCTTAGCAATTATCCAACATGGCTATTGCATAGAATTTCACAAATTCCCTCCAAACGTCCCACCGAAAACACACAATATGTCAAAACAGCATATAGATCTTCTAGGACTAGAAGTTCAAGCATTACTACAAAAAGACGCAATAGAATTAGTACCAAGCCTACAGAAAAACACAGGAGTTTACTCACTGTATTTTCTAATACCAAAGAAGGACAAAACTCTGAGGCCAATACTAGATCTCAGAACACTAAATACCTACATCAAATCAGACCACTTTCACATGGTCACATTACAAGACGTAATCCCACTGCTCAAACAGCAAGACTACATGACAACATTAGACCTAAAGGATGCGTATTTCCACATACCGATACATCCTTCCCACAGGAAATACCTAAGGTTCGTATTCAAAGGAATACATTACCAATTCAAAGTGTTGCCATTCGGAATAACAACTGCGCCAAGAGTCTTTACAAAATGCCTGGCAGTAGTAGCTGCACATATCAGAAGGCAGCAGATACACGTGTTCCCTTACTTACACGACTGGTTAATCAAGACCAACACGCTAACAAGGTGTTCACATCAAACAAAGTATGTCATACAGACCCTTCACAAGCTGGGTTTCTCCATCAATTATGCAAAGTCACACCTTTTGCCGTGTCAAACACAGCAATACTTAGGAGCGACAATCAACACAACAGAAGGGATAGCCACTCCAAGTCCACAAAGGGTTCAAACATTTCACAAGGTGATACAGGCCATGTATCCAACACAAACGATACAAGCAAAAATGGTATTAAAACTCCTAGGCATGATGTCTTCATGCATAGCCATTGTCCCAAACGCAAGATTGCACATGCGGCCCTTACAACAATGCCTAGCATCACAATGGTCACAGGCACAGGGTCAACTTCTAGATCTGGTGTTGATAGACCGCCAAACATACATCTCGCTTCTATGGTGGAACAGTACAAATTTAAACAAAGGGCGGCCTTTCCAAGACCCAGTGCCACAATACGTCATAACAACGGATGCTTCCATGACAGGGTGGGGAGCACACCTCAATCAACACAGCATCCAAGGACAATGGGACATACATCAAAGGAAGTTTCACATAAATCACTTAGAAATGTTAGCAGTATTTCTAGCGTTGAAAGCATTTCAACCCATGATAACCCACAAATACATTCTTGTCAAAACAGACAACATGACAACAATGTATTATTTAAACAAACAGGGGGGGACACACTCGACACAGTTTTGTCTCCTAACACAAAAAATATGGCATTGGGCAATCCACAACCACATTCGCCTAATAGCACAATTTATTCCAGGGATCCAGAACCAGCTAGCAGACAATCTCTCTCGGGATCACCAACAAGTCCACGAATGGGAAATTCACCCCCAAATACTGAACACTTACTTTCAAATTTGGGGAACACCTCAAATAGATCTATTTGCAACAAAAGAAAACGCAAAATGCCAAAACTTCGCATCCAGGTTTCCACACCATCAATCCCAAGGCAATGCTCTATGGATGAATTGGTCAGGGATATTTGCGTACGCTTTTCCCCCTCTCCCTCTCCTTCCATATCTAGTAAACAGATTGAGTCAAAACAAACTCAAACTCATACTAATAGCACCAACATGGGCAAGACAACCTTGGTATACAACACTACTAGACCTGTCAGTAGTACCTCATGTCAAGCTACCCAACAGACCAGATCTGTTAACACAACACAAACAACAGATCAGGCATCCAAACCCAGCATCGCTGAATCTAGCAATTTGGCTCCTGAAATCCTAGAATTTGGACACTTAGACCTCACACAAGAGTGTATGGAGGTCATAAAACAAGCTAGAAAACCTTCCACTAGACACTGCTATGCAAATAAATGGAAAAGATTTGTTTGTTACTGCCATGATAATCAAATTCAACCATTGCACGCATCTCCAAAAGATGTAGTAGGATATTTACTACATTTGCAAAAATCAAATCTAGCTTTCTCTTCCATAAAGATACATCTCACCGCAATATCTGCTTACCTGCAGACTACTCATTCAACTTCCCTATTTAGAATACCTGTCATTAAAGCGTTTATGGAAGGCCTAAAGAGAATTATACCACCAAGGACACCACCTGTTCCTTCATGGAACCTCAACATTGTCTTAACAAGGCTCATGGGTCCACCTTTCGAACCCATGCATTCTTGTGAAATGCAATACTTAACGTGGAAAGCTGCATTTCTCATTGCCATCACACCTCTAAGAAGAGTGAGTGAGATTCAGGCATTTACCATACCAGAACCATTTATTTAAATACACAAGAATAAGGTAGTTCTAAGAACAAATCCAAAATTCTTACCAAAGGTTATCTCACCGTTCCACTTGAATCAAACAGTAGAATTACCAGTGTTCTTCCCACAGCCAGATTCGGTAGCTGAAAGAGCACTACATACATTAGACATCAAGAGAGCACTAATGTACTACATTGACAGAACAAAACAAATTAGGAAGACAAAACAACCATTTATTGCCTTTCAAAAACCTCATACAGGAAATCCAATTTCAAAACAAGGCATTGCTAGGTGGATAGTTAAGTGTATTCAAACCTGCTATCTTAAAGCAAAAAGAGCGCTGCCTATTACACCAAAGGCACACTCAACCAGAAAGAAAGGAGCTACCATCGCCTTTCTAGGGAATATTCCAATGAACGAAATATGTAAGGCAGCAACCTGGTCTACGCCTCATACATTTACCAAGCACTACTGTGTAGATGTGTTAACTGCACAACAAGCCACAGTAGGTCAGGCTGTACTAAGAACATTATTTCAAACTACTTCAACTCCTACATGCTGAACCACCGCTTTTGGGGAGATAACTGCTTACTAGTCTATGCACAGCATGTGTATCTGCAGCTACACATGCCATCGAACGGAAAATGTCACTTACCCAGTGTACATCTGTTCGTGGCATGAGTCGCTGCAGATTCACATGCGCCCACCCGCCTCCCCGGGAGCCTGTAGCCGTTTAGAAGTAGATCTTAAACAATTGTACATTTGTAAATATATTACTTTAAACCTTTATTATGTACATAAGTATTCATTCCATTGCATTGGCGCACTATTACTAATATACACAACTCCTACCTCACCCTCTGCGGGGAAAACAATCTAAGATGGAGTCGACGCCCATGCGCAATGGAACCGAAAGGGGAGGAGTCCCTCGGTCTCGTGACTCGAAAAGACTTCTTCGAAGAAAAACAACTTGTAACACTCCGAGCCCAACACCAGACGGCGGACTGTGCACAGCATGTGAATCTGCAGCGACTCATGCCACGAACAGATGTACACTGGGTAAGTGACATTTTCCATATATATATATACACGCACACATACATACATATATATACACACACATATGTGTGTTTGATGGCGTGTGTAGCTGTAGATACATATGCTTTGCATAAGTCTGCCATCTAGTGTTGGGCTTGGAGTACTACAAGTTGTTTTTCTTCAAAGAAGGTTTTGGAGTCACAGGATGGAGTGACTCCTCCTCTTGGTAATACAGGATATTTGTTTCTGGTTATGTACATTACACCATCCAATGTCTTTTTAAGCTCTCACATGGCTGGAACTTATGTTTTACAGCTGAGAGTAGTTTGTGTTTTAAGGGCCTTGTTTGTAATAGTATTACAGTTGGCCAGCTAGGCCTGAAAATTTGTAAGCCACTATGCCCTTTTGGAGTTACGTATATGGTTACACTGCATTACTTTCTGCCATTTTGTTTTCATGCCGTACTATATGGTTACATGACAATGTTTCTTATAAATGTAATTTTCATTATGGTGTTCTCCAGGGGCTGTTCTGAGCATTACTATCAAGATACTACAATATTTTCTACACTTGGAAACTTGCCCCGTAATGCTTTGCGGGGCATTCCTTTTACATAACATTTTTGCCCATAACTCACCATGTGATGGTCCTAGGACAATGGTACCACCATCTCACCACAGCGCACTCTGTTTAGGGCATCTCTGGGTGCCCATACTAGGTTTTAGGGCGGGGGGAATAACCACCCACACCCCCCTCCACCCCACCATTCAATGTTCTGTTAAGTTCTCTTATGGCTGGAGCTTTTGTTTTACAGCTGGGCATAGTTTGTGTTTTAAGGGCCTTTTTTGTAATATTATTCTAGCAGGCCTGCTAGGCCTGAAAAAGTGTAATGACTACGCCCACTAGGGGCTAAATATATGGTTACATTGCATTATGTTCTGCCATTCTGTTTTCAAGTGGTTATGCCCTTTAGGGCAGTGCTCAATTTGTAAATAAAAAGGTGCCGGTGCCCAAAGCCCTCCTCTTAAAAACTCGGCTGCTGCAATTAAATGTGCGAACATGGAATACTGAGGCAGTGTGATCCTGAAGCCATCTCAGGCCTCTTCTATCCATTTACCGCCACTCCCTGCCCCTTCAGCTCACTCTAACAGCTTTCTGCTTTCTCCCATTGTGATGCTTTTTCGTTTTTCGCTTCCTCTGTCTTTCCTATATTGTTCGCAGTAAATGCTTGAGGCAGAAAAATAAGTGCCTTTGCCCTGCCCCGGAAACAACAAGCACAAATTAAGCACTGCTTTAGGGGCTTAATATATGGTTACATGACCATGTTTCCTACAAATGTTATTTTTCTAGTGGCTCTTCTGAGCATTATAATCAAGATACTACAATATTAGCTCCACTTTTAAACTTGCCCCATAATGCTTTGTGGAGCATTCCTTTTACAAAAATGTTTGCCCATTACTCACCGCACGATGTGCTCTTTCTGTCCAGGTCATCTCTGGGTCCCCACACTAGATTGGGGAGTCTCCAAAATAATATAAAAAATATAATAAATAATGCAATGTTTTCATTTTTTTCTGACAATAGAGGAAAAAGGTAAATAAAAGTGCTTTAGTTATATGCAGGGCCACTGGTATTATGTGGCAGAGAGGACCAAATCATGCGGCAGGGTTGACCAATTTATGTTGCAAGAAAAGCCCAGTTATGCATTTACAATGCCAATAGCTCTAACTGAAGCAAACTCGAGACCTATTGTATTACAAATGCTTGTTTTCTCATACAAGGAAGCAAAAGCCAGCGAGGACATGCATAAAAAAAGATATAATGAATAAGGGATGCAAGCACAAGGGTTTGTGACAATCTCTGAAGTGTTAGCCTCCATTCAGGGAGAGGCAATACCTCTCAACAAAAAGTTCAAAAATTGTTTGTTTACAACAGCATAATCAATTTACTTATTGACCATGCACTACGTTCTCCTCCATGCATAGATCTCAACAACCCCTACCGCGGATGTACACTCCGATATATTTACAGCCTCAATGGTAATCTTTAGTCATAAAACCGCTGAAAGACATTAATTGACCGCAGTGCAGACACTTCTCTACTCCAGTTCACACAATCTTTTATGTCACACAACTATCAAACTGTGGTGACCAAGCCCCTTTTTATTCATAACCCATTGCTGCCTTCTGGATCTAGAGCTGTAAGAGTCCTGCATTTTAAAGCAGGCTTTCCCTCTCTCATTCTCACCTCTGCCCTCACTGTTCTGTCATTCATATGCTCTGTGTGGTAACCTGCTGCTCTACCGCCTTCAATTTCCTCAGGATCTCCCACTGTGCGCTCCGTTGAGCCATACACCAAGCGTGACCTGTCATCTATCCCGCTGCCCGAGATTGTTCGCAGCTACCAGACCTTAGTGGAGGAGAACATTCCAGAGACCTCCCTTCTGTATCTGTACCCGGACATCCCCAAGGACAAGGCCTTTGGCAAATACTATGCGGAGTACAATGAAGGTGAGCTCTGTCTGCCACTTGTCCTGCTTTGAAAGGTGATAAATGACCCAACACTTCCTTGTGATTTGGGCATGTAGGAGGTGGTGTGACCTGTTATCTGTAACCGGAGGATCTGTGAAATGAGGGCCCAGGGGTTAGTCAGCAGTGAGACTTAACCAGGCAGCACTGGGTGAGGGGAGAAACAGGAAAGGAAAGAGAGGGCTCTCGCAAAGGTAAGTTCTGCTGTGGAAATGATAGACAAGAGGCCTTGCAGGAAGGAAATAAGAAAGCCCATGCAGATGGGAGGGGAGGGACAATCAACAGTCCCTCGGGATATAGGCTGTGAAATGGTGGTGAAGATGTAAGGTGTAGTGATGGAAGGAAGTAGGAAGGCTGTGAGAAAGGTAGAAAATAAAGTTTACTGGTTAGGCGAGAAGAAAAGGCGATAAAGGGAGAGCCTGAAAGAATGGTAAGAGCAGGATATGGATGGCCTGCAGGAAAGGCCATGCAGCAGGAGAAAGAGGAAGAGGACAAAAGGGGAATGAGATTGGAGGAGGGAGGACTAAGAGGAGAGGAAAATACTGGGATCTGCGATAGTGGAAGGAGTAATAAGGAGTAATAACTAATGACAGGGAAGAAGGAAGGAGGGCCTCACACAAAGTGAAACAAAGGAAGAAGGGTCTTCCATTGTGGTAAGGGTCAAAAGTAGGAAAGGTAGGAAGGATGTCGCACTGTAAAGGAAGGAGGGATACTATCCAGAAAGGGATGGACTTGGAAGTAACAAGGAGCTTCAGTGACAGATTAAACTATGCAGTGGGGTCCGGGAAGGAAGGAAGTGGAGGAACAACAAGGGTGAGAAAACAGTACATAGAAGGTGTACAGTGGCAATAGGGAGGGAGCCATTTGTGATTAGTAGCCATGAAAGGGACATCTCAAGTTTATTCATATTCCTCACCATGGCCTCGTCTCACCTCAGGCTCCACAGAGTTCATGACTTTCACTTTTTCATTCTCTGTCTCTGCTTTCTTATGTTACAGAGAACATGGAGGAGTATAGGCGGTATATGAGGCGCAGGCTTATTGTGGTATCTGAAAGGTGAGTTCCTCTTCTGTCATACTGAGAAACTGTTGCCATAGCATTTTAGTCTGATTGCTGTAGTGATACCTTTGGGTGTGCCCACAGATGAACTGGAAGTAGTCCTGCAGGTGAGACCATAACTTTCCCCTCGGTCAAGTACTGTTTGATATTGGCATGCAAATTCTCTCCGCCCTTTGCTGGTGTTCATTGATTCTTCTATCAGTCTTTGAGCAGTAATTGTAAATAACTCATCTATTTTGCAATCAGTGTGTCTGGGCTGTTTTCTCTCGGGCTGCTATAATTTTCTGATTAGTTGGGTGTTGTTGGCAGGCTAGTAATCACGTGGTTGTAGTGCTCTTATTCTGACAGGCGCATAGTGCGTATGTTTAATTTGTTCCAGGTAACCAGAGTTTCCATTTCCTCCCAAACCGTTTCTCTTCTTTTCTGAATTCCTGGGTTCGTTTTTCAAAAGCCAAACATTTCCATTGCTTCTAAAACCACTGCGTTGAAATTGGGCGCTCTTCTTTCTCTTCCAGTCTTGGGAAATTAGGGGCTTACCCGCCCCTGTCATTTGCCACTGAAGTGCTCTATGAGTAATATGTACTTGATCCGAGTTCTGATCCCTCAGGCCTGCATATGGGTGCCACTTTCCCTGAGAAAAATACTGGCCATTTGTTCATGTTTTAGGATACAGCAGTGGCCCAGACTTGATACTTAAATGCAGATTTTTAGAACAAAGTCTGTAATAATTTCAAACATGGCCTTTCTCTCTTTGTTTACTTTAAGTGCTAGTCAGGGATCATTAGAGGAGCAGGCCACATTTTTAAGTGCTTTCTTCTTATATTTCCTGTTCAAATGATATACTAATGGGAGGAGGAGGGGGTGTTAAAAAAAATACTATCTTATTTGTTTTCCAAATTTTTGTACTGGTTGGGACTGGCTATGCCGGTTAAAAAAACAAACAAAAAAACTGGCTAGGTGGCAACCCCCATCCAGAATTATCATTCCCAGCTCATTTGGCTCTTGGTATTCTAGCACCTCCCTAATGTGACATCGTACCTTTCTGCCTCACGTTTCAGACATTTATTATTTGCTTCTTGCATTCTGTGATGTGATCTTTTTGGTGCAAGGTACCATTGACGAAGTACTTTGTAGACTCTCTAGGGCATCCTCCCTTCCTTGTCTGGGATTTCCTTTATCAGAGCTATCTCCCACCTCTCTTGGTTTCTCCATTATGACTTAATTTGTTCTTCTCTCATATCTTTATAAATGCCTAAGAACATTCCCCTTGTTTTTAGGTGTGTTCTTACAAATTTCTCCCCAGGGCTTTGATCTTTTGTGGCTGCTGCCTTATTTGTGGGGTCCAAGTTTTGATTTGTTTTTCATGGAAAATGTCTGAGAGGTCGCAACAATTCCCACTTCTGTCATCTCCTAAATGTTTTCCCTTGAAAACCTAGGGTGAAGAGTGAGTTATCTTGTAAATGAGTTTTAGGGGAGGGGAATGTAATGATCTTGCTCCTTTTCAGTGATTCTGTCCCAGAGCTACAGCACTGCTTTGACTGCCATAGCAGGTAGGCATTTCACAGTCAGAGTTTTCATTAGCCAGGCCATACTCCAAAGAGATCTGCTTCCTACAGAAGCCACCTCTTGTCTCATTCTCATGCTGTCCACTCTACAAAAAAAGGAAAGTAGTGAATGACATCTGGGCATGCTTATCCTCCCAATTCATGCATTTACTCTAGCCCTACCTCCCACCCTAACAAACGTCATAATTGTCCTCTGCATTATTTTGACTTCTATTGGGATTCACATTGAAAGTGCTAGGAGCAAGTAGAACAGCCCAGGCAAAATTTTATTTTTTAATATATTTATTCTGCCTGGCCATGAAATGTACAGATGTAGCCACCTTTTTAAGTCTTCCAGGATTTGTCACTTTAGGGAGTGGCAATTCTTTGCACATTTCCCGTCAACATGTTAGTAAGCTGGGTCCCAGATATCTAGTCTTTCCTGTGGACCAGTAGAAAGGGCAGTCCACACTTATTTCCTGCTTTATTTCTTCTGGAATCCAGACACTTAGGGCCTGATTACGACCTTGGCGGATGGGATACTCCGCCTGCCATTTTGCAAGTTCCTTAGGATATAATGGAACTTGTAATACGGCGAGCGGGATATCCGTCAGGTTTGTGACGAAGTATCCCATCCGCCAAGGTTGTTATCAGGCCCTTAGTGTCAGATTTCTGTTTGAATTTTTTTTTTGAGTCTTAGATTTTTTCGAAATCTTGTAGTTCAACAAGTGTTTTGTTGATTGAATTCATTGGGTCAGCCAGAGTTAGCATTACATCATATGTAAAGGTGCTTATTTTGTGTTCTTCAGTTTAAATCTGATGCCTTTAATCCTTGCTCTCCTTATTCTGTCTGGCAGTGGAACCATTAGTACAAAAAATGGGAATGATATGAACATTCCTACCTCATGTCCTTTGGTAGACTAAGTTGGTCAAAGCTCTGGTCTCTCCCACTCTAGCAGTTGGGGATGCATATCCCACAAGTATCCACTTTCTCCTGTTAAGCCTGAGACTGACATTCAGTACCTTTCCTGGAAAGCCCCAGCTAACTTGGTCAAATGTTTTCTCAGCATCCGAGCTTAAGAGGATAACTGGTATATTTTTCCACATTGACTTCTCTATTAAGTGTGTAACTTGACATAGATTATATAGTCTCTGCCCACCCTTGAACACTCCAGTGTGATTCTAATCTGTTAAATATGTCACCCATTCATCAAGTCTATTCATGAGTACCTTAGTATGCATTTTGGTGGCCGTGTGTTTATATAATGCTTTATAATAAAGCCGCTCCAAGAAAGCAGCTCCAGTGATAGACATTTATAGCACAAAGGCTGTGGGTGCAGTCCCATATGGTGCAGAGATGTGGGCCAAGGCCAATTGTAGTGTCCTATCTCTTTCAGAGAATAGGTTCCTTAGGCAGCTATTTGCACTCCTAAATAACACTCCACTGGTCCCACTTTATATAAATTTGGCACTCAAGAAAATTTAGTTGGAAAAGTAGAGGTCCAACTTTTATTTTGTTGCCACAGAATGTGGACCTCACCAGCCCTGTACGCCTACAGAACATCCCTTAAAGATGCATTAGCCCTCCCTTGCATCCAGCTGGTACCCTGGTTTAGACACATAAGGTTCTTGCTCAGGCAGTTGGAATTGGATCACTTTTGGGCAGCACCTCGGGCCCTTGCGCTCGGTTTCAGAAACTCAATCAAATCACCCCACTGGCAAGATGGCACATGAAGAAGCTATAGGTAGCAGCATAGAGGCTCTCTGGCCCTGGATTTGGAGTTCAAGCTGTCCCCTAGTTTGGAGGATACGATTGATGAAATCACTTCCACTCTGTCTAGGAAACTGTTTTTACAATTCAGATACCAGCCCCTACGTATCAAGTCTTTCTGTGCTAAGTGGGCAAATGTAGGCCAACATAGTATTGAGTGCCCTGCATGCAAGGGCCTTCCAGAAGATCTACCTCACTTTTTTTTGTCGAGTGTATGAAGCCCAGAGGAAAAAATGGTTATTACCTTTTTGCAGATCACTGGGAGTTAGAAGTTACGTGATTTCTGCCAGGATCCTGGGAACTGATACCTCTAGGCTGGTGTTGCTTGCAGTTGCAAGATACCTCCAGGTAGCTTGGAATTTTCAGTCCAAGTGTACTTGTGCTTCTGATGGTAGAACATCATACAACATTCCTCTTGAAGGAATGTCTTAAATTCCAGAATCCTGTTCTCTTGTTAAACTCCATTTCTTATGTGTTTTGTAGATTGTATTTTAGCAACTATTTTTATGTATACTGTTTTTAGCACTATGTACTTTAAGTTTTAGCTCTAGACATTGTTTGAGTTGCCTCCTCTGGGTACAGTCATTCGCCGGGTGGCATGACTGACCCTTCTGGAGCTAGTCTTAGACTTCCTTTTACTATATCTGATCCACCAATTATTTTGTGCTATAGGATGCATTTAGAATTCATATCAGATCAACCAACTGTATTGCATTAAATAAATACTGCATCTAGTATGCTCAATGAAATTGTATGTTCAGTGGCATATGTGACTGTAGATACACATTCTCTGCAAACTTCTGCCATCTAATGTTGGGCCCGGATGTGTACAAGTTGTTTTTTTTTACGAAGAAGTCATCAGAGTCACAAGGTAGTGACCCCTTTTTTCGGTGATACCGCTCATGGGCATCAACTCCATTGTTAGATTTTCTTTCTGCCCTCGATTGTTCTTCAGTGCCCCGGTTTGAGACTGATTTAAGCCCCTTTAGAATAACTTTGACTTCTATACTTGTCAGTATTGTTTTTAATCGCGTTTCATTCACGTACTGCACACTCTGGATGCAAAACACACTTAGTAGGGTCGACGTACTCCATCCCCGGCCTTCGGGCCTCGCCCGATCGGGCCTCTATTTTTTTCCACACCTTGATACCTAACTGAAATGTGCTGCTGATGGAACGGACACCTTTTTGTTTTTGCCCTAGGTGTCACGCCAAATACGCCCATGCTCACCTCCACTCGGTGTGTAACATTTGTTATCACCCTATCACACAGAAAAAGGACTTTGAGGCCTGTCAATCGTTTTGGTCGAAGAAGACGCTACTAGCTCATCAGGCACATCGAAAAGAGGTGCAGCAAAAAGACCTTGAGGTGACATCGGATATCTTTGGTCTCCAGGACATCTAGCTGCAGGAAGAGTTCCACGTGGCTTCTGTGGTTTGGAATCCGGATCTGAGTCAAAAGCTGAAGAGGGCATGCAGACACTACTGGTACCATCGGCACAACGCAGTGAGTACGAAGGCCCATGTACGAAGGAAGCATTCCACTTCAACAGAAACTAAGGCAATCAGGCCACTGCTGCCAGCAGGCCATGGTTGGTACCGAATGATTGCCAAGCATTTTCATCAAGCCTTTTGGCATCAAAACCAGAACATTCTTCTGCGCCGAATGTTTCGCCATTCGGATCAAAACCATCCGTTTTGGCGCTATAGCCTATTTTACTGATTATGGCAGAGAAGCTTGATCCGAAACAAAACACTATACATATTCAGCCAAATACTGGTCCGATAATTGCAAAATCTTCCCATCTTAACCCTCAGACTTCATTTGAGGAGGCTATTGATGTCCAACAACCTCCACAGAAGAAAAGGAAAAAGGACATTGCCACCAGTCCAGTACCTTCTCCTTTAACCACCCTCTGCTCCACCACAAAATTCACACCTGGAGGCAGAAGAGTTAATACACAAAACTCCAATAGGGTCACCAAACTCCTGTGTAGAAGATCAAGGGAGGGATGATAACACACAACAGCCACCATTAGATTCTTGGGACACACATGATATTGACCCACCATCTCACCTGCCATTAAAGTATGTAAGGCTGCGGCAGTGGCTGCGGCAGTGGCTGCTTCAATTTATGGTGCTGAGCTATGGGGGTATTGTAATTCTAGAGGTTTGATGACGGTGGAAAATCGCTTTTTGCGTAATTTTTCTGCGTTTACCGACGAGTACTCCTCTTATACCCCTTAGATTTGACTTAGCTTTAAATGAGATCCACAACGAGATTGCTTTAAGACCTCTTATGTACTGGGTCCGTCTTTGGACATTCAAATATTTGTCCACCTACCAAGTAGCAGTAGCTGAGCTTTTAGCAGATGGTGGTGCATCAAAAATTCCTTGGCTCAAATATATTAGAGATATGAGTCAATTCATCAAAATGGAAGAGGTGTGGAGAGATCCTTGTAATCTAACAAAGGAAGCAAAGGCAGGTACAAGTCGGTGCTACTGGGAGACTATTTTGGTGCAAACTTGGGCCAATAAGGCCCAAGGTAGTAGGACACTACAGTTTTTAGATCATAAATGTAGTCCCAAGTTTGAGGCCTATATGGATAACGTCAAAACCCTTTTTATCAAATGTAGGCTAGGGATATTGCCACTTACATTCACTATAAGGTGGAGCAAGGAGGATTACAACTCGAGCTTTTGTTATTTTTGCCCTGAACAACCAGAGACTTTTGCACACTTTGTTTTTTTGTCCCAGATATTCGGCTTCTAGGAAGAAGTGGATTATCCCTCTATGTAGATCAACGGGGATAAGGAAACACAACATATCCCTACGAATTCTGGCAAGTGACACAAGCGACAAGGTCGTTTTTGCAGTCGCTAGGTATTTACAAAGCGCATGGGCTGTAAGAACCAGAGAAAATCCTGCTGATTGATTGGCATAGCCATAATCACTCTAGGCTAAAGAAGATCATTAAGTGCAATTAAGTTAGGAAGGCTTAGCTTTAAAAAAAAAAAAAAAAAAAAAACTTTGATGTCAGCTTTCTCTTGCTGTTACAACTTTGTGTTTTAATTATTCATTTTAGACCAAATTATTTTAGGCAGAAACTGATTACCACATGGAATTAAGATAGATAGGATTATAGGATTCTAAAACTTTATATCTGTCCTCCATTGTCTTTATAATTGTGTGTTTTAATAATTTAACTTAGAAGACATTTTAGTGCTTTTTAATGCATTATGTGGAACCCTTCCTTTTATCCTTTTATCTATTTATAATTTTACTGCATGATTATGGTCTGCTGTCTATTGGATACTTTTATGGCTTTTAGCCGAAATAAAGTTATTTATTATTATTATTGTGTATTGACCCACCAGGGGACACAGAGCCTGGTTTATATCTGGCAAAACCATCTCCACCAGATGACACTACATCTTTTTATGAGCTGGTAGCAATGGTGGCTGCATTCCATCAGGTCTCATTTTATAAGGACACCATAGAAGATGATTTTCTATTTGAAACCCTTTCTTCCACCACTAGGGCATTTCAGTATCTGCCCATGTTAAAGAGAGTGACGAGGCATGCGAATGAAATGTTTAAAGACCCTGTTCGCGCCAGAATAACAAACCCAAGGTTCACGAAAAAATGTAAACCAGCCCCATCAGATCCTGCTTATATTAAGGGACATATTTCACCAGATTCCTTAGTGGTCTCCAATGCTCTTAAGAGAGCTAATTCTCAAACTTCGGGGGACGCACCTCCTCCAGACAAGGAGTCAAAGCTTATTGACGCTTCAGGTAAAAGGGTGGGGGGTTCAAGCAGCCAACCACTGGAGGATTGCCAACAAACAAGCCATATTGCCAAGATATGACAGAGCACACTGGGATGAAATGGAAGATCTTATTCAACATCAACAGAAGAATTTAAAAAGAAAGGACAACAACTTGTACAGGAGGGCTAGTTGATTTCCAACAATTGTATTAAATCTGCTATTGATGCAGCAGATACACAAGTGTATTATTACGCCATCACACATGGCTGCTAATATCCGGTTTTAAACCTGAAGTCCAACAAAAAAAAAAAAATTCCCCCTTTGATCAGAAACATCTTTTTGTTCCACAAGTAGACCAAGCTCTAGAAAAAAATGAAAAAAGATGCTAATGTTGCAAAGTCTATGGGAGCTGTACAAAGTCCTGGAAGCTGAGGCTCCTTTCGTAAAACAACTTTCAAACAAAGTAATAGACAAGCACCATCAGAATCCTCTACCTCTTTCAGACAGCAACATCCACCATCCCCTTCAAGAGGTTTTTATAGAGGATCATGTAGGGGAAACAATTCTAAAGATAGAAAAATTATGTCCAGAAACAGGAGTTTTCCTTTCACTCCAGGGGGCGTACATATTTTTTTGTCACTTTTGTACTACGATATTCTTTATTTGGACTACATGCCGCGATCGGTTTGAGTTGATAGCAACTTCATAATCCTAACACTCCTAGCAGATTCTATTAAAGCTCTGACGAAGTCATTTGCGACAATTTCTCGCACAATGAAACACGTGTTAGCTGTTGACTATTGCTGTTGGACACATCTTCAAATAAACAATCAGAAGATTGGACTAAAGCTGTTAGCTACTGGCTATTGCTTTTGGGACACTATTTATGATAAGAATACTGGACCTACCACAATAGACACGGACACTAGAACATTGATTTACATGAGTGCCTTGAATATTTTTTGAATATCAATACAGGGGATGTGGGACACCAAACATCAAGCTCCACACATAAATTAGTTGGAGCTTCAGGAAATTCACTTACCACTTAAAGCTTTTCTAGTTCACCTCCAAGGCATGACTGTTCTAGTCCGGACGGGCAATACAACAGCCATGTTTTATTTACAAAAAGAGGGGGACACTCTCTACAGTTGTCTCAACTAGCACAGATATTCTGGCATTTGGCAATTTGACACCACATTCAACTGCTAGCAAAACACCTCCCAAGGACGGACAACAATATCATCAACCTACTCAGCAGGACAATGCAACAAGTTCACAAGTGGGAACTCCACCCTCAATTCCTACAAAAATACTTCTGTCAGTGGGGATTTCCACACACAGATCTGTTTGCAACAGCAAACAACTCAAAATGCCCAAACTTCACCTCCAGTCTCCCACACCCCCCCTCCAAGGGCAATGCTGAATGGATGACTTGGTTAAGATTTTTGCTTACGCTTTTCCACCTCTCCTTCCCTTTGTGGTGAGGAAGCTCAGACAATCCTCTCTCACCCTCATTCTGGTGGCTTCCTTTTAGGCAGGTGAATCATGGTTCACAACACTACTCGGACTTTCAGTAGTTCCACAACAGAAGCTTCCCCTATGCCCGGACCTTCTCACTCAGAGCCATGGAGAAATCAGACACCCAAATCCCAAAGAACTCAACCTTGCGATTTGCCTACTGAAGACATAGAGTTTGGATATTTACGCTTACCTCCTGAATGCATGATCATTCTTAAGGAAGCACACAAACCCACAACTCGAGCATGCTACACCACTAAATGGAAAAGGTTTGTTATTTATTGTCAAAACAAACAAATTGATCTGTTTAATGTAACTGTTCAAGATATTGTTTGCTATTTGTTCTACTTGTAAACTTGTGGCCTAGCATACACCTCAATAGGGCTGCATTTGGCAACAATAGCTTATCTACAAAATAAGGAACATTTAACATTATTCAAAATCCCAGTTATTAAAGCATTTATGGAAGGTCTTAAAAGGGTGACTCCACCCAGGGTCCCTCCAGCACCAACATGGATTCTTAATATTGTGCTTACCAGACTTATGGAACCTCCATTTGAACCTCTTGGAAAGCAGCTTTTATGGTGGCAATCACTTCACTAAGACGTGTGAGTGAATGTCAGGCATTAACTTTAGAAGAACCTTTTTTCTAGCAACATAAGGATAGGGTAGTACTTCGTACCAACCCAAAGTTTCTTCTAAAACAGTTTTTTGCTTTTCACCTGAACCAATCTGTTGAGCTACCAGTTTTCTTTCCTCAACCTGATTCAGTTGCTGAAAGAGCTCTACACATATAAGATGTTAACATAGCATTAATGTACTACATTGATAGAACTAAAGACTTTGTAACACTGAACAACTTTTTGTGGCTTTTTCACCTCCACATACCGGGAAAGCTATATCTAAAACAGGTATATCGAGATGGATAATCAAATGTATCTAAACATGCAATAATAAAGCTAAAATATCTCTACCCATAACTCCTAGAGCACACTCAACTCGTAGAATAGGTGCATCTATGGCTTTTTTGGGAAACAAACCAATCATTGATATCTGCAAAGCAGCCACAGTGGTCAAATCCACACACATTTGCCAAACATTACTGTGTGGATGTCTTCGCACGGCAACAGGCATATGTTGGACAAGCTGTGCTTCGTACTCTTTTTCAAACAAATGCAACACCCACAGGCTAGCCACCGCTTTTGGGACGGCACTTCTTTACAGTCTATTCACAGCATGTGTTTCTACAGCCACACATGCCATTGAACAGATTATGTAACTTACCCTTTAAGCATTTGGTGGTGGCTTGTGCTGTAGATTCACACGTGTCCGCCCACCTCCCCAAACACCCATGGCTGTTGTAGGATTTTTATTACACTTCACCTGCGTGGACATCTCTTACTAACACTATATTCACACTCCATTCTCACCGACTGCGGGAAAACAATCTAACAATGGAGTTGATGCCCAATGTGCAGTATGACTGAAAGAAGGGGTCACTTTACCTCGTGACTCTGACAACGTCTTCGAAGAAAAACAACTTGTGCACATTCGGACCCAACACTAGATGGCAGAAGTATGCAGAACATGTGACTCTACAGTATTAGATGCCACAAACAGATGCTTACAGGGTAAGTAACATAATCCTTATTTTTATCTGTGTTTTTTTTATGGTTCTTCGAACCAAAATAAAGTTGTTTGATGGTTATCTTCTTATACCTTGATTCCAGCATATCACAAAAACGAGAGTATGTCTGAACAAGTTTGAAACCAGTACTAATCCGACAAAAACTGAACCTCTATGTGATGTATACCATCCCAAGCATTTTTCCCAAATGATGATACTTTTGTAGCTAATGATACAAATGTATACCTATAGTTTATAGTCTTTCTAAACCGAGCCATAAACATCTTCTATGTTTTGAGAAATCAAAGTCAATGCTAGTTGTTTAAGTCCCGTACAAACTGGATTCTCGTGCTGAGACTTACATTAATTGTCCAGTAAAAAATGTATCAGCACCACAAAAAAGTCAAGATATTATATTCTTCTGGGTGGTTTGTAATAGCTACACCAAAATCTCTATATTACTGTGTTTAGTGTATGGGTGCCTCCTAATTGTTTCATTCATATTTGGCCAAAAGATTTGGTCTATTTAACTACAGAGTGTTGAGAAAATGGTAGCATTAATAATTATTTTGGCCTTGTCAAATGCTTAGTGACCTGCTCCTCTTTACCATAAAATCATATTGACCGGCAGCACTCCTGGAACAAACTGGCATTTGAGCAGTCGACTGAGACATGGCTGGATGGATCATTTTCCTATAGCTGACAAATTCTGCTCCAGCATCAGTTTTTGCTGCTCGATTAGGAATGCTTGCTAAAGGTTGGCTTTGTATGGTCTAAATGCTCTTATGACGGAAAGTGAAAAATAAAGTTTTGAAAAAAGACTAGCTAGAGCTGCCGCTAAAGCATAGATGACATCTTATCAGCTGCATTCCTGCAGTATTGCCACTGCAAGATTTTAAATCTTTTAGCCTTGCTTTTGTGTTGACATTTTTAGCCAAGAGTAGCCCCCTTGCACAGATAAGCATTGTTATGTATTAGCAAAGCTCTGGCCAATGAGGATCGAAAGATGTTGGACGCTGAGGTTCATTTGCAACTATGAGCGATTTCCTTTCAACTCTTTGTAATTTGCTTCCGTTGTACCTTTCTACAGTTCATTGTTTTGGCCATTGCCTACAAAGCTGTGCACTGCTACAGGCTCCAGTAATTCCAACTCTTGTTAACATATCATGGAGCAGAACTGGAGGCGAGGGCTGAAGATGCAGAGCAGATGTAATCTACGAGTAGTGGGCTTCCCGGAGGGAGAGGAGGGGGAAGGCCTGGGATGCCTTCCTAGAGGATTGGATCAAAAAGACGATGCCCACCGCTCCTCTATCATCTGTTTTCGTGGTTGAGCGAGCACACACAGCCTTATCCCCACCGCCGCTTCCAGGAGCACCCCCTAGATCAATTATTGCCAAGATTCTTGACTATAGGGACCGAGTCATTATCTTGTAGGAAGTGCGCAAACACGGCAACCCTACCTACTAGAATAACACTATACACTTCTTTCCTGACTACACAATGGCGGTACAGCTCCAAAGACAATCGTACGAAGGTGTTAAACTACAGTTAAAAGAATTTGGTTACACCTATATGCTGCTATATCCAGCCAAGGTGAAGGTCCTCCACGCGGGCCACTCATATTTTTGCCAGGTGTCTGAAGCATTCTGGGACTGGTTAGACCTGAGAGGTGGTGAGGGACCCCTGGAAACCCCTCACAGAGGGAGCCGCAGGGGGACCAAGGGGCAGGCAATTTGCAGGCCACTGCACGCAGGAATAACAGGCGCTGCCGCACCAGTCGTGGCGGAAGGGTGATAGTGCACCCAGATGGCACCCCGAGTCTGGAACAGAAGAGACAGGAGCGTGAGGAGTCCAGACTGTTAGTGAAATCTGTCACCTCAGAGGCCTTTTCGTGCTCCAGGTCACAGCGAGGATGGCCCGACCCCAGACTCAGGCAATGCTGACACCTGAGAGCCGTTGATGAGATACTGAGATGTAATACTGGAACTGGACCCATACCAGGCTTGGAAATATTGATGCCCTTCTTCCAGCTCTCCTCCCTCTTACTCCACCTCCCCCCCACACACTCTTTTCTGTCACGCCGCCTACCAGTGCTAGGGGAGGCAGCAACTCAGGAGGGCAACAATGCACGGGGAGGGGGCGATCTAACACACATGCTCCCCTGCTTTGGCCATGACTAACCTTGCCTTCCTATCCTTTCTTTTTCTAAGTGGCGCATATCTTGTTTATGATCTTGTGCTGTGATAAGCGAAGATATTTGGGTACAGTGTGTGCGTAGTTTGGGTGGTTGTGTGAGGGGCGTTGAAGAACTACTTGCGTGTTGGCCACACCATCTTGAACTGTACCTTGCTATTAAGTGGGGGCAGTGATTCACTCTCCCTCTCCTCTGGATTCTGGAGTGGATAGCGGGGTGAACACACGGATTGGGCAGACTCTAGTTCTGGGAGGTGTATATCCGGGGAGGGATGGGGGTGTTGAATGTGGTTCATAGTTGGAGTTCTGTTTTATACACTTGGCGTACTGTGTGCATTGTGGTGAAGAGAGGTCATGGAGTTACACTGTCGGGTATGCGCTGGACCGGAGTGCGAGGTTGGGATAGACACAGATGGGGTGGGAGAGTTGACGAGGGGTGGAGCTGCGACTGTTGGTTTGCATAGATCATGATGAGTACCCTAATGCGAATTGTTACGTGGAAGGTGAGGGGGCTGAACTCTTTTGTAAAGCGCTATAGAGTGCACACCTACCTTAGACAAATAGGTGCCCACATTGCCCTCCTACAGGAGACTCACTTGATGGATAATGAAGAGCAAAAACTACAGAAAAAGTGTTGAGGATAGTTGTATTCGGCAACATATTCATCCTATTCTAGAGGGGTGTCTGTCTGGGTTGCCCCTGGGGTTCCCTTCCAACTAAAACGTCTAACAGCGGACGTGCAAGGCCGCTATATATTCCTACACGGAGAATTAGATGGGCACAAACTCTACATCTTGAATATATATGACCCCAACTTGGATGATGCAGAGTTCTTTAAAAAACTACAACAAGAATTAGTACCCTACATGGGGATGCCCATCATCTGGGTGGGGGACTTTAATTGTGACTTAGACAGCGCTTTGGACAGGAACCCACCGAAACTGGGCACTAAGCCTCAAATGACTGCCAAGCGCAGCGAGGTCGTGAGTAGCCTGCACTTTGTGGATATATGGAGGGAACTACACCCCACGTCCAAAATGTATATTTCTGTTACACGCCCACACATGTGGCGTATACCAGTTTGGATAGATTTCTGCTAGCAAACAACGGCACGCTTGGTTATTTGAGCTGCCTATCAGGTTAGATTTCTATCAGATCATGCCCCTCTGTTATCAGAACGCAAGACACATGCGCCCAAGCCAGCGATCCCCCTGTGGCAAATGCGGCCTGAGCTACTTGGGGACCCTGAATATAAGGGAGACATACAGGTAGCGCTGAATGGATATTTTAGCGTGAACTCGACCACAACCCGGACACGCAGCATAGAATGGGAGGCCGTAAAGGTTGTCATAAGAGGCAAAAGCCTTGATAAATCCTACGGTATTAGTAAAAAACTGGAACGGGAGCTCGTGCAGCAGGAGGGCATCCTGGCTGCACTCCTGAGCTGAGTAGGCAGCGGAGACATATTGGATGCTGACTGCCGCAAAGTGCACTAAAGAATAGGGGCCATTTGGAATAGGCTGCATAGCTATGTCCGTAAGGACTTCAGACAGCGGCTTCACTGCAAGGAGGACTGCTCGGTGCATGCTATCCTGGCTGCTCAGGTGCGAACGCCTTCTACCAATAATCCTGTCACTCCGTGGACCGTCTAGGGAAAGGTTTTTAGGGCAAGCATGTGTGAATCTACTTTTGCTGGATCACCTGAGAAATGTATACACTTCTCCGAAGCGCGAGGATAGATGTCAAATGCATGATTACCTGGACGGACTCCGACTTCCCCCTGCTTATTGAGGCTCCGACTTAGGAGTTGGAGGGGGATGTAACGCTAGATGAGTTACAGGAAGCCTTGGGGGCCATGACGCATGGTAAAACACCACGTCCTGATGGTATACCTGAGTTTAAACATAAATATTCTGCAACGGTTCTTCCCCGACTGTTGGAAACATTCCCGAGGCACATAGAGAAGGCACTTTGCAAACACACATGAGGGTAGCATTGATAGTTATGATACCAAAAGCAAGAAAAGATCCAGTTGACCCTGGCTCCCATAGGCCATTGTCCATGCACAATGTCGATGTTGCAAAAGTACTGGCAACGCGCTTAAGGCGAGTTGTAACTCATCTGGTGCTGGATGATCAATGCAAATTTCATTCCGGGGAGGGGAACCCTTATGAACTTGCAGAGGTTATTGCATGTAATGCATGAGACGCTTGACTCTGCAACCCACGCCGTGCTGGTGGCCCTAGACATCGAAAAGGCATTTGATACTCTGACCTGGGACTACCTGTGGGAGGTGCTGCGTAGAATGGGCATTGGATTGAACTTCATGTTATGGGTGCGTCTGCTGTATCCAGTACCGCGAGCGCATGTGCGTACTGGGCCGATAGTGTCAGACTTATTTGATATCGAACGGGGCACACAGCAGGGCTGCCCACTGTCGCCGCTTCTGTTTGCGTTGGCTACGGGTGGTTTCTAGAACGCACATTGTATCACTTTCTGCAGATGATGTCCTGGTGTACGTTACAGACCTGGGACGGTCGATCCCGCTCCTATTACATATGATGGGTGACTTTGGAGAGATATCAGGCTTCATTGTCAACCGTCGGAAGACACTGTTGTACACCATAGCGGGTCTGACGACTGTTGCAGTGTCGGAGCTACCGCAGGTGGGTTTGGCATGGGAGACAGAGACCTTTCAGTACTTTGGCATGCATGTAGCACAGTCCCCTCAGCTACAATATGAATTGAACATGGATAGAGTGATGGACGGCCTCCAAGCAGCTGTCCTATTTTGGGTCACCCTTCCACTGTTGGTAATGGGCAGAATTGCACTCAGTAAAATGGTCTTACTCCTGCATTGCCTGTATGTTATGCAAAACTCATTCTGTGAGCCACCCCCTTCTCTGTTTTGACAGGTAGATAAACTACTGCTGTCCTTAGTCTGGGCAGGTAGGAGATGCAGAGTCCGCCTAGGGGTGTTGAAGTTAGATTTGTCCGACAGGGGATTGGGGCTACCAGACCTCCATCTATACTACATGGCGAGCTTGCTGCAGTATGCGGCTCTGTGGTGCGGTGATGCCCCCAACTGGGAAAAAGAATTGCTAGAAGGCTCTATGTGTATATCTCGACTACCAGGCCTACTCATGGGTGGCTCTAAGCTTCCGCAGGATACCCCCTTCCTAGTATTGCAGGTGTTGCGGATGTGGGAACGGGCTGTCATGCGGGTGCTGCGGAGAGCGCCCTATGAGCGCTTACTTCCGCTTTGGTGGATGGTATCACAGACGGCTTGGGAGATTTGGACCTACTTTTCTGTGGAGCCCACTGAATCCCACCTCATGACAGCTCTTATTGACCCAGGTTGCGATCATGGTCTGCTCTCCCGAAACTGGACGAGAGCTATGTGGGAGGTGGGAACTCCACTTACTGATGGGGAATGGAATAGTGCTTGCTCACTAGCAATTGGGCAAGGAATGCTAGATTTAAACTGATGCACTTTTACTATCTGCATAGAGCATATCTGACACCGCAACGCCTTCACAGACTATTCCCATCACGACCTGACAGATGTGCTCACTGCAGCGCGTCCCCTGCCACACATAACATGGGCATGTAACTCCATTCTACCCTTTTGGCGCCAGATAGTGCAGACACTGAGGGATGTGACGGCTGTGAGCGCGAAGGTAACAATGAGTCACTGCTTGCTGGGACTACTTCCCATTCCTAAAAAAGGGCGCAAAATGGCATACAAACTTGTGCAGCTGGGGCTTGCTTTGGCCAAGAGGCGCATTGCAATCCAGTGGGCAAACCCGGTCCCGCCAACGCTTGATACGTGGCTGACCACATTGAGTGGGTGACTGCAGAGGAATGTCGACTCCGTAAGATACGTATGGATGAACAGGCTGAGCGAGATCTGGAAGTCTGGTGTGCTATGATCAAGGGGTTGCATGGAGTGCCCGTGGGGGGACACCTCGGCAGACAAACCCCAATAGCTAAGTGCAGATACCAATATGCCTTATTGGGCGGTAAATTGGCAGTTGCAGACGTGTGGCTGAAAATGGTTTGAAGACGATATGCCCCTCTCCCTTCAGCTCTAATCTCCTTTGTGGGACCTCCCCCTCTTTCTCCTTGTTCGATTTACCTGTATAACCGCAGGTTGGGTGTCTGCTGGCCCCTCTAAGAGCCTATGCCGCCCTAATACTGGAGTGCAACAGCTGTTCTCTCTTCGTGTTTGAATCTGGTGAGATGCATTGCATTATCATCTTTTATTTGTTAAAATTTAATATACTATGCACTGTGATGGATATTGACAGACTTGCTCATTTCTACTACATTCAAATATTACACAGCTTGTGATAGACTATTATGCAGTCACTACTGTATTGCTCGACCATACGCTCTGTATTATAGCATTACGTAAAAAAATGTGGATTACAATGCTGGCATGGACTAGACATCATATTTGACAGGGCGAGACGAGATACATTGTTGATGAAGTGAGGCTAGTGTATGGTGCAGCTATGTATAAGTTGTTTTACATTGCATAAAAAAAATGGGAAAAAATTATCATGGAGCAGAAAGTTTCGTTTAGCAGTCCTGGGCACAAATCTTTTGTCAACTCACAAAGTCTACACCTGGTGCTTCACTGTTTTTTTTGGCTTTAGCACCAGGTACTTATAGCACATTAGCATAGTGCATGCTGTCTTCCGACTGAGATGATCAATACTCATATATTGTTGTACCACAGGGCTTTTTCTTTGCTCTTGATTTTGTTTTTTTGTTGCTAAAAATCTTCAATAAAATGACATTTAGATAAAAAGGAGTCTCCACCACTCACATGGGTGACCAAGATATGATTTTCCCATTAATTTGTATTTTTCTTCATTGTATTTTCAAAGCAGCTTGTAAGGATTTTTATTGCCTTCATGCCTGTATTTTTAAGAATGGTTCAGGTTGCTGTATCCTGGTTTATTATGTAGTAGGAAGTACATAGAGGAACCCAATAGCTAAAGGGAAGGGACAACAGGAAACAACTTATGGTGGAGCTAACTACCAGATAATAAAAGGTATTTATTGTTAATTAAAGGTATTTCATCAGTATATGTGTTTCCTTTATCCGTGAACCATTTTTAGTACGTTGATGTGCAGGGTCATGCTCTACTTCTGCAGAGACCTCTTCAACCTCCAAATCATTTACTGTTAAACATGTGCTGTAACACCAGTGAGCGTTCTCCTCTTGTGTTCTTTACAGACAACCAGACACAGTGGCTTCCATGCTGACAGGTGATGATGAAGTGCCAGAGACCCCTCCCTTTCAGACAGAAAGTAAGTAATACTCCAAAAATTGGACTTTGTTTTTGGTCATATCAGGGTAACGTAGTTGAGAGGTTGCCTCCCCATGGGTCACATTCCCGAATAGTGTAAGAGTAAATGGGTTGGTTTGGTGACCCTTGCAGTGTCTAATATCGGTGGTAGTTGGAAAGCACTTGCCGACGGGGTAATATTGGCTGACTGAAAGAAAACGTTTCTGACCCCGTAATCCACCCTGAAGACTGGGCCGTGCAGTATAGGAAGGCGTGCAAACAAATTAACGAGAAGAGCCAAGCTTCTGGTCTGGCTTGGTTCTAAGAGGCATTGCACAATCAGAACCATGAATATGTTCTGCATGTAAATCATGAAACAAGTATCATAAAAAAATACATTTTATCATATTTTTATAACATGCAGAATCATTTAACTTTACCACGCCATATTATCTCACTGGATTGAAAAGCATTAATTGAAAGTAGTATTTTTTTTAAACATGAAGTTAGAAACCTTCATGCCTCATCCTGCTGTGGATTCTTAGTGAACCAAGTTAGTTTTTATGGGCATCCTATATGTGGCATATATTCTTCTTGACACAAAATAAATGCCCAGGCGTGGGTCCCTTGCTCTCTGCGCCACTGTATTCAAGCTAGCCTGACTGATGAAGAGTGATACCCTGAAACTGGTCCCAGGATGCTTGTTGCCTGTCCAGGGAGGACCTGTCCTGGCAGTTCAGGCTGGGCTGTTCCCAAGGGGAACATGGTCGACTGATTTGCATATGGGTGGGTCCAAACTGGGGTGACGAGGCGAGCAAAATAACAATGGATTAAACCCAGATCTGTGACTTGGGATGAGTGTTTCTACACACCCCGTCCATCATTTTTTTGTTTTGTTTGTGTGATGTTGCCTTATATTCTTGTTATACATGGAGAAATATTTTAGTCCATTAGTCAAACAGAAGATTTATTTTACAGTACATATCATGAACTCACATATTTCAAGGTGCTCTCCAATGCAATAATTAAAAAAGGAGACACAGTGAAGTATCATGTTTGCTAAGATCACACAGTCTGGGAAAGCTAGGATTGAGTCCAGGTTTTCTGATTTTGCATGCAATTCAACCACTTGGATGGGGATCTTGGGCTTGATGGAAAAAGAGAACCTTGAGCTGAGCCAGGCATCTGGCTCCAGCCTTCAGTTACTTACCCACCTCTACCCAGGAGTAGTAAGACATCACCATGCCTTGCCACTAAAAAGCCAAAATAAGAGCAGTCACTATCTCCCTCAGTATCAATAATACAGAAATGTTTGCTTGTAAAGTCTTGCTGTTGTATGAGATCTTTTGTCATGTGCTATATGCTGGAGTTGATACCCATTTCCACTCACATCATTGTAAATGTATACTGGAGTTAAAAGCATGCTTTGCATTAGGTGGTATACAGGTGCTTTTACCTGCCTACCTGTTCATGCTGCCCTCACTAGCTGAGTCTCACTTTTGATGTCATTCTCACCAAAAATCCTTCTGTCTCTTTGTAAGAAAGTGGATTGTAATTTCTGGTGGGTGGTCGTCTGCCTCTAGGAATAACACCACTATCCGGCCACGGTGAACCTCTCAAGTAAATAAATTAAGCTGAGTTGAATCCCATGATAGCTGTTGCACTGAGCAGACAGGCGTATCTTTGGGCAATGTGTGCAGTATTTATACAATATCAAAACAGTGATAAAGTTGAATCACTAAGCCATAAATATCCCAAACCGAACTAGAAAGATAATGTAAATTGTTATAAACAAAATATACTGGAATGACAAAGATCCAATAAGAAGAACTGGAGATATGATTTTTTAAAGATTTTCAGTAAAAATAGCACCAAAAAGCACTGAGTGCTACTGATAGTCTATGGAAGCAGTAGACTAGTACCTAGGTGCGATTTCAGGCTGACGGCGATGGAGTTCGGGTTGAATACACCAAGCAGATTCATCCTGATTAAAGATTTAGCTTATGATTGAGTCTGTTTTTTAAGATACTTCAAATCCTTCAGTGGAGCAAGCTGTAGGCTGTATCTGAGGAAGGTGTGTCGAAATCAGACACCTTTGCAGTGAGGCCCCTCTGATGGCACCAGAGTTTTAAAAGCCCAAAATAGTTTTAAGTCCCATTTTTTTTGGTTTCTATACCTTCTAAGGTTCCCAGCACCTTTAGGTCTCTGTCCAGCAGAGCCCACCAACAAGGTCTAGTTCAGGTTCAGTTGGTACTGGCCAGCTAGTCACTTTAGGAACAAGACCTCAATGCAGCTTCTTGTGTCCCTGTAGCTGCAAGTGAGGTTAACGAGCTGGCACTTGAAGGCCAGATCTTTGTCCTCGGTACAGGAGGAAGCAGGTCTACCTAGGGCTTCTCCCGTATCAGACAGCAGGTCCAGTTCTCATCTGATGTACTACAGTTTCAGGTTTTTTTCTGATGAAGTTGCCTTGGTGTGCCACATTGATGGTTGGTGCTAGCCAGTGGGTGACGATAACTCCTGGACACTGCCTATCCAATGTGTAAGATGTTCCCAGGATCAACCCAACCCACTTTTTCAGCAATTCTTGTTCTACTGCAAACAATCCCACAGTGCCCTTACTCCTAAATGTCAAGATGAGAAAACCCATTCTCCCTTGTGCGAAGTTCTTATGTCTGTGTACAACCAGAAGTGTGGTCAGGGAAATGGCCAGCCCCCCAACCTGTGCCCCACTCCAAACCAGTTCTGATAGTACCTCCCCTCCCATTCGGTTTGGTGCGTGCCTCTATGGTGAGGACAAACTGTTGCCTTCTCCAGGTCTCACTATATATTTCAGTATGAAAAGACAAAGCCACTTTACAAGTCGTATCGGGTCTTCCTGCAGTATGAAGAATCCCTACATCCAAGCCATTGTTCCTGCTGTGGGAGCAGTCCTCCCACCTCATTAACAATAAATATTGGCTGGGTAGATGCTGTAGAGCCAATACAAATTAGATTCCAGGACCATCGGGCAGGAAAAAGGTAGCTTTTTAAAAGTTAATTTTCCTAACTATTAATAAAACATCTACTTTCACCAATAAATTTGGCTTATAATGAATATGAAAAATAGTCTTTAAATTACTTGTAGCCGTTTCCTGTCAAATGTTACAGATTAAGGTTTATCATCTCTACTTTGCCATTTTTTAGGATTGGGCTACACCGCTGTCACTGATCAACATATTTTTATCAGCTGGAGGAAAAATTGAAATCCACATCCTTTACCATTAATCAGCCAATTTAAGGGGCATGCAGTTGTTTTCCTGCTTCACCCTCATCAGTGCATGTATTTGTGCGGACAGGGATTGGGGTGTGATTTTTGGGGAGGGGCCCTATGCCCTGATCCTTCAAAGTAAAGTGGCATAAAATTGTTGGTGAAGTTTCAACCTGCCAACATCAAACGCATCTTGACAGCCACTAGCATCTCGGCGTGCACTGATCTGGGTTCATTTCTGGCCAAAAGACTTAATCAGCTGTACACCTGGCACAGGACGATTTCCTGGTCCGGAGGGACTGGCGGAAGATGCAGCTTCCGATTCTCGTCGGCAGCAGTGCAGCCTTCACTAGAGTGGATTATCAATTGCTCTGTCATAGGCCTTCTAGCGGAGATAGACTCCTCTACTGCACTTAAACTGTTTAAATGATTCTGTCCAGGAGGGAACTGACTCTCAAAATGAGGGCATTTTGGTCTTCCTGTAGAGTACATTGGAGGGCCCAGTCTGATCCCCCATTATCTCTGTTTCTTATTGAAACCACCTCCAGGGTTAGTCTTGAGTGGACCGATTCAGAATACCTGGAGGTATACGCCCCCGGGTCACAATCTGCGCTTCAACCCTGATTAATGACCTCAAGAGAGCTTCTGCTAACAAAAGGCAAATGCAGCTCTTGCACTCGCTCTCCTGCAAGGTATGCATGAACTGCAAGGTGCAGTGCAAGTTGCAGCTGGACGCTTTTAGCAGTTGACACGGCAGAGCGCTTCATAGCGATGTTTCCTTTGGTACTGGACACTAGACGGGAGTTAATAATGGTTGGCTTACTGTAAAGGCAGCAGTGTGAGGGTTGACCCTTTTTGTAAGCGTAGGTCCAATGGAAAGTAATGGGAGGAGTTGAATTGTTTACCAGTCTAGGATACAAGCGAGCACCATTACTGTATAGAGTGGAAAGTATTTGGTGGGAAAGTGCGCACTTTGTGTTGAGCTTTTTACTTCTGCTTTGCACGTTTTCTCTCTGTTTCAGTACCCGACTTCTCTGGACTTATGCTGACGAGTCAAGATGATCCCATGATGCCAGTCATCGACAGTGATGGTGAAGAAGACGTCTATTGACCCAGGGACCTCTGCCTTCATGCACTGCTTTGGATTGTGCCCTGAAAAAAGATGTAGATTATGGGCTTTTCCAGCACAAACTGCTTTCCTTATTCACTATAAGAAAACCACTCAATGACCTGTGCTTTTAATAGACTGTTCTTCCTACTCATGACAGCAAGCCAAGCTAGCAGCTTTTTGGAAGACCACTGCATAGGCAGAACCAGACTTGGTTGATCAAGATAGACCCTGTTTAATATGGTGTGCTTCATGTTTGAGTGTTCCATCATCTGAGTTGGGGAGGGAAATGCTTGACAGGAGGCCTGAGCTTGAGTGGTACCTTTAGGAGCTGCACCTTAGCAGGAGGCCATGCTTGAAGAACATCTGGTACAGCCCAAAGGCCCTCACGCTAGTAGGAGTGCGTTCTGCAGGAGCTCACCCGATCCAACAAGCATGACCCAGCCCTCACCCTGAGTACCAACCAGGAAAACTTATCTGAACCTCTTTACCGCAAATTCACTTGGAGTGAGAAGGAGCAGAGAACGCAAAGCATAAAGAAGGAGTGAGATCTTCAAAAGAGAAATGGATCACTTGCAGAGATTCACACTTGACAGCCGCTAGAGACCGAAGCCTACCAGTCGCCTGACATAGTAAAAACGGAGACGAGATTCAGACATAAGATTGTAGCCTCTTTGTTAACTTGGTAGTGTGGGTAGGGGATGGTGAGGCACTGAAAAAGGCTTAATTTCAGTAAGCTTGATACAGCACTTAAGAACCTGAGCTTTTAGCACTGTCCAAGACGCCATACACTGCAGAAAGCCAGAAGCCCCAATCTACTTAAGTGCCCTCAATTGGAAACTGAAAATGTATCAAATAAACACCTGTGCTCTATTTTGACTGACTTCCCTCTGAACCTGGCACTGTTCTTCGGGATGGTGTTTTCTCACCATGTATAAAATAGCCCTATATGGGATTGCAAAACTAAGGTGGTTTTGTAGGCCAAAAATAGTGTATATTACTTTTGCTGGCGAGTGGGGGAAACAAACAGAAATAATCCGTGCTGTCCAAAAAGAGAAAGTGTGACTATGATATATTTAAGAAGCAGGTAGAGCTTTCACTAGATGAGGTGTGTATACTAGGTGCAAAAACATTCACAATTCAAAGTTGCCTAAGCCAGCATATTCTCTTATATTTTTGTTAGTTTCCCATGGCAGTGTTTTTTGCAGCTATGATTAATGAAATATTTCGTCCCACAATGCCATTAGTTAATATTTTAGTGCCTGATCTGGGGCTGTAGATTGCATCGATATCACACGAACTGACATATTCCTATTGCTCCTACTAACCATTACGGAATAATATGTTGAACAGACTGATTTTCACTAACCAAGCAAATTACACCAGGCCACCTCCAGCCCAGTCAGAGCATCCCAGAATTGTACGGAAAGGATACCCAGGCTCTGAATGCATTATGGCACCGTATAAATGGCTGACTTGTGATATATAAATGCTGATCATATGTCTGATAAGAGAGGATTGTCAGCAAGAAAGAATAACTTTCCAACATTTTCGAAAACACTTCCCAGTGCTGCTTGTGTTTGATATTGCCTGAACACTTTAGCTTTTAATGATGAGAATATGGCACTGAGCCAGGCCTGGCTTTTCTTCATGTGTCGTTTTAGCCTGTCTAATAATACTTTCAGAAAATTTCACAATTAATCATTGTATCTGTCTCTGAAACTTTTAATACCTGCAATACCACTAGCCAAAATTGTATATTGTTAGAAAGTAAAATAAATCAATTTCTCAAACAAGTAAAAACTGTGTTGACAATCTTTGAAAAAAGATTAAAAGTAAGGGCCTTGCTCTGGCGCCTCTCCATGTGTGTCAAAGCCCAAATGCATACATCTCCTTGATATTATCAACTCTGATATTGCTAATAATGCTCACATTGATCCTATCTACACTTTTTCTCTGGGAAAGAGAATGTTTTGCAGAGGTAATGCTATATATCAACATGCTTTTTTTTTAAGAGGACACCTAGGTTATGTTTGTATACGGTGCGTTATTCTGTCATCTAGTGGTTGGGTCTAGAAAAAAATATGTTAAAAAAAACTTTCTTTGGGTGTTGACCAGAGGCCAAGTCACTATGACTCATGGTGGCATAAACTGTAAACCAGTAATGCACCACTATATAATCAGCATCTTCAGATTTTATTGTTTACCTAAGGAGCATACCATGCTCATAGCCAGATGATGTCAATTGTTTTTCTTAATGGTTTTAAAGCTGTTAGTGAGAACAGGATCTGGGAAGATTTCCGATTCAGGGAAATCAAAAATTAACATCGAGGCTTCTTTGAAAATCATCATTGGAAGATTGGATTATTTTCTAATAAAAGGATTTAAACCAAAGATAGCAGCCAAGTCGTGTGGAATGTTTGTTAAGGTATTGATTTATCTGTGTTGTTGAAAGGTTTTCAATGTGTTAGGTTATGGAAAGATCTCCTTTTATATTCTGCCCTCTGACCATCGGGTAGATTACATTTTATGCGCAATCCATATCTTCCTCGGACTACGTCTATATGAGGTGTGAATCTAGTTAAGCCATGGCGTTGATTTCCGATTCTAAAACTCTATAACCTTCTGATTCAAAGTCAAAGGATCTGAGATTTGGCACTGAGGGTGGTGAGTGTACGGAGGTAGCATAGAGGGATCAGTTTTCTCACCCAAATCTAGAAGAGAAGAGGAATAATACTGGCTTCCCTTCCCCACCTTACTCATCAAAATAGTGTTATTGGTGCAGAACGCCAACAATACCTTAGATTGGGCTGGTTTTATTGTGAAATCATTAACACACTTATACCTTTAAATTCCTTGACGTAGAAAAAGCAAAAAGTCCCAACTTAGTCTGTAGCTGAAAAATTGTCTTTTGGGTCTAACACAACAAGGACACCGGTGACACTTGAGAATTATAGTACAACTCAACTTTTCAGCAAAGCAAAAATGATTGAGATTTCTAGAACCAAAATATGTCACCACTGTGAAAAAGTCCGTTTTCACTGTTTACATTTAGCCTTAAAAATATATCAAGACATTTTTCATTCAGAAATAGTACATTGTACCAAAATGAAAACTCTTTTGCCTAAGCCATAACATTTTGTGTTATTCATCAGAAAACTGTCCACAAAAGGCAGGAGGACAGCCAGAACCTTTCAGATTGGAATATCGTTCATCAGTACCAATAACCACTCATCAACAGACCTGTAAGGATGGATGTAAGAAAACAGAGGTCACTCCGGAAATTGTGAACATAATATGGGAAGGAATGAGAGGAGGAGAAGGAGCAAATGATATGAGAGGATCCTACGGCATTTCCTCTTGAGCTTTATCAGGCGGGCTATTCTGCATGTCCTCCTCCGCTTGGTTATAAACCTGCCTATCATATAGTGCTGAAGAGGGTGGCTGATACTTAGAATGTTCAAATGGAGGAAGAGCCAGAGTACTGTTTACTTTGGAAACACTTCATTTCTCTCCTGAAGTAGAGTCATTTGTTCCCAGTGTTTTTAAGTGTCATCCATAAGGTCAAGGAAACAAGACAGCCTACTGCTTAGGTAGTCACTCTGAGCTCATAGTGAAAATATAGGGTATCTCTTTATTGTCCAGTATATATTTGTTTACACAGTAAACTAGATTTCCTAATTGTTGATCCAGTGAGGAAAAGCCATGGGAGTAGATTGAGGAGCTGAGCTGATGCAGTGTCTTCCCAATGAGCCCAGGTAGAGAGCGATAGTGAATGTACAAGAAGAGAAAAAATTCATGTATAGATTTCTGAAATCTGCTCTTGATTCCTTTGATTCTGCTAGCAGGCAGCTCAATGCAGGTTCTGTGATTCAGGTGCATGCATGGTTAAGGATTTTGGGTTGTAAACTGGGGGTCAACCAATTCTAATAACACCCCCTTAAAGAACTGTGTGAGAATGAACTAGTCATGGATTAGAACAGTGTCTCAAAACCTAATGTGCAAAAGTCAGTTTTAGTGTAAGTCGTTTCTCCGGGATATGTTTGATAGAATCATATGCTTTAAACGATACTATTTATCTTCAGTAAAATAAAATATCAGCAACATCAAAGATACAAGCAACAACATCACTTTTTCTCTGTAAACTTGATTATGCTAAAGCACTATACCATAGCATTTCACTTTCAAACATGAGAAGACTGCAAGAATCCAGAATTCAGCAGCAAAACTACTTCTAAGTGTAAACATATGAAGCCACATGTCTACAGTCCTCAAGGATATACACGGGCTTCCAAATGCAAGATGATCCTCGTTTGAGTTAGTATGCATAAGTTACAGTGCAGTAAATGCCAAAGTACAAAAATTATTTCAATCAAAAATACTAAATACTCCCAACTGAGGAACTTACATTCCAATCTGGAACAACATTTATTAATTGTTGCTTACAAGAGGACAACTATTGGTACACTACTTTTTCCATTCAAGTACCTAGCTATAGAAGTCTCTACCTGCTAAAATTAGAACCAATGAGAATCACTCAAGGTTCAGTAGGCTGGTTAAGGCCTGGTTATCACCAATGTGATCCATCCGAAAATCTGTATATTATTGTTTACAAAAACAAGTGCCATCACGAATTCTGGACTCTCTGCCTATAAACAACTGTCTCTGCCGAACCTTTAAGGTCATGGGAGATCGAAATCAACACAAACCCATTACAAACTCTGTCTTACGAATATCAGAGGAGAACCGGATCCCCTTATAAACATAACACCTATTCTTTTGATTCAATCAGATACATTACAAAATGGCCAATGCAAATCGCAGCGAGCATCCACTCCCCCAGATCCTACCCAATAATCCACAAGGACCAGCTACAAGAGTGTAACACAGTACTTCATGTAAGAGTCAAATACTAAGTCAAAAAGAATGTAAATAATCTTCCTAATCAGCCAAACCGTTCTCGACAAAGACCATATCTTCATTCTCTGTAATTTCTTTATGAACAATCATCCTGTCAACCAGGCACTCAGTTAACAAAACTGTGCCACAGACCCGTATGACCATTGTCTTTGGTCCCTGGGCTCTGGTCATGACTCGAAGTCATGAGGTAAATGTGCCATCATGTACCCAAAGACAATCCTGGGGCAGGAGTTGAAACCACTTTGCTGTACATATGAAGGAGTTGCAGTCGAAACATAGATTCCACTCCAGTGTCCTGGGCCACTTGTGATCTCCCTACAATGAGTTGGTCCTGCATAAAGTTTTATTCCGGTCTAAGTCTTCCAGAAAATCAAAGTCAAAGATGTGCCTTAAGCTCAAGAAAGCGAAGTGGTCCTTGACCCCCACCCCGCCACTTGTAACCAGGCAAGAAGGTTCTATGGTGCCAATCAAAAGATCAGACCCACAAGCCTCTTTTCATTTTGATCTGGCTCTGCAACTAGTCCATGGACGTCCTGAATTCCCCAGACCATTGTCAACCTTGCAGCAAATACTGGCCTTTAAGGAGGCTACGTTGGGGCTCTTTCAGTTTCTTCTGACTTTCTCTGGTGTCTTTGAATCTCTAGGAGCTGTGAGAAGTTCAAGTTGGACTTCTGTTGGTGGACTCTCCCTTGATGCCAACTAACATTATGAACCTGTTCTGACACTGGTTCAAATTTCTACTCCAGCCCCAGAGTCCACATCAGTTCCTTCCATACTGACTCTACCAGCCTAGGACCTGACTTCAATTTGGTCTCCGACCCCAAGCCAATGTCAATGGCTCGGGCTTATATTGCGCTACATGATTACACCTTATGTGGATCCAAGGCTGATGCGGTTTAGAGCATACAAAATGTTCTGCTTGAGACTCATGATGACAAGGAGGTGTACACCAGGCTCCCCCTTCACCATACTGATAAATGGCCATATCTAGGTTTACAGAATACCACTGGGCTTGTTATATTTCCAGAGACTGAACTAGGCTCACCAGTTGTGCCACCAACAGAAGAAAGTGTCCCTTCCACAGTAGTTTTGCAAAAGGCAGCAGAAGTGATAGGCTCACAGTTGCCTTCTGTTGCATCCAGAGTACACTCATTAACGAAGATCCCTCAACCTTGTCCAATCTCTTCTGAGTCACTGCTGCCTTCTATTGAGGCTCTTAAAGACCACCTTATGGCTTCTTGGTCAAAACCATGCTTGGGTTTTCCTGTCAATCATCCTGTTGCCAAATGACATTAAACGGTGCCTGGTGATCCCAATTTTCTGACAAGACCTCCTGCGGCTGAAAGCCTCTTGGTACAGTCGTTTTCAAATAAGCTCACTACTAATACCTTCCTGACCTCTCCTCTGGATAGAGAGTAGAAACATATTTATGCCTTCAGAAAGGGAATGCTGTTTTCGACAAGTTTGGATTCTTGAATGCATTATGTTTTCTGAGCAGGTACTGTCATGCTTTATGGGACTTGGACAAAGTATATAAAAAAGTGATGGATGGAATGCTTGGATTAATTTCAACCACTGGTAATTACTCAAAGCTGCATCACAATCCATCATTATTTTTGCACACCATGTCACCTCAGTTTGGACCCAGCTATATGCAAATCACTTTCAACCCCGCTCCAGTTGGAACAGTCCAGCCCGAAGTGCCAAACTAGGTCCTCCCTGAACCAGAAGACAAGCAGCCCTGGACTGGTGTCGCCCTAGTTATGAGTACGTCAGCTGGGTACAGCTTGGTTCCAGTGACACAGTGTGCATGGGACCATGTCTGGACATACCCTTCCCACTTCGGGCGACATGTTAAGGTATGCAAAAAACTGATTAATAGAACTGATTAATAGAATGCTTGAATTATTCTCAGCCACCCGTAATCACTCAGGCTGCATCTTAATCCATCATTATTTTGCACACCAGGTCACCTCAGTTTGGATCCAGCTATTTACAAATCAATCTCAACCCTGCTCCAACAGAACAGTCAAGCCCGAACTGCCAAGCCAGGACCTCCCTGAACCAGAATGCAAGCAACCCAGGACAGGTTTCACCCCACTTATGGGCTCATCATCAAACTTTGTCACTGAAACCAGCTGTACCTGGCTGATGAGCCCGTAACTAGGGCAAAACTGGTTCTGGGTTACCGCCATATGGTACTGCTATAAGCGCGGCAGAGTGGGATCCTGGATTCTGTTTCAGGAAGCCGTACATCTAGTTGCACCAGCCAGCCGATTTTTCGGATGTGTTAAGGTTTTTATTTTCTTTGGTCCAGCAAGGTATTACATTTGGCACAGAAAGACGTTAATTACTAGCCTTTTCAGCCTTTTGTGTTTATCTGTCCAACCGTCCCTATTAAAATCACCATTTGTAATGCTATGCATTGCCCTGTGGGCTCATCATTCCACCAAAGCATCTGCAGTAGCATTTGCATGAGGGGTACCGGTTTTACACATTTGCCAGGCTGCAACATGGATGACTGTGCACACGCCACAAAGCATTACTTCTTTGACAATGCAGTCTGATTGGAATGCCACTTTCCCGCTCAGTTTTGCAGGATTTTCTGGCCTGGGTATTTGTATTTTAGTATTTCTAAAGCACTGCATTGAGTCTAAGGTACCAAAGGTATTGGATATTGTCACATTACAAATTATCACATCATCTTTGAAGTTGGAAAAAGCCAAATTTTTAAAGACTTCCTAAAATTCAGCAGGATGGATTCCACATACCATTTGAATGGTGTGCTTTTCCATATTTTTTCTGCTGTTTTTGAAAAAGAGCATTCTCTAATTAGAACTGAGCTATTTAGTATCAGCCAGTAGAGAGACCATTTCAGAACTTAAGAGGTATGTTTGATTTGTATAGAAAAAACCCTTTGATAGAGGACTAGGACTGTGGTTGTACGGTGAATTATGTACCAAAAAGAGAGACTTGAACTTTTTTGCATCACTGGAACCCAGGGAAATTGAGCTATTGATGAGTCAAATTGTCTAACATAAAATATTAACCTGGTAGCAGCATTTTGAATAAGCAGAAATCTATTTAGTAATTTCTCAGGAGATTTTCAGCTTTGGCACTGGGATTGCTCTAAAAGGATCTACGTATCCTTGGGGTACATAAGATTGAATTAAGTGAGCCAATAGCACTATATATAAATTGAAGAGCATGGGGGATATCACAGACTGCTCTGGTACCTCAGATGTCAAGATTCTGGTTTCAGATGCATAGGAGTCCTAAGCAACTTGAATAGTATGATTTGTCAGAAAAACATTCAGCCAGGAAAGGACTGTGCCTCTGATACTGAACCATCCAAGCATCATAACATTTAATGATTGACTGTATTAAATGTCATTAGATTCGATAATATTAAGACTGCTGGAATGTCCCTATCTGCACAACTCTGGAAACCATCCATAACCACGGTCACAACCTCTGTTTCAACCATCTATGTGCTGCATCCTACTTGGAAACTACATTGCAGTGTTGGGATAATTTTGTGTCTCAACACAATGAGTCATTTGAATGAAAGAAGAACATTCTAACAATATGGACAGATTTGGTGGATAATTCTCTAAACAATGAGGATTATTTTCAACAATAGCAGAATCCAGGCTCTTTTTAGTTCATCAGCAACACAGTCCAAAATGAAGGAAGAATTAAAAATAGTTTGAATTGCGCTGTACTGTTTTAGAAGAAGGTCCTTTTGAAATCTGTCTGGTAGAATGTCTGCACCTGAGCTAGATGCCCTTCTGTTTCTTTAAATTAAAATAAAAACAATAATCGGCCGTGAATAAAGAAGAGTGAGACCACTACCCAGAACCTTCCACCATTCGGAGATAGTGCTATGATACAGACTCTAAATGTGAGGAGTCGGCAGTTGAAAGTATCCACTGAAGAACAAGTTTTGCAGCATGAATCTTTTCTGGATTCACATGCTGTGCAGTAGTCCTCCATCTAGTGGTTGGGTCCAGAATTCTCTACTGTTTTGTAGTCCTTCTCTTTTGATTTTTTGTTTGTTGGCGGGCGCCGATGGCACCCCCATTTGGTGTCCCTTGTGATGCTGTCCCACTTCTTCCAAATCTTCCCACCTTTTGTCGCTATCTTCAGATTCTTTTTTTCCACCATTGGGTCTAGATGTTTGCAGAGAGGTCTCCAACTCGAGGAAAAAATATTGGAAGAAGTCAGAAGAGTTGTGGTGCGCAGTTTGTCTAACTCTGGGGCAGATCGTTGACAGGGAACTGCTGCAGAGTGAAGTTACAGAAGCAAATGTTTCTTTTCACCCGATGAGCCTGTTTAGGGGGCCTCCTGTATGGAGTATGGTGAAAACGGCATTCGAGTTTTGCAAAAATGTTTACCGTATGTATGCCCAAAAGGATAAACATCCAGTGTGTAACCTCTGTCTTCCACTCGAACATTAGAGTGAGGATTACAACACTGGCGCCGTATTTGCCACTCCTTACAGGGCCAGAAAACCACATCGTCCCACAGAGATTTGGGGCTGTCAAGCGATGATGATAATGTCACACAGAGAACGGAGGGTGAGACATTGGAGAGTGATCGGGATATCATCAATGTAGAGGAGCAGGCATCTATGAAGTCTCCGAAAGTCGGAGGTAAGAGAGACTGGGCACTTCTCTAAGAATTCAAAGTCGAAAAAGACGGACTCACGAACACACAAGGGAGCCTCGGGATCGGAACACTCGCTGATCGTAGGCAGCATCCATGAAAAGGAGTCTCACGGAGCCCTCAAGGGGGACTCTTCTGGGGGGAAAATGTAAAAAAAAAAAAATGTAACGTCGAACAATGGAAGAGAAAAAGACACATCAACATCCAAAGCGCATCAGTCAAGAGCCGTTCACCTAAACTCGATGACTGAGTCGTTGTCGAAAGAGGGTTTGACGTCAAAAACAAAGACCTCAAGCCTTGATGAATGGACCGTTGACATAGAAAAAGGAAAAGACTTTAGGCTGAAATGTCAGCCTTTCTGCAGAGAACGAAGGAATTTGATGAAAGCCTCAAAGATTTCAGAATTCCTCAAAAGGCTTCAACGCCAAAACATGCATCTGAGATGGAAGTCGAGGTAATAGAACCTCAAGAAGAAGAATAGCTTTTTAATGAGAAGGAAGAAGATCAAACTGAAATGTATCAGGCTTCAGAGGAAGGTGAATACATTGATCAACAATGGGAAAACTTAGAGGCAGACTCACCTGAAGAGGTTGTAGAATCTTACTAATCAAAACCCTCACCACCAGATGGTATTGGAATGTACAATCTGGTCCTAAAAAGAATGCAGCTGACCAATTTAACGTTCAGCTTGCAGAAGACAAGCCACAATCATGCTTCCTACTGGAAACATTGCTGCCAAGTCAGGCAAGCAGCCAGCTTCTACCCATGCTCCCAAGCATCCTCAACCAGGAAAGGGAAGCTTTCAAGGAACCAGCCAGTTGTATGGCTGTGACACCCAAGGGCTGAAAAGAAATATAAGTATTCGTCCAAGGACCCCGCTTATATAAAAGGTACTGTCTCTGCAGACTCCGTAATCACATCAACAACCTGAAAAAGGGTCAACATCTCCTCAACCTCAAGGCTTCCACCGGAAAAGGAGAGCAAAAGGATGGAATTCATGGGATGCAGATTTGAACATAGTGGTGCAAACCAGTGGCGCATTGCAAACTCGAATGCACTACTCAGTAGACATGCTCATCGGCATTGGGAGGAAATGAGAGACTGTTAAAACACCTCCCTGACCAGTATAGAAAAAGGGCAGCACACCTTGCAGGAAATACATTGCCAGTACATGTTTGAAATCTGCTTTAGTCGCAGAAGACACATCGAGCCGCCAGATGATAATGGGATCACGCTAACACAACACGCATGACTAAGAATCTCAGTTTTTAAGCCAGAAGTTCATTCGAATATCATAAACATCCCCTTCAATGGACTGCAGTCATTCGGAAGCTCAGTGGACTAAAGTCTCAACCAGCTAAAAAGGGACAAGGAAACAGAAAAGTCCATTGAGACCTGCAATTTCAAGGTGGATTACGAAAGGGAACATTTGCTTCAGGACGCCAACCTCAAGAGGTAACTTCCAAACAGGAGCTCTCATCAAGGCTTCCAGAGTGGTGCCCAATCTGTCACAACTCAACAAAACTGGCAGTATGAGCAACAGGGGTGTGATTCTTTTTGAGGAAGACCCAGAGGGAGAGGGCAAACAAACAGGAAATGCAACCCCATCTAATGAGAGACTGCACAGGGAATGCAAGACTTTCCCAAATAACATCAGTGAAAGAAAAGAAAATTCAGTTAGACTTCAAACACAGCACACCAGTCTGTGGAAGGTTAAAAGCCTTCCTCCTGGAGTGGTGGAAATAGCTTCAGACAATTGGATCTTAAACACAATTCAGTTTAGTTATTGCATAGAACTAATCAAATTTCCTCCAATAAAGGGACCAAAGAAGAAGATACACTCAAAACCGGAAATAGTTAATCTTCTCAAGGAGGTCAAGGACTTATTGGACAAACGGGCAATAGAACTAGTCCTAAAACAGGAAATCAACAAGGGGAATTACTCAACATGCTTTTTAATTCCAAAGGTGGATGGATCGTTACACCCAATACTAGACCTCAGGTTCATAAAATATCAATAATTATAACCTTACAGTAAGTCATACCACAACTACAAGAAGGGGATTTCATGGCAACCATAGACTTGAAGGGTGCCTACTTACACATTCCAATAAATGCAAAACACAAGAAATACCTAAGGTTTGTGTGTCAGTGAAATACACTATCAATTCACAGTGTTGGCATTTGGAATAAAATCTGCACCAAGGGTGTTCACAAAATGCCTCGCAGCCATTGCAGCTCATCTAAGAAGAATGGGAATACATGTATATCCATACATCAATGGTTGGTTTCTAAGAGCAAACTCATACTAAAAATGTGAACAGGACATTCAATGGGTAGTGAAGACACTGTATACACTAAGTTTCTCATTGAACATAGAAAAGTCCTCTTCAGAACCAGACAGGAAAATATTTTCCTGGGGGCAAGTTTTAACTCAATACAAGAGAAAGCCCCAATGAGTAAAGAACACAATCCCTTCTGGAAGAGATTCACCATAACCACAAGGGGCAAGCTCACAGTGAGGACATTGGGGATGCTATTAGGTAAGATGACATCATGCATTCTGTTAATCCCATATGTGAGACTTCACATGAGATCGATCCATGTGTGGCTTCAAAATAAATGGTCACAGGCAACTGGAAGTTGGGAAGATCTAGTGGTTGTCATGTAGAAGATACAGGAGGAAACTAGTGGAACAGAGAAAACATGTCACACGGAAGGACCTTTTACACAGCCAACTCCATCTGTGACAATAACCACAGACGCCTCTCAGATGGGATGGGGAGCACACATGGTGCCCCTCAAAATAAGGGGAATCTAGAAGAATAGGATGCCGTACAACACATCAACCTCCTAGAACCGAAGATGTTTTTTCTAGCCCTCAAAGTATTCCAGAAACATCTTTGGGGGAAGACACTATTGAGTCAAACAGACAATACAACAATGTTTTACATCAACAAGCAGGGACGGACTCAATCCCCACCCTTATCATGACTCACTCTGCAACTCTGGAAATGGGCAATACTAAGGAACATGGAGATTCAAGTGATACATCTACTGGGAAAAAACAATGTTGAGGCATACAGGCTGAGCAGGCAAGCTGCATGCTCCCACGAATGGTAGCTCAACCAATCAGTAGTAGAAAGGAACTTTCAACCGTAGGGCATACAAACATTAGGTCTGTTTGCAACCCCACAAAATGGGAAATACCAGTACTTTGCCTCCAGACAACCACATTATTGGTCTTTGCGCAATGCCCTTTCGATAAATTGGTCACGGACATTCGTATACACTTTTCCCCCACCCCGTTATTGCACAGAGTAATCAACAAATGTAAAAGGTGTCACATTACCTTAATTTTAATTGTACCACAATGGGCAAGACAAACGTGGTAGTCCAAGATAATGCAATTAGCTCAAGGAAGAGTCCATAGGCTATCAAGGCAACAGGATCTGTTGTCAATGGAAGGAGAGAAGGTATTACACCCAGAGCCAGAATCCTTGAACCTAACAGCATGGCTAATGAAGACTTAAAATTTGGAAATTTAAAGTTACCTAAAAAGATAATGGCAGTATTCAGAGAGGGAAGAAAACTGATAACAAGAAAGTGTTATATGGCAAATTGGAAAAGATATTCACTTTAGTGTAAGAAAAGGACTAGGGAAGAAAATCACATAAGAAAAAACAGTTCTAAAATACCTAACATCTCTTAACAAGGTTTTACATATGCATTCTTGAAGGTTCATCGAGCAGCAGTAGTGGCATACACAAGGGGATATATAGGAAGACGTTTGTTCACAGCATCAGTAGTAAAGTGATTCCTAGAAGGAGCAAAAATAATAGCTCCACCAAGGAGAATGCCTGCACCCACATGGAACCTAAATGTGGTACTAACTCAACTCATGAAAAGGCCGTGTGAGCCATTGCACAAGGCTACTTAATGATGCTACCTTTCAAAACAACCTTTTTACGAGTCGTTACATCACTACGCAGAGTGAGTGAGTTACAAGCACTCACAATATGGGAACCGTATTTTTTAATTCACAAGGACAGAATTGTTATGAGAACGATCCACAATTCCTACCAAAAGTGGTTTTGCAGTTTCACATCAAAGTATACAGATACCAAGCTTTCAAAACCCAAAGACCCGTGCTGAAAGAACTTTGCATACATTAGTTGAAAGCCGTTCAGTCATGTACTACATTGAAAAGACAAGGCCTTTGCGGAAAACTCAACAATTGTCATTGTGTCATTTGTCAATAGTTATTTGGGAAAACCAGTTACTAAGAACACTATAGCAAGGTAGATTGCACAGACAATTCAATTGTGACATACAAATGCGGGAGAAATCTTGCCAAGGGCACAAAGAGCGAACACTACATGTAGAAAGGAGCAACCATTGCATTTTTAGCAAATACTCCACTACAGGAAATCTGAATGGCAGCGTCACGGTCATCAGTACACACGTCCAGAAGACATATTGTATTGATATCCAAATGAACAAAGAAGCCCAAGTAGGTCAGAGGGTGCTACGGCATCTGTTTACAAATCAATGCCCATCTTCATCCCAACCACCACAGGAGTAAAACCGCTTTAAGATCAATGCACAGCATGTGAATCCAGAAAAGATTCATGCTGCAAAATGTTACGTTTATTATTAGTAGGTGTAGTTTTGAAGCTTGAAGAACTTTCTGGATTTACAAGCGACACACCCACCTCCACCAAGAAGATGGAAGAGGAAAAAAAAGAATCTGAAGATGGCGACCAAAGGTGGGAACATTCAGAGGAAGTAGGGTGGCGTCACAAGGGACATCAAATGGCGGTTCCATTGATGCCCACCAATAATTTAAAAAAATCAAAAGAGAAGGGCTACAAAACAGTGTAGAATTTCGGACCCAATCACTAGATGGCGGAATAATGCACAACATGTGAATCCAGAAAATTGTTCAAGCTGCAAAACTACAACTAGAGGTAGGAACTAAACGTTTCTTCTCTTCAGTAACGCTTTTCCTCGTGCATATTCTCTCTACCTAGGATGCCTCACTGCTTTCCTACCACCTTCTTCTGTTGGGTGGACTCCTGAACAATCCCAACAAGGTTCCAAGGCAGATTTTTGTTCAATGTCACCTGTAATGTGTTTGGAGAGCCCTGCACCTGAGGGCGCTGTCATCAGCGTGCAGGGCTTGCACTTATATGCAGCTCCACTCTGTCACTTCTGATAGACTTCTAGCTGTAGATTCCTTAACTTTTGAACATTCCTAAAGTGTCAGATTGGATCCAGAAACTTTTCAAAAGTACTTCTGTACACCATAGGGTGGTGTCTTGCGGCTCTGCACCGTCGCAGTTTCGCTCTGGAAATGGTGTGTGGGGCCTATATGGGTGCCACTCTCAAGCTCCCATGTCAGTTCCTTTCTTTCTGCACCACCAGACATGGATTGGGAACACCCTTTGTGTCTTTGAGACATTGTACATCAAATTTCTCCAATCTGCAAGGAATGTCACCCCAAAAAACAACAGGTTTCAAGATCTGTAGGGATGGTCACGAACAATTGGGTGTGACAGATTCCCACCAGGCTTGCTTGTGGTACCTGGGGTTGAGCCATGACTCCAAGGGAATGCAGGATGGAACTCTACGTCACCAAGCAAAAGAACACTTCGTATAGAGTAAGCTACAAATCGCAGTGCACATCCAAGGTTCATTCCTAGCCTCATTCCCGGAGTCATTAGAGCCACTTGAGGGGCCGGATGTTGTACTCCAAGTCTTCAAGTAAATCTAAAAAGAAACAAAGGAAGTCGAAGTGGGCTCCCTCATACCACTCGCTTTTCCCTGAGCAGGCGTGGGGGTAGCGTCACTCTTCTTGAGCGGAGCAGATCCTGCAACTTATGCCAGCATAACCTGAATTTCCAGGGCCGAATGCCACATCTCTCCAAATTGAAGAGTTCTGTGCAACCTTGCTCTGACTCTTCGGATCCTTGCTAATTCTCTGGCGCACCTCTGGGCCCAAGGAAACGCAAAGCCCTCCATCTGGAGTATTGCCAGTAGGTTCGTGTTCAGAGGCAGTTGGACCTTCTAAGCCCGTCTTGCTTCTGGATCCAGTATCAACCCCGCCTCCAGGCCTGAGACCTGTGTTGACCTCCGGTTCCTTGAAGACAGAGGAGGAGGTCTCTATTGTTCTCTCCAACATCGAGTCAGTGCCGATCTGACTGAAGTCACGCCTGAATCCATCTGAAGCATCTCTTTCTCCATTAAACATACCAGCCCCTTGAGGGGAGACACCCGTTTTGCACTCCCCCCTTTGGCACCAATTCTAATGACTTTGACCAGACTGATGAGTTTCCTCAGCCCTACAATGACATTAATTGGTACAAGGGTCTCACTATCTCAGAGAATCCCCGTCCATCCTTTGGTTTGGACTGCTGTAGGTATAGCTGTCAGCCAGTCTGATAGACACCAGAACTAATCGTCCAGAAAGGAGGGCTGAACTGGAAACCACAATCGGAAATGTTGCAGGAGACTAGTGGCCTCAATACATCTACAGAAACAGCCCTTTTTTTCTCCTCCTGGACCTGCCACAGAGGAATCTGATTCTTACACTATGGCTAGGCATAGGGCAGCCAAAGTTGTCAACCTCTAGCTCCCTTCCATGGAGGTAGAACCCAATGCTCTTACTGAGGTCCTGCAGCCAGTACAGACTTCTACTGCGCCTCTTTTCCCATTTAATGAGGCACTGATGGACACATCACTAGTGACCTTGACCAAACCTTGGTGCCCCACCTCCCCGTCAGACCCCAAATTGCCAGGCGTCATTGCCCTACTTCAAGCAACCTTTCTTTCCTGTCACAGCACCCTTCACCTTACAGCCTGGTGGTTCAAGCCTTTATTTATTGGTCTACTCCAAACACATCTTCAACCACTCTCCTGACAGGAAATCTTAGCAAGTGGAAACATTCAGCAAGAAGGTCTGGCACTCTGCTCTGTCAACACCAGCTGCTTGTTGGGGTGCAACTCCCATTCCCTTTGGGATTCTGTGGCTCACTTCCTGCCTGGTCAGGCTCACAACCTTCGCCCTGTCATGGCTCAAGCAATTCAGGATGGTTGTGATGTGGCCAAGTTCGTGATTTGTTGTAGCTTGGACACCACAGATTGCATTGGGTGAGCTATTGGCATCAGTGTTGCCATTCCCTACGATGCGTGGCTGCAATCAACTGGGTTCTCTGGTGACGTCCAGTCCTTCCTGATGGACATGCCCTTTGACAGGACGCGCCTGTATGGGGACAGTGCTGATTCCAGTGTTGAGCGATTTAAAGGGTAGAGCTACCACTCACTCTGCCTCTCTGCTTCTCCTTGCCAGTGGCACCACTTCCAACACTCCTTTTGCGTTTTTCAACGAGGGACCCCTTACTGCCAGCCTGTCCAACCTGCCCAGGGGACCCAACAATTTCGAAGTTGCGGCTGAGGTGCCCACTGCCTCAGCAGCTAAGGTCAGCATGCTGCCCATTCCATCTCCACCCCCTTTGCAGTCCTCCCTGCAAAACCTCTTAAGCATTCACTTGATGGAGTAGAGGCACACAGTTTGAGGCAGAGTCCAGAGATTCATTTTGTGTTGGAAGGAGATCACTTCAGACCTGTAGGTCCTGTAGATAGTATGCTTTCCTATTAATGTCTTCCTACTGCGCCTTCCTCCATTCCCACAAAGACTGACAGAGGATCATCTCTCCGTTTTATGACTGGATGTGGAAGCCCTTTTTGCCAAAAGGCTGCACAGAGGGTGCCGGTGCCAGAAGTAGGGCATGGGTGTTATACCTCTGCTCATCTCTCCGTTTTATGACTGGATGTGGAAGCACTTTTTGCCAAAAGGCTGCACAGAGGGTGCCGGTGCCAGAAGTAGGGCATGGGTGTTATACCTCTGCTTTGCAGTGCCCGCGAAGGACTGATATTAGGCCTGCGCCCTCTCAGCGCCTTTTTCCAAAAGGAGAAATTACGGATGCTTACCCTGGCCAGGGTCTTGTCTGCCCTCTGCCCTGGAGACTGGATGGTGGCTTTGAAACTGCAGGACGCCTATTTTCATATTCTTGTCCTGTCAACCCATAGATGCTACTTGCGGTTCGTGGTGGAACTGGAGCATTTCCAGTTTGCTGTGCTTCCCTTTGGCCTCATCAGTGGTCCTCAAGTGTTCAAGAAAGTGATAGTGGTGGTAGCAGCACACCCTCAGAGGTTAGGTGTTGCAGTCTTCCCCGTCTTGACAACTGGCTGTTGAAGGTAGGATCATCCAAAGTAGTTATCAACCACCTTCAGATTACGATGAACCTCCTGCCGTCTTTGGCGTTCACTGTCAACATGCTGAAGTCACACTTGACTCCTTCTCAGAAGCTCCCCTTCATTGAATTCATTCTGGACACATGTTAGTTTTTTGCCTTTGCCCCAGAAAGTAGTGTCCATGACATTCAGGCTGTGATCCCAGTGTGCCCTGGATTTCAGTGAGGTTGATTGAAGCTACTGTTACTGATGTTCTCCTGTATCCTGTCAAGCACGCCAGGTGGCATAAGCGGGCTCTGCAGTGAAATCTGACATCTCAATAGGCTGAACCTCAAGGGGGTCCTCTCTAATCATGTGCAGATCTTGGAGGGATCTGTAGTGGTGGTTAATGGACTACAATTAGGTCTGCGGTAGAAACATCGACCTACCTCACCCAAAGTTGACAATGGAAATCGATGTGTTCCTTTCGGGTTGGGGCAGCCATCTGGGTGAGATGGAAAGGAGAGGACTCTGGTTTCTGGCAGATGCTCTGCTCCATATCCTCCTCCTTGAGGGCAGGGTCATCCACTTGGCATTGAAAGCCTTCCTTACATTCATCCAAGAGTGACTGGTGCTGGTACTTACCAACAACAGCACTTCTAAGTAGTATTGCAGCAAGCCGTCATTGTCGGGTCCTGGACCCTGTGCCAGGAGGGATCTTCCAGGTGGTGGCAGCATCTTTGAATGCCAGGGTGGACAAGCTCAGCCATCAACTCCTAATGGATCACAAATGGCATTTACATCCAGAGGTGGGGCAAGGCCCCTTTCCATGCATAAGGAAACCTTGGCTCAATTTGTTCCGCACTGCCAAGAACACGTAATATCAGCAGTTGCGCGTGATGTTGTTTCCAAAATGCCTCTTGCTAGGAAACCCATTCCACTTAGCGTGGAACTCAGGACTCCAGGACATCTTCCTGCCAAAACCAAAGCTGACCTGATTTCTGAAGATCAGGAACAAACAGACCCAAATCATCCTAGTGGCCCTGGACTGGGCATGGAGAGTATAGTATTAATGGGCTTGAGCGTCTGGCCTCCAATCAGGATGCCACTCTGGGCAGATCTGCTGTCGCAACATCATAGCAGACTTCTGCACCCGGGCTTTCGCAATCTCTACTTTCATGCATGGAGATTGAGCGGCGACACCTGAACACTTATGAAGTTCCTAGAGAAGTAGTTGATGTCATCTTGGCAGCTAGGCGTCCCTCAGCAAAAACTGTAAACATTAGGATAAATTTGTGGTTTGGTGTGGCGCACACCACAATGATCCCCTCCAGGCCAAGTTATCTGACTTTTTGTTTATTTTGTCTCTTGCCCTGCGATACTTTGCTTTAGGCACAGATAAGGGGCACCTTTCGGCTCTATTTGCCTTTTGATGGTTGCTGGACCAACCCTCATTATTTAAGTCACCTGTTGTGATGCATTTGTTGAAAAGTCCCAAACACCTCCATATGTTTTCGTCATGTCTTAGTGAGACCCTAACTTGGTCCTCACATATTTGAAATGCGCTGCCTTCGGCTCGTTTCACTGCTGTCCTTTGCAGCTCCTCCCCCTCAAGACGGTGCTCAGCGTCTTAGCGATTTTCAAAAGTAATTTTCTACCGGAAGGAGCATTAACCAATCTGTCAGGCCCAGAAGCCCTCCCAATTTTTTGTATCAGACTAACGTACTACATTTTCCAGAAAAAAATGATTCTATTTGGAACTCATATTGAACACAGATACGTAGATTAGTCCTTTTCTGCATAGAGTCCTTTATTTTTAAGAGAATTGCAGATATTGGGGTGATTTTCTCCCAGTTTGCTTGTTCAAATAGTGGTAAGCAGTCCTATGATTGTGTTTGTTCATATTAGGTTTGCATTTGTAATTGCTTTAACACAATTGGTTTGGCCTCAGGATCTCAAATACCTAAACGGGAGGGTTTTAATTCAGAACGATTATCTGAGTGTATTATTTATCTCTGAGACTGTATCATATAAATGAGCTGCTTGTATGTGATATGTTTTACATAAGTATATTTTAATTAAGCATGTTTTTATACATATTGTTATACAATTTTGATATGTATGTTTTTATAATACTTTTTATATATGTAATGATTTAATATGTTTTAATAATGAAAGTAAGATGCAATTTTTTAAGGATCAAGTAATCCAAAATAAATGTTGTCTTGAACCTAATTGTTACTGTGTATAAATGTTGGTTTTAACATTTTAGTCATGGATCGCACAGGTACGTCTTTCCTGTATAAATAGGCAAACCTCAGGACTAAAACTAGGACTCAGTGGCACTTGTGGATGGCAGATGTGCACGGCCAGGCCCGGTTCTGACTCGGGGGTTAGGAGTCCCAGGCCCTCCCAAGGGAGCCCTCTGGCCCACCCAAGGCCCATTCACAAGGAGGTTTCGCGTTTGCCTCCCCGTGTTCTCTGCCTCCTGTTGGCGTTTGCAGGATAACTAGCAATAAATAGGATGCTTTGTGTCTGTGTGACAGGGCAATCACAGTGGGTGTGCAGCACAGTTTATTATCCCAAGGCATATCAGTCGAAGGGGCTTCCAGTGGGGGATTCTGGTCTAAGGACAACCACTGGCAAAGCCAACAGGTCTTGCCTATACAAGAGCTATTGGCTTTGCAATGTGTTTTGTAGTGTTGTACACCAGTGTGGCTGCTGTCCAGGATGGCTAAAAGTTAGTGCGTGGAGTGTCAGAGTGGAATGGAGGAGTAGAGTGTTGTAGAGTGGATTTGTTGGAGTGTCGTAGAGTGGAGTAGAGTTCAGTGGTAAAAAAAGTATTGGAGAGTACGGTGGAATAAGGTGGAGTGGGTTGGATTATATTGAGGTAGTGGGGTGGACTGTATTGGAGTAGAGTGGGTGGATTGGATTGGGGTAGAATGGAGTGGGCTGAAATGGGGTGAGGTGGATTGGATTGGGGTGGATTCAAGTGGGGTGGATTAGACTGGATTGGGATGGGTGGTTTGAATTGGAGTGATAGTGCCGGAGTGGGGTGGATTAGGTTGGTGTGGGGTGGGGTGGGGTGGATTGGATTGAATTGGAGTGGGGTGGATTGGATTGGATGGGAGTGGGTGGACTGGAGTGAGGTGGATTGGAGTGGGCTTGTTTTGGAATGGCTTGGGGTGGGGTGGATTGGATTGAATTGGAGTGGGGTGGATTGGATGGGAGTGGGATGTACTAGAGTGGGTGAACTGGAGTGGGGTGGATTGGATTGGAGTGGGCTTGTTTTGGAATGTCTTGGTGTGGGGTGGATTGCATTGAGGTGGACTGAACTGGGATGGAGTGGATTGGATTGAAGTGGGGTGGACTGGAGTGGGTGGGGTGGACCGAATTGAGATGAGGTGGGGTGGATTGGCTTGTGAATGAGTGGGTGGATTGGAGTGAATGGGGTGGATTGGATTAGAGCAGGTTGGACGGAAGTGGGGTGGACTGGATTGGGGTGTGGTGGGCTGCACTGGGTGGATTTGATTGCAGTGGGATTGGGTGGATCGAATTGGAGTGGGCTTGTTTTGTAATGGCCTGGGGTGGATTGGATTGGAGCAGACCAGATTGGAGTGGGGTGGATTGAACTGGATCAGGGTGGGGTGGATTGAAGTGGGGTGAACCAAGATGGGGTGGGGTGGATTGGATTGGAATTGAGTGGATTGGAATGAGTGGGGTAGATTGGAGTGGGGTGGGTGGATTGAATTAGAGTGGAGTGAACTGAAGTGGGTGGATTGGATTGGGGTGTAGTGGGCTGCAGTGGGAAAGATTGGATTGGGGTGGGGTGGATCGGATTGGACAGGGCTTGTTTTGTAATGGCTTGGGGTGGATTGGATTGGAGCAGGCTGGATTGGAGTCGGGTGGATTGAACTGTGGTGGATTGGTTTGGGGTAGAAAGGGGTGGATTGGAGTAGAGTGGAGATTATTTAGATGGGGTGGATTGGTGTGGTCTGAAGTGGGGGTGGATTGGATTGGGGTGGTGTGGGGTGAATTGAACTGGAGAGGGGTGGACTGGAGTGGATTGGGCTCGAGTGCGGTGGATCAGATTGGGGTGCATCGGTTTGGGGTGAGGTGGGGTGGATTGGATTAGGGTGGGGTGGCATTGATTGGAGTGTGTGTAGTGGATTAAAGTGAGGTAAACTGGAGGGGCTGTTTTGGATTGGAGAGGGTGGATTGGATTGGGTGGTGTGGGTTGAATTGGAGTGGAGTGGAGTGGTGGTGGACTGGACTGGAATTGAAGGGAGGGGACTGGAATGGGGTGGATCGGATTGGGGTGGATTAGAGTGGAGTGGAATGGATTGGACTGAGGGCATATTGTTTTGGATTGGAGTGGGACAGATTGAAGAACACATGAATGCAAAGTGAGAAAAGACAACTTGACCCAAAAAAAGGAAGCTATAAAACGTTGAAATTTTGTTTATCCTGCTGAGCACGTTTTTACAGTCAGCCTACTGTTTGCAGGGCATAGCAAGTTAAAAAGAACAAAATAGCCTGCAGTGACAAATTATAAGGCTGTAAAGAAGAGTACCATGCAAGCCAACAAATGGTGAGCAACAGGCGGGCTCCAAGCCCTTTACTGTACACGAGAGTCTCACAAGTGAGAAGCATGCACTAGCGAATGCCTTCGCAGGCTTGACTCTAAAAAGCAAGCCATTATTTTACTGTGGAGACGATACATAACGTCTGCTGTAACCCATCTGGCTACAGTCAGGGCATTAATTTAGGTGGGACCTGCCAGTGTTCCGACCCAGCAGTAATTAAAAACTTACTTTCGATAAGTCCCTAACTTTAGGAGCAAACCCAATATATCGATTTCTCAACAATAACTGTAAAACCTTTTCCATGGCAGCGATGCAGAACGTTTACATCTGAGGTTTTACTTCATCTTGCTTGCCTAAGCGCATTTGTTTTTTCCCCCAACATATGAGGCTTGTGCAGCATATATTCTGAGCCGCGTCACCCAGGTGTCTTGGTAAATTTAAGGTGAGTGTGGCTTTTCATCACTGGGTACGTTTGAGGGCTCTGGAACTAAGGCTAAAGGCAATTGCATGTTTCTCCTTCTGTCCATTATAGGGTCATAAAGGTGTTCATTTGTTATATCCTTACAATCCTTAGTTTTCCTGCAGAGCGATTGTCGCATATATGCTCATTTTAACTGGCATTTTATGTGCAAAGTGTGAGTTATCTACAACTGTGAAATATTCATAGCAGCAAAGGAAGATAAAATGCTGTTTTTAAAGATGTCTGTGAGAGAGAGGGCATGGTGAATGGGAGGTGATACAAGAAATTATATGCGGAACGATAAAGTGAACAGAAATTGATGAAGAGGAAGGAGATGGGGCAGTAGTAGGATTTCAGAAAGCGGAGCGGAGGGGAGGAAAAGGGTGTCAAATTTCACCTGAGCGAAAGATTGCACTGGAAAGTGGTAATAAGGGGAGAATAGCAGTGAGTCACGGCCCGCGGGGGAGGTATGGAAACACACACATAACATTAAGAACATTTTTTTAAAAGCACTTACCTCCGCTCCTGTGACAGGACGTTCCTCTGCTTTTCCCTCGATCCCTCCAGTCACAGGATCAATCCTGACGCTCCTCAGAGCAGCTTCAGGATTGGCTGGGAGCGCCCAGCCAGGGCGCACCCAGGCAGACTGGGAGCCTGTGCAGGCTCTCTCCAGCCCAGCAACTCTGCTGGCGGGGACAACGGTCCTCCACCCATATGGAGGAGCTGCCCCTGATAAGTGACTGACACCCCGAAGGCCATTATCTCTTCCACAAACCTTAATGGTTAATTGATAGTCTCTTCTTTACTTGCAGCATTATCATTTATACACATGTATTTAATATCTTAACAAGCATTAGTGAAGCCAATAGGTTTGGCTAGTTTTAGCCATATGTTTGTTGTTGTGTGATATATCTGCCCGCAGTGCTGGAAATAAGGGAAATTTAGCCAGATAACATGTCCAGCAGATATTATTGAGTCATATTTGGGCAGTTGCGAGTGAAATATGCTGAATTTGTCCCTGTGTAGTCTGCCACTTTCATACTACTCAAAGGAATCCTTTTTAGCAGCCTTGGAATTTTGAAATATTAATAAGATTTTACACCTGTGCCTTGTAGGTTGCATGTAGCCCTTTGATGCTGGTTTATAGCTTACTACACTATATTAGAAGAATTGTAACTTACGGAATGCAGGGAGCAAAAGGATCTCTCTTAAAAAAGCAGTAACTCAATGAGCTATCTAAATAAAATACAAATCTGTGATCTTTGTCACGTTGCGCTGTGCAGCGGGTACATTAATCCCGTATGCTACAATTGTGACTAGACAAAACACATCTCTCCAGTATGTGCATCAACTGCCATTTTCATCCCTTCAAAAAGATCTTTGCAACAGGTTCCGTAATCCTGTAGGCACTTTAAAATGCATTCCCCTTTTGATCAATTAAGTAACCAGAACAGAGTTGCCTTAACCTCACAAGATGTTTTAAAATGCAGCCTGTTTATGATGAGGTGAGTAAGTCTGAACAGATATACAGGCACATATGTCCTTGTTGACATGACTGTGCCATTCCCAAGGCCAGCCCCTTTCTGCTGTCACACCTTGAGCTCCAATTTATGGGATGCCAGAGTAATTGTTTTCAATGTTCAGGGCTATCTTGATGCAGTAGTGGAGTACATTCTACTCAGCAGGATTCCACCACAATATATAGTAATTATCATACCCTGGCCTAAATATACCTCCATGGTTTGGGATTTCTACTTCTCCTGGGTGCATTCTACAAAGTGGTCTACTGGCGGTGCAAAGGGGACTGCAGTGCCAGGCTCCTGTCACAACTTTGATAAACTCCATAAAGATGTATTGCAGCTGCTGTTTCAGAAAGGCTTATAAGGATGGGTTAAAGTAAATCACATGTCAGGGAATACTTCAATTATATTGTCCACTGCATGTGGCCAAACCGGTCTGAGCTTCCCCCCACTTTCATACAACTACTGTTAAAATAAAACCTGCATACACAAAAATATTTTGAAAGCAAACTAAAAATAGTCTTTCACCGTGGTCCCACACAACCTTTTGAATAGCCTGTTGTGTGTTTAGATGTGAATTCAGTGATGAGGAAGGCTGATGCTAATACATTATCTATGAACAGCCGGGTATGCAACCACATGCCGCTACAACCAAAGACAGAGAATGCAAGCTCCCATCACAAGGTAGTTTAAAGTCAACGACTGAAAAACAGGCATTTGGCATTGCCAGAGGTTGTACCTATGGGACCAATGTTACATAAAATGTTACTTTCACTTCATAGATATGTCTATTTCCAACAGATGTTGTCAGAGTCAAAAAGATCTCTAAAAATCCTGATTTTTGCTTGCTTCCCTATGTATTTTCATGGTCCACCCAGACTTCTTCATAGGCCTCCCCGATCCAGAGTCCTGGAGCTGGGCCTGAGTAACCCATTGGTAATAGTCGGTTCCTCTAATAACTGGTCTTAAATGCCACCAAGAGATATGCCTCCATAGCAGCTCAGTTCTTTGGTACTTTGAGCTCATGCCATTGTGCCTTCAAGTCAAATATGTGGTCAGTAATCTTTGCAAGTCGAAAATCTAGTTCCTCCCAGTCCTCGGGACAGCAGCATCCTACCAGATTCTAATTGATGTCTCATGAGTCAGAGGGGGCTAGAACTAAATCAACCATTGTCTCCCTGTCACTACTAAGTGCCTTTCTAGAAGGGCCAAGCAGAATCCTTGGTTCTAGGCACCATAGACCTAGCTTGGCTTGGCGTTGTTGACTTTGCGTACATGCGGCTTACCTGCAAGGCTGCATCAATTTCTTAACCAGGGAGGGCATCTGCCAGCGGGTTGGGTCTCAGTCATGAATGCATCCCATGTCCGTCCACTTCATTCAGTCTTTGTTGCGTCAATGATGGCCTCATCCTCCATGGTTCTCCCTCACGAGAGGGGAGCGGAGTGTCATGCATTTCAGTGATTTGTCCTTCAAGCTTTGTAAATCTTCAAAGAGAGTCTTATGAATCCCCTCCTGCCTGTTGGGTGGTTCTTTGGGCCAATAGCATGTTCTCAGGGACAGAACTGGACAGTTAAGTCTCTGGTGGAAATCAACGAGGCGTGCATCTGGTATGTTTAGCTCTTGACCACACACAGTTTATGCACACACATACCCAAGAGGTCCTGCTTAGACCTCCATGACCTAGATCACTGATTACTATAATTAAGTTCATATTGTCTATCGGTTATATGCTACAGCACGGTTTAAATGTGTGCTAAAGTGAGCTGTTCATGTCTTCTGCCAGCTCAGACCCGTGGATCAGGTCACCCCAACCTTGACCCAACAGCTATGTTCGCATTTTAAAGCCATGGTCAAATGTATGGTTTAATCTCTGGCAAGTGGGACAACACAGAGAGAATGACATGCTTGCCAGATAAACACTCCCCCCCCCCCCCCTCTAGAATGTAGCTGGAGGGCCTAGTATCATATTGGAGGTAACCCCAACCATGTACAGGCCTAAGTTCAGAAAGGACGTGGAAGGGGGGCGTTCCTTGAGGCTGTGTGACAAACAGATTATGGAACGCACTGTTGATGAACCTATGCAAAATAAAGTTAGGTAAAAAATTCAAAAAGGCTTTCCTGACATTAGTTTGGGGGAGAGCCCAGAGAGGACTCCTCACGAGGTGCAATGACACAGTTGGGTCAGTCCTTCGGGTGCAGCATCATCTGTCACAGGGAAGTTAACATTAATATGAGGTGTGTACGCCCCATTGCTGGTCAGGCTGGTTGTGCTGCTAGCACTGAGCTATGATTGTTCAGACAAATAGCAGTAACATCCTGCACGCAGGATGTAAGCCACTTGAGGAATGTAATTTATTGTGCAAGAGAACACTGGTGTTTCCGCTGTTCCTCTCTAAGAGCATATTTCTGAAGTGGTAAATGTTTTTATGACACTTGTATCTGTAGAAAAATGTCAGAGGTTTCGTTTTCGGTTTTCTTTTCTCACTTCCCAAAATGAAAACTTTTTTCTGAACTTGTGGTGGAGAAGGCCGCCCGTGATCTCTATTGGCTCGTGGTTGTTTAAAAGGATTGTGGTTGCTTGCAATCTTCTTCTGGGTGCAATAAATTGGGTGATTGCTGGGTACTTCCTGCCCTTTGCTTCTTGGTATTTGCAGTGTGACTGTTGGTCCTTTTTTTTATTTTTTATTTTAAGAACATGTTATCTTAAATCAGAGAATCAATTCATACACTGACAAATCACATAATCCGCAGTCGCATGATTTATAACTGGTGTCAACACTTGATATATAAAGCCCGCCCTCATCTCCTGCAGTTGTATGAAAGAACCTGCTACCCACTATTTTTCCCTTTACCTCATCTCTCCCAGTTCTTCCAAATTGTCCTGAACCGCTTATTTGCGCCCACTCTTTTTGCATAGATTCTCATGGCTTTTAACCCTTTACAATTTATTATGCCTCTGAGCCGCAGTCGGAATAGCTACCGACTTCAAATTCGCTAGAATAGGTGATTTCGCCACTAAAGTAGTTATAAAGCAGAGCTGGTTCTGCTCATTTGAAAGATCTTTCTACCCTGATGGAATACCAAAGAGGGCTCCTAGCTGGTCAGGAATGATTTCTTGCCCCATCCGTTTTCCAAGTTCTTTAAAAATATCAGTCCAGAATGTAAACAATCTGGGACAAGTAAATATCATATGAAGTCAATACCCTGCTTCCATCCCGCACCTAAAACGTGTCGCTTCTGCCCCACCATACATCTTCTTGATTTTATCTGGTGTTTAATATATCATCCATTTACATTAAAGGGTCATTCTTTTAAAATGAGCTGCATAAATGGCTTCCCCTCTATACCCACATACTAAGATTATTTCGCAGATAGTGGTAGAGGCTGTTTTACTTGCATGGACAGATAATAACTGCAGGCCTAAATTTCGGAGTAGAACTCAATACCAATTTCCAACTCGTGGTAAAAGGGAGATACAAAAAAAGGCCCAACAAGTTTTTTCTGTTACTTAATTTATACACACAGGGTAGCCAGAGCAAAAATGCTGTTTTTGGGTGTAGCTAAAAAAGCATGTGGGACTAATTTGTGGATGGTCCTGCCTTAAAGTCGGCCATGTAATAAATTGATTATTTCGGGGAAAAAGTCCTTGAGTCTTGGAAAAAAAAAAACAGCAGTAGCCCGGCTAAGTATTGAACGACCGAGGTTTAAGCCAACCCTTGAAGTCTTATTTGTGGGTGCAATCGATGAAGTTTATATTCTTATCAAATTAAAGAATTAAAGCGATCAACCACAACTCGAGGGGGCTTACACTGTGTTATCTTTTGGTAATCTGGGGATATGTAAAAAGGAATCTGGATCGATCGATCCCAGCTACTTTTAGCAGTTATCTTCACAGAGAGACCTCTTAGATGCAGACGCCGGCCAATTTAAAAGGGCCACTTGATAATACATTTTAAAGCATGGGAGCGACAGACGGCCTTCCTTAAATGGAGAGTCGATAGTTTTACACATGGTTTATTCCTTTGCCAGATAAAATCATGCATTTCTATATCGATGGCATCGAAAAATTATTTGGGTATTTTAATGAGTACATTAGAAAACGCAATTATAAACAGGCAGCAATTTCAATTTAATAAGTAAAATCCATCCTATAATCGTGAAGGGGGGGCGGGGTCTTCCCCATTGTTTGAATTGTACGTGGACCTTGGTTAATAAAGGGGCATAATTAAGAGCAAATAAGTCATTCCAGTTTGGAGATACCTTAATACCCAAATATCGAACGGGGCACGCTGCCTGCAACATCACATACATAGCAGAAGGAAGAATATCTGGGAGCAGTAAACAATAGCCGCCAATTGCTATAAACTCTGCAATTTTGTCAAAGGTGCGCTGAATATTCACATTAACAGACAGTTTCCAGCCATAATATTATTGATGATTATGCTGGCTTCCGCCTCAGAGTATAATGCTTTCAGTTGGCACGTAAAAGTCGGCTGAAATGCAAACTTATGAAGAATTGCATATTGCACTTCCCATTCAACTGAATCAATAACGTTTTCCACATTCAGCATTATAACGATAGCATTAGTGCTCTGATTAGAATAGAAACCTATCGCCTTTGTCAGGAAGTTTGTGCTTAAGGAAATATACCGCCCAGTGAGGGATCTGAATAGCTGGCTGAGCCACAGACCACAGCCTGTCTGCAAACAGCTTGTAATCACTGTTGAGAAGGCTTATCGGGCGATATGAATTAGGATCCATCTCTGATTTATCTTTCTTTAAAAAGCTGACCACCACTGACTCGGTAAAAGAGCTAGAATCTGATTGAAGAGGCGAACAAAGAATGGGGCTAATTGTGGAGAAAACGTCTGTACGCCTCTGGTGGTATACCATCCTTTCCAATGATGACTTCACCGCCTGCTCTGCTTCTGCCAGAGCTCTTGGAGTGGTAATACATTCAATGTGCAATGACATCAGCTCTAGAACCTTGACATCTCTCAGCCACGCTGCAATAACCTCACGTGAACTGTTCTGAGATCCCGAGTGTACTCCAGCATAGTGATCACAGCACGTGAGCCACCTCGGAAGGCTGAGATCAAATAGTATTGGTCAAAGGATCAGGTATCATTTTAATAGTATTAGCATTGGGTCTCTGTTGTATTGGCCAGGCTAAATATTTACCAGTGAATTCATTTTCCTCATATCTTTTCTACAGATATTAAGTATGGTTGACTATTTATTTGACGCTAGTTTGGAGATTTGCAGGACTAGCATCAAAAATGTTTACACTAATCCTGCAAAGCCCATTGAGGCCCTTTGAAAACAATGGTGTGCCTCCTTTTAAACGCCTGCTCTGAGGACGTGTTAAAAGTGCCCAAAAAAAATGATGCAAAGAAATCTCTTAGATTTCCTTGTGCCATTTTTTTGGCCCCTCCTAATGGGGGACCGCCCCCTTTGCATACATTATGTCTTGCGCAGGCATAATGTATGCAAAGGATTATTGTGCCACTTTGTAAATATGGTGCAGTGATTTTGACCTCGTTGGCACAAATTAGCGTAAAAAAATGACACTAATGTGGTGCAATGATGTGCTAGGGGCTCTTAAATCAGCCACTAAGTATTCAAACTCTTTTTCAAATCTTCCTTGATTTCCAGTCCAGACAGAAGGTTCTTTGAAGAAGGAATTTAATTGCAGCACAGCGTCAAAGTGGCTCTGCATCTCTACAGTTGCTCAGCCAGAACTATACGTTCTGAGTTCTAAACAGCTTCCACAGAGTGGAGCCCTACAATTAAAAATAAACACAATCTCTAGATACAGATACATAAATAAATAATATGTACAATAAATATATTTACAAGGAAGTTATCTAAAACAATAATATCTCTAAATGTCACACTCTCCAAATATCCCCCCAACTCAGGTGATGAAGATAACTTTGTGGTAGCAGTAACAGTCCTCAATGACCACTTCAACCATCAAATCAACCCAGATTAAGAACATTTCCAGCTACGCCATGTGAAATAGAAGGAAGTGAAAGCCATGGATGGTTTCTAAACAAGACTACGAGGAATGGCAAGCACATGCATTCAAGATGATTCAAAGGAGGGAACCAGATCACAATAATACCAAGATGCCGCTCTGCATTGCTTCGGTGTCTCATTCTTTGAGAGACTGGCATGAGGTTGGAGGATGTCAGTCCTTGCCCGCTCCCACAAGCTACCTAATAGCCTTACCGAACAGACTGAAGAATTCAGACCTCATATCAGTCCTGAAGATCAACAAAAGGGTTGTGAAAGCTGTCCACAAATCAAAATCAACAATGCGGTCGGCAGACATCCGCACACCCCGGGGTATTGTGGCTGAGATCCACATCTGCTCACACAGTGCTCAGCACAGGGGTCATCTTAATCTAAGTTGGCAAATTCAATCATTTTGCAAAGGCATGCAGAGAAGGTTGTTGCCAAGAAACACCAAGCAGCCCTCCACCCCACACGTACACAAAGTCACAACTCAAGCGGCATGGCCGGCGAGCATGCATTCCACAGAAGCAGCCACACCAGGTGTCGAAGAAGAGGATGAAGACACCTTTTTAAAATTGTAGACCGCTAACAACACAGCCATGAAGAGACCCCAGCCCTTTCGTGAGTTAGAGGTCTTCATCCCAGCATTGACACATGGTCCTTAAGCACTCAATGGCTGCCTGTAGCTATGCTTCACCAAAACAAAAATCTATACATGCAGAGGTTTAGCACCATACCCCTAGATGAAACATTTAAAGCAAATGTATGGCATAGCACTAAGGAAACTGAAGCCAAGTTCTATGTTGCCAAGAGTACAGAGGGCACCCTCGCTAGTTGCCACACAGCAGAAGAACTCGAGTTAATCTCATTTGCTTGCTTAAGTCCACGACTGCCAAGTACACCAGATTTTAAAAGAATCTAATCACATTTTCACAGGCCTGGGTACCTAAAGAATTAACAGGTGACATTAATATTTGACAACACTGAAGCATGTTGCTCTGTGTCACTGCTGGGTGCCCAACCCTGTACTTTGTGACTCATTGCTTACTATCATCATTGATGTTTGGTCGCAGAGTAGGGGACACCACTCCAGCAGCAAGAAACCGTCAGGCCTCCAGTCTCCATGTGAATAGCAGTCAACAGAAGAGGATGCAGAACAACAAAGCTGCCAGAACACTGCTGCCAGTAGGATGCTGGGCCCAGGAGATACAGGGCCCGATTTAGAGTTTGGCGGATATCCTGTCCACCGTATTACGATGGCCATAGGATATAATGGAATTGTAATCCGGCAGACGGGATATCCGTCACGTTTGTGACTGCGTAACCCCATCCACCAAACTCTTAATCAGGCCCATCCTATTACTAAGAGACTGGTACCTTGTCTGCAGTTTTCGCACTCTGTGTGAAACGAACACATGGGAAGTGGTGTTCCTGAAGGGGACAATGGGAACCTCTCAAAAGGGATCCGAAAGGATGACTTGTAATATATCTAGGTTCAAACTTATCCCACCATTCCTCCTAATCATGCTCAGCTCCTGACCATGGGAGTGTCCAGGCCATGCGTTCTCAAAGTGCGGCCCACTTGACCTTTACATGCGGCCCCCTGGACAGCAGGAGTACAGGGTTGCTCTTCATTCGATCGTAAATAAAGAGGCAATTGTTTATTTCAAGGTTACCTGTGTTAAGGAAAGGAAGTAATCAGAGAGTCCTGAGCTTCACTTTAGAAGCAAGTTCATTTTTAAAGACATCTTGCAGCAAAAGTGTTCAAATATAACAGTCACTTCAAAATTCAAAAAGTGTATTAAGTTAACACGCAGTCCATTTCACCTAAGTGTTATTTATTTATTGTATCAGTGCAATGAGAAGTATTATTTTAAATGTGGTAGTTTTTAAACTAGAATTTAGAAACATTAATTTTCACTTCTACCCTGACAAATACCCAATAGTGAATTAAACAAGCAAGTCAGATGTTATGTGTACTTTTTGAGTGGCCTGGGTTCCTATTATAGATGAAGAGCGTTATAGTTTATTAAATCAAACGCAGAAGCAGATTTGTTCGGTGAAGACCCTGAACCTAAAACTAAGCAATTGCCTAGGATCACACAATTTGGAAAAGTGGGGAAGCTAAGATTAATCCCAGGTTTTCTAGTTTCATATTGCTCAATTCAGCCACTAGATGTACACCTTTCGCTTCACCTACCAATACTTAACCGCCAGTCCTCCCAACCCGCTCGCCCGACCACCATTCTGCTGGCATTGATGCGGCTCCCATCACATCACAGACCAAACTTTTTGGCCCCTTGGAAAATTGTTTGCGAGTTCCCATGGTCTAGGCTGAGGGAGAAATCCCGATGTGGCATCACCCTCTTTACCCACCTCACCACCATCAACGGTGGTAGGAGGCTTATCCATATCATATCAGGTACTCAGAGAATCACCGCCTGAAGAACACCTCGGCTCTGTAGGAGAGAGGGCGAAGGCACTCTACATTCAAATGTACCATCTCCGGCCAAACCCAATGCCGAGCCAGAAAGTGAAAGATTTTGCGAGCCTGGTCCTTCGCCTGAAGGTCAACACTATATCACCTCAGGGCAGAAGAGGTTGGGAGAGAGAAGGAGGGTGTGCGTCAGATAGGGAGGACCGAAAAAAAAACAAAATGGGAAGGTGTGTAATCTATTTTACTGCGGGTGCAAAACAAGAACATTGACGTCACACAACAAAGTGATACATAAATGGGCGTCAGACAGGGTCTAACTCCGTAATGCTTAGCCAGTGGCCAGATCGTATTTGCGCGTTTCACGTAGGTCTTGTGATCGGACCTACTGAGACACCACATTCCTGTGTGAGCATTCACTGACTTGTGTTGTAATTATAGTATGTCCATGAAGGGATCAGAGACCGCCAAGGAAAAAGGGCGCGTCACGAAACCTGCACATCATTTCCTCATACCCAGGAGCAGGTTTGAACATAATGTCAGTGTAGCATTTTTGGTAACCAGACTCGTTTTACTAGATCCAGATGTGATTTCAAAACATTTTAACAATTCCACCTCACACCACTAGATGGCAGGAGTGTGCCAATCTCATTGAATTTGTTCTAACAAATTGTATGACCAACTGAATAACTGTTGTTTTATATATCAAACTAGAGTTCGTCCTCAAATATATAAAATGTAATAGCGTGGGGATTGAGAACAAACAACCAAGTGTTCGGGAATGAGATTCAATGGCAGATCTGTGTGCGACTCCAGTAGCAGGGGTGGTCCGGTGTAGATCAGGTGCGAGCTACTTTGACAAATATGTGCGAGTCCACCCCCCCCCCCCCCCCCCCATCCCACACACACACACACAGAGCAGTGTTTCTTCTGTATATTGTAAATGATACTTTTGTTATGCACTCACTAAGAAGTCAAAGTGCCACATATCAGTGTTATAATGAAGGACATCATGGGGTAGCCCTCTGTCCTGCCGTAAACCCTTTACCCTGATACATTACACTGCTGTGAAGGCAAACAGTGTAAACTAGAGAGCAGAGTCAGGGTTCATAGTGGCCTTTTTACTTGGCCATGTTGCTGCTGCTTTCATGAGACCCCATACCTGGGACAGGCAGGGAGTGCCCGGGGAATGAAATGACGAGCAAAGGGTAGGAGCTGCTACTCCCGATCGAAGTCCCCGTGTACTAGCATTCTAGAGGTGTACTTGGTTTACTTCTGAGGTAGCACGGTGGTTTGCAGGATGGGGAGAAGGTGTACTGATGTGAATTTTGTCATCTGCAGTACCCTCTTGAGACGGAGGTCAAACAGGTGCACCCCCACCCCTCCTTCTCCCCCTTCCTCAGTGCCTTGAGACCCTCACGGGTGAGTGGTGCGCTTTACAAATTCCTGATTGATTGATTGATTGATAGGTAGGCAGTCAATGTTGGGTACTAATTCTTTGTTTTTCTGATGACTGAGTGGTAGGGTGACCACCTGGCACTGAGGCAAATTCTGGACAGGACAGGACTGTAGAAAATTCAGGACAAAGGGTCAAAATTCAGGACAAAAATTCAGGACAAAGGGTAAAAATTCAGGACAAAAATTCAAGGACAAACGTCAGTTTTACAGACACACGCAAGAGAGGCCATGCCTCACTATGTTGTCAGTGCATTTATTTACTCTTTTTTAACATAGCACTATTTATTCACTGTGGACTTTTTGTGATTGCCTCCTCGTGTGCTACATTCAGGTGTCACATTACATCCTTGTTCAGTAGTAAATTAATGCCCTTCAGGCAAGGCCATCACCCCTACTCCTGAAGAGAAAGTAACAGCAACATTTTGATTATGTTTCTGAACATTTCAAAACCCCTGGCAAACAGTTTGGGAAACATTAAGGTAATTAACCTTATGCTAGTTTAAACAAATTGAACAAAAACATCTGGCTTACCCCAACAGCCCATGGACTTTCAACCTAATTTTGTTTAAAGAGGCGGGGCAGATGGTGTGGGTGACAGTCTCACACATAATGACAGGATGTGATGTACCCATAACTTGTCTGTAGTCTCACTGCACTAGAGTGTATGTTTGGGACTCTACATTTATCTCAGAAATGGGAGCCCGGACTACCAATCAAAGATAATAAAAGAGTAGGATGAAATCGAGATCAAATGGGAGAGCCACGGCAAGTAATTTAAAGGGTTGTTGCTAACAACTGGATAAATAAAGAAGAGAAGAACAAGGGGGAACAATTCCTAAAATCAGACAAGATGGGTCCACCAAGACTATTTGAAGGTATTGGGTACCTGGGGAATTGTCTGCACACAGGAGCGAAACAGAAGGGGCACTGTCAAGTGGCTGAACAATCAACACCCATCCACCTTGGCAAACTCTTCTGGTGCAATGGTTCGCTGTTAGTGCTTGTGAAGGGTGAGCAGGGGCCAGACCGCTTGCAAGGTTGTGCAAGGCCATTGCCCGCTTTGTCCATGTCTTTATATGGTTTTGAAATTGAGCAAAAGCCAAACTAGAGATCTGGGTTATCCCTAAGTGTCAAGTACACATAGAATCTTCAAAATATTTGGGATGTAAATTGCACAAACAAAATTTACAAATTTTAAAATGTAATTAGTGTTTCTTTAACATATGGCACTGTTTTCGCCTTCATACACAATTAGATCTCAGATTGAACTGGGAACCAGTTATCTTTTGATACCTAGTGATTAATATCTACCATTCTTACACTGATTTGCAGGATGAAAATCTCGGCAGAGCGAACGGTCCCTCCAAGCCCAGTTTGCCTTTCTGGTCTGCTCTTCTGCTTTCTGTAAAGGCCACGTGGCACTAGTGAAGATGGTGTGCTACCCCAATGATAGTATTATTTTGCAAACCTTCCCCGCTCGTCCTTCATTCCTTCTTCAGACAGGCCACACATCTGTTTTGGTCACTGCGGCGCCATCGGAAGCTCTTTCCACTCTAAAGCTAACTGTGACTGCAGGTGGATTAGATATTCTGGACATAGAATGCTTTTATTCAGCTGCAGATGTCCAATGGGTGGCTCACTGGCTTTCTGCTCACCTGCATGAGATGGGGTTTACCAGTAAAGACTTTTAAGGATGGCTTACTGCACTGCTCATCGTTTCCTACTGACCATTCTACGGATCACCATCCCGGGTTATCATGCATGGCTTTCTCTTGCCTTACCAGAACCTGTAAACTCACTGACACGAAGAAACCCTATGCTCCTGCACTACCTTTGCTAAGCCTTCCCACGCGCACAGGATGGCTGTGCTCAGAGCAACTCCATCAGTGGCATGTTGCAGGTGTCTTAAAATTGGGGACTTTGTTTCTGAACAGTGAGCTACTAAATTTCCAAACCCTTGTGGCAGACTACCATCTTCACCCCAGTCAACTCCTTACTTACAACCACCTTAAATCATAATTAAATGCCCTTTTTCATGCCTGCTACCTAGGACTAACCCTACAAGAGGTGTGCCAGAAGCTCTGTACCATAGGAAATGGTGGCAGACTGATGGAATGGGTGTACAGACCTATCCTGCAACATGGAAACCACTCCAGGTCTTCTTGTCATATACCTGGGTGATTGATGTAGCCAAACCTCTGCAAGATATGGACTAAAATACTGGACTTTCCCCACAAAGTATCCCACAGCTGTCACTTAAAGTAAATTCATAGTGCTTCCTTGTGAATGCACTCTGCCCGTTGCTTGCCATTGGCCTTGTGGTTTGTAACTCACAATTTGTTGCTTTCAATTTGCTGGCTTTATTTGTTTTAGGCTATGCAGCTTGAATTTGTCCCTTCCCTTGCCAAAACCTTATTTACAGTATCCTGCCGAGTGCTCCCTTTCTGTTATCAGGCCTGTAAATCCTGTTCTTATCTTATCATATTTGCTGTGCATTCAAAGAACAAAGTCAAATGTCAGGCTCTGTCTTCGGTGGGAACTTAGGGGGTCATTCCTACCCTGGCGGTCCGAGACCGCCAGGGTAGGGGACGGAGGAAGCACCGCCAACAGGCTGGCGGTGCTTCTGGTCAGAAAAGGGAAGCCGGCGGTTTCCCGCCGGTTTCCCGATGCCCCTGTGAATCCTCGACGGCGGCGCTACAAGCAGCGCCGCCATGGGGATTCCGACCCCCTTCCCGCCAGCCTGGTTCTGGCGGTTTTCACCGCCAGAACCAGGCTGGCGGGAACGGGTGTCGTGGGGCCCCTGGGGGCCCCTGCAGTGCCCATGCCCTAACAGGGCCCCACATTGATTTTCAGTGTCTGCTTGGCAGACACTGAAAATCGCGACGGGTGCAACTGCACCCGCCGCACACCAGCATCTCCGCCGGCTCCATTCGTTGCTGGTGCTTTCTCACTGGGCGGGCGGGCGGCCTTTTGGCGGTCGCCCGCCAGCCCAGCGGGAAAGTCAGAATGACCGCCGCGGTCTTTTGACCGCGGTACGGTCTTCTGGCGGTTCCCGCTTGGCAGGCGGCAACCGCCGCCCGCCAAAGTAGGAATGAGGGCCTTAGTGTTTACTTTCCTTTCTCTGACTTCAAAGTGAGAGGATTTATGCAACAATCTTGCTGGATACTGGGGTTAGGAAAGAGTTTTTTCTATCACATGACAACATTTAAATAGACTTCAGAATATATCAGCATTAGAAGTACAAATCAAGCACATTTTTGTTAATTCTGAACTGTGCTGGAAACAAATACCTTTACATGATTAAAACAAATCATTGCATTAGGTGATGCAATTTCCACACATCATTGTCTGTGCACAATATAGTTTGATTTGAAAAACTGTATATCTGTGCAAATGTAATGGTCATTTCAATAAAAAATGTGTTGTCTGTAATGGCAATGTGTTACCACACCATGCATGCTCCACTCCACTCTGCTCTGCACCACTCCACACCACTGCACCCTACTCTATATCACTCCACTTTACGCCACTCCATGCCACTGCACTCTTCTCCATTCGGAACCACTCCACATTATGCCACTGCTCTCTATGCTACTTCACACTATGCCTCTCTACTCTACTCTGTACTACTCTACTCTAAGCCACTGCACTTTATGCCTCTCTACACCACTGCGCTCTGCTCGTTTGCACGCCATACCACTCCAGTCTAGGCAACACCAATCTAATCCGCACAGCTCCACTCTCTGCCCCTCTGCAACACTGCACTGTACGCCACTGCACTCTAAGCTAATACACTCTATGCTAATGCACTTTACTCTGTAACACTCAGCTCTATGCCCCTGCACTCTACATCAATACACTGTACATCATTCGAATCTACTCTGCACCTCTGCACTCTATGCCACGGCACTCTACACTACTTTACTCTATGCCATCACACTCTATGCCACTTTATGCAACTCCACTCTAACCTGCACTTTTCCACTCTAAGCCACCTCACTCTACTGTGAAATAATCTACTTTATGCCACTTCACTCTGTGCAACTACATTCTATGCCACTGCACTCTACCCTGCACCTCTCCACTCTATGCAACTGCACTCTACTCTGAAACAATCTATTCTACGTCACTGTACTCTATACCACTCCGACTACTGCACTCTAGTTCAATGCACTCTACACCACTGCAAGCTGACACTCTGCAACACTGCTCTGGCCGCCACTATACTCTACACCACTCTGCTCTGTACTACTGCATTTTGCACCAATATACTCTATTCCACTGCATTCTATGCCACTCTACTCTGCCCAATGCCACTCTATGCAACTGCACTCTACACCAGTGCACTCTAAACAACTGCACTGCCCTTTACTCTGCACCACTGTACTCTATGCCACTGTTCTCCGCACCACTCTACACCACTGCATTGACACTCTACTCTGCAACTCTGCAACTCTGCACTATACACCACTCTACTCTATGCCACTGCACTCTAGGCACTATACTCTACACCACTCTACAATACTCCACTCTGCACCACTCTACACCACTACACTCTATGCCACATGAGTCTACTCTGCACTCTGACACTGCACCACTCTGCATTACTGCACTCTCTGATACTCTATTGTATGCCACTCTACTCCACTGCACTCTATGTAACTCTACCCCATGCCACGGCACTCTGCACCAATGCACTCTATACAACTGCACTGTATGTCACTGCCCTCTACTCTGTACCACTGTATTCTACGCCACTGCTCTGTGCCACTCTACTCCACTCTACATCACTGCACTGACACTCTACTCTGCAGTGTTGCACTCTCCACCACCATACTATACACCAATGTACTATGTACTACTGCATTCTATGCCACTGCACTCTATGCCACTCTACTCTGCATCACTACACTCTACAGCACTTTGCCCTACTCTGCACCACTCTACACTACGCCACTGCACTCCCTGCAACGTGAGTCTGCTCTGCAATCTATGCCACTGCACCACAAACACTACTGCTCCCTCTGCCACTCTATTGTATGCCACTCTACTCCACTGCACTCTATGCCACTCTACAATGTCCCATGCCACTGCACTCTAAACCACTGCACTCTACGCTAACGCACTCTAAACAACTGCACTGTACCCCACTGCACTGTACTTTGCACCACTGGGCTCTACGCCACTGCTCCTATGCTACTCTACTCCACTTCACACCACTATGCCACTAGCTTTAAGCCATGCTGAACAGAAGCTACTCTGGTGTATAACATGGCTAATGGCTAAAACACATTAGCAAAGCCAATAACTCTTTCGTAGATGAGACCTATTGCTTTGCCAATGTTTGTTAGTACTATGAGGTACCGAAGTTCCGGAAAGAACTGTAAAAAATACAATTACATCATAATAAAGGCTGCTACAAAATGCGCAAATACATTTCGGTTAAATAAAAAAAAAGTGTTTCTCAAATACAGATTTGAATAATATACAGTTTATACCTAGTGCTAAAAAATGTTACACTACATTAAAACCACACACTCCACAGCTCACCTTGGAACACCATTACAATACCTCTCTAAAAGAAATATCTGTGCCACCAGAAAACTTCAAGTGACTCCTTTTAGTAAAGTCAATGCAGGTTCTCAAGCCCCTTTGTATTTGCAGATTTACCAGTTGCCCACATTTGCATGTCTTTAGGGAAGGAGAACCCCCTGGCAAGAAGGCCTTTTCTTATCTGTCTGCCCCTCCCTCCCTCAGAGCACAGGAGACCCCCTGCCTTCCAGCCCAGCTGGGGAAACTCCTCTGCCCGTAAGTTCGTCCTGCCTCCATTGCCCTTTAGGTGAAAGCTAAAATTACGGACAAATGCCGTCCGTTAAAGCTTTCATCACGGACAACGGACAGCAGGGCGAAATTACGAACAGTCCGTGAAATTTACGGACGGGTGGTCACCCTAAGTGGCACGGTCAGATCACTGCTCTGTGTTTGTTTCCTGCACGCCCGCACTGACAGCCGAGGACGAGAAATGTGGGTGATATAAGGCCTGAGCATTCCAGGCCCAAGAATGTCAATTCACTGAAATGCTAGAAGTGCGAAAGTGACCTCTTGCACTTTTTGACCCCCAATGGCATCACATGGTTCATTGGCCCACCTTTGACCTCACAACCGCCCGCCATTTGCTGATGAGGGTCCAGGGGAAGGGCTGCAACAGAGGGGGATAACATGAACCACAAACCGCTACCAGTGCTCTGCCAGTGTGCCTTGGACCCTGAAATGCAGCAGCCTGGGCTGTACATACCACAATCCCCCCTCACTGTCTGCCAGTGGCCCTCCATGCAAGCTGGCCTAGACTGTGATGCAGTCGAGGCTCTATAGATAGGGGTGCTCGCGAGGAGAGAGAGAGGACAGAACTGGAAAGAAAGTGAAGCGAGTAAAGAGGGGGAAGTGTGTTTGTGGAAGCTTGCAGTGATACTGCCCGCGCATCTTGAGAAAACCTTCTCAAAGACATACCACATCCTTGAACTTGTGGCCCAACCAGCCACAAAGGAATTTCTCAAAAAGAAGTGCGCTTTAAAGCTGCAAACCAGAATCACACAAGGGAGTATTCCATTTTACATCGAGAAACATAAGAACTTTACACACAAGAGTACAACACCCATGCAAATAGCGCAGTATAGGGATGCCCGGAAGAAAGCAATCGGTACCCCCACAACAGATGGTAATAAGGAATGTTATATTGCTATAAGAGACAAGGGGCCAGATGTATCAAAGGGTTTTTCCCATTCTGTGTCAATGGGAAAATGTGTTCGTACATATGGCCCAAAATCCCCAAACATCTCAATCTACACAGCTTGTTCATGGCCTAAAGGGCAGGCAAGGAGAGGCAATAAACAGGATGCCTTTAGGTGAAGAAGGAAACAGCTCTTATCTTACAAAAAACAAGGCAATTGCTGGCCTATGGCATGATGTGGCGCTGACTGTGCTGAAATCATATGTTTTCACAAAGGAGGCAGCCCTTTGCCTCACCGTCTCATCTGGCATTTCAGGGCCAATGAAAGCCACAAGAAAGTATGTGGGCAGCCCCACCCTGGTCTAGGAGACGCCCAAGTCGGAAGACTCACACTGATGAAACCAGCCACCTGGTTTTGAAGTGGCCCTTTTAGCCATTTTTAGATGGCGGCCTCCCTGGCATTTTTAGGTTGAGCGCGCAAGCGCTCTGACGTGTTGTAATATATCTGGGCTTTTAACCACACCCACGGCACGCCCATCACTATCACTCGTTCATGGGCTTGCCTTTCAAAAATCCTTTGTTATCATTGTTAAATGCTTTACGTTGTCCCTCCTTGGGGCAGTTTTGTTACCGTCTTGGCCATCTACCCTGTTACAAGGATAATTGCACTTTTGCCAAAACGTTTGACTGCTAGCGAACTTCTTTTTGTGTCTCTCCTTCGCGCTCATGCTCATGGAGGCAGTGACACTTTGAATCGGCTCGCTTATGTCAACTGTTTTAGTTTTCATTTTCAATTTATGTGGCAACAAAAGTCCAGTTAGGAATTTACAACGCTGATAGCTCTAACTCCAGCAAACGCAAGACCCATTGCTTATAAATGCTTGTCTTGATTGCTTAACATTGTCAGTCCGCCCTGGGTAAAGGGGCTGATGTAATTTCTTTACAAGAGGTTAGGGTATGCCGCCTAGCCCCGTTTTTCTGGGCTGCCCTTTGACTTTTCCCAGAGACCCCGATAATCAGTGAATCAGCCTGGGGCTGCTACAGTATTTGCTAACACTTTTGTGTAGCACAGCAGGCTCTGCTGGCCAGGGATTTGTCCATAGTGTGCCCACACTCAAAGTCAAGTGTGGCTACCGCCCCCTCAGACTTGGCCAGAGAAGACTGATGGTTAGAGGCAGGTGAATCTAGGTTCCGTAAGAAAGGCCTTTTACATGCTTGTGAGGTTTGGAGTCGAACTCTGTGGTGGATTCCACCCAGTACCTCAGAACTGGTCTTCTTCTGCATGTGTGTGTGGTAACATGGCACCTATGAATGTGCCCCATGAAAGACATGGAGTTCAACACACAATTGTGTTTTTTTGTTCAGGTTTTTCGTTCTTTGAGGCCAATAACAGCCTGGCAACAGCACCTAAGCTCACCTTCCTCTCTGTGTTGTGGCCTGGCATTTACCCCTGTCCAGCTTCTTCCTTGAACCTATAAACTGAACATTTGGTCCCCATTCTATAGAAATCCTGGAATTCCATGCTGTTGGATAAATGCTAACAAACACAAATGATAGACGGAACGTGGAGCCAATCAAACATTTACTCCCAGTCACAGATCTGGGCTTAATCCATCGTTCTTTTGCTCACCATGCCACCCCAGTTTGGGCCCAGCCATATGCAAATCAGTCTTGACCCTGTTTCCCATAGGAACAGTCCAGCCCAAACTGCCAGGCCAGGTCCTCCCTGGACTCGAAACAAGCATCATAGGATAGGTTTTAGAGTATTACCCTTCATCAGCCAGGCTAGCTAGAATCCAGTGAGTCTGAAGTCGTCTTGAGGAAGTGAGCGTCTCTGCATCCTGAACTGTCAAAGAACCTGCTGATGGAACACTTTCCTTAGGCCCACAGTGCAGAAGACAATCCCAGGTTGCAAACGGGATGATAATAATGTCTCCTAGTGGCTTTGGGACGATGGGGTTTCACAACATTGACAATACTGAAACTGAGCAAACCAAGGTCATTCATTCCAGGTACTATCTAGACAAGGAAAAGAGTGATGTATAGAGGCCCATCCATGGCATGCATTAAAAAAAAAAAATGCTTTTGAAAAAACTATCCTTTGGTATGGTAATGCTACACAACTTAAATCTCCTGTTTCCAGAATGTGATTTATTACCCTCTAAAAAGAATTCCATGACACCTAGTCCCACTTCCCCATCCATCCAAATTGTCCGAAATATCTGCTCTTTGTGGTCAGCACTTTTCTTTCCTGGTGCTACGATTCTGCATTAAATGAGAAAGTATAATCTTTCCCAAGTTCACGGCTCTAGCGGCTGCCTGTCTCAGATGTCCAGGCCTCCACCTCATCATTAATGAATGATTGCTTTCTTAGGCTACCTCTTCGGAGGATGTGCACAGTGTAGCAGCTACAACGCTCTGTCTGCCCCAGCATCTAGGCCTGGCACCCAACCACATGAGATCTGCTAAACAATCATGGTCCCTGGTAGGAGGGGCAGGGAGAAACGCCAACGAGGCCTTTTCAGAGATGTGCCTCTGAAAGGGAACACTGCTGAGGTTTGAAAAGATGAGGGATCCACTTGCAAGGAAACTCAGCTCAGGGTTTCAATGTAGCAAAAGAAGCAAAGTGTTTGCAGCTGAAAGAGGGCGCTCTTTTCATCGAACATTTGCATAGGGGACTAAGTGCTTTCTGGCAGATAATTTTATAAAATATAATTCCGGTAAAGCCGACATCTCACTTCATGTGAAGTGCCGTATTAGGATACAAATTCTCCCTGCCCCCGTCACACAGAGAGTGTCCTATTTCTGCTAAAAATGTGAGCAACATATGCATTTATAAAAAGAACTACCGGCTTCCTTTGGAAATTTGGATAGCTAAGCAGAGGAGTTCCCTTTTCCCATCTAGAGATACAGAGGTGAGTTCTACCCTTTCTTGAGCCATCACTTTACACCCCCTCTCTCAGTTGGCTAATTCACTCTCGTCTGTCCTTTGGAAATAGTATCTGCCTGCCAGCTGCAGGCAGCAGCTCGTAGCGGACAGAGCACCAAGAGTCGGAACACGATCACAGTCTTCGGATCTGAGAGGCCATCAGTGGCTGCCTAACAAAGACAGGATTGTGTCTAAGGCCATGTTCGTGTCCATGGGACTTGTTGCTGCCATCTCCAAGGAGGGGTTCTGCCGCCTGACCCTCGTTTCCTGCCCACGATCCTCCTTTTTGCAGTGTCCGGAGTGGGTAGCGAGAATAGTCTGCTGCCATCACGGGCTTGGACATTGTCTTCACTTTCAGCATTGACTTGAATCGATTTTTTTTTAACAACATGTTGTTGCTTTTATACATACACAGGTAAACAGTAAATGCCTGGTGGGCTAGCCCTCATTTCTTACAGCAAACATTGCTCCATACCGTAATCCACGTAGCAAAGAGGAAGCCATACATTACAAATAGACGTTTACACGGTGGAATTCATTGTATGATAGTCAGTGCCCTCGGGCACAAAGAAGAACTGGTACAACCACCACACCACCCCCCTTCTCACCGCCCACCCCTGCCTCAGATCACTGGCAGACTCTAGTTTTGTGTGATTTTCCACTACACCATTGGACTACAATGCATTGTATTTTAGGTGTGGCAATGTGGCATGCCCACCCCCCTGTGTGGGTCGTGGTGATGTCGCCTTCCCTGTGTCCGTGGTTGATAACAAGGGACTCTCAGGGGAGTCGTCCTCGGGCTCTTTCAGGCATTCTAACGGGGTCTCCCAAGCCCTGGCTTTCTGAGTCGTGCTCCCTCTTCACCTCTTGACACAACGCCGCACTTTCATAGTCTGCCCACATAATAACAGCGTCTTTCCATTGTGTAACCGGGGGAAGCAGTGCCTTTTCAATACATCTTAATCTCCCTCTTTGCTAGTACTCGAGTAAAGTCCACAGATTTGGAAGTAAGCTTGTTCTTGGCCGGACGTGGGAATCCCCCCAGTAGATAGACCAGAGAGGTGCAGGGGATCGTTCTTTCAGTGACACCGATCACACAGCTACACGTGCCCAGCATCCCCTCGGTTCAGGGCAGCTCCACACCTTGTGGAGCATATCTGCATCCTGCTCCCCACATCTGGGTGATCGCACAGCACTGGTGCCGAACATTCACATGCTTTTCTCCAGTGTTTTCTACTCTATGTAGAAAATAATACTTGATACGTTTAAACCTGGCTTTGTGGGAAACAGTGTATGTATTGGCCAGTATTGAGGAGCATTGCTGTTCTGTGATCGGGGCGGCCACGTCCTCCTCCCACCTGAGTCTCAGCTCCTCCAGTGGTACGTTAGTGTTCTCTCGCAGCGATTAATATAGGGGTGTAACTGCTCTAGATTTGTCAGCGGTAGTACTGAGTACCCCGCTGCTATGGTGCGCTGGGTGTTTCGCGGACCCATTGCCCCAGTGGTCCCGCACCTTCAATACAATCGAATAATGTAGGAACTGACCCTGGGGAATTCAAAAGCATCCGAGAGTTCTCCAAATGGCAATAACTCACCATCTCTGTACAGGTCCCCCAGCCGCATAATACCAGGGGCGGTCCAATCTTCTAAACCTCTCAGTGCCCCAGATGTGTCAAGTGCTGTCAGACTCTGGAGATCCGGCGAGTAGGGTTGGGGGTATCTGTGTGCTGTAGGCAGCATTGCCAGCAGCGCTGAATTGTCAACACTTCCATGGTTCCTCCCACTATAGGTTGTTTGGGAGTTAACAATAGTTGGAGCAATGTATGCAGCTCTGGAATCTCCCCCAGTGCTTCCACACCAGTGTTAAGCCTCATGTGTAACCACTTATTAAGCCATTGTCGCTGGGCAGCTAAGTAGTATATTTTGAAATGCAGGGCTGCTAGACCCCCATCTGATGTAGACCTCCATAGTTGGATATGGCCATCCGACGTCTACCTTTGCCCCAGACTAATTCTTCCTATAGTGAGTCCAGTTCTTTGAAGATACCCCAGGGGATTAATAATGGTAATGTGGTGAAGAACTATAGTGGGCACAGGAATGTTATCATTCTACCAGCTACAGACAATGAGATAGTGCCCAGAAGGCCACACTAGTATGAAAAGCCCTGACCGCTGCCATCCAGCCATGCTTACCATCCAGGATATCCCTATGATCGTGGTATATTTGAATTCCAAGGTATTTCATGCAGGAGCCCTCCCAGCTCAAGCAATGTAAATCCTGTGGACACTGCATCTGACTATTCAGGGGGAGTAGGAGCAACTTCAGTCAGTTAATCCGCAGATCTGAATGAGCACCAAACTGTTCTAAGAGTGATATTGCTCCTGGCAGCCCTTCCTCAGCATTGGCAAGGAACAGCAGCAGAACATCGGCATATAATGTTATGTTATGAGATGTGCCCCCACAAGTCAATCCTCGATATGCAATTCCCATTCATGCTCTGCAGGCCAGCGGTTTGACCGCAATGGCAAATAGAAAAGGGGAAAGAGGGCAGCCTTGTGTTGTGCCCCATCCCACCATTTAAAGGTTGGATATTACTTTGCGAGCACGGGCCCGCGCCATCGAGTTCATATATAAAAGCCTGGTCCACTGGAGGAAACCCATTCCCAGCCTCATGTTGTATAGCACCTGATGTAAGTAGTCCCATCGGAGACTATCAAATACTTTCTTGATATCTATGGAGACTACTACGGCCTCATCTTCTTCTGGGCCCAATGTATCCATTAGGGATAGAAGTCTATTGATATTCAGGGCTGTATTCCTGCCCGGAATAAAACCAATTTGGTCTGAATGTAGGGGAGGCATGAGGCCAAAAACCTGCTGAGGAGCTTATAATCCATGTTCAGCATGGATAGTGGTTGATATGCCATCACATCTTGGGGAGGTCAGCCTAGCTTCCGTAGGGGAATCAGGAGGGCTTCTCCCACGGTAGTGGGAAGGTGGCCAACTTCTTTGGCAGCTGCATACAGGTCCACCAGTTTAGGAGCTAGGTTCTTGATGTACACTGCATAAAAGTCCATGGGGAGCCCATCAGACCCAGGCACTTTTCCCTGTGCCGTGACCCTGATGGCGGCTCTGACCTCCCGCAAGGTTATGGGGGCTCCTGGATCCTACGTCTCTTCAGCGCTCACTCTAGGTTGTACAACTGGTGCCAAACACTCATGCAGGTTTTCCTGGGGGAGCCTGTTTGGGGGGTATACAGGGCAGCGTAATAGTCCTCGAAACGCTGGTTAATTTAATTTTGTCCATAGGTGGGTTCACCTGAGACAGCATCTATTTCCATTATAAGGGATTCTTTGGGGTTGGATTAGCTAGTCACACTAATAGCGTACCTGCCTTATCGCTTTCAGCATGTGCCCTCGTAAGATACTCCTGATAGTCGAAGCATGTATGTTTTCCCATACAAACCATGAGGCGTTCTTTCACCTCCAGAAGCTTCAGATGGAGCTTCCTATCTCCAGGGAGGGCCCTCTCAATTTCCCTAAGGGCTTTTCCCTGTCCTTCCACATCACAGAGCAGGGTGCGCCTAACATCCACCACCTCGGCTATGCATTTATCCTGGTGACCACCTTGAAGGCATCCCATTAATTGAGAATGGAGGTGGAGGAGTAAGTATTGTCTGCAAAATAGTTTCTAATAGCATCACCTATGGATTGCTTAACTGCTGGGTCTTCTAGGACCTCTACTCATAGGTGGCAATCTGGAATTTGCAGGCATTCTCTATACCAGTCCAGAGTAAGTAGTACTGGGTTGTGATCAGAAACTGTGCGACAGAGGTATTCAATGTTGCACACTAATCTATGGATATCCAGGGAACAAAGGAACATGTCCAATCTCACATGAAGGTTGTGCATTCCTGAGAAGAATGAGTAGTCCCTGGCAGTGGTATTTATTAGTCACCAAGAATCTATCAAACTCCATCGAGTTTGCCATGTCTGGAATGTCTGGGCCAATCACACAACCGGGATGTCTCTCAGGGGTGGGTGGGACCTATCAAGGACAGGGTCTGATACACTATTATAGTCCCCACCCAAGAGTATAGGATCTATCAGATGTGTTGCTAGTATTTTAGAGAGGCCATCGTAGAACCTGCCTTGATCTGTATTGGGGACATATATCCCAACAATTGTCAGATCCCGGCCTATGAGTCAGCCAGAGAGTAAGACATACCTCCGATTAGGGTTAATTAGTCCCCACGTCTTCTGAAAGGGGACCCCATGCCAGACCCAAATCAAAAACCCTCTCAACTCAAGAATGCGGAATATGTGGTTGCATATTTCTGTCCCAGCCATCTCTTTCATAAGGCATCACTCTGGTGCAGTTAGGTGGGTTTCTTGTAACAGGGTGATATGTCCACTCCTCCTCTTTAAGTAAGTGTGTACCTTGTACCGTTTTAACATACTATTCAGTCCCCTGACGTTCCATCTGATAAACATTATAAGTTAGGGGGGCCGCCATAGCAAGGTCCTGAAAAGAAGCTCAACAGCACCCACAATCAAGACATAAGCCAGTGTAGGGTGGCATGTGTAGTTCCATTGTGCCCAAGGTGCAGAGGCAGAGAAAAACTCCAACACATACCCAATTAAAAAACAAGTAACATCCCATCACTCCCCGGCCCCAGGACAAGTAGTGAAGTCACCATCATTCAAACTAGCAAACCAATTAGCAACTGCTGTGCACCTTTCATACGCACTCATTAACACAACTCAATGGGGGTGTGCCCAAGAGGACGCTCCCTGGCTCGCCCCCCCCACCAACCAGGGAGTACTGTAAGGTGAGTATGAAGAACCAGTCTCACCTCAGCATATCACATCCTGATGCAATGTTCTGATACTGTTTCTACTCATATTCCCCTATCTCACACAGTGTCTACACCCCATCTCACATGCAGGTGTGTTTAAATCATCTCATCAGCTGTACCTAGGGTAACCTGTGATAAAAAAAAGAAATCAGAGCTATGGGAGGAAAAGGAGACACGCTCTGAGTCAGAATTCTCCTAGTCATCGCAACCCAGTTCCGAGGCCGCTCAGAGCCCGCTCTACATATAGCCGCACCACCTCCACTACCCTCTGGGGTTCCTGCCGTACTTGCAAGCGGGATGGTGCTATTTTCATGCCAGTCTTGGGTGTTCTTCCCAGTCTTCTTTTTTCGTTGTGTGTTGTCTCAGCCCTAAAGGTGCCTCCTGGTTGTGGGATTTGCTCGATTCATTTCCAAAGCAGGGCGGTGATGTGAAAAATTGCACAGTGTCAGCATAAGTCACCCAGAGTTGGGTCGGGAATAACATGGCATATTTAATAACTAGGTCTCTCAGCTTTCATTTTTCCTCTGTAAATGATGCTGTCTGCTGCTGTAGTTGTTTTGTAATGTCCGGGAATATCATCACCTTCCTGTTGACCATTATGATGTCACCTTTGAGTTGAGCTTGGGAGAGAATATGATCTCGATCTTTGAAGTGGAGGATTCTGGCCACCACTGGATGGGGGCCCATCCCAGGCGATGGGGGTCGAGAAGCCACACGATGCACGTGTTCAAGTGCATAAATGGGGGAGAGGCCCTCAGGGGCAACCTCCGTGCAGAGCCATGTTTCAAGGAAGGTAGTCATATCAGATCCTGGTCCCTCTATGCGCTCTGGCAGTCCCACAATTTGAAGGTTATTTCTTTGCGCTCTGTTCTCTGCGGCTTCAGCACTTTATTCCAGCATCTTTACCCTGTTCTCCATAGTAGATAAACAGCCCTTCATGGTCGTTACTGCAGGGCTCAGGTCCTCAGGGTCCTCTCAGTAGTGCTGACTCTCTCCGAAAGACGTTTAGGGTCATTTCTCATTATGCCCATGTCCATGACCATAGCGTCTATCTTAGACTCCACTGCATCATGAGATGCAGCTATAGCTTGGGGTATGGTATCCAGTGTTATACCAGTGTGTCCATCATGTGAGCGGCCTTCTAGCATCATCCTGGCAGCTGATAGGGATGGAGGACCTCCCCCAGGGATCCACTTAGGCAATCCAGCTACCTTTTTCTGGGGTTTTTACCCATTGTGGTGTGCTTTGCTGTGCAATGAATGGTGCTGGTCCAGGGGGTCACTGTAATGAGTGGGGGGCTTGTACACCACACACCCCCAGAGCACGCAGCCCCAGTCCATCCAGAGGGGCTCTGGAAGGGGCAAAGTACTCCCCGGGAGTCAGCAGATCCCTGTCTCTGTCCCCTCAGGGAGCAATCTTCCAGTCACCAAGTACCCCAGTAGCCAGTGTCTCTGTAGGCCAGCTACTCCATCTAGCCACAGCGTTCTCTACGTTGCGGGCTGTAGAAACTGGTCCGGCCTGCTCCTCAACCATCCCTGAAGGCAATGTAGGGATGTGGGGGCAGCGTCGCAGCAGTCCTCATTGCTCCTACTTTGGCTATTCAGAGCTGGGGCAGCAGAGGAGCGGCCATGCCCCCGCTCACTGCACCTCCACACAGGTTGGCTCCTCAAGTGTGGGACTCCAAGCAGCCAATCGCTGCTCACAGCTGCCTCTCGCCTCTGCCGTCACTCTTGGGTCTCCCGGTCCCCAGGTATGTAAGAATTGCTCCTCCAGGGCAGTCCAGGGCCCCCTCTCACCCCACACTGGGAGTCGTGAGCTAGCTCCTCCTTATCAGCAGAGCAGCAGAGGGTCCATCAGTCCAATGCGCGCTGCCATTTTGTCAGAGGTAGACGAGCTTCAGCAAGGGCACAAGTTCTATGTTGTCACCGGGGCACTGTGCACAGTGTTTGGAGCATATAAACAAGGAGTTCTGCAGTCCACAGTCTCTGCCACCAGTTTATGTAGTGTGATCAGGTTATGGCAGGCAGGATGGGCCTGTTGATGGAAGTCCTCAAGTCTCACTCCATTGGCAGTTGGCCACACCCCCCATGTGTATCTATCCTTGGTAAGGTTTATGTTTTGAAGCCATGGCTTTTCACTCTGTTTTACCATTGTATGCCACAGCATTTCCCATCCATGGGATCTATGCAGCACTAAGAAACTTTGATAAATGTTGGTCTCTCCTATAGTTTACCATAATATAACACCCAATGAGGGTAAATAAAACAGTTACCCGTAACTGCAGTTCTCCAGCATTAGTTCATTTCATATATTCACCTCTGATCTGCCCTCCTCACCAATGAGCCTACAAGGATAACAAGCATTGGCAAAGTCAATAGGTCTCAGCAATATTGAGAGCTGTAGGCATTGGCAATGTTTATGCATTTGAGTATATTACTAAAAACCGCCCCAGAGCCGTAGACAAATGTATTTACATTGTGTTGGAAATGGCCTTCTCTAAACGGTCACCACCCACATTTTTTGCCTTCTTCCTACTACTTTTTGCTGGATTTTTGCTTGTTGGCCTTAGGACTCTGTCCACTTTACCACTGCTAAACAGTGCTAATGAGCTTGTGATCTCTCCTTAAAACATGGTTTGATTGGCATATACCTGATTGGCCTATTTAATTTACATGTTTACATGAAAGTCCCCTCTAGAGAGGTACACCATATACCGGGGCCTGTAAATTAAATGCTACCAGCGGGCCTGCAGCACTTATTGTGCCACCGACTTAAGTAGCACCTTAAAAGTTGCCCCAGGCATGCCATTGCAGCCTGAAGGCAGCGTCCCCTTGCCAAGCCTTAAACTCCCCTTTTATTACATATGTCACCCCTAAGGTAACCAGTAGGTAGCCTATAGGGCAGTGTGTTGTGTAATTAAAAGGTAGGACATGTACTTTTTAGCTTTACATGTCCTAGTAGTGAAAAACTCCTGAATTTGTTTTCTCACTACTGAGAGCCATACCTCTCCCATAGGATAACATTGGGGATTCCTTATTCAAATTAATATATTGTAATTTCTAAACCAGGGTTGGTAGATATAACATGTTTGGCATCTTGAACTTGTAATGCTAAACCTTATTTAATGGTAAAGTTGGATTTATCATCACAAGTTTGAAAATGCCACTTTTAGAAACTGGCATTTTCCTGCCCTTAGCTCTCTGTGCCTGCTGCCTGCCTTAGGTCACTTGACTGGGTTAACTGACAGTTGAGACTTTGTGAATTCACCCCAGAAAGACACACAATATGAGGATTAGCAGAGCCTCAGTGGGCAATGAACGGACTTGGCGGGGGTGGAGCTAAGCACAGCCCCACTTGCAACTTAATAGGCTGGGCTCTGCCACCATACAATAGGCTTAATGACCCTGTATTCTCAGTGCAGCATTGTCAGTACAGCCAGGGCAGTGGAGGCAGGAAACTCCTGGAACTTCAGAGAACCCTTCTGGAAACTTCTCCCAGCTTTTAGGAGCAAGGCACCCTTGCATACAAATAGGGCTCTCAGACCCACTCTTCTGTTCACTACTGGAACTGCAGAAGAACTGTCACAGGATAACCTGCTGCTGTGACCTACTGTGCACTCTGCCAGACTCCTGCTATACCTAGAAGAACTGCTTTGCTGCCTAGAGCCTGCTCTGAACTTTCAGAGGTCAGCCCTGCATTACCATCTGCACCTAGGATTCAGAAGTGACTGCAAGGGCTAGTTTAGGTGCCCCCCTGTTCTGAGCCACAGGGACCTAGCAAACTCCCACCATCTTAAAACTGCACCTGGACCCAGCCCGAGTGAGTCTTGAACAAGAGGCCTCCCTCCCTCCCTTCTTGGACCCTTGCTTGTGGTACTAAAAGTGCCCAAGTGGCCATTTTCCAAAACTGAGGACTTGCTATTTTGAACCTTGATCAGTATAGGGAAAGGTGCGGAAGACATTGTGACGCGAAGGGTTAATTAGCTTGAACAGTGTAGATGAGCGTGATGCCTGCTGAAACCCGAACAACGTGGAAAAGTTCATGATGTTGTTTTCAAGCTTGTTTCCCAACATTCCATAGCTAAAATTATTCGCAGCTGCATGTGTAAGAAACAGGATGTGTAGGAGCTAAAGACGGAGGTCATCTCAACCTTGAGAACGAGAGTACAGGAAAAAGATGGAATGAAAACAATGGCCAGGGAATGGCAGAGCAGCCAAGAGACACATGCTGATAACATAGCTAGAAAATGCTAGAAAGGGATAGAATCCAAGCTTCAAGTTATTTAAGCACTGAAGTGCGGGTGAGGGGTTTGAAGCTCGCAGATGGGGCTGTGAAAGCTGCCATCGCCAGGCCCACAGCGCTGCCTCCCTGTTTTGCTGTTCAGAGACCGTGACGCTCGAGGGAGAGAGAGGTCCAAGTGGGCGGTAGAGGGCTTCCCAGCATTTCGTGGACTAAGTTAAGTTCCACCCAGGGATGAAAGGCCTTTGTTTCTCTGCTCTATTATTATGATTGATTATTATGCTTGCACTGTGTTTATAATCTGAAGTATTCAGATTGTTTACATTTTGCTTCCTGAACATCGTAGTGTGAGCTTGCTGCAGTAATTGAAATACCCATTTTTGTATACAGTTAATCAAAGCTTATATCTGTCAATGAACTCTTTGCTCATATATAAATAGATGCTCTTTGTTGTGTGTTTATATATAAATTGATGCTCTTTATTGCTATTTTCATTCTATTTCGTTGATGTGCCAAATGCATACATTTAGCTGAAACTCTAGTAAAGCTAAATTGTGTTCATAATTGGCGTGTGGTCCTTCATTGAGCGTCCTTATTGACTTATACTGAACAGATCAGGTGTCAATCAGCCACCTGGATAAGACAAACCTTAAACTTTTAAAATTCTGAACTCTGGTTCTATTAATTGGATTTTCGTTGTGTTGGTGACAAATAATTTATTGAACTTTTCTAAATTGGTTTGGGATTGTTGTGTTGTGTTTTCACTGTGTTGGTTTATGTACTATATAAATACTTAACACATTGCCACTAAGTTTAGCTTGACTTCTTTTGTGCCAAGCTACTTAGGATTAAGCACAGGTTAAATTAGTCAATGTTTGTGGTTCACCCTCTAAGGGACTGTGGCTCTTGCCTGACCAGGGTTCAAATGCCAGTCAATCAACAACCCAATTTCTCATACATTGCCAATGCCTGTAGCTCTCGATTGCAGAGACCTATTGGCTTTGCCAGTGCATTTTTAGTACACATGTTTAAATAGAAGACGCTTTGTTCTCTAAGCAGCTTTCTCTGCCAGTGACGCACCTGACTAGAGGCAACATTGTTGCCAATGGATATGTAAAATTAGTTAAGTCTGTACAGAGTATGGGTGCATCAAACAGCTGCTTACAAATCACTCTCCCTCCAGTAAAGTGTCAGTTAGTGCCAAGTCCTAACCTGGAAGTGACCATGGAGTCAGCGACCGGGTTGTTTACAGAAGTACTTCTGTATGGACATAACTAGTTTTAGATATCTATTGACAATGATGTTGCTCTAGCCAGGCACGTTACTAACAGAGAAAGCCGCTTAGAGAACGAAGCATCCACGGTTTTAACATGTGTGCTAAAAAAGATTAAAGATTGCTGCATGAGTTTTATTGAGGTTTGTTTGAGTGTGAACATCTTAAAATGTTAAATAAACGCATAAACTTTCAAAAGCCTTAACAACAATCAGCATCAAATAAATCATTAAATTTACTATATTTTTCAAATGGAGGGTAATGCACACACAAGTAGCTCTTTCTAGAGTGAGAAGAAAATCATGTCCCAAAAACTATCACAGTTTCCTCAACTTTTGGAATAACGTGTCATTTGGGATGCACGCAAGTGCCGAAAAAAGTACCTTCAGGAGCATTGCGAAACAGTGCTTGTCGCTAATTAAAACACAAGCGCTCCTGATGTGTGGTGGGACCGGTCACCCATTTTCAAAAATAAAAAAGCAGTCCCAAAACAATGCATAAAAAATGGCCACTGCGTATGTTAACAGTACCTAGCCGGTGCTCCCGGAGAGGGCAAAACACCAGAAGAGACATGACGTATGCATGCCCTTGACAAATGGGGAGAACGTAAGATGGAGTGACAATGGTACCAGCAAAAGGAGAGCCTGTGGGTGGGCAATTACCCCATGAAGTAGATACAGCATGTCTCTTTCGAGACAGTGCAAGCGCGCTATCTGGAGCAGAGACATAAAAAGGACACCCTTTACGCCGTAGTGCTATTACTATCTAAATATGGTCATTAGGAATGGAACGTATGCACCTCCACCTTATTCCATTTATGGAGTTTACTGTTATGGAGGTTACTGAGGTAACGTGTTACATGAATGCTTTAAATACTGTTGTTGTATATGTAGGAAGAATAATTAGAAGGAGGTGAATGTGTTTAAGATAGCAGCGTTGGGGAACTGTATACATAGGTATGCCATTTTCTAATGTAGATCAGAATGTGAGAGCACTGGCAGCTGTGGGTGGATCTGACTGATATACTACAGTGATATGTTGTGGGTTGGTGTAGGGTGCACTGGCAACACCATTTAGAATTATGTTAGCAGTAGATCAGGATCAAGGTGCAATAACAGAGCTATGTATTTTTTGGTCTTTATTGAGAGTACGATTCAAAACAAACAAGACAAGTCGGCCCCATATTGTATACAGTACATATCAAATCAAAAAGTTCTTGTTAGCAGTAACACAGTACGTCCATTAGTAGATCCACCTTGGCATGGTACTGGCCAATATCCTCTGTATAGGCAGTTGCTCCCACTGTGACACCAATGGTCAGTTTCTCTTAAGTCCAATATCTAAGGTCGGCGCACAATGTACATAAGCAGGTGTAATTCTGTAACCACAGGCCTAGCCCACATGGCCAGCCCCTGCATTCCCAATATTGTGGCTTATTAGATAGGACTGGAGGGGAGAGAGTCCCAGATGTTCCTAGGGCGTTTAGCCTGCAGTATTATAGAGCAATATATCTCTAGATGGCCATTACAGAATATCATATCCCGCAACGAATCTGGCACTCTGTCTGCGGTTTTCACCGCACACACAGGACACTTGTCTCTTAGCTAACAGCGGTGCCAGCGAGGTAAAGTGCCTCACAGTGCACAAAATCTTTCTGATGTATGATAGAAGGGCCACCTTTGGGAACATTTCGAGCACCTGTGAAATCATTTCTGATAGTACACAACCCAACTCACACCAGTACTCACCTACTGCAGGGACTGCCATGCCAGCTGCAAAAAGCCCACTCCTATCATGCTACATCTGGAACTGCAGGAATGTGCTCTAAGATTGTGTGAGAATAGCTTTTGTGGAGTGTGGTAGACCTGAAGTGTGTACTTAAAGTGGAGGAGCTGCAGTCTACGTTTAGGAGACAGGTCCCCTATTTAGCTGCAGTATAAAGTTAACCTAAGTCAGGCCTTCCAAAAATTGGCGCGAGAGAAATGAGTTTGCCCAGTGTATGTATCCCCCATTTATTCAGCCGTTGAAGTAGGGTTTTGTTGCGGGTGAGTGAAATTAGGGGAAAGTGAGCTAATGCCTGTTTAGGGGAGTAAATGGTTAGATGGCTAAGGTGCTTTACCCATGCTAACTGTGTGCTGGCCACTCTGCCAATCTTTGTTCTGCTATGATGGATATCCCAGCAGCGCTTCTATCAGGATGGGATGTGCGATGTCATGTTCAATCGCGAGATGCGCCTTGTATGGAAGGGGCAGCCATAAGTGTGCAGTGTGCAGTGTGCAGTGTGCAGTGTACCTGCGCAGATCTGGAGTACAGCTCAAAGTCAGGGGCAGTGAGGCTACCCCCCTCATATGGCAATGTCAGAGTCTCCCACTGCACCCGTGGCTGTCAGCCCGCCCACCCTGGGGGCCTGGTGTGCTTTTAGTGTCATGACAAAGTGTAAGTTCAACAGTACTGGGAAGTTACAGAACAGGTAAAGTAGCTTGGGTAGATGACCATTTTGATGAACGCTATCCTTTGTATCAGCAACAGTGACAACAATATCCAGTGACAGACTTGCTCTTCAATATGATTCACGGTAGTCCTGCAGTTGTCCCTCATCACCTTTGGTTTGTTGTGATTAATCCAGGCTCCTAAATATCTGACGCAGGTTGTGGTTCCGGCCACTGGAAAGTGCAAGCTTCCAGGGTCACGCGGCCTGCAGGTTTGGAAATACTGTGGCTTTATTCCAATTGATAGCGACACCCGAGACTGCATAAAACAAAGTAAACGCCCGTATTATCCTGCTTAATTTTGCAGTGGATTTGACAGATAAAGCATAATGCCATCCACATATCTACTATCGCTATCAGGTCGGAGGGAGAACCCGCTAGGCCCTTCCCCCATGTAGTTGGTGAATCATTAAGGCACCTGCACAGAGTATGAGGGATAACGGGCAACCCTGTCAGGTGCCCTGGCCTATGGGGAGCAAGTCTGACAACAGCGCCCCCATTCTTCCTCGGGGGGTTGGAGGTGACTGCAGAAGCTGCAGCAAATCATCTAGTTGTCTCCACAGCAGCAGGGCTGCTTTTCAACTGAATGGAAGTCTTTAGCGGCATCTAGGAACACGGCCGCCTCTTCCACGGCAAGGTCGAGCTGGTGCATCAGAGCAAAGAGAGGTCTTACATTATGTGTAGTGGACCTAGCGGATATGAATTCCGCCTGGTCTGGAAGGAGAATCAGCCTATAGGCCAGAGGCTTCTGCAGAATCTTTGCATCTATGTTTAGTAGTGACAGTGGTCTATATCAATTGTGGTTTATGATTTATTTGTGTCAGGTGGCTTATCCAGTTTGAGAAGGTTTGGCTATTAACCATTCTCGCAACGAGAGGGGCAGGATACCCGCTGCAGTGCGGTATTATAGGCTTGAAACAGCTACGGGACAAGGGATTTCACATACCTCATGCTGAACTCTGCAGGGGAACCCATTCCCCCGTGTGCTTTGCATGTGGGGAGCTCTGCTATTGCCACCCGGATCTCCCCCAAAGTAAGAGGTTCCTTTAGAAACTATTTTCAGAGTCCTTTAATCCATGCCAGAGCTATTACAGTCATCCCTCGGTTGGGAGACCAGTGAGGTATACAGTCCGGAGTAGAAATTGACCAGCTCTGCCAATGTGTCATCAGTGCAGGACAGCATAGTGCCAGTCTCTTCCTGCAAACGTGATGGCTTGTATGTGTCTGTCAGGCCGTGATATTGCAGTGAGAGTCCTACTCTTTCTCCGTCTCGCTGTATGTCCAGGCCCTGACGCATTTATGTAAGTGTGTGACCTCTAGTTCCACTTGGTCAACTAATTCAATATGGTTTTGTCTAATTTCACTGAGTATTTGAGATGATGGGGCAGGTAGATATGTCTCCCAGTTCGATTGAGGCCATTGCAGAGGGCAGCATGACTTCTATGTTGTTACACGATACAGATTTCCCGCATGTATGCCTTAAAGGCCTCTCACAGCATACCCTTTGACTGCACAGACCCTTCATTAACTAGCAAGTTAATTAATATTTCACTTTTAAGTTCTTCAGTGAATGCAATGTCTAATACCACCCATAGATAGAGGCACCAGGTGAATGTGCAATGCTTAGGACCAGGAGTTTCTATGATTAGTTAGATTAGTGAGTGTCAGAAAGCATACCTGGGAGACAGTCTACACATCTCGTCCAACCACAGATACCCGGGGTCCCCAACCAATAGTCCAGATGTGCCCAGGTTCCATGAGCCACAGAAGCATGCAATCCTTCCTTCCAGGAGCAAAATCTGGTTCTCCAGAGATATCACACCCCATGAGTGTTCATTATAAGGGTAAGACGTGCCGCTACCAAGTGATGTGTACATGTTGTGGCATTGAAATAGGTGCGTTGCCTATGCAACACTAGATTGAAGTCTCCCCTGATAGCACTATTTGCAGGTCAAGGGTGTTTCATTTATTCCATAGACACTTAACGAAACCTGGGTCGTCAGTGTTGGGACCATAAGAGTTAAGAAATGTATTGTGCTTTCCCCCACCAGTACCTGGAGGATGTTGTATCAATCTTAAGGATCATTTTCCTCATGCAGCAGCCCAGAAGGAAGCCCATGCTCCACCAGGACAGCTGTAGCCACAGTCATATGAGCAGTAATTGGAGAATGAGCAGTGGCAGCTCCAGTTCGAAGCAATGGGCGGGTGTGATTGTGCTGCAATGAGCCTCTCTTGCAGTCGAGCAGTGTCAATTTTATATTGATCGAAATAACATTTGCGAGGTTTGTTGAGGCCTCTTACATTCCAGGTTAATAACTGCAGTGGAATGACGTTGCGGTTGTATTCAACAGCGTAAATCCTACATAGAAAGGGAGCTAGCCGTGGGTTTTCTCTGCATAGTGCAGCTATGAAAGCTACTATGCATTGCATGACTAGCGAGTGAGGAATCAGTATTGTGACCTCTACATCGAGACGACCTAAGCGACAGCCAGCTGTGCAACACCTCCAACTCTCACCTACACTAACCACCCCAGCTTGCCAGGTACTCCAATCATTATAAGATAATCAGACATTTTTTTTTTTTTACTGTGGCCATATGAGGGAGTTCAGAGTGCCAGCCTACCAACACCTCCTACATGAAGGTGCTTCCCAGTCAAGGGATAATGAACAGCGGCAAAGAGGAGCATTAATTATGATTATGTTCGCAGGTCAGCAAAGTACCTGTCAAGTGATGGCCCATAGTCTTATCATACATCATCTCCGGTACCATCAGTCTTGAGTGCCTGTCACTCTTTAAAAGCGATACAATGAAAGTTGCTTACAACATACTTGCCGACACTCCCAATTCAGGCTAGTCTCCCGCTTCCCAATTACTGCATATGCCGAAAGCAGAATCGGATTGCCAAATCATGATCTAACTGGAAACAAGGCAAAAATGAAATGTTGATGCCTGTCACACACGCTTCCATCTCCCCCTCAAAAAATTGTCTGTCACCATACATGCCAATAGACCCATTTTAAGTAGATTGCCTCTGCTTCAATATAATTCAGTTAGGAAACTACATTCTCCCAACTACTTTTTTAGGTTCGAGTCTGCGAGACCATGCGCTAGCGCATGTGCACTATTATGTACAAAAAAGGCCTTGGAGCCTGCCCTTTGCTTACCATTTGTCTGCTCCGGTGTCACTCTTCTTTGCAGCTATTTTAATTGGAAACTGAGGCCCAAACGCCACTTCCGAAAAGGGTTGGAGTGGGGCAGGTTTTTTTTAGATTGGATTGGGGAAGATTGTTTTGGAATGGAGTGGGTCAGATTGGAGTGGGGCAAATTCTATTGGAGTAGGGCAGATTGGAGTGGAGCAGATTGTATTGGAGTGGGGCAGATTGGAGTGTGGCGGATTGGAGTAGGACAGATTGTTTTGGATTGGAGTTGGGCAGACTGGAGTGGGGCAGATTGAATTAGGATGGAATGGTGTGGGGTAGATTGAAGTGAAGTGGGGTGGGTTGAATGAGATTTGAGTGGATTAGATGGGAGTGGGGTGAGAAGGATTATATTGGAGTGGGGCATATTGTTTTGGAGTGTAGTGGGACAGATTAGAGTTGGGCGGATTGGAGTGGGATAGATTGTTTTGGATTTGAGTGGGGCTGAATGAAGTGGGGTAGATTGGAGTGGGACAGACTGTTTTAAATTGGAGTGCGGCAGATTGGAGTGGGCAGACTGCTTTAGACTGGAGTGAGACAGATTACCCCACTCCAATCCGCCCCACTCCAATCATACCCTACTTTAATCCAAAACAATCTGCCTCACTCCAATTCACCCACTCCACATTACCTTGGATTAAAGTGGGACAGACTAGAGTTTGGTGGATTAGAGTGGGGCAGATTGTTTTGTATTGGATTGGGGCGGATTGGAGTGGGGTAGATTATTTTGGATTGGAGTGCAGCAGATTGTAGTGGGGCAGATTGTTTTGGATTGGGGCATATTGGAGTGGGGCGATTTGGATTTGGTGCAGGCAGGTTTTGACCCACTTCAAACCGCCCCTCTCAAATCTGCCCCACTTTAGTTCAAAACAATCGGCCATAATCTAATTTGCCCCACTACAGATTGTTTTGGATGAAAGTGGGGCAGACTGGAGTGAAGTGGATTTGAGTGGGCAGATTGTTTTGGATTGGAGTGGGGCAGATTGTTTTGCAGTGGTGCAGATTGCTGTGGCGGCTTGCAATTGAAAAATAAGGTGGGGCACAATGGTGCACAACTCACCATTTATTATGCTTCCGCAAGCAGGAAAGGACTTCCTTCATGCCCAGTGGGATGTGAATCGAACCAATCCTGAAGCTGTTCTCATGCTGTTTGCAGAAGTACACATAATAAATAAACAATGTTGCTTTGCAATATTTACAATAAGATATTGGTCATTATTTGAGAACAGCGCCCATGACCAAAAACAAAAGAAAATATGAGTGCAAAATGAGAAAGAAGAACTTGGCAAAATAAAAGAAAGTAAAGGTATAAAAAATAAAACTTTGCAACTTTGTTTGCCTAGCTTGGCATGTTTTTGCCAGTCACAAGCCTTCTGTTTGCAGTGCACTAGAAATAAAAATAAAAAAACACAATAGTATCTTAGTCACGTTAAGAGCAGTGGACGAGCACTGATTAAGTTGAATCAATCAGTGCTTGGTCCCTGCTCCACACAGAGGAAAGGAAATAATGCCAGGACTGCAGTGATGAATTACGACTGTAAGAAGAGTGCCACACAAGCCAACAAATGGTAAGCGACAGGTGGGTTTCTGGCCCTTTACTGTATACAACAGAGTTTCATAAGTGAGACACATGCGCTAGCACATGCACTAGCATGCACGACCCTAAAAAGGTTACTACTTTACTACTTCAGGCCTTTCTCTTATAAACTATTTATATTTGGCATAGTTGTTTACTGGGCCTGTGTTAGGTGGAGGCCACATCCCTACTTTTAATTGGAGTGCAAACCTTCAATTCACAGTGTTGTCGGTTAAAAAGCCAGGAGTGGAGCAGAACCTGTCCACATCAGTTGTAGAAGTCGAAGGGAGATGATGTGCTAGAGTCGACTCAAGATGCTATCTGCTAGTAGTAGCCCAACCAGCTTTATTGAGAGCTTTATAAAAATAAGATGTAATATTTTGCAACTAACACAGAAAAAATGTGACATCAGCATTTTTTGCATTCTGGGTACAGCTCCAAAAGTGCCTTATTGATGGCACAGTGATAACCCTTGCTACTAGGAATTCTGTTTTCATTAATCATATCCACATTCAAATGAATTTCAAAGGGTGGACCTTAGTAACTATGGCCCTGATTTGAGAGTGCCTAGCACCACTTTAGGGCTGCCTTATCATCATTTTTTTTTACGCTAAGGCGGTGCGAAAGTGGCCTTTTCCTCGCACCAGATTTACAAAGTGGCGTAATGCATACATTGCACCACTTTGTAACCCTTTGTGCTACATTATGCCTGCGCTAGGCATAATGTATGCAAAAGGGACGTTCTCCAATTAGTGGGGCCGAAAAAATGGTACAAAGAAATCTAAGAGATTTCTTTGAGTCATTTTTTTCGGCACTTTTAACACCTGCTCGAAGCAGGCGTTAAAGGGGGGTATACCATTGTTTACAATGGGCCCCTATGTACTGTTCAGAATTAGCACCCAAATTTTCCCACTAACCCTGAACACTACATCAATAGTGGCAAAAATGTTGACACTATTGCCCCCTACGATGGGCCATTATGCGCCGTATCTTTGATACAGCGCACAGATGGTGGCAGAAGGAGGGGCGTGAAGGGGCGCATAGAAAGTGGCGCTGTACTGGGTGCAGAAATCTGCCCGTATAAGTCAATCTTTGTAACAGGCAAAACGTGGCAGGATTTTGTGCGATGTTTTCAACTGATGCTGTGGAGCACCGCTAAAAATCATTGGCAAACCCTGTAGGTCCCAAAGGCGAGACCTATTGGTTTTGTCAATAGTTTCCCACTTGCCTGCCCTAAAATGTTGGCATGTGTGGGCTGGCCATTTCCTCTCTCTGACTGCTCGTTTCCACCCATCCTTTGGGTTTTGTATCGCTTTCTTTGAACTTAATTTTTCTGAAATCCTTGTTGACACTGGAAATTTTTTGTGCTTCTGCAATTTGTTGGCGCTGTTGCGCGGGTCTCGACATCTGTTATTGGCAGGAGGTGTGTCTTGTCTTTCACCGTCAGCTGGCCCCGTCCGGTGGGTTCTGGTCACTGCAGAAGAGGTGGGCGGAATCACCAGTCGGTGCCTGGGGACTTGGCTCTGCTGAAGCAAAGTGAGTACTTCCCTGGACCTGCGCTGTGGCAGGAATGCGCAGGGTCTTCCAGTGCACGCCAGGTAGAGAAGTGATGTCACTCCCTAGTTGACAAAGGTAACCGGGGTCTTACCTCACCAGCCAGACATCTCTTCAGGTCGTGCCTGCCCCGGGGCTCTTCACAAATACAGAACTCATTGCCCGGGTTACTACAGTATGTGACCGAAGCATGTAAACATTGGCACTGGGTGGCACGTGGCGGGGAGAAATAAAATAAAATATATATTTTTTAAAACGTACCTTAATTTAGCACTTCGCTGCTCCGCTCCTCCGTCCTCGAATCAACTGCAGGAACATGCTCCCAGCCTGCCCTGCAGCCAACCCTGACACTGCCCAGAGCAACGTTAGTATTGGCTGGGAGCACCAAGCCAGGGCACTCCCAGGCAGAATGGGAGCCTGTGCCTGCACTCTACAGCCTGCAACACAGTCCCGGGCTCAAAAGAGCCTACTGCGCATGTGTGTTTGGCCGGCTGAGACGGTCTGCCAAACATACACGCGCAATGACGGGGAGTGCTGTGCACTCCCCCTCAGTGCTTGTCACAGTCCGTGGCCCCACCCCTTTTAAAACAAAACAATAATAAACATAATTTATTATTGTTTTGTGTTAAAAGGTTTGCAGCTGCTGCTGTTGGCGGAGGGGGGCAACGCTCCTCCGCCCTAACAGAGGAGCCGCGCTTGTATTACAGCGCAGCATTTTTTTAAATGTTGGGACACCACAAGAGGAGAGACAAGCAAGGCAGCAGGGACAGAGGCAAGGCAAGTGTGTTTTATCTTTTTATTTTTTATTTTCACCTTGTCTCCATTACCCCCTCACCCCATTCCCCCTTTTAGTTATGCGTTGGCTGCCCCTGGACAAGGCTCTTACTTGACCCAGTCTCACCTGGATACAAATCTCTCACTTTGACAGCCTCCTTGTTGCTACCTTCTCAGACTGATATCCTGTTGAAGGCGTTTAAAGATTCGCAGCTACCAGAGATTTAGCTGCCTAGCAAGAGAGAGAGTGCTCCAAAACCATCCTGATCTCCAGCTGCCAAGCTGTGGAGACCGCTCTAATCACTGCGCTGAGATATAGTAGATCTGGAAATTCACTCTTATCCAGTTTTTGTGTTTACATGTTTACTTTGCTTCTCTTGTCAACCCATACTAAGGAGCCCAAAAGAATATTCTACTCCCTAAAATTCCATCCACGTATTAGGCACATCATACAATTCTACACGACTTATAGGCATCAAGGGAGAAGTACCATTTTGGGGGGGGAGCTCACAGCAGGGGTGGGAAGGTGACAGCAGGAGTGGGAAACGCACAGCAGGAACTCTGTCTTCCCTCCATTTAAGTGGTATCAACTTTGATTACGAAAGCTGCACATTTTTACAAAAACTGCTTGAATGGACTGTAGATCCTGCCCTGGGAACTGGAGAACTTGACACCACTGGATATTATACACTTCATCGTGAAATTGGACCTTCAGAAGAAGGAGTAAGGTTAAGAGCCCTGGAGGCACTCCACAAATCCATGGTACTTGGTGTGAAGGACTATTGCCCATCTTTTGTTACTCTAAAAACACGAAAAACATTTGCCCTTCAGTTTGGAGACCGCACCCTCTTCTGTAACCTTAGAACGCAGGAGTTCATGTCAATGGCAGTGAACGCTGCTGATATAAGTCAAGTACCATCAATATGGCAACATCTCCCCCAACCTCGGTGTCCAAAATGGAAGATCAGGCATCTTGCAAGAATTTCTTTGCGCATCTATGAGGGCAAAAAAAATACTGTAGCATGGTAAATACACCAATCACCTCGGTGCCTCTCCCTCTACTATCAAAACAGTAAGACTGACTTACAAGTGAGATGGCTCCAACTACCCTGAGGAGGAAAAAGCACAGTAATCCACCCAATAGTTTCAGCATATCTATACATGGAGAGAAAAATAGATAAACAAGAGAGAAAAATGGAATGCACCCAGGTAAAGATGGTGCCAAAACCCAACTCCGACCTATTGTGCAGATGCTCTAACTTCCACAGATGCATGATGAACAAAGTGGACTGAATAAAGAACAACTGTCTCAAATTCAACATCGAAAAAACAGAAGTCCTCATCTTTGGGAACAACACCTTGCCATGGACTGTCCCATGGAGGACTGCGGAGCTCGGTATACCCGCCGCCCTAACAGACCACAGATGCAACCTTGGCATCATCATGGAAAGCAAGTTATCCATGAAGAAACAAGTCGACACAATCTTATCCGCCTGTTTTCACACCCTTTGCATGCTCCGCAAGATCTTCAAGTGGCTCCAAGCAAACACCAGAAGTACAGTCATGCAGGACCTCATTCTATGTAGGAATCGCTGCATGCCTCCTGAGGAGACTCCAGACAATACAGAACTCAGCGGCAAGACTCATACATGACCTCCCCAGATGGACCCCCATTTCAAGAAACCACACTAGAAGAGATGCCAGCTCAAGATGCTGACCCACACCTACAATGCCCTGCGCAGCGAAGGGCCAGCATACATCAACAAATGCCTGAACTTCCACAAATTGACCAGATACCTCTGATCAGCTCGCAGACACCCCACGGATCCGTTGAGCAAACAGCAGAGGACATTCCTTCTCGCACCAGGCAGCCAAGGTTTTGAACAACTTCCCGCTGCACCTCAGGACCGCACCGTCACTACAGCAATTCAGAAGAGAACTAAAGACCTGGATGTTCGAATGATCATACCTCCACACAACAGCTTACAGCTCCAGCACCCCGAGACCCTCACGGGTGATTTGCTGCACTCTATAAATGTTTGATTGATTGATTGAGAAAAACATGCAAAATATCAGGAACGTTAAAGTTACCCACTGAAGACCAATGTTGGTGAGGACCCCAGCTCTTTTAAAGGGGCCCTCAATGACTGATGTCATGATAGGTCTCAACATTCAAGCTAACAACATCAAACAAAGCAAGATTGTAGAGTGCCTGTTGTTGATGATTGATAACGAGGCAGGCCTGGTTAAGAAGCAGTGTTTGTTTTTCTACACTGGATTGTCCCTTTTAAAAACCTATTCAATGTAAAGACAATTTCTCAAACTGCAGTGCACTCACCATCATGATCATGGCCCCTCTCTCCCATTCTGTTATTCAAATGACGCTGAGTTGCAATTTCATATCTACAACTTAATTTGTGAGCAGTTTTTGGAAGCCAGATACTGCCTTCCTTATGACTTCAGAATTTTAAAACATTTTGCAGCAGAGATCCACCAGTTAGCCCTGAATAGGTAAAAACTATAAAGGTGTGCAATTACCAGGTACATCACAAAAAAAACACTTGTGGTGAAAACTTTATTGGACATTGGATCAGAATGGGCACAGCCAGTTCGAAGGTACTCAGGGCCATATTTATACTTTTTGACGCAAAACTGCGCCGACGCAGTTTTGCGTCAAAAATTGTAACGTCAGCTAATGCCATTTCTTTGCGCGGCTCGGGCATCAAATTTATGCTTTGATGCTCAGTGGCACAAACCACTGGTCAGAGTAATTTTCTTTTGCTCAAACCAATGCGCCACGTCGTAAAGAAAAAGGATGTTAACGCGGTGAAAATTACTTTAATCCAGTTTACTACGTTGCAAACCGGATACGCACCTTATTTTGCCGCAATTGCATCAAAAAGCAGCACAAACACAGCAAAATGTGCAAAGGAGAGCCAAAATGGATCCCAGAAGCTATGAGAGACCCCAGGAAGATGACAACTGACCAGGAACCAGCCAGAAGGACCCACACAAGAAACCAGGAGAGGGAGAAGAAGAAAAGGAAGTGCCAGTTCAGGCAGAGGAGCATGACATTCTGGTGAAAGAGGTGACAGAACACCAGCATCAACTTTTTGTCACCTCTAAATTGCCAATTGGTAGGAGAGAGGCAATTTGGCAACAAATTGTTGACAGAGATAAACAGTGTGGCAGAAGTACAGAGAACAGTCATCGAGTGCAAGAAACGCTGGCATGACTGCAAGCGCAGGACCAAGGAAAAGATGGCCAGGAACAGGAAGGTAGCACTGCAGACTGGAGGTGTGAGTCCAGCACCGCAGGAGGCCCTGGGCCACATGGAGGAGATGGTGGCAGCCATAATCCCTGAGGAGATCGTCACAGGGATTCAAGGACAGGACAGCGCAGACTACCAGGAGACAACACAGATGCAGGGTAATTGGCATGGGGAACAAAAATGCCTAATTGTTAACTGCAAGCAGGGGGGGACATACCTACTACACAATGCATGTAAGTCATGATAATCAGGGAGTGGAAAGGGCAAAGGGCCACAGCACGGGGGCATGGGCTGTGCAGGTCATAGCACAGCACAACACTACACCAACAACCTTTGCATTGGGGTATGCTGCCATGCCAAGGATGTTGGAAAAGCAAAGCCAGGCCAGGAGGGTTGGGTACAACGTAAAAATGGCATGCTGTCACACGACAGCTGGTATTCTCGCTACATGAACTACGGCTCAATTAACAGTCTCAGGTCATATCCGCAAGTGGAATTTAACATTGACAACAGTTGCCACTGCCGCCTCTGCTGTGTGTGCAGGTCAAGTAGCTAATGGCAGCTATGTGCCCATGGATCAAACACACTCAAATTAGCGGGTTCAGGATGACGACGTTATCAATCCCCTGTAATCAATAAAAATGCGCTAATCCTGTCAAATACTAATGTCCACAGTCGCTACAAACATCAGCCATTGTCATAAACATTATGAGGTACACAGCAGTAATGTCATACCCATGCTGCACATGCCAGGGTCTACCCGGTACCTGGGTCACCATAGCTGCAATGCCACCATGCAACATCCCAACTGTCATACTGCTCAGACAACAGCATTGAGGGGAAGGACATATGTTTCCGGCTAGTAAAATTCACCCGCACAGTCCGGAGAGAAAATTGAACACTGCTATGACCATCAGTGCAATCCAATGTAGCACACATTGTCCAACATCAACATTACACACTACCAATGCTGACATTTGTAGTGTGCCATGCCAATGCTATACATAGTATATGCTAGGTCTCAGCAACATATAGCTGGATGTGAAATATCTGAGACTGGGGCAGTTCCAGATTGTTAAGTGTGGTGCAAGTGCCATCAGATCAGCCAGTGCAAGGCCACACCATGAGAATGGAAGTAGATGGAGGGTTGAGTAGGACAAGAAGGCGGCAACACACAATTTGGGCAGAACCTACACCTGCAGGATGTGACGCAGACAATTCCCCAAACTGCCCACACTACATGTGACATGCAGGTGGGGCATAGGCCTGGGAGAATGCTAATCTTAATGACAGGAACAATGAACAGGAACCAAGATCACAATGTGCAACTAATAAGAAGTCAGGCATGTCACATTACAAATGCCACAACACAGACACACTAATTGTACAATATCTCATTGCAGAGGACGATGGCTCTCCTGGGGATATGCCTGTCCAGGACTTCCCTGATGACATGGATGACGAGATGACAAACATCAGCCAGCAGACCCTGCAAGATGTCTTTGGAACCCTCCAGACCCCACCTTCAGTCACAAGGAGGAGCACAGAACAAGCAGCCATCACAGAGGACCCACCCACAACACCAATTGTATGACCTGCCAGCTCCAACCCAGCTGAGTACTCTGACGACACTGGCACCAGCTTTGAGAGAACTGTTGTCGGAGTACAGCGGGAGCTGGCCAAGGAGGTGCGGGTGGGGATGCAAAATATGGCAGCCAGCCTAGGGGGGCTGTTTGTGCATGATGTCAACTGACGAACAGGCAGCAGCCATGCAAGGGCGAACATCTATCTTGCAAGAACTTCAACAAAGTGTGAAGGAAATAAGCACAGCAGTAAGGGAGTTGACACAACACCTCGCACACCAAACCTTTCAACGCGTGCACAAATGCAATATTGACCCCCTCAGGACCGACGGGCTGGCTACCACAGTGATGAAGCTGCTGATACTTAAGAATCAGCAGCTTCTCCTTGCTGCAGTACTGCCCTTAATAGCCCCACAGTTGGCTTCTACCAGAATTTCTGACTCCACGTCTTCAAACACTGAAGTGTGTGTGTTGCCCCTTCAAACCCACCACCACCAAGGGTAGAGGAGACGACCCACACATCAGAAGATGAAGACGTGGAACTGATCACCTTCACCCGTAAAAGTACAGTGTAGCACAAGTCCATGCCAAATGGGCACTTATAACCAAGGTCCTGTGCTTCGTAACATGCCAGTCCTGCAACAGCTGCTCACAAGCACTGTTCTCCAGCCCACTGTTTAACTTGAGACTATGCTCTGTGATTGTCTCTCACTACCTCATTGGCAATTCATGTTCCTCTGCACTTTATGACACTTCACCCCAGCATGTCCAATGACATATCCTTTTGCACTTGCGTGGTATCACAATAGAAGGCGTCACACTAATGGACTCACAATCAGGGACTATGTAAACATTGCACTACAGCACTTTAAAATAAATAGCACTTACACTTTGTCTCTGTGTAATGTGACACATCAACTGTGAGAGATATTAGTGATGTTTGACTCATATCAATGCCCATTGAATGTCAATACAACTGCCTTGAAAGATTGTGGACTGATAATTATGCACTGGGGTCTGCCCTTTCCGAGGGTTAATTCTGAAGTAAATTGAAAAATTACAGTATAACGCTGTGTTGGACAGAAAACGTCTGCTTCAAGGGATGCCTAAGCAGAAAATCAATGTCTTCAAATTTTTCTTCCAGACAATCTTTAGGTATGTGACATTTTACTCTAACATTTCATCACACACACACCATACAGCAGGAATGGATGTGTACGAGTGTATGGACAAATAAGTAACCTGGCAGTACAATGTAAGAAATGATAGGTGTGAGTTTTGTATACTATACTACATAAGATTATACCATCACTCACCTTAGCAGGGTTCACATGAACATCAGGCTGTAGGCAGACGTACCACAGTGTCCTCGATACAAAATCTGGTCTCAAAGTCTGACAGATTGAAAATATACATCCAAACTTAACAACACATTGGGAACCATAGTAACCTTGAGTGGTGGTTGCAATGGATGGCAGATGCATAGGGAAGTAGCTTTGGTGTAGCTGCCAATGTGACAGCTCAGTTGGGATTTGGATGCAGGATGGAACACAAATGCAAATGCTAAATTGACACTGTTCACCCATGCTAATGCCCTGATCCCCAAGCATATGACACATACTGTAAAGCAGTACCTAAGTATTTATTTAACTGTAAAAAAAGGATGCTAAAACTAGGGGAAACACCTTAACTAAACACTCTAAACATCAACCCCCCACCCCCCTTATATGATGGGACACATGGAGGACAACATATACTAACCTAAACACATACTATCTTATCCTAAACAGTTATATATATGTATATTTTGTATACATTTCTTTTTTTAATACACAAAAACCCCATCAGCCACCAACCCACTTATACTAACTAAACTAACTGCTTATTCTAACCTAACACTAAGCCCCCTAAACCCACTAAATATAAGAGCCAGGAAAGAGGAGGGAGGGGAGGGAATCATGGCTGAGGGTCACAATGTCACAAGTTTGCCCTCTGCAGGATCTTCTTTATCCCACGCACTCTCCTGTTGATCTGGGACACCTCCTGCTGCAGCCTGTCCAGTCTGCGCAACATCCGTTGCATGTTACGAAATTCTACATTGTCAATGACTGCAGCAAGGGTGGTCTGTGTTCCAGTTGTGGAGGGTTGTGCAGTTGCCGGTGCCATGCTTGGAGGGTGAGGTGCAGGGGCTGCTGTCAGTGGTCCAGGAGCAGATGATGTTGAGGGACCTGCTGTGGTGGCTGTCATCCTTGGTGCCACTTGGGTCGGAGTGGTGGTGCTGGTGGTGGTGCCTTTTGTGGACACAGATGGGCCCCTTGGGTAAATGCCCTCCACACCCCTGTGGCTCTCTCATGGCGATAACGCTGTGCCATGTGGCGGAACCCAGACTCAACATCCAGAATGTGGCGGTAACTCATCGCCCTCCTCTGGAATTCGCGGATCTGATTGGCATCCATATTGGCTGCTGTTAAAAAAGATAAAGCCAAACATTAGTTACATCATTGTGTAATACAGCTATTGATGATATTCAAAACATTCATCAAATTTAGCTTAAACAGGCCAAATCACAGTGCAGATCACAGATTCTCCCTGAGGAAGTACATGCCACAGCAGCCCACACATGTCCTATCTAACAGCACAGAAATGCTCAAAAAGATGTGTACCTACTTAAATGATCTAAGCATCATTGTTCTGCCATTAGTCACATAACAGATGCTGCAAGTCCTCCACTTGCGACAGGCCAACTAATGAATATCTTCTGGATGACAATCAAGGGCCACAAGATCTGTGATTCGTAAATGGAATTGCCAGGATGGTATGCAGTTGCTAATCATGAGTGGGTATCCTAGGTTGGAACAAATTAATTTAAGAATTACATGTCTGTGTACTACGCTTGGATCCTCACACCTAGGTACACATATTTCATAACCCTAAGCCTGTGCCTCAGGGGGGATGGACAAGCAACACATACTTTCCAACATCAAGGACACCCAGGAAGCTTTGGACAGCTGTACATGGGTTTAGACAGTCCACCACAGGTAATGAGGGTGTCCAACTAGGATAGACACAAACATTGTACAATCCCATCCACATATATGTTCCTAATTGTGGACTATTGTCAACATCACTGGATACCACCAATACCTGTCCTACAACAAGCACATAGATGCAAGCACCCGTCTGGGCATTATCTGCATGCACACCTATGGCATTGTATTCAAGTGCCACGTAAACGTAGCACAACATGTGGAGCTAGATACTGCTAGGAAGTCAAACATACAGTCTAACATGTTTATTAGTGAACAGGGAGGCTCAAGTCTGTGGGTAATACTTCGGCATCCCTACTCTGTGTGATTCATGGTATGACTTGCTGACTAAATCATGAAAATGGCTCTCTCCAAATTTGTCATTACAAGAAATGTAACAACAAATGTCACCCTATTCGCATGGCCATGCCTACAGGGCTGCACTGCAATCCCAAAATATGACTCTACGTCACTGATTGGCCAACTCAAATATGAAAAAATAAGTCAAACTCCAGTCAAGTCACATATCCGATCATGTGCCAACACATCATACCTTGCTATGTGTCCAACACACAGGAGTCAATCACACAACAGCTGCAAACATAACACAGAACTGAAATATTAACACTTACTGGATATGTCTGGGTCCGCAAATTGAGCCACTTCTCCAATTGTGTAAGGTGCTGGTACACCTGTAAAGCATGGAAGAGTGATATGTGCTCAATGTCTGTGCACTCTGTGTGTGACATTATAGCTGAAAGTCCAGCCCCTCAGGTATGATGACACTCCAACAGAAATACCACTGCAAACATGTATAGACCCTATCACTCCAGTGAGTGATACACACACATATGCACACATGCAGTGGCCCTAACTATCATGTGGTGACAAACATGATTCCTCATTTGGTTGCAGATTAATTTATAAAGTGTACTCCATTTATTCTTTTGTTGTTATGAGAGACATGCAAAGCCACATTCTTGGTGCACTGCAATACCAGTCACTCAGGTATTGTGGCTTGTGCATCAAGGGACAATCAGTTACTGTATGATGTTCATGTGGGTTGAGTTTAGCTCATGAATTATTATGCTTTCTATGGTCCATTACATGTGGGCCTGTGTTGTGTGTAGGTTACATATGCTACATTGACAGTGTACCCTGAGCAAGATATGCCCCCTCTGACACCATAATGGCAGGGGTCCTGTGTGTTACTTGATGACAGTCTGACGCTAACCATGGATTGGCCATTTATCGAAATTAATACAACAAATAAATATATGCTGACAGTGTCTATTTTGGTCATCCGTGACAGAATGCATGGGCACAGGAGTAGTCATTGCACCTGAAGTGTGTCACTCATTGCCCTGTGAACCCATATCGGGTATTGGAATTCACACTTAGCCACATTCATCATCTTACATTACCCTAGTTGGGTGATCTGCGGGTATACAGCAAACTAGCACTGTCCCATTATTGAAACATGGTTTAGCAAATGCCCTACTGTAGCAATCTTGATGATGTAGGTTTCAATTTGTATGCACCTTGGGAATGGCAGCAGTCACAGGAATGCTGGTCTTCTGATCTTAGCATACACCCATGTCTGTGATAGCCTTCATACTGGGAAGTTAGCAATTGTACATATGCTGCACTAGATCAGCAGGGGTGTACCAAACGTAAAGTAGCAAAGTATTTGGGGACTTTATATGTATGACGGAATTGGTTAGGGGTCCCTTGCACAACATCATGCAAGTAATACATTCTGACCATGCAATCACCAACTTCAGGTATCCCATGATGACCCAGTAACTTATGAGAATTGCATGGCTATAAAGTGACACAGATGGCAAATGCATCAGCTCTGTTCCAGCTATTGTGCCCAAGGCAATTTAAAACACACAGGAACAATGAACAGAGGTCCAGATATATTTTCTTTTTCCTCTGTTTGTAGCATTTGCTTCCTGTTTTACACTACAGCTATGGAAAGTAGCACCAAACATTTAGATATGAACCCGTGTGCATTACTTTGGCATCCATTTCTAATTTAATTGCGGCACAGACTAAGTCAAAGTATCAGCCTAAAATATTACCTGAGGTTAGGAAGAACTTTGTACGTATGGGCAGGAATACAGTTCAGACAGGTATTCCAAATAATTGGGGACCACATTAATTTGTTGCTTTAGCTTGTGAAATACATCTCTTTCCTGGTACACTCACAGACCATGAATGAAACATATGTTTGAGCCGCATTACCGTCATCTATTGACTTCAGAGCAGCACTAATTTACAAGATCAAGTTGTGTTTTGTAAGTTTGTGCAGCTGTTGCATCAATACATGACGGTAATGTGTAGCAAATATTGTATAACTCAGGGCTACTGTATGTTTAACTTGCATTCCACATGTCCAAAAACATTGCATGCAGCATATCAACAAATCTGCTACTGTCACTACAGAGCATTTAATGTGCACATTACTCTGAATTGTACTCACCAACAGGACCACCAATCACCATACCCAGGTGGTCCAGCAGGTCTTGCTCTCTGGCAACAAGGTCAGCCCAGCGATGCTTGAGTTGGTGGTCATAGGCGCCGTGTGTTGAAAATTCTCCTCAGATGGTGCAGCACCTTGGACCACCTGAGCTTCCTCACCTCTGAGTGATACCCCTGTATCACCCTGCCACCCGCCTCAATCATCAGGGGGAGGAAGTGGCACACCAGCCAAATGATTGCCACCAGCTCCTCCTCACCCATTCTCCCCAGACGAGGCCTACCCAAAATGACCAAAATAATAATAATAGGAAAGGGTACAGAGGAAAATACAGGGAAAGGAGGGAGGAAAATGAAAGTAAAGTAACCCACAAACAGCCCAACTATCCCCAAACTAATAATACCTACTACACTCCCAACAGTACAAAGACAAAATTAGACACCAAATATGACCAAAAAACATTTACACTGAACAACTGAGACCATTACTAAAACAACAGATGACAGATAGGATGGAACACAGGGGACAAAAGCACAGTTCGGACAGACAAAACTCTCATCACAGCCACACAGTATATAAAAATCACAGACTGCAAAGTGAAAGTGAAAGTACACCCACTGTATAATTTCTGTAAACAGGACATCCTAATACATCACTTCCTGTCTCAAATGCAGTGCATTTTTATTATGATGCGTGAAAATGTTATTACGGGCTGTGCGTCAAAATATTCTGATGCAAATACTTCAAAATTGGCCTGCATTCATTCTTCCATATATTTTTCATTGGTAACCAATTTCATGGGGTGCAGTGTAGGAATTACCAGCTGTGAGCGTCATTTTTCGACGCATATGCAGCAAAATTTGACGCATATGCAGGTTTTTTTTACGCGTTTGTGTCAAAATATCTGTCTTTAACTGTGTTTGTGTAATTTCTATCATTTTTAACGTGAAAGCTGTAACTGTACAGAGATAGGCTACCTGTGCCTGCATTGTGTGTTCCAGTGTTTGGGCACATGTGGCAGACCACACTACTGTGGACCATAATACTCATGTTGTTGCACCGAATGAGCACTCTTAACTGACGCAACAGCTACCCAAACATTTTGGATGAAAATTGGTATTACCGAGTTTGAGCAGGTGGTGTGTTATTAGAGGATATCAAGGCTACGCAAATTAATACATCCACTCATGGCCTGTGTGTTTATGTGTGTGAATTGGCTATTTCAATTGTTGGTGGGCATCTGTGTGAACGCCACAAAACGTGCTTTCATTAATGTGCTTGTATGCATGTGTTGTAAATGTAGATCACGCTCAGATGCTATTCAGTGTGGAAATGAGTCAGGATATGTGTTTGTCATACACGTAGCATCTAATGCTGTGTGAACTTCCCTGACTTTTGGGACAAAACATCTCCCATGACAAACTATGCACAGGATAGATAGAGGACGGTTGATAATGGCAATGTTACAAGAGTAAGCCATCACATGTACTGGAATGTTGGATACCACTTCCAGGTCACTTGTTCGTATACTACCCATGAGTCAGGCATTTGAAAATGCTATGTAGGTACAGTGTTTGTTACACAGAGTCCCAAAACAATCCAAAAATGTAATGTCACTCCACAGTTTGAGTCATATAAATTACCTATGTTTCTTTTGTGGCAAGGGAAGACCAGCAGACCAAGCTGCATGTGTTCACATATTTCCATTGGTTAAATGCACAAAGTTGGCTAGTTCAAGTGTGTGGCCATGTGTACCCTGTGTCATTATTGGCCTCCATGTTGTCACAGTTACGTGTAGGTCTAGTCGTGTGTCAGTGGAACCATTCCCTGCATTTACAGAGTATCCTTGTGAGAAAGTAGCCTCTTTCTAGCCTTGTTACTCCCACTTTTGGCCTGTTTGTGAGTATATGTCAGGGTGTTTTCACTGTCTCACTGGGATCCTGCTAGCCAGGGCCCAGTGCTCATAGTGAAAACCCTATGTTGTCAGTATGTTTGTTATGTGTCACTGGGACCCTGGTAGCCAGGACCCCAGTGCTCATAAGTTTGTGGCCTATATGTGTTCCCTGTGTGGTGCCTAACTGTCTCACTGAGGCTCTGCTAACCAGAACCTCAATGGTTATGCTCTCTCCGCTTTCCAAATTTGTCACTAACAGGCTAGTGACTAAATTTACCAATTCACATTGGGATACTGGTACACCCATATAATTCCCTAGTATATGGTACTGAGGTACCCAGGGTATTGGGGTTCCAGGAGATCCCTATGGGCTGCAGCATTTCTTTTGCCACCCATAGGGAGCTCTGACAATTCTTACACAGGCCTGCCAGTGCAGCCTGAGTGAAATAACGTCCACGTTAGTTCACAGGCATTTACCACTGCCCTTCAGTAACTTATAAGTCACCTATATGTCTAACCTTCACCTGGTGAAGGTTGGGTGCAAAGTTACTTAGTGTGTGGGCACCCTGGCACTAGCCAAGGTGCCCCCACATCGTTCAGGGCAAATTCCTGGGACTTTGTGAGTGCGGGGACACCATTACACGCGTGCACTATACATAGGTCACTACCTATGTATAGCGTCACAATGATAACTCCGAACATGGCTATGTAACATGTCTAAGATCATGGAATTGTCACCCCAATACCATTCTGGTATTGGGGGGACAAATCCATTATCCCCCCCCGGGTCTCTAGTACAGTACCCGGGTACTGCCAAACTGCCTTTCCGGGGTCTCCACTGCAGCTGCTGCTGCCAACCACTCAGACAGGTTTCTGCCCTCCTGGGGTCCAGGCAGCCCTGGCCCAGGAAGGCAGAACAAAGGATTTCTTCTGAGAGAGGGTGTTACACCCTCTCCCTTTGGAAATAGGTGTGAAGGCTGGGGAGGAGTAGCCTCCCCCCAGCCTCTGGAAATGCTTTGATGGGCACAGATGGTGCCCATCTCTGCATAAGCTAGTCTACACTGGTTCAGGGATCCCCCAGCCCTACTCTGGCGTGAAACTGGACAAAGGAAAGGGGAGTGACCACTCCCCTGACCTGCACCTCCCAGGGGGGGTGCCCAGAGCTCCTCCATTGTGTACCAGACCTCTGCCATCTTGGAAACAGAGGTGTTGGGGGCACACTGTACTGCTCTGAGTGGCCAGTGCCAGCAGGTGACGTCAGAGGCTCCTTCTGATAGGCTCTTACCTCTCTTGGTAGCCAATCCTCCTTTTCTCGCTATTTAGGGTCTCTGTTTTGGGGAATTCTTCAGATAAAGAATGCAAGAGCTCACCAGAGTTCCTCTGCATCTCCCTCTTCACCTTCTACCAAAGGATCGACTGCTGACTCCTCAGGATGCCTGCAAAACCACAACAAAGTAGCAAGACGACTACTAGCAACCTTGTATCACCTCATCCTGCCGGCTTTCTCAACTGTTTCCAGGTGGTGCATGCTCTGGGGGTAGCCTGCCTTCACCCTGCACCAGGAGCTCTGAAGAAATCTGCTGTGGGTTGACAGAATCTTCCCCCTGCTAACGCAGGCACCAAAAGACTGCATTACTGGTCCTCTGGGTCCCCTCTCATCCTGACGAGCGTGGTCCCTGGAACTCAGCAACTCTGTCCAAGTGACTCCCACAGTCCAGTGACTCTTCAGTCCAAGTTTGGTAGAGGTAAGCCCTTGCCTCCCCACGCCAGACTACATTGCTGGGTACGGCGTGATTTGCAGCTGCTCCGGCTCCTGTGCACTCTTCCAGGATTTCCTTTGTGCACAGCCAAGCTTGGGTCCCCGGCACTCCTTCCTGCAGTGCACAACCTTCTGAGTTGTCCTCCGGCGTTGTGGGACTCCCTTTTGTGACTTCGCATGGACTATGGTTCACTTTCCTTCCAAGTGCCTGTTCAGGTACTTTTGTGGGTGCTGCGTGCTTTTGTGAGGGCTCCCTGAGTTGCTGGGCGCCCCCTCTGTCTCCTCCTCCAAGTGGCGACATCCTGGTCCCTCCTGGGCTACAGCAGCACCCAAAAACCTCTAATGCAATCCTTGCAGCTAGCAAGGCTTGTTTGTGGTCTTTCTGCATGGGAACACCTCTGCAAGCTTCATCGCAATGTAGGACATCCATCCTCCAAAGGAGAAGTTCCTAGTCCTCTTCCTTCTTGCAGAACTCCAAGCTTCTTACAACCGGTGGCAGCTTCCTTGCACCCTCAGCTGGCATTTCCTGGGCTCCTGCCCACTCTCGACACTGTCGCGACTATTGGATTTGGTCCCTGTAGGAAAGTACCATCTTGCCTGGCATGTTACCCCCATTTTTCACTGTATATATGTTGTTTTAGTTGTATGTGTCACTGGGACCCTGGTAACCCAGGGCCCCAGTGCTCATAAGTGTGCCTGAATGTGTTACCTGTGTAGTGACTAACTGTCTCACTGAGGCTCTGCTAATCAGAACCTCAGTGGTTATGCTCTCTCATTTCTTTCCAAATTGTCACTAACAGGCTAGTGACCATTTTTACCAATTTACATTGGCTTACTGGAACACCCTTATAATTCCCTAGTATATGGTACTGAGGTACCCAGGGTATTGGGGTTCCAGGAGATCCCTATGGGCTGCAGCATTTCTTTTGCCACCCATAGGGAGCTCTGACAATTCTTACACAGGCCTGCCACTGCAGCCTGAGTGAAATAACGTCCACGTTATTTCACAGCCATTTTACACTGCACTTAAGTAACTTATAAGTCACCTATATGTCTAACCTTTACCTGGTAAAGGTTAGGTGCAAAGTTACTTAGTGTGAGGGCACCCTGGCACTAGCCAAGGTGCCCCCACATTGGTCTGAGCCAATTCCCTGAACTTTGTGAGTGCGGGGACACCATTACACGCGTGCACTACATATAGGACACTACCTATATGTAGCTTCACAATGGCAACTCCGAATATGGCCATGTAACATGTCTATGATCATGGAATTGCCCCCTCTATGCCATCCTGGCATTGTTGGCACAATTCCATGATCCCAGTGGTCTGTAGCACAGACCCTGGTACTGCCAAACTGCCCTTCCTGGGGTTTCACTGCAGCTGCTGCTGCTGCCAACCCCTCAGACAGGCATCTGCCCTCCTGGGGTCCAGCCAGGCCTGGCCCAGGATGGCAGAACAAAGAACTTCCTCTGAGAGAGGGTGTGACACCCTCTCCCTTTGGAAAATGGTGTGAAGGCAGGGGAGGAGTAGCCTCCCCCAGCCTCTGGAAATGCTTTGTTGGGCACAGATGTGCCCAATTCTGCATAAGCCAGTCTACACCGGTTCAGGGACCCCTTAGCCCTTGCTCTGGCGCGAAACTGGACAAAGGAAAGGGGAGTGACCACTCCCCTGACGTGCACCTCCCCTGGAAGGTGTCCAGAGCTCCTCCAGTGTGCTCCAGACCTCTGCCATCTTGGAAACAGAGGTGCTGCTGGCACACTGGACTGCTCTGAGTGGCCAGTGCCACCAGGTGACGTCAGAGACTCCCGCTGATAGGCTCCTTCAGGTGTTAGTAGCCTATCCTCTCTCCTAGGTAGCCAAACCCTCTTTTCTGGCTATTTAGGGTCTCTGTCTCTGGGGAAACTTCAGATAACGAATGCATGAGCTCAGCCGAGTTCCTCTGCATCTCTCTCTTCACCTTCTGATAAGGAATCGACCGCTGACCGCGCTGGAAGCCTGCAAACCTGCAACATAGTAGCAAAGACGACTACTGCAACTCTGTAACGCGGATCCTGCCGCCTTCTCGACTGTTTTCCTACTTGTGCATGCTGTGGGGGTAGCCTGCCTCCTCTCTGCACCAGAAGCTCCGAAGAAATCTCCCGTGGGTCGACGGAATCTTCCCCCTGCAACCGCAGGCACCAAAAAGCTGCATTACCGGTCCCTTGGCTCTCCTCTCAGCACAACGAGCGAGGTCCCTCGAATCCAGCAACGCTGTCCAAGTGACCCCCACAGTCCAGTGACTCTTCAGTCCAAGTTTGGTGGAGGTAAGTCCTTGCCTCACCTCGCTGGGCTGCATTGCTGGGAACCGCGACTTTGCAGCTACTCCGGCCCCTGTGCACTTCCGGCGGAAATCCTTTGTGCACAGCCAAGCCTGGGTCCACGGCACTCTAACCTGCATTGCACGACTTTCTAAGTTGGTCTCCGGCGACGTGGGACTCCTTTGTGCAACTTCGGCGAGCACCGTTTCACGCATCCTCGTAGTGCCTGTTTCTGGCACTTCTCCGGGGGCTTCCTGCTTCAGTGAGGGCTCTTTGTCTTGCTCGACGTCCCCTCTCTCTTCAGGTCCAATTTGCGACCTCCTGGTCCCTCCTGGGCCCCAGCAGCGTCCAAAAACGCCAAACACACGATTTGCGGCTAGCAAGGCTTGTTGGCATTCTTTCGGCGGGAAAACACTTCTGCACGACTCTCCAAGGCGAGAGGGATCTGTCCACCAAAGGGGAAGTCTCTAGCCCTTTTCGTTCCTGCAGAAACCTCAGCTTCTTCTGTCCAGTAAACGCTTCTTTGCACCCGCAGCTGGCATTTCCTGGGCATCTGCCCATCTCCGACTTGCTTGTGACTTTTGGACTTGGTCCCCTTGTTCCACAGGTACCCTAGATTGGAAATCCACAGTTGTTGCATTGCTGGTTTGTGTCTTTCCTGCATTATTCCTCTAACACGACTTCTTTGTCCTTAGGGGAACTTTAGTGCACTTTGCACTCACTTTTCAGGGTCTTGGGGAGGGTTATTTTTCTAACTCTCACTATTTTCTAATAGTCCCAACGACCCTCTACGAGGTCACATAGGTTTGGGGTCCATTCGTGGTTCGCATTCCACTTTTGGAGTATATGGTTTGTATTGCCCCTATCCCTATGTTTCCCCATTGCATCCTATTGTAACTATACATTGTTTGCACTGTTTTCTAAGACTATACTGCATATTTTTGCTATTGTGTATATATATCTTGTGTATATTTCCTATCCTCTCACTGAGGGTACACTTTAAGATACTTTGGCATATTGTCATAAAAATAAAGTACCTTTATTTTTAGTATAACTGTGTATTGTGTTTTCTTATGATATTGTGCATATGACACTAAGTGGTACTGTAGTAGCTTCACACGTCTCCTAGTTCAGCCTAAGCTGCTCTGCTAAGCTACCATTATCTATCAGCCTAAGCTGCTAGACACCCTATACACTAATAAGGGATAACTGGGCCTGGTGCAAGGTGCAAGTACCCCTTGGTACTCACTACAAGCCAGTCCAGCCTCCTACATTGGTTGTGCAGTGGTGGGATAAGTGCTTTGAGACTACTTACCACTCTTGTCATTGTACTTTTCATAAGAGAAAAATATACAAAACAAGGTCAGTGTATATACACATAGCCAAAAAGTTTTGCATTTCCTCTTTTCACTCTTTTCTAAATGCTGAAAAGTACTTCTAAAACTTTCAAAAAGTTCTCAAAAGTTTAAAAAGTTTTTTTCTGTCTTTCTAAAAAGTTCTGAAAACTTTTTTCTCTTTTTCTGTCACTTTAACTCTATCTAAAAAATGTCTGGCACAGGCCAAAGTGTTGATCTGTCCAAACTTACATATGACAACCTTAGCTGGAAAAGAGCAAGGAGTCTCTGTATAGAGAGAGGTTTGAGTGTAGGGAAGAATCCTTCCTTGGAACTGTTACTTAACATGCTTAGAGAACAGGATAAGGCCATAGGTGCCCCATCTGTTGAAAAAGTACCTAATAGTTCCCAATCTGATTCAGGGACTCCCCCAGGAAAAGATTCAGGAAAGAAACTTTCTAGCCTGCCCATTACTAGACAATCTAGCATAGATGGTAATGATGATGAGCCACACCAAATAAATAGTGTTGTCTCACATCATAGCAAAAGCATTTATTCTCACCATACTGGTAGTAATGTTTCTGTAAACCAAGCTGTTAGAGTGCCTTCTGTAAGGGACAGGTCTCCTTCTGTTCATTCCCATCATAGCTCTGTTTCTAGAAATGTCCCTCCCACCAACCCTGATGACAGAATGTTAGAGAGGGAACTCAATAAGTTGAGGGTGGAACAAACCAGACTGAATCTTAAAAAGCAACAGCTGGATTTGGATAGACAGTCTTTTGAATTAGAGAAGGAAAGACAGAAGTTGGGTTTAGATACCCATGGTGGCAGCAGCAGTATTCCCCATAGTCATCCTGCAAAAGAGCATGATTCCAGGAATCTGCACAAGATAGTTCCCCCTTATAAGGAGGGGGATGACATTAACAAATGGTTTGCTGCACTTGAGAGGGCCTGTGTTGTACAGGATGTCCCTCAAAGGCAGTGGGCTGCTATCCTATGGCTATCATTTAGTGGAAAAGGTAGGGATAGGCTCCTTACTGTGAAAGAAAATGATGCTAATAATTTCCAAGTTCTTAAGAATGCACTCCTGGATGGTTATGGCTTAATCACTGAACAGTACAGGATAAAGTTCAGAGAGACCAAAAAGGAGTCTTCACAAGACTGGGTTGATTTCATTGACCATTCAGTGAAGGCCTTGGAGGGGTGGTTACATGGCAGTAAAGTTACTGATTATGACAGCCTGTATAACTTAATCCTGAGAGAGCATATTCTTAATAATTGTGTGTCTGATTTGTTGCACCAGTACTTGGTGGACTCTGATCTGACCTCTCCCCAAGAATTGGGAAAGAAGGCAGACAAATGGGTCAGAACAAGAGTGAACAGAAAAGTTCATACAGGGGGTGACAAAGATGGCAACAAAAAGAAGGATGGTAAGTCTTCTGACAAGGGTGGGGACAAATCTAAAAATGAGTCTTCATCAGGACCACAAAAACACTCTGGTGGCGGTGGTGGGTTCAAATCCTCCTTTAATCAGAACAAGGAAAAGAAACCATGGTGCTATTTATGTAAAATAAAAGGCCATTGGACAACAGATCCCAGTTGTCCAAAGAAAGGCACCACAGCTCCTACCACTACAACCCCTACTGCTACACCTAGTGTCCCTACTAATAGCAGTGGTGGTGGGAGCAAACCTACTAATAGCCAATCCAAGGGAGTAGCTGGGCTCACTTTTGGTAATTTAGTTGGGGTTGGTCTGATTAGGGAGACCGCAGAGGCTACTTTAGTCTCTGAAGGGGCTATTGATTTAGCCACTTTGGTTGCTTGCCCCCATAACTTGGAGAAGTACAAGCAACTAACCCTAATAAATGGTGTTGAGGTCCAGGCCTACAGGGACACAGGTGCCAGTGTCACAATGGTGATTGAGAAACTGGTGCACCCTGAACAACAAATACTTGGACACCAGAACCAAGTAACCGATGCTCACAACATAACACAAAGCCACCCCATGGCTGTTGTAAATCTCAACTGGGGGGGGGGTAACTGGTCCAAAGAAAGTTGTGGTAGCTTCAGATTTACCTGTAGACTGTCTATTAGGGAATGATTTGGAGACATCAGCTTGGTCAGATGTGGAGTTGGAGGCCCATGCAGCAATGCTGGGCATCCCAGGGCATATTTTTGCTTTGACAAGGGCTCAGGCCAAAAAGCAAAAGGGACAGGGAAGCTTGGATCCTGGAACAATGGACCAAGTGCTCCCTAAAGCTAGGGCTAGTAGAAGCAAACCACTTCCTACTGTCCCTCCCTCTACAGTGGATTCTACTTCTGAGGAAGAAGAATTCCCTCCCTGTGCAGAACCTACACCAGAGGAGCTGGAAGCAGACACTGCTGAGCTTTTGGGTGAAGGGGGGCCTGCCAGAGAGGAGCTGAGTGTGGCACAGCAAACCTGTCCCACATTAGAGGGTCTCAGACAGCAAGCTGTCAAACAGGCTAATGGGGATGTCAGTGACTCTCACAGAGTTTACTGGGAGGACAACCTCGTGTACACTGAGCATAGGGATCCTAAACCTGGAGCTGCCAGGAGATTAGTGATTCCTCAGGAGTACAGAAAGTTCCTCCTAACACTGGCACATGACATTCCCCTAGCTGGGCACCTGGGTCAAATGAAAACTTGGGACAGATTGGTTCCATTGTTTCATTGGCCTAGGATGTCTGAGGACACAAAGGAATTTTGTAAGTCCTGTGAAACCTGTCAAGCCAGTGGCAAGACAGGTGGCACTCCAAAGGCACCCCTTATCCCACTGCCTGTGGTTGGGGTTCCCTTTGAGAGGGTAGGGGTTGACATAGTTGGCCCCCTTGACCCTCCTACTGCTTCAGGCAATAGGTTTATCTTAGTGGTAGTGGACCATGCCACAAGATATCCTGAAGCAATTCCTTTAAGGACCACTACAGCTCCTGCAGTGGCAAAGGCCCTCCTGGGAATATTTTCCAGGGTGGGCTTCCCAAAGGAAGTAGTATCAGACAGAGGAAGCAATTTCATGTCTGCATACTTAAAGGCCATGTGGAAGGAGTGTGGTGTAACGTACAAGTTCACAACACCCTATCATCCACAAACAAATGGACTGGTGGAGAGATTTAATAAAACTCTCAAAGGCATGATTATGGGACTCCCTGAAAAACTCCGCAGGAGATGGGATATCCTTCTACCATGCCTCCTTTTTGCCTACAGGGAGGTACCCCAGAAAGGAGTGGGCTTCAGCCACTTTGAACTTCTTTTTGGACACCCTGTTAGGGGTCCACTCACACTTGTAAAGGAGGGTTGGGAACAACCTTTAAAAGCTCCTAAGCAGGATATTGTGGATTATGTACTTGGCCTCAGATCAAGGATGGCTGAGTACATGAAAAAGGCCAGTAAAAACCTTCAGGCCAGCCAAGAGCTCCAGAAGCAATGGCATGATCAGAAGGCTGTCTTGGTTCAGTACCAACCAGGGCAGAAAGTGTGGGTCTTGGAGCCTGTGGCCCCAAGAGCACTCCAAGATAAATGGAGTGGGCCCCACACAATTGTTGAAAAGAAGGGTGAAGTCACCTACTTGGTTGACTTAGGCACTGCCAGGAGTCCCCTTAGGGTGCTCCATGTCAACCGCCTGAAACCCTACTATGACAGGGCTGATCTCACCCTGCTCATGGCAACAGATGAGGGACAGGAAGAAGACAGTGATCCTCTACCATATCTCTTCTCTTCCACAGATCAAGATGCTCTTGTGGAAGGTGTAGTTTTGGCTGATTGTCTTACTGCTGAGCAGAAAGACAATTGCATAAATCTCCTAGGACAATTTTAAGAACTCTTCTCTACTGTGCCAGGCACCACTTCTTGGTGTGAGCACACTATAGATACTGGAGACAGTTTACCTGTCAAAAGTAAGATCTATAGGCAGCCTGACCATGTCAGGGACTGCATAAAGCAAGAAGTTCAGAAAATGTTAGAACTAGGAGTGGTTGAGCACTCTGACAGTCCATGGGCTTCTCCTGTGGTACTGGTACCAAAACCCAATTCTAAAGATGGAAAGAAGGAAATGCGGTTTTGTGTAGACTATAGAGGTCTCAACTTGGTAACCAAAACTGATGCTCACCCTATACCCAGGGCAGATGAGCTCATAGATACACTGGCATCTGCCAAGTATCTAAGCACTTTTGATTTGACTGCAGGGTATTGGCAGATCAAATTGTCAGAAGATGCTAAACCTAAGACTGCATTTTCTACCATTGGAGGACATTACCAGTTTACTGTAATGCCTTTTGGTTTGAAAAATGCACCTGCCACTTTTCAGAGGTTGGTGAACACAGTCCTGCAAGGTCTGGAAGCTTTCAGTGCAGCATATTTGGACGATATAGCTGTCTTTAGCTCCAGCTGGGATGATCACCTGGTCCACCTATGGAAAGTTTTGGAGGCTCTGCAAAAGGCAGGCCTCACTATCAAGGCTTCAAAGTGCCAGATAGGGCAGGGTAAGGTGGTTTATCTGGGACACCTTGTTGGTGGGGAACAGATTGCACCACTTCAGGGGAAAATCCAAACTATTATTGATTGGGTTCCCCCTACCACTCAGACTCAGGTGAGAGCCTTCCTAGGCCTCACTGGGTATTACAGGAGGTTCATTAAGAACTATGGCTCCATTGCAGCCCCTCTTAATGACCTCACATCCAAGAAAATGCCTAAAAAGGTATTATGGACAGCAAACTGTCAGAAAGCTTTTGAGGAGCTGAAGCAGGCCATGTGCTCTGCACCTGTCCTGAAAAGCCCTTGTTACTCTAAAAAATTCTATATCCAAACTGATGCATCTGAATTAGGAGTAGGGGCAGTCCTATCACAACTTAATTCTGAGGGCCAGGATCAACCTGTTGCTTTTATTAGTAGGAGGTTGACCCCTAGAGAAAAGCGTTGGTCTGCCATTGAGAGGGAGGCCTTTGCTGTGGTCTGGGCTCTGAAGAAGTTGAGGCCATACCTGTTTGGCACTCACTTCATTGTTCAGACAGACCACAAACCTCTACTTTGGCTAAAACAAATGAAAGGTGAAAATCCTAAATTGTTGAGGTGGTCCATATCCCTACAGGGAATGGACTATACAGTGGAACATAGACCTGGGAGTAGCCACTCCAATGCAGATGGACTCTCCAGATATTTCCACTTAGACAATGAAGACTCATCAGGTCATGGCTAGTCTTATTGTCCTTCGTTTGGGGGGGGGGGGTTGTGTAGGAAAGTACCATCTTGCCTGGCATGTTACCCCCATTTTTCACTGTATATATGTTGTTTTAGTTGTATGTGTCACTGGGACCCTGGTAACCCAGGGCCCCAGTGCTCATAAGTGTGCCTGAATGTGTTACCTGTGTTGTGACTAACTGTCTCACTGAGGCTCTGCTAATCAGAACCTCAGTGGTTATGCTCTCTCATTTCTTTCCAAATTGTCACTAACAGTCTAGTGACCATTTTTACCAATTTACATTGGCTTACTGGAACACCCTTATAATTCCCTAATATATGGTACTGAGGTACCCAGGGTATTGGGGTTCCAGGAGATCCCTATGGGCTGCAGCATTTCTTTTGCCACCCATAGGGAGCCTCTGACAATTCTTACACAGGCCTGCCACTGCAGCCTGAGTGAAATAACGTCCACGTTATTTCACAGCCATTTTACACTGCACTTAAGTAACTTATAAGTCACCTATATGTCTAACCTTTACCTGGTAAAGGTTAGGTGCAAAGTTACTTAGTGTGAGGGCACCCTGGCACTAGCCAAGGTGCCCCCACATTGTTCAGAGCCAATTCCCTGAACTTTGTGAGTGCGGGGACACCATTACACGCGTGCACTACATATAGGTCACTACCTATATGTAGCTTCACAATGGCAACTCCGAATATGGCCATGTAACATGTCTATGATCATGGAATTGCCCCCTCTATGCCATCCTGGCATTGTTGGCACAATTCCATGATCCCAGTGGTCTGTAGCACAGACCCTGGTACTGCCAAACTGCCCTTCCTGGGGTTTCACTGCAGCTGCTGCTGCTGCCAACCCCTCAGACAGGCATCTGCCCTCCTGGGGTCCAGCCAGGCCTGGCCCAGGATGGCAGAACAAAGAACTTCCTCTGAGAGAGGGTGTGACACCCTCTCCCTTTGGAAAATGGTGTGAAGGCAGGGGAGGAGTAGCCTCCCCCAGCCTCTGGAAATGCTTTGTTGGGCACAGATGTGCCCAATTCTGCATAAGCCAGTCTACACCGGTTCAGGGACCCCTTAGCCCCTGCTCTGGCGCGAAACTGGACAAAGGAAAGGGGAGTGACCACTCCCCTGACCTGCACCTCCCCTGGGAGGTGTCCAGAGCTCCTCCAGTGTGCTCCAGACCTCTGCCATCTTGGAAACAGAGGTGCTGCTGGCACACTGGACTGCTCTGAGTGGCCAGTGCCACCAGGTGACGTCAGAGACTCCTGCTGATAGGCTCCTTCAGGTGTTAGTAGCCTATCCTCTCTCCTAGGTAGCCAAACCCTCTTTTCTGGCTATTTAGGGTCTCTGTCTCTGGGGAAACTTCAGATAACGAATGCATGAGCTCAGCCGAGTTCCTCTGCATCTCTCTCTTCACCTTCTGATAAGGAATCGACCGCTGACCGCGCTGGAAGCCTGCAAACCTGCAACATAGTAGCAAAGACGACTACTGCAACTCTGTAACGCTGATCCTGCCGCCTTCTCAACTGTTTTCCTGCTTGTGCATGCTGTGGGGGTAGCCTGCCTCCTCTCTGCACCAGAAGCTCCGAAGAAATCTCCCGTGGGTCGACGGAATCTTCCCCCTGCAACCGCAGGCACCAAAAAGCTGCATTACCGGTCCCTTGGGTCTCCTCTCAGCACGACGAGCGAGGTCCCTTGAATCAAGCGACTCTGTCCAAGTGACCCCCACAGTCCAGTGACTCTTCAGTCCAAGTTTGGTGGAGGTAAGTCCTTGCCTCACCTCGCTGGGCTGCATTGCTGGGAACCGCGACTTTGCAGCTACTCCGGCCCCTGTGCACTTCCGGCAGAAATCCTTTGTGCACAGCCAAGCCTGGTCCACGGCACTCTAACCTGCATTGCACGACTTTCTAAGTTGGTCTCCGGCGACGTGGGACTCCTTTGTGCAACTTCGGTGAGCACCATTTCACGCATCCTCGTAGTGCCTGTTTCTGGCACTTCTCCGGGTGCTACCTGCTTCAGTGAGGGCTCTTTGTCTTGCTCGACGTCCCCTCTCTCTTCAGGTCCAATTTGCGACCTCCTGGTCCCTCCTGGGCCCCAGCAGCGTCCAAAAACGCCAAACGCACGATTTGCAGCTAGCAAGGCTTGTTGGCATTCTTTCGGCGGGAAAACACTTCTGCACGACTCTCCAATGCGAGAGGGATCTGTCCACCAAAGGGGAAGTCTCTAGCCCTTTTCGTTCCTGCAGAAACCTCAGCTTCTTCTGTCCAGTAAAAGCTTCTTTGCCCCCGCAGCTGGCATTTCCTGGGCATCTGCCCATCTCCGACTTGCTTGTGACTTTTGGACTTGGTCCCCTTGTTCCACAGGTACCCTAGATTGGAAATCCACAGTTGTTGCATTGCTGGTTTGTGTCTTTCCTGCATTATTCCTCTAACACGACTTCTTTGCCCTTAGGGGAACTTTAGTGCACTTTGCACTCACTTTTCAGGGTCTTGGGGAGGGTTATTTTTCTAACTCTCACTATTTTCTAATAGTCCCAACGACCCTCTACGAGGTCACATAGGTTTGGGGTCCATTCGTGGTTCGCATTCCACTTTTGGAGTATATGGTTTGTATTGCCCCTATCCCTATGTTTCCCCATTGCATCCTATTGTAACTATACATTGTTTGCACTGTTTTCTAAGACTATACTGCATATTTTTGCTATTGTGTATATATATCTTGTGTATATTTCCTATCCTCTCACTGAGGGTACACTTTAAGATACTTTGGCATATTGTCATAAAAATAAAGTACCTTTATTTTTAGTATAACTGTGTATTGTGTTTTCTTATGATATTGTGCATATGACACTAAGTGGTACTGTAGTAGCTTCACACGTCTCCTAGTTCAGCCTAAGCTGCTCTGCTAAGCTACCATTATCTATCAGCCTAAGCTGCTAGACACCCTATACACTAATAAGGGATAACTGGGCCTGGTGCAAGGTGCAAGTACCCCTTGGTACTCACTACAAGCCAGTCCAGCCTCCTACATAGGTTGTGCAGTGGTGGGATAAGTGCTTTGAGACTACTTACCACTCTTGTCATTGTACTTTTCATAAGAGAAAAATATACAAAACAAGGTCAGTGTATATACACATAGCCAAAAAGTTTTGCATTTCCTCTTTTCACTCTTTTCTAAATGCTGAAAAGTACTTCTAAAACTTTCAAAAAGTTCTCAAAAGTTTAAAAAGTTTTTTTCTGTCTTTCTAAAAAGTTCTGAAAAGTTTTTTCTCTTTTTCTGTCACTTTAACTCTCTCTAAAAAATGTCTGGCACAGGCCAAATTGTTGATCTGTCCAAACTTACATATGACAACCTTAGCTGGAAAAGAGCAAGGAGTCTCTGTATAGAGAGAGGTTTGAGTGTAGGGAAGAATCCTTCCTTGGAACTGTTACTTAACATGCTTAGAGAACAGGATAAGGCCATAGGTGCCCCATCTGTTGAAAAAGTACCTAATAGTTCCCAATCTGATTCAGGGACTCCCCCAGGAAAAGATTCAGGAAAGAAACTTTCTAGCCTGCCCATTACTAGACAATCTAGCATAGATGGTAATGATGATGAGCCACACCAAATAAATAGTGTTGTCTCACATCATAGCAAAAGCATTTATTCTCACCATACTGGTAGTAATGTTTCTGTAAACCAAGCTGTTAGAGTGCCTTCTGTAAGGGACAGGTCTCCTTCTGTCCATTCCCATCATAGCTCTGTTTCTAGAAATGTCCCTCCCACCAACCCTGATGACAGAATGTTAGAGAGGGAACTCAATAAGTTGAGGGTGGAACAAACCAGACTGAATCTTAAAAAGCAACAGCTGGATTTGGATAGACAGTCTTTTGAATTAGAGAAGGAAAGACAGAAGTTGGGTTTAGATACCCATGGTGGCAGCAGCAGTATTCCCCATAGTCATCCTGCAAAAGAGCATGATTCCAGGAATCTGCACAAGATAGTTCCCCCTTATAAGGAGGGGGATGACATTAACAAATGGTTTGCTGCACTTGAGAGGGCCTGTGTTGTACAGGATGTCCCTCAAAGGCAGTGGGCTGCTATCCTATGGCTATCATTTAGTGGAAAAGGTAGGGATAGGCTCCTTACTGTGAAAGAAAATGATGCTAATAATTTCCAAGTTCTTAAGAATGCACTCCTGGATGGTTATGGCTTAACCACTGAACAGTACAGGATAAAGTTCAGAGAGACCAAAAAGGAGTCTTCACAAGACTGGGTTGATTTCATTGACCATTCAGTGAAGGCCTTGGAGGGGTGGTTACATGGCAGTAAAGTTACTGATTATGACAGCCTGTATAACTTAATCCTGAGAGAGCATATTCTTAATAATTGTGTGTCTGATTTGTTGCACCAGTACTTGGTGGACTCTGATCTGACCTCTCCCCAAGAATTGGGAAAGAAGGCAGACAAATGGGTCAGAACAAGAGTGAACAGAAAAGTTCATACAGGGGGTGACAAAGATGGCAACAAAAAGAAGGATGGTAAGTCTTCTGACAAGGGTGGGGACAAATCTAAAAATGAGTCTTCATCAGGACCACAAAAACACTCTGGTGGCGGTGGTGGGTTCAAATCCTCCTTTAATCAGAACAAGGAAAAGAAACCATGGTGCTATTTATGTAAAATAAAAGGCCATTGGACAACAGATCCCAGTTGTCCAAAGAAAGGCACCACAGCTCCTACCACTACAACCCCTACTGCTACACCTAGTGTCCCTACTAATAGCAGTGGTGGTGGGAGCAAACCTACTAATAGCCAATCCAAGGGAGTAGCTGGGCTCACTTTTGGTAATTTAGTTGGGGTTGGTCTGATTAGGGAGACCGCAGAGGCTACTTTAGTCTCTGAAGGGGCTATTGATTTAGCCACTTTGGTTGCTTGCCCCCATAACTTGGAGAAGTACAAGCAACTAACCCTAATAAATGGTGTTGAGGTCCAGGCCTACAGGGACACAGGTGCCAGTGTCACAATGGTGATTGAGAAACTGGTGCACCCTGAACAACAAATACTTGGACACCAGAACCAAGTAACCGATGCTCACAACATAACACAAAGCCACCCCATGGCTGTTGTAAATCTCAACTGGGGGGGGGGGGTAACTGGTCCAAAGAAAGTTGTGGTAGCTTCAGATTTACCTGTAGACTGTCTATTAGGGAATGATTTGGAGACATCAGCTTGGTCAGATGTGGAGTTGGAGGCCCATGCAGCAATGCTGGGCATCCCAGGGCATATTTTTGCTTTGACAAGGGCTCAGGCCAAAAAGCAAAAAGGACAGGGAAGCTTGGATCCTGGAACAATGGACCAAGTGCTCCCTAAAGCTAGGGCTAGTAGAAGCAAACCACTTCCTACTGTCCCTCCCTCTACAGTGGATTCTACTTCTGAGGAAGAAGAATTCCCTCCCTGTGCAGAACCTACACCAGAGGAGCTGGAAGCAGACACTGCTGAGCTTTTGGGTGAAGGGGGGCCTGCCAGAGAGGAGCTGAGTGTGGCACAGCAAACCTGTCCCACATTAGAGGGTCTCAGACAGCAAGCTGTCAAACAGGCTAATGGGGATGTCAGTGACTCTCACAGAGTTTACTGGGAGGACAACCTCGTGTACACTGAGCATAGGGATCCTAAACCTGGAGCTGCCAGGAGATTAGTGATTCCTCAGGAGTACAGAAAGTTCCTCCTAACACTGGCACATGACATTCCCCTAGCTGGGCACCTGGGTCAAATGAAAACTTGGGACAGATTGGTTCCATTGTTTCATTGGCCTAGGATGTCTGAGGACACAAAGGAATTTTGTAAGTCCTGTGAAACCTGTCAAGCCAGTGGCAAGACAGGTGGCACTCCAAAGGCACCCCTTATCCCACTGCCTGTGGTTGGGGTTCCCTTTGAGAGGGTAGGGGTTGACATAGTTGGCCCCCTTGACCCTCCTACTGCTTCAGGCAATAGGTTTATCTTAGTGGTAGTGGACCATGCCACAAGATATCCTGAAGCAATTCCTTTAGGGACCACTACAGCTCCTGCAGTGGCAAAGGCCCTCCTGGGAATATTTTCCAGGGTGGGCTTCCCAAAGGAAGTAGTATCAGACAGAGGAAGCAATTTCATGTCTGCATACTTAAAGGCCATGTGGAAGGAGTGTGGTGTAACGTACAAGTTCACAACACCCTATCATCCACAAACAAATGGACTGGTGGAGAGATTTAATAAAAACTCTCAAAGGCATGATTATGGGACTCCCTGAAAAACTCCGCAGGAGATGGGATATCCTTCTACCATGCCTCCTTTTTGCCTACAGGGAGGTACCCCAGAAAGGAGTGGGCTTCAGCCCCTTTGAACTTCTTTTTGGACACCCTGTTAGGGGTCCACTCACACTTATAAAGGAGGGTTGGGAACAACCTTTAAAAGCTCCTAAGCAGGATATTGTGGATTATGTACTTGGCCTCAGATCAAGGATGGCTGAGTACATGAAAAAGGCCAGTAAAAACCTTCAGGCCAGCCAAGAGCTCCAGAAGCAATGGCATGATCAGAAGGCTGTCTTGGTTCAGTACCAACCAGGGCAGAAAGTGTGGGTCTTGGAGCCTGTGGCCCCAAGAGCACTCCAAGATAAATGGAGTGGGCCCCACACAATTGTTGAAAAGAAGGGTGAAGTCACCTACTTGGTTGACTTAGGCACTGCCAGGAGTCCCCTTAGGGTGCTCCATGTCAACCGCCTGAAACCCTACTATGACAGGGCTGATCTCACCCTGCTCATGGCAACAGATGAGGGACAGGAAGAAGACAGTGATCCTCTACCATATCTCTTCTCTTCCACAGATCAAGATGCTCTTGTGGAAGGTGTAGTTTTGGCTGATTGTCTTACTGCTGAGCAGAAAGACAATTGCATAAATCTCCTAGGACAATTTTCAGAACTCTTCTCTACTGTGCCAGGCACCACTTCTTGGTGTGAGCACACTATAGATACTGGAGACAGTTTACCTGTCAAAAGTAAGATCTATAGGCAGCCTGACCATGTCAGGGACTGCATAAAGCAAGAAGTTCAGAAAATGTTAGAACTAGGAGTGGTTGAGCACTCTGACAGTCCATGGGCTTCTCCTGTGGTACTGGTACCAAAACCCAATTCTAAAGATGGAAAGAAGGAAATGCGGTTTTGTGTAGACTATAGAGGTCTCAACTTGGTAACCAAAACTGATGCTCACCCTATACCCAGGGCAGATGAGCTCATAGATACACTGGCATCTGCCAAGTATCTAAGCACTTTTGATTTGACTGCAGGGTATTGGCAGATCAAATTGTCAGAAGATGCTAAACCTAAGACTGCATTTTCTACCATTGGAGGACATTACCAGTTTACTGTAATGCCTTTTGGTTTGAAAAATGCACCTGCCACTTTTCAGAGGTTGGTGAACACAGTCCTGCAAGGTCTGGAAGCTTTCAGTGCAGCATATTTGGACGATATAGCTGTCTTTAGCTCCAGCTGGGATGATCACCTGGTCCACCTATGGAAAGTTTTGGAGGCTCTGCAAAAGGCAGGCCTCACTATCAAGGCTTCAAAGTGCCAGATAGGGCAGGGTAAGGTGGTTTATCTGGGACACCTTGTTGGTGGGGAACAGATTGCACCACTTCAGGGGAAAATCCAAACTATTATTGATTGGGTTCCCCCTACCACTCAGACTCAGGTGAGAGCCTTCCTAGGCCTCACTGGGTATTACAGGAGGTTCATTAAGAACTATGGCTCCATTGCAGCCCCTCTTAATGACCTCACATCCAAGAAAATGCCTAAAAAGGTATTATGGACAGCAAACTGTCAGAAAGCTTTTGAGGAGCTGAAGCAGGCCATGTGCTCTGCACCTGTCCTGAAAAGCCCTTGTTACTCTAAAAAATTCTATATCCAAACTGATGCATCTGAATTAGGAGTAGGGGCAGTCCTATCACAACTTAATTCTGAGGGCCAGGATCAACCTGTTGCTTTTATTAGTAGGAGGTTGACCCCTAGAGAAAAGCGTTGGTCTGCCATTGAGAGGGAGGCCTTTGCTGTGGTCTGGGCTCTGAAGAAGTTGAGGCCATACCTGTTTGGCACTCACTTCATTGTTCAGACAGACCACAAACCTCTACTTTGGCTAAAACAAATGAAAGGTGAAAATCCTAAATTGTTGAGGTGGTCCATATCCCTACAGGGAATGGACTATACAGTGGAACATAGACCTGGGAGTAGCCACTCCAATGCAGATGGACTCTCCAGATATTTCCACTTAGACAATGAAGACTCATCAGGTCATGGCTAGTCTTATTGTCCTTCGTTTGGGGGGGGGGTTGTGTAGGAAAGTACCATCTTGCCTGGCATGTTACCCCCATTTTTCACTGTATATATGTTGTTTTAGTTGTATGTGTCACTGGGACCCTGGTAACCCAGGGCCCCAGTGCTCATAAGTGTGCCTGAATGTGTTACCTGTGTAGTGACTAACTGTCTCACTGAGGCTCTGCTAATCAGAACCTCAGTGGTTATGCTCTCTCATTTCTTTCCAAATTGTCACTAACAGTCTAGTGACCATTTTTACCAATTTACATTGGCTTACTGGAACACCCTTATAATTCCCTAATATATGGTACTGAGGTACCCAGGGTATTGGGGTTCCAGGAGATCCCTATGGGCTGCAGCATTTCTTTTGCCACCCATAGGGAGCTCTGACAATTCTTACACAGGCCTGCCACTGCAGCCTGAGTGAAATAACGTCCACGTTATTTCACAGCCATTTTACACTGCACTTAAGTAACTTATAAGTCACCTATATGTCTAACCTTTACCTGGTAAAGGTTAGGTGCAAAGTTACTTAGTGTGAGGGCACCCTGGCACTAGCCAAGGTGCCCCCACATTGTTCAGAGCCAATTCCCTGAACTTTGTGAGTGCGGGGACACCATTACACGCGTGCACTACATATAGGTCACTACCTATATGTAGCTTCACAATGGCAACTCCGAATATGGCCATGTAACATGTCTATGATCATGGAATTGCCCCCTCTATGCCATCCTGGCATTGTTGGCACAATTCCATGATCCCAGTGGTCTGTAGCACAGACCCTGGTACTGCCAAACTGCCCTTCCTGGGGTTTCACTGCAGCTGCTGCTGCTGCCAACCCCTCAGACAGGCATCTGCCCTCCTGGGGTCCAGCCAGGCCTGGCCCAGGATGGCAGAACAAAGAACTTCCTCTGAGAGAGGGTGTGACACCCTCTCCCTTTGGAAAATGGTGTGAAGGCAGGGGAGGAGTAGCCTCCCCCAGCCTCTGGAAATGCTTTGTTGGGCACAGATGTGCCCAATTCTGCATAAGCCAGTCTACACCGGTTCAGGGACCCCTTAGCCCCTGCTCTGGCGCGAAACTGGACAAAGGAAAGGGGAGTGACCACTCCCCTGACCTGCACCTCCCCTGGGAGGTGTCCAGAGCTCCTCCAGTGTGCTCCAGACCTCTGCCATCTTGGAAACAGAGGTGCTGCTGGCACACTGGACTGCTCTGAGTGGCCAGTGCCACCAGGTGACGTCAGAGACTCCTGCTGATAGGCTCCTTCAGGTGTTAGTAGCCTATCCTCTCTCCTAGGTAGCCAAACCCTCTTTTCTGGCTATTTAGGGTCTCTGTCTCTGGGGAAACTTCAGATAACGAATGCATGAGCTCAGCCGAGTTCCTCTGCATCTCTCTCTTCACCTTCTGATAAGGAATCGACCGCTGACCGCGCTGGAAGCCTGCAAACCTGCAACATAGTAGCAAAGACGACTACTGCAACTCTGTAACGCTGATCCTGCCGCCTTCTCAACTGTTTTCCTGCTTGTGCATGCTGTGGGGGTAGCCTGCCTCCTCTCTGCACCAGAAGCTCCGAAGAAATCTCCCGTGGGTCGACGGAATCTTCCCCCTGCAACCGCAGGCACCAAAAAGCTGCATTACCGGTCCCTTGGGTCTCCTCTCAGCACGACGAGCGAGGTCCCTTGAATCAAGCGACTCTGTCCAAGTGACCCCCACAGTCCAGTGACTCTTCAGTCCAAGTTTGGTGGAGGTAAGTCCTTGCCTCACCTCGCTGGGCTGCATTGCTGGGAACCGCGACTTTGCAGCTACTCCGGCCCCTGTGCACTTCCGGCAGAAATCCTTTGTGCACAGCCAAGCCTGGGTCCACGGCACTCTAACCTGCATTGCACGACTTTCTAAGTTGGTCTCCGGCGACGTGGGACTCCTTTGTGCAACTTCGGTGAGCACCATTTCACGCATCCTCGTAGTGCCTGTTTCTGGCACTTCTCCGGGTGCTACCTGCTTCAGTGAGGGCTCTTTGTCTTGCTCGACGTCCCCTCTCTCTTCAGGTCCAATTTGCGACCTCCTGGTCCCTCCTGGGCCCCAGCAGCGTCCAAAAACGCCAAACGCACGATTTGCAGCTAGCAAGGCTTGTTGGCATTTTTTCGGCGGTAAAACACTTCTGCACGACTCTCCAATGCGAGAGGGATCTGTCCACCAAAGGGGAAGTCTCTAGCCCTTTTCGTTCCTGCAGAAACCTCAGCTTCTTCTGTCCAGTAAAAGCTTCTTTGCACCCGCAGCTGGCATTTCCTGGGCATCTGCCCATCTCCGACTTGCTTGTGACTTTTGGACTTGGTCCCCTTGTTCCACAGGTACCCTAGATTGGAAATCCACAGTTGTTGCATTGCTGGTTTGTGTCTTTCCTGCATTATTCCTCTAACACGACTTCTTTGTCCTTAGGGGAACTTTAGTGCACTTTGCACTCACTTTTCAGGGTCTTGGGGAGGGTTATTTTTCTAACTCTCACTATTTTCTAATAGTCCCAACGACCCTCTACGAGGTCACATAGGTTTGGGGTCCATTCGTGGTTCGCATTCCACTTTTGGAGTATATGGTTTGTATTGCCCCTATCCCTATGTTTCCCCATTGCATCCTATTGTAACTATACATTGTTTGCACTGTTTTCTAAGACTATACTGCATATTTTTGCTATTGTGTATATATATCTTGTGTATATTTCCTATCCTCTCACTGAGGGTACACTTTAAGATACTTTGGCATATTGTCATAAAAATAAAGTACCTTTATTTTTAGTATAACTGTGTATTGTGTTTTCTTATGATATTGTGCATATGACACTAAGTGGTACTGTAGTAGCTTCACACGTCTCCTAGTTCAGCCTAAGCTGCTCTGCTAAGCTACCATTATCTATCAGCCTAAGCTGCTAGACACCCTCTACACTAATAAGGGATAACTGGGCCTGGTGCAAGGTGCAAGTACCCCTTGGTACTCACTACAAGCCAGTCCAGCCTCCTACATTGGTTGTGCAGTGGTGGGATAAGTGCTTTGAGACTACTTACCACTCTTGTCATTGTACTTTTCATAAGAGAAAAATATACAAAACAAGGTCAGTGTATATACACATAGCCAAAAAGTTTTGCATTTCCTCTTTTCACTCTTTTCTAAATGCTGAAAAGTACTTCTAAAACTTTCAAAAAGTTCTCAAAAGTTTAAAAAGTTTTTTTCTGTCTTTCTAAAAAGTTCTGAAAACTTTTTTCTCTTTTTCTGTCACTTTAACTCTATCTAAAAAATGTCTGGCACAGGCCAAAGTGTTGATCTGTCCAAACTTACATATGACAACCTTAGCTGGAAAAGAGCAAGGAGTCTCTGTATAGAGAGAGGTTTGAGTGTAGGGAAGAATCCTTCCTTGGAACTGTTACTTAACATGCTTAGAGAACAGGATAAGGCCATAGGTGCCCCATCTGTTGAAAAAGTACCTAATAGTTCCCAATCTGATTCAGGGACTCCCCCAGGAAAAGATTCAGGAAAGAAACTTTCTAGCCTGCCCATTACTAGACAATCTAGCATAGATGGTAATGATGATGAGCCACACCAAATAAATAGTGTTGTCTCACATCATAGCAAAAGCATTTATTCTCACCATACTGGTAGTAATGTTTCTGTAAACCAAGCTGTTAGAGTGCCTTCTGTAAGGGACAGGTCTCCTTCTGTTCATTCCCATCATAGCTCTGTTTCTAGAAATGTCCCTCCCACCAACCCTGATGACAGAATGTTAGAGAGGGAACTCAATAAGTTGAGGGTGGAACAAACCAGACTGAATCTTAAAAAGCAACAGCTGGATTTGGATAGACAGTCTTTTGAATTAGAGAAGGAAAGACAGAAGTTGGGTTTAGATACCCATGGTGGCAGCAGCAGTATTCCCCATAGTCATCCTGCAAAAGAGCATGATTCCAGGAATCTGCACAAGATAGTTCCCCCTTATAAGGAGGGGGATGACATTAACAAATGGTTTGCTGCACTTGAGAGGGCCTGTGTTGTACAGGATGTCCCTCAAAGGCAGTGGGCTGCTATCCTATGGCTATCATTTAGTGGAAAAGGTAGGGATAGGCTCCTTACTGTGAAAGAAAATGATGCTAATAATTTCCAAGTTCTTAAGAATGCACTCCTGGATGGTTATGGCTTAATCACTGAACAGTACAGGATAAAGTTCAGAGAGACCAAAAAGGAGTCTTCACAAGACTGGGTTGATTTCATTGACCATTCAGTGAAGGCCTTGGAGGGGTGGTTACATGGCAGTAAAGTTACTGATTATGACAGCCTGTATAACTTAATCCTGAGAGAGCATATTCTTAATAATTGTGTGTCTGATTTGTTGCACCAGTACTTGGTGGACTCTGATCTGACCTCTCCCCAAGAATTGGGAAAGAAGGCAGACAAATGGGTCAGAACAAGAGTGAACAGAAAAGTTCATACAGGGGGTGACAAAGATGGCAACAAAAAGAAGGATGGTAAGTCTTCTGACAAGGGTGGGGACAAATCTAAAAATGAGTCTTCATCAGGACCACAAAAACACTCTGGTGGCGGTGGTGGGTTCAAATCCTCCTTTAATCAGAACAAGGAAAAGAAACCATGGTGCTATTTATGTAAAATAAAAGGCCATTGGACAACAGATCCCAGTTGTCCAAAGAAAGGCACCACAGCTCCTACCACTACAACCCCTACTGCTACACCTAGTGTCCCTACTAATAGCAGTGGTGGTGGGAGCAAACCTACTAATAGCCAATCCAAGGGAGTAGCTGGGCTCACTTTTGGTAATTTAGTTGGGGTTGGTCTGATTAGGGAGACCGCAGAGGCTACTTTAGTCTCTGAAGGGGCTATTGATTTAGCCACTTTGGTTGCTTGCCCCCATAACTTGGAGAAGTACAAGCAACTAACCCTAATAAATGGTGTTGAGGTCCAGGCCTACAGGGACACAGGTGCCAGTGTCACAATGGTGATTGAGAAACTGGTGCACCCTGAACAACAAATACTTGGACACCAGAACCAAGTAACCGATGCTCACAACATAACACAAAGCCACCCCATGGCTGTTGTAAATCTCAACTGGGGGGGGGGGTAACTGGTCCAAAGAAAGTTGTGGTAGCTTCAGATTTACCTGTAGACTGTCTATTAGGGAATGATTTGGAGACATCAGCTTGGTCAGATGTGGAGTTGGAGGCCCATGCAGCAATGCTGGGCATCCCAGGGCATATTTTTGCTTTGACAAGGGCTCAGGCCAAAAAGCAAAAGGGACAGGGAAGCTTGGATCCTGGAACAATGGACCAAGTGCTCCCTAAAGCTAGGGCTAGTAGAAGCAAACCACTTCCTACTGTCCCTCCCTCTACAGTGGATTCTACTTCTGAGGAAGAAGAATTCCCTCCCTGTGCAGAACCTACACCAGAGGAGCTGGAAGCAGACACTGCTGAGCTTTTGGGTGAAGGGGGGCCTGCCAGAGAGGAGCTGAGTGTGGCACAGCAAACCTGTCCCACATTAGAGGGTCTCAGACAGCAAGCTGTCAAACAGGCTAATGGGGATGTCAGTGACTCTCACAGAGTTTACTGGGAGGACAACCTCGTGTACACTGAGCATAGGGATCCTAAACCTGGAGCTGCCAGGAGATTAGTGATTCCTCAGGAGTACAGAAAGTTCCTCCTAACACTGGCACATGACATTCCCCTAGCTGGGCACCTGGGTCAAATGAAAACTTGGGACAGATTGGTTCCATTGTTTCATTGGCCTAGGATGTCTGAGGACACAAAGGAATTTTGTAAGTCCTGTGAAACCTGTCAAGCCAGTGGCAAGACAGGTGGCACTCCAAAGGCACCCCTTATCCCACTGCCTGTGGTTGGGGTTCCCTTTGAGAGGGTAGGGGTTGACATAGTTGGCCCCCTTGACCCTCCTACTGCTTCAGGCAATAGGTTTATCTTAGTGGTAGTGGACCATGCCACAAGATATCCTGAAGCAATTCCTTTAAGGACCACTACAGCTCCTGCAGTGGCAAAGGCCCTCCTGGGAATATTTTCCAGGGTGGGCTTCCCAAAGGAAGTAGTATCAGACAGAGGAAGCAATTTCATGTCTGCATACTTAAAGGCCATGTGGAAGGAGTGTGGTGTAACGTACAAGTTCACAACACCCTATCATCCACAAACAAATGGACTGGTGGAGAGATTTAATAAAACTCTCAAAGGCATGATTATGGGACTCCCTGAAAAACTCCGCAGGAGATGGGATATCCTTCTACCATGCCTCCTTTTTGCCTACAGGGAGGTACCCCAGAAAGGAGTGGGCTTCAGCCCCTTTGAACTTCTTTTTGGACACCCTGTTAGGGGTCCACTCACACTTGTAAAGGAGGGTTGGGAACAACCTTTAAAAGCTCCTAAGCAGGATATTGTGGATTATGTACTTGGCCTCAGATCAAGGATGGCTGAGTACATGAAAAAGGCCAGTAAAAACCTTCAGGCCAGCCAAGAGCTCCAGAAGCAATGGCATGATCAGAAGGCTGTCTTGGTTCAGTACCAACCAGGGCAGAAAGTGTGGGTCTTGGAGCCTGTGGCCCCAAGAGCACTCCAAGATAAATGGAGTGGGCCCCACACAATTGTTGAAAAGAAGGGTGAAGTCACCTACTTGGTTGACTTAGGCACTGCCAGGAGTCCCCTTAGGGTGCTCCATGTCAACCGCCTGAAACCCTACTATGACAGGGCTGATCTCACCCTGCTCATGGCAACAGATGAGGGACAGGAAGAAGACAGTGATCCTCTACCATATCTCTTCTCTTCCACAGATCAAGATGCTCTTGTGGAAGGTGTAGTTTTGGCTGATTGTCTTACTGCTGAGCAGAAAGACAATTGCATAAATCTCCTAGGACAATTTTAAGAACTCTTCTCTACTGTGCCAGGCACCACTTCTTGGTGTGAGCACACTATAGATACTGGAGACAGTTTACCTGTCAAAAGTAAGATCTATAGGCAGCCTGACCATGTCAGGGACTGCATAAAGCAAGAAGTTCAGAAAATGTTAGAACTAGGAGTGGTTGAGCACTCTGACAGTCCATGGGCTTCTCCTGTGGTACTGGTACCAAAACCCAATTCTAAAGATGGAAAGAAGGAAATGCGGTTTTGTGTAGACTATAGAGGTCTCAACTTGGTAACCAAAACTGATGCTCACCCTATACCCAGGGCAGATGAGCTCATAGATACACTGGCATCTGCCAAGTATCTAAGCACTTTTGATTTGACTGCAGGGTATTGGCAGATCAAATTGTCAGAAGATGCTAAACCTAAGACTGCATTTTCTACCATTGGAGGACATTACCAGTTTACTGTAATGCCTTTTGGTTTGAAAAATGCACCTGCCACTTTTCAGAGGTTGGTGAACACAGTCCTGCAAGGTCTGGAAGCTTTCAGTGCAGCATATTTGGACGATATAGCTGTCTTTAGCTCCAGCTGGGATGATCACCTGGTCCACCTATGGAAAGTTTTGGAGGCTCTGCAAAAGGCAGGCCTCACTATCAAGGCTTCAAAGTGCCAGATAGGGCAGGGTAAGGTGGTTTATCTGGGACACCTTGTTGGTGGGGAACAGATTGCACCACTTCAGGGGAAAATCCAAACTATTATTGATTGGGTTCCCCCTACCACTCAGACTCAGGTGAGAGCCTTCCTAGGCCTCACTGGGTATTACAGGAGGTTCATTAAGAACTATGGCTCCATTGCAGCCCCTCTTAATGACCTCACATCCAAGAAAATGCCTAAAAAGGTATTATGGACAGCAAACTGTCAGAAAGCTTTTGAGGAGCTGAAGCAGGCCATGTGCTCTGCACCTGTCCTGAAAAGCCCTTGTTACTCTAAAAAATTCTATATCCAAACTGATGCATCTGAATTAGGAGTAGGGGCAGTCCTATCACAACTTAATTCTGAGGGCCAGGATCAACCTGTTGCTTTTATTAGTAGGAGGTTGACCCCTAGAGAAAAGCGTTGGTCTGCCATTGAGAGGGAGGCCTTTGCTGTGGTCTGGGCTCTGAAGAAGTTGAGGCCATACCTGTTTGGCACTCACTTCATTGTTCAGACAGACCACAAACCTCTACTTTGGCTAAAACAAATGAAAGGTGAAAATCCTAAATTGTTGAGGTGGTCCATATCCCTACAGGGAATGGACTATACAGTGGAACATAGACCTGGGAGTAGCCACTCCAATGCAGATGGACTCTCCAGATATTTCCACTTAGACAATGAAGACTCATCAGGTCATGGCTAGTCTTATTGTCCTTCGTTTGGGGGGGGGGTTGTGTAGGAAAGTACCATCTTGCCTGGCATGTTACCCCCATTTTTCACTGTATATATGTTGTTTTAGTTGTATGTGTCACTGGGACCCTGGTAACCCAGGGCCCCAGTGCTCATAAGTGTGCCTGAATGTGTTACCTGTGTAGTGACTAACTGTCTCACTGAGGCTCTGCTAATCAGAACCTCAGTGGTTATGCTCTCTCATTTCTTTCCAAATTGTCACTAACAGTCTAGTGACCATTTTTACCAATTTACATTGGCTTACTGGAACACCCTTATAATTCCCTAATATATGGTACTGAGGTACCCAGGGTATTGGGGTTCCAGGAGATCCCTATGGGCTGCAGCATTTCTTTTGCCACCCATAGGGAGCTCTGACAATTCTTACACAGGCCTGCCACTGCAGCCTGAGTGAAATAACGTCCACGTTATTTCACAGCCATTTTACACTGCACTTAAGTAACTTATAAGTCACCTATATGTCTAACCTTTACCTGGTAAAGGTTAGGTGCAAAGTTACTTAGTGTGAGGGCACCCTGGCACTAGCCAAGGTGCCCCCACATTGTTCAGAGCCAATTCCCTGAACTTTGTGAGTGCGGGGACACCATTACACGCGTGCACTACATATAGGTCACTACCTATATGTAGCTTCACAATGGCAACTCCGAATATGGCCATGTAACATGTCTATGATCATGGAATTGCCCCCTCTATGCCATCCTGGCATTGTTGGCACAATTCCATGATCCCAGTGGTCTGTAGCACAGACCCTGGTACTGCCAAACTGCCCTTCCTGGGGTTTCACTGCAGCTGCTGCTGCTGCCAACCCCTCAGACAGGCATCTGCCCTCCTGGGGTCCAGCCAGGCCTGGCCCAGGATGGCAGAACAAAGAACTTCCTCTGAGAGAGGGTGTGACACCCTCTCCCTTTGGAAAATGGTGTGAAGGCAGGGGAGGAGTAGCCTCCCCCAGCCTCTGGAAATGCTTTGTTGGGCACAGATGTGCCCAATTCTGCATAAGCCAGTCTACACCGGTTCAGGGACCCCTTAGCCCCTGCTCTGGCGCGAAACTGGACAAAGGAAAGGGGAGTGACCACTCCCCTGACCTGCACCTCCCCTGGGAGGTGTCCAGAGCTCCTCCAGTGTGCTCCAGACCTCTGCCATCTTGGAAACAGAGGTGCTGCTGGCACACTGGACTGCTCTGAGTGGCCAGTGCCACCAGGTGACGTCAGAGACTCCTGCTGATAGGCTCCTTCAGGTGTTAGTAGCCTATCCTCTCTCCTAGGTAGCCAAACCCTCTTTTCTGGCTATTTAGGGTCTCTGTCTCTGGGGAAACTTCAGATAACGAATGCATGAGCTCAGCCGAGTTCCTCTGCATCTCTCTCTTCACCTTCTGATAAGGAATCGACCGCTGACCGCGCTGGAAGCCTGCAAACCTGCAACATAGTAGCAAAGACGACTACTGCAACTCTGTAACGCTGATCCTGCCGCCTTCTCGACTGTTTTCCTGCTTGTGCATGCTGTGGGGGTAGCCTGCCTCCTCTCTGCACCAGAAGCTCCGAAGAAATCTCCCGTGGGTCGACGGAATCTTCCCCCTGCAACCGCAGGCACCAAAAAGCTGCATTACCGGTCCCTTGGGTCTCCTCTCAGCACGACGAGCGAGGTCCCTCGAATCAAGCGACTCTGTCCAAGTGACCCCCACAGTCCAGTGACTCTTCAGTCCAAGTTTGGTGGAGGTAAGTCCTTGCCTCACCTCGCTGGGCTGCATTGCTGGGAACCGCGACTTTGCAGCTACTCCGGCCCCTGTGCACTTCCGGCAGAAATCCTTTGTGCACAGCCAAGCCTGGGTCCACGGCACTCTAACCTGTATTGCACGACTTTCTAAGTTGGTCTCCGGCGACGTGGGACTCCTTTGTGCAACTTCGGCAAGCACCGTTTCACGCATCCTCGTAGTGCCTGTTTCTGGCACTTCTCCGGGTGCTACCTGCTTCAGTGAGGGCTCTTTGTCTTGCTCGACGTTTCCTCTCTTTTCAGGTCTAATTTGCGACCTCCTGGTCCCTCCTGGGCCCCAGCAGCATCCAAAAACGCCAAACGCACGATTTGTGGCTAGCAAGGCTTGTTGGCGTTCTTTCGGCGGGAAAACACTTCTGCACGACTCTCCAAGGCGAGAGGGATTTGTCCACCAAAGGGGAAGTCTCTAGCCCTTTTCGTTCCTGCAGAAACCTCAGCTTCATCTGTCCAGTAGAAGCTTCTTTGCACCCGCAGCTGGCATTTCCTGGGCATCTGCCCATCTCCGACTTGCTTGTGACTTTTGGACTTGGTCCCCTTGTTCCACAGGTACCCTAGATTGGAAATCCACAGTTGTTGCATTGCTGGTTTGTGTCTTTCCTGCATTATTCCTCTAACACGACTTCTTTGTCCTTAGGGGAACTTTAGTGCACTTTGCACTCACTTTTCAGGGTCTTGGGGAGGGTTATTTTTCTAACTCTCACTATTTTCTAATAGTCCCAGCGACCCTCTACGAGGTCACATAGGTTTGGGGTCCATTCGTGGTTCGCATTCCACTTTTGGAGTATATGGTTTGTGTTGCCCCTATCCCTATGTTTCCCCATTGCATCCTATTGTAACTATACATTGTTTGCACTGTTTTCTAAGACTATACTGCATATTTTTGCTATTGTGTATATATATCTTGTGTATATTTCCTATCCTCTCACTGAGGGTACACTCTAAGGTACTTTGGCATATTGTCATAAAAATAAAGTACCTTTATTTTTAGTATAACTGTGTATTGTGTTTTCTTATGATATTGTGCATATGACACTAAGTGGTACTGTAGTAGCTTCACACGTCTCCTAGTTCAGCCTAAGCTGCTCTGCTAAGCTACCATTATCTATCAGCCTAAGCTGCTAGACACCCTATACACTAATAAGGGATAACTGGGCCTGGTGCAAGGTGCAAGTACCCCTTGGTACTCACTACAAGCCAGTCCAGCCTCCTACAGTCCCCTTGTCTTACAGGTACTCAGGTCCGGAAATCCACTGTTGTTGCATTGCTGGTGTTTGTTCTTCCTGCAGGATCCCCCTATCACGACTTCTGTGCTCTCTGGGGGTAGTAGGTGCACTTTACACCTACTTTCCAGGGTCTTGGGGTGGGCTATTTTTCTAACCCTCACTGTTTTCTTACAGTCCCAGCGACCCTCTACAAGTTCACGTAGGTTTGGGGTTCATTTGTGGTTCGCTTTCCACTTTTGGAGTATATGGTTTGTGTTGCCCCTATACCTATGTGCTCCTATTGCAATCTATTGTAATTCTACACTGTTTGCGTTACTTTTCTTGCTATTACTTACCTAATTTTGGTTTGTGTACATATATCTTGTGTATATAACTTATCCTCATACTGAGGGTACTCACTGAGATACTTTTGGCATATTGTCATAAAAATAAAGTACCTTTATTTTTAGTAACTCTGTGGATTGTGTTTTCTTATGATATTGTGCATATGATACCAGTGGTATAGTAGGAGCTTTACATGTCTCCTAGTTCAGCCTAAGCTGCTTTGCCATAGCTACCTTCTATCAGCCTAAGCTGCTAGAAACACCTCTTCTACACTAATAAGGGATAACTGGACCTGGCACAAGGTGTAAGTACCTCTGGTACCCACAACAAGCCAGGCCAGCCTCCTACAATCCTTAAAAGCAGAATTGACTGACAGGCAAAGATGAATTGACAGCACACATGGCGATAGTTCAGCTATGGCACTGCAGAAGTTTTATGAGGCTGACAACAGGGCAACCTTGGTGTGCTCGCAAACCTAATGGATCAGTAATTAGAAACCGGCAGGTGGCCTCTGAAATTCCCACTGCAACAGGGAACATCAGTGCCTCTGTGCTGATTAATCTCACAGCTAGTCACCACGAAAGCACCATCATTGGTTTGCAGTCAAAGTGAATCTGTGTGTGGAACGTCAGGGCACAAACATGTTTTGTCATTTTATGCACATTAGCAAACATTGTTTGTTGTGCTGGAGGCACCATACTCAATCCATGGATACAGCCATGTTACCCTGTCACTGTTTGTCACTCATGCATACATGAAACCCAGACAAGGGATAGGTATGGGATTAGGCTATTAGAATACATGTCCTAGACCATGATATGATAAGTAAACTGATTACACTATACAATCTATTTGAGGATTCATCGTAGACCTACCAGACACAATACCCCAGGAGGAAAGAGACAGCATGGAAAGCAACTATGAGACAAATGTAGCCACAGGGAACCTCTATGGTAACACAAAGACAGGAACCAATCAGGCTAACAGGATGCAGGCTCTGTCAGGAACTAACATGAACAAGGCAAACGCACAGTAAGCAGACTCTGACTGGGAAAAGCTGGAACAACACTGTGGAAACTAAAAACTGTATTTGTGCTGTGGGCTGCAACGTTACACAATAACCCAAGGCCTGTGTTAAGGTGATTTATACGGCAATGCACAACAAGGATATACATAAAATGGCAGCGTCTAAGCCGTTCCAGGCAGCAGCAATGGCAGTGCAGGTTCAAATGGCTGGTCTGCATGGAAGTGCTCATAGGTGTGTGCAGCTTCAGTCTCTCACAAGTCCTGTAGGTGAGAATCCAGTTCAAAGGGCCAACAGTACTTTTCACAAGGGAAGCAATGGACAGGTGATTACAGGTCCTACAGACTACCAGGCAGTGCGTTATCGGACCTGAAGTCCATGCAGACAGATGAACTAGGAGTATGGCATGCCATACTAAAGAGGGAAGCACACTGGAGTCAGCATGTGAGTCTGGGTGTGTGTAGATGGATTATCAGGGTACAAATAGTCCATTTACAGGGCCCCCTAGAGAAGGGTGGGGAGAGACTGAAAACATGCCTGTGGCAGGACTTATAACCTGGGATGTCATGCACAGGGCATGTCTTGTGAGCAATGCTTGTCATACCTTGGGCACTCGTGCTATCCATTTTCAGCTTAGATGGACTTCTTGTCACACATGCTCCTTGCAGAGATAGATGGTGTCACACTTACTGCTGTCAAGGGTCTGGTCATATATTCCTGTTACCAAAGCAATAGCACTTCCACTGCCTCATGTATGAAGCAGTTTTTTAACTTATGATTGATGGTGTCTTGGTTGTGTGCCATATGCTGCAATGAACCATGTTGCCAACATGGATGTGTGCCATAGCTGTGCTACTCTGATATTGCCCTTCAAATGTGAAATGGACAGGATATATGTCTTTTCCACTGTGTGTGAAGTTGTGTATACATTCATACCCATCAAATGTGATGTGGCTTTTTCAATATCCTAATCTGTATATCTGCAATGTTCCATGAGGCTAAACTCTGATTATGATTCCTAGGGATTATGTGATGCATAAATATTTACCCAGACCATGATTTAGTGATGAAGTGAGGTGATAATGACATATGGTACGACAGTGGTGATGGTGAGTAGAGTTAAAAGAAGTTTTATACAATGTCTTGTCTCTGACGCAATCCTGCTGCAGTGTTTGTATGGTCCCCCTCATGTTGATGGACAACATCCTCCTCTTCAGGCATTTGTGGCTCTGGATCATAGAGAGGAATGTTCCATATGTTGTGCAGGATGGCACAGGTCAAAATGATCTTGCAGACCATTTCAGGTGAATATAAGAGGCTGCCTCCGGTGATGTCGAGGCACCTGAATCGTGACTTCAGGATGCCAAAAGTCCTCTCTACTATGGTGCCTGTCCTCCGATGTGCCTCATTACAGGCACACTCTCCTGCTGTGCTTGGGTTGGCAAATGGGGTCATGATCCATGGCTGGATCCCATACCCCTGACCAGCTGAAAGAGAAAATGAGTGATAAATATTTTGATGTAGCTTGCACCATGATTATCACTTGGCATTGCAGTTGTTATCTTGTGTTGTCTGTGACTCATCTGTGTTTGTGTTATTGTGTGGAATCCTAGGTTTCTAGGATGTACCATCAGCATTGGGTTGTTTAATTATCTAAACTGGTATTTGGCTGATTGACCGGATAGCAGTGGTATTTTATGCATTTTGTCATGAGAAAAAAGTGTCCATGTGTCTTCACTGGGGGTGACATAATACTTCCACACACAGAATTGATTCCACTGTGGTGGTAACACGGTTGCACTATATGGCCTGCACATCCCATCCAATTCAACAAATGTAATAGCATGTGAAAAACAACAGTGAGGCCCTTTGATTTGGCTAGGTGACAATGTACAACACATCTCCATAAGTTGGCAGCACTGAAGTGTTGACAATTGACAATGCACAAATATCCCATGTGTGACAAGTGCTAGGCAAACCTATTTTTGTGCCCTCACCGAGTTGGCTCATGTGTAAACGTGTACCTACAGTACTGAACCTGCTCCAGGTAAGCTGGCTAACTTGGTTGTGGGGGTGAAGGTTTAACTGTCAGAAGGTCCATGTGCCTGTACATCTGTTATGTATATATGTAATTGTCTCAATTGGTATGTATAGCAGTGTGCATTTTGCATGAGTGTCACATCAATATGTGTTCTTAGCACAGTCCACTTGCTTATTGGTAGCGGGCAATGTCACCCCAGGAGTGATGTGAGATGTTGGTACTGCCTCAATGCTTCCATGTCAACTTCATTAGAGTCAGCATCATCATGCTAGGTGTCTCATGGTGTTTGACCTGCAGGGAAACACATTGCCCACCCCTTACACAGTATGTATTGCTTGGAAAGGTGTGTGATTGAGTATTGTTGATGTGCTAATGTAAGATTCATCTTTCAAGTTGAACTGCCAGCTAAGGCCATGTCATTGTCACTGTGTGGTTTTAAATTGGTCCCTTGTGGCTCTGGCGAGGCATCTGTTGTTATTTGCATCTGTCATTTGTCCGTAGGTGTGTATCCCATTGGGTCAGGATATCAAACATGACTAGCAGTGTCACAACCTTGGTGTCTTCCTGGCCACGTGTCAATGTAGTGATGTACGTGTTGTGTGTCCTACAGGGTTGCTGTGCATTGTGTGTATTACTAGATTTCTGTACTTACCAACAAGTAGGCCATTGCCATATCCTCCATCCTGGAAGTGTTGATTGATGGTGCAGTGGGGGAAGATGAATGAATCATGTACACTCCCAGGATACTTTGCCACAATGTTGATAATCAATCTCCGGTGATCCACAATGGCCTGCACATTAATGGAGTGTATGTGCTTCCTGTTGCGGTATAGATGCTTGGTTGCAGCAGGTGGCACAATCCGTACATGTGTGCAGTCAATGACACCAAGCACGTGTGGGAAGCCGTTGATTTGGTAGAAGCCCTATTTGGTCTCCTGCTGCTTCTGCTGATGTGGCTGGGTGTGAGGGAGATGATGGCATCCAGAACCTTGGGTAGGAAGGCAGAGAATGAGCGCTGTGCGATCCCGGCAACCAGGGCACCAGTGGTTTGAAAAGAGCCACTTTCCAACATGTGGAGGACAGCTAGCAGCTTGGTCTCTGGTGGAATGGTTCGGGGTGTCTGCAATGTGGGTGCCAACTGTGGCTCAATGTTGTGCAGCAGCTGCTGTATGGCTTGCCAGTTTAGTCTGTACCTCTGGATGATGTCATGTTCCCTGAGGCCCAGAAGGGTTGTCCTGGTCCGGAATACCCTCTCCTGTCTTCGGCGTTGCCTTTGGGGTCCCTGTTGGTGTGGTGGGAGCTGCTGCTGTTGGTCCTGTGCTCTGCGTCTTGGTGCATGCTGGATAAATAGCACCTCCATGTCTTCCTTTTGGAGCTCTGATGTTGCCTCTATGTGTTTTCCTTAAGTACTGGTGTGTTTATCCCATTTTAACGCCTGCCCTGACCCAAGCGTGAATTTTTTACGCAAATCGGGCTGTGCGCCATTTTCCGCCTCCGCCTCCCAGCCTTTTGGCATTTTTGCACGGTTGGATAAATATGGTGCACGGGTGTTTAAGTCATTTTTTGGACGGAAACGCCTACCTTGCATGTCATTAACGCATCCTGAAAATGACGCACACGCTGGAAATTTGACGTTCGCGTGGTCGGGCGTCAAAGTATAAATATGGTGTTAGGTCTGCATCGAATTTCCGTAAAAAAAATTGACGCAAATTTGGCGCAAACAGAGTATAAGTATGCCCATCAATGTGCTCTTTGTGCCTTTGGCAAGGATGTGTCCTCTTCTCCTCAACTATGCAGTGGCATGTGGCAGAAGCAAAGTGTGTCTCTGGTCAGAGCCTTGAGAGAATTCGTGGGCTTTGGAAGCTGACCTAAAAGCATTCATTTTCAATCGCACATAAGTGAAAACAACTTAAAAATCCAGCTCTTTACCCACACCACTGTGGTGCTCTTCCACCAGAGCAGAGCAGATCAGTGCTCCAGTCGAAAAATTGGGTGTGAGCAGCCACCAATTACCTGATGATACTCATCTGTTCCTGAAATAAAGAGCTGAGCATAACATCATTTTTGTTTCTGCCTGTCTTAATACGGTACAAAGATTGATGCTGCAACAACAGTTAGGGCCGTATTTATATTTTTTAGCGCTGCATTTGCGCTGCTTTTTCATGCAAAAGCGGCGCAAACTTACAAAATACAATTGTATTTTGTAAGTTTGCGCTGCTTTTACATCAAGAAATGACGCAAACGCAGTGGTAACAAATTATAAATATGGGCCTTAGAATCAGCTGAAAACACGCTGTCTTCTAGTAACCGAATTATGGGCAGTGAAATGCGCGACGGGTGATGCTGCACCCGCTGCACATCAACATTGCAGCCGGCTCTATTACGAACGGGTTTTAATGTTGATGTGACTTTTCCGCTGGGCCAGCGGGCCGAAATGCTGTTTCCGTCTGCTGGACCAGTAGAAAAGTCATAATAGGGTGCCACGCATACCGCCAGCACTAGCGGTACTGTGGCACCCATGGCTTCGGCGGTCTTAAAAAAAGACCGCTGAAGTCGTAATGACCCCTTAATTTGTAAAGAGTTCAATAACACGCTTAATGCTAGGGGATATTTGACTTAAGTGGTAGAATAGTATGATGTAAATACATTGGCCATGGTGCATCTCTCTGTAATCTTCTTGCCTTTGGCACTGTAACGCCTCCTATATACATAATCTAACTCTCACACCTGCCTAGCCAAATTAACCTTTTCACCACTTTATTGTTATGCTAATCCACTCTGGACTAGGAGGCCTTCTATCCTTTTCTAGATTCATCTTTTCATACCTGCCTAAGGATAAAATGTGTACTTTCCAGTGTAAGGAACACTGTCCAGTTCCTGGACTCACGTAATTTAGAGTCAGGATCTACCGAGATTGATTCTGATGACTCGATTGTTAAGCGTTTGTCCTTTTTAAGATTAGATATGAATCATACTTTCCTACCTCTAATCAGACGTTTTAATGCTTTCCACAGGGCAAGTGGGATCTCCACTGAGTTGTTGTTCCGTTAGCAATATAGTTAAACTGTATTCTGCGTATGGTCACAGACATCTTCATTGATGAGCCACCATACATGCAATCTCCATCCTGCTGCCACCTAGACCTGCTTGGTGGGCAGAAGCTCAATGGGAGAATGGTTGGCTAGTCTCCGTGGAACAATATGAGTCTCAGGTACTAAGAGAAAGTTGGTCACAGGTTAGATGAAGTAATCAAGACCGGAATATGGATGGCGCGCTTCTGAGAAGAAAGTATATTCCCTCATAAAAGGGTCGGGGGCCCACCACACATCTCCAGGTTCCAATGAAACAAAAAATTCATGAGATAGGAGCCTGTGTGGGGCATAGTGCCATGGGCATAGAGCTCGAGTCCCCAGTTCTATACCCCATTAAAATCTCCCCAAGGCACCAGCAATACTAGTAGGACCTGAACCATTATCGAGCCCAGCACTTCCAGATAGAGGACGAAAGATGGTGAGTGCATACACATTAAGGCATGTTGGTGTGTGTCCCTGTCATGCTCCCAAACTCATCACTTATCTACCTTGAGAGTCACACCGGGTATGTTGAACTTGGAAAGATGTCCCTTCTATTGAGAATGTCCACCTCCTCGGCCTGTTAGTGAAGCCTGCCTGAACCCATAAAATCTCAGGAAAGGGCATTAGGTACCTACGAGATGGGTGTCCTGGAGCAGTAACACATAACTGCATAGTGCTTAGCAGTCTTTACGACTGTCCTCTTGCAGTCTTGTTGTTCAGTCCTTTAACACTCTAGGTCACAAATGTCAATGACGACAGCTCTGTTACTATAGTGTTAGCGTTTATCTAAAGGTGAGTGGGTATGTACTGTAGGGAGAAGCTGGGCTTTTGTAATCTAGATTGCCTTGCTGTCAAGAAAAGCCAATAGGACTGAGTGAGAAGAACCAGCTGAGCACACACATGTCAAAACATGCGGGTGAAAACCAACACCTCACTAGAAGAAGAAACCCTAACAATTACCCAAAGGGCAAAATGATCTGCGGGCACCCATTGTTCGAACAATAACAATATATCTGTCATAGAGAATTAACAAATGAAAACTTGTGAAGGGGGGGGGGGGACCCAAGGCCTTCAATCCTTGGGGAATGGTTAGTTCGAGCTTGGATGACTAGTGTATTGTATCAAACCAAATGGGATGCACATGAGAGTCTAGGATTGTGTATCATTATCGGGAAATATATGGGTTAGCAGAGTCCTCAGACAAGGTAAAGCTTTGCTCTGATTTTCAGCCTTGTTGTGACAAGATTTACCGGAATAGAGTGATGATGCCTTATGCCCCATCATCTCTTGTCCTTGGGGTGAACATCTGTGGGAAGTCCCTACCCCTATTACGTCTTTGGTCAGCCCCCAACTTCCTCTTTTCTGCAAACCAGTTTTGGCTAATTGGGTGATTGCTGTGCTCTGGCGCTCGCCTGATGGCCCACCGCATAGTAGGTGGAAGGAGGTGCTCCTAAGATGGGGGGCAGCTGAGGAAGTATCTTTGCGACACGAAGAGCAAAGAGGACTTCACCATCACCCCATTGCAGCAGGCTGGGTATCTCTCATCGCTGTTTTTCGAGGGTGGGAGTGGGAGACATCTGGATTGCAGCCCCCAGAGGGGAACACAGCGCAATGGCTGAGGCAAGTAACTCTGTCATACTTGTGGCGGAGACTGATGGCTGTGGTGGGCGAACTACACAGATGATCTTGATGAGTGATTATGTTTGACTGAAAGGGAGAAATCTGGCTGGACACAAATGGTTTGAATGTTGGTTTCATTATGCTACTGTTTTACCTTCCAAATTTCTGTAATATATATTCCAATACAAACGTATGTTAAGTGATTTAAGCAATGACGCCCTGCGTGTCGAGCAAGATATCTGCTGTAACACAATGCAGAACAATGAATATGTTAGTTTTTGGCGAAAACATCTATACAAATTTTTTAGAAAAAATTCTGCAATCCAGTCGCATGCAAACTTGGGAATGTCATTGAAGAATTACCTTTAGGCAAGCTAGGAACAGTAGAATATAGTCAAGCTTCATTGTCCTAATCTTTTGCTTAAGGCCCTCAAAGGATTTGTTGTTGTTGGCTAGCAGGGATGGGCTGGAGGGGCCAAACACACACACATACACTCTGACTCACACACATGCATTCACACACGCACCCGTTTACAACACTCACTTATAAATACACATTCATACATACATGTATACATTTATGAGCTCACCAAACATCAACAAACATCAAATGTTTGATTGTAACTCTCTGGGATGGATGTCTGAGAAATCCAAGGAGGGTGGTGGCTGCTGCCTTAGGTCAGCCAGTGAGAGACAGAGTGGAAAGGGGTCAGTGAGACTACTGACCCCAACCCACTCTCTGACCAGATGGCACTGACTGACACTCGGCCCTGGCCACTTCAGGGCCTAAAACTGCAGCAACCAGGTCCAAGGCTATCAGTGATTCTCCCCCTCTCGTCACAAGGGGAGGTCCTCGATGCACTTTTGCCAGACTGAAAAGTCCCTCCAATGTATAAGGGCCACAGGGTCTGGGGACAATCCAATAGCTTATGCTAAGAGACCAATGGTCAGGTCAGGATTTTGACATTGTTGATCCTAGCTTTGCTTGCCTGTGTTCTGATATCTGGTCAGCGACATGCTTTCTATAGGACAGGCTCCTAATAGTGTGCTGAGAATAGCTGAAGGAGCTTGGGGGGTAGTAAAAGCACATGCGTTTGCATTGGTAAACCATCTCTCAGTTGCCTGGACGATAATATATAAGCACTGTACACGCAGACTATTTGTCTTACTTGCTGTAAAACAGATGTATAAAAAAAATTAAACAACCAAGCTTACATCTCGTTTGTTTTAAAATGTTATTTTGAGCTATTTATTTTGTAATTTACCTGCCCCTTCATAATTGGAAAAAGGGCATGTGGTCTGCAATATGTAAACTAACTTTCACGTTACTTACCCATTCCATTTGTGATAATATATATTTTATAGTTGTACTTAAAGAAGTACTCAGACAGTCAGGAAACTACTTCCAAGCGCTAATGAAAACCTAACACGATCACAAGCCTACAAGGTCCATGCAGGGTAAAATGCTCTGCACATATATCTAAGGGGATAGCTTATACAATGGACCACAGATAAGTGTATTTGGCATGACTGGTCATCAGTAAAATTAACTTAAGGACTTCCAAATATTGATGCTATGAGCAGTACATAGTTTCTTAAAGCAACATTTGCATTCCTTAGTTTAGCGTTTATGGCGTGACAAGTATTATTGAATGTTAATTAATACATGCACTATTTTTAAATATAAGCTCATATTTTATGTAAAATATTCACTGCTTTGAAGTGACGGGTAGATGGACAGTAATGTGTGGTTATGAATGAAAATGTATATCATATGTTTTACAGCTCATATAATATACAGTGCAGAACATGAACCTTAGTCCTGGCTGCAGGTGAAAGTACATAAAAAGTTATGACATCACTGCCTCTGCTAATTAGGCCCATACCTACATGTTCCAGGCTTTCAGAGTTCTAGTGAGGGCGGTTTGGGTGTCCACGGCTTGTGCTTTACAGAAGAAATTAAATGAGTTGGTTATCTAAGGTTCTGGTGTCCATGGTAGCCCGCGGTTCGCTCCACTCTGAGCTTGACAGAGCTACTCACGTGACCTCGTGAATTGTTCACGGTGACATTGAAAGAGTCCTGTGACCCATTCGTGTAGTCACTGCAAACTATTGTTCATTTTGTTTACCTCTGTTGCCTGTCTTCCTTGAATGAACTTTGGGCGTAACGCAGGTGGTTGGGAAGAGTGTTCCACATCTTGGCGGTGAGGTGCGAGAATCATCTTCCGCCGGTTGTAGCTCTGCGGATGCGTGGGACGGTTGGGAGGGGGAGGTCGGCGGAGCAGAGCTGTTGGGTCGGGGTGTAGAAGGAGAGCCGTCTGTTGAATTATGGGTGAGGAGTTTGAAGGTGATTCTCTTGTTGACGGAGTGCCAGTGCAGGTTTCTCAGGTGGCCTGTGATGTGGCAGTGGTGGGGGATGTCCAGAATGAGGTGTGCTGAGGCGTTCTGGATGCGTTGCAGCCTTTTCTGGAGTTTGGTCGTGGTTCCTACGTAGAGGGAATTGCTGTAGTCCAGTTTGCTGCTTACAAGGGCTTGGGTGACTGGTCTTCTGGTTTCCGTGGGGATCCATTTGTAGATCTTTTGGAGCATGCGGATAGTGATGAAACAAGAGGAGGAGATTTTCTACTGCACTTCGTGCTAGGGAGTCTCCTCAGAGCTCTGCTCTTTCTTCACACCTTTGGATTAGCTATAAGCTATTTTTCCTCTACTTAAACTTGTTTTGACTGATTGGGGTTAACACCTACAACATGTCTGACAAGGAGAAGAAGGGTTTATTCAGAAATTGCAAGACCTGTGGTAAGAAAAGACTACATTCTGAAGACCCTCATCAGGATTGCATATACTGCCCCTATCCAGACCACTCAGCCAAGGACTGTAAGGTGTGTCATACCTTTTCCTCTAAGACTCTTAAGGATAGAGAAGGCAGATTATTGATTTGGCTGCAGAAATTTAAGTACGGAGATAATCCAGTCTCGGATACTGATAGTGATCACTCTTCAATATCCAAAATGTCATCAAAAAGGGCGAGATCAGACACAAGATCTCCTTCTCAACAATCAAGAAAACCCCACAAAAAGACTGCCTCAGGGTCTTGCAAGGGCCGCAGCCCCTCTACTTCACCTCATAAATCTTCCAAGAAAGGGGAGAGAGGTCATTCCAGCAACTGAAAGGCATAAGAAGTCATCCTCTGTACCACCATCTGTGCCTTTCAAAAGGCCCTCATCTACTTCTGCAGCTAAGAATGTACCGTCGACGACGGGCTCATTGTCGACGAGACTGCCGGTGAGTGCTTTCTCACCGTCGGCGACGACTTCCACTGTTTCACCGTCTACGACAGTTGTGGCGATGACATCGTCGACCACGAGTGCCCCACCGTCGATGAGTATCTACACCACATCATCGTCGACGGCGGTATCAGCGGTATCTGCTCTAACATCGTCGACGGCCTCATCGACGGTAGACTCTTCGGTAAAGCTGTTGACGATCAAGATCTCCATGCGCTCGTCGTCGATGACTCTATCGTCGACGAAGGCTATATCTGCACCGTTGACGACAGCATAGACGAGAGAAAAACAACATAAAAACAAGAAAGTTTTAGCCCAAAGCACACCTCACCTAGTAAGGTGACCCCTCTCATACCTGTACATTTGTTAGAAGGGGATGAAGGGTCCATTTGGAACAACCCATAGCCCCTCTCAATTGAACGTCAAATATCAGGAGGATGAAGATGAATTTGGTGAAACTTATGGCCCTCAGTACTATGGAGGAGATCAACAATATCAGGAAGGGGCATACATACCAACCTCTTTGCTATCGGACCTCCGACCAATGCTGACTGATTACAGTAGGTGTTTTCCTCTTCAAGGGGAGCAACCTCCTCCGTCGCCCGTCTCTCGGTTACCACTCCACGTCAGAGACCGACCTCTTTGCCACTAGCAAATGTGGCCACGCTGGATATGACTTTACCTCAGGACACCGATATGTCGGAAGGTGATCAGTAAGAAGGGGAGCTCCTTGACACTCACTCGGAGTGGGATAAATGGCACAGAGGAAGTCCAAGAATCCTTCTGCTCCGATTTCTGCACCTCCAGACAAAGAAGGTAGATGGCTAGACAATATTGGAAAGAGGTTCTTGTCAATGGCTAGCCCAGTGATAAGAACTGCTAACTTCCTGGCGGTGTTAGCCAGCTATGACAGACATCTATGGGCAGACATCCCCCCACATATTGACCAGTTGCCGGAGGATGGAAGATCAGAGGCGAGGAAGACATTGCAGGAAGGTCAGCGCACATCAGCCAAGCTCATAGACTGTGCGATGGACATAACCATGACTGCATTTCGCCAGCTTGTAAGTGCAGCTGTACTTAGGAGGCAAGGCTGGCTAGAGGCTACATCATTCCGGCCTGAGGTACAGAATAAGATTTTAGATCTACCTTTCAATGGCCAAACATTTTTTGGTAAACATATTGGTGAGGTTTTACAATCTATCAAATCCGACACGGATACAGCGAGATCATTAGGGACTCTCCGATTTCGGAAGCCTTCCTTTCGAGCTAGAAGACGTGGACTGCCTTCATATAGGGGAGGCTTTCAGCAATATAGATACTCAACCTATTCTTCCTCCTCTCAGCAGTTCCGTCAGTACTACCCACAAAGACAACCACCACAAGCAGCTTATGGTAGATCTGGCACGAGGGGACGCTCAACTCGCCCTGCTAAGGACTCGGGTCGTAGAGCCTGTTACATCCAAGGCTCCGGCTACATCCAGCCCTCATCCTCTGGTTTTAGGCAGAAAGATATCCCTGTTTCTCAAGCAATGGCAAGTCATCACATCAGACAAGTGGGTCCTCCAATTAGTGAAACAGGGCCATACTCTGGAGTTTATCCAACTACCTCCCTTCAATCCTCCTTGCAGGATTCCATCAAGGTATCCAGAACAGCTCAAGAGGGAGATCAACAAGATGCTCCTCAAAGGAGCTATAGAGAAAGTATCTCTGTCACAGCAAGGAAGAGGGTACTATTCCAGGTCCTTTCTCATTCGCAAGAAGTGGAAGGACTGGAGGCCGATCCTCGACCTAAGAGAATTAAACGTCTACTTAAAAAAGCATTCGTTCCACATGATAAGCCTACAGGACGTCCCCCTGCGACTGAACCAGGGAGATTTTATGTCTACACTAGACCTAAAAGACGCATATTTCCACATTCCCATCCAAACAACCCACATACAGTACCTGAGATTCATGGTAGCTGGAAGCCATTTTCAATTTCGTGTCCTCCCTTTTGGCCTAAAGTCAGCTCCGAGGATATTTACCAAATGCCTAGCGCCAATCGCAGCTTTCCTCAGGAGGAGAAAACACCAGATTTTCCCATATCTCGAAGATTGGCTGATAAAAGCAAACACCTACGCAGGAGCGCGCAGATCAACAAGAAGGTGCGTTTCCCTCACCATCAATTGGGAGAAGTCCAAACCTCTACCAGCACCCAGTATCACCTTTTTAGGGGCAAACCTGGACCCTCAATCCACCATGGCGTGTCCCACAGTAGAGAGACAACAGACGTTACTGACTCTAGCAAAGTCAATACAGGGAAGAAACTGTGTTTCAGTTCGCCTTTTCAAATCCTTGTTGGGCATGATGTCATCATGCATACCTCTGGTTCCTCTCTGCAGATTAAAAATGCGACCACTACAGGAGCAACTCAACCTTCAATGGTGCCAGATTTCAGGAAGCTTCGAAGATCGGATAAGCATAACCCCAGCAATAGTCAAAGCTCTGACATGGTGGTCTCAAAAGCATTATCTGTCTGTCGGCCTTTACTTTCTACATCGTCTAGCTCCGTGGGCTATCACTACAGACGCTTCTCTGGAGGGCTGGTTAGCCGTTTTGCAAGATCTTCGAGTAAGTGGCAAGTGGCCACTAGAGTTGAGGGCGATGCACATCAATCTGCTAGAGCTCAGAGCAGTTTATCTCGCTTTGCAGGCTTTTCTTCCAAAGACAGCTGGATCAGACGTAGAAATAAGAACAGACAACACCACTACGATGCATTACCTCAACAAACAAGGTGGCACAAGATCTCTCACCCTCTCCAGGGAAGCCCAAAAAATTTGGAATTGGGCCTCGCAACAAGGCATCAGACTCACAGCGGTGCATCTGCAGGGGATAGAGAACAAGATAGCTGACTCGCTCAGCAGACAAAGATCGAGCTGCCACGAATGAGAGCTGGACCAGTCCACAGTGGATTACATCTTTTCCCAGTGGGGAACGCCAACAATCGACTGTTCGTCAGCAAGTGGAACGTCAAATGCCAGTACTTCACAAGCTAGCATCACCAAAAGGGATCTTGGGGGAATGCGTTTTCCATAGCTTGGTCAGGCATCTTTGCTTACGCCTTTCCTCCAATTCCATTGATCCCAAGAGTCCTCACGAAGATGAAGGCAGAGCCGTGCACCCTGATATTGATAGCTCTGTACTGGTCTTGCCAACACTGGTTTGCAGAGCTTCTTCACCTATCAATGAAGCTTCAAATACCGCTGAGACCATCTCTGCACTTACTAACAATGAACAAAGGGCAAATATCGCACCCGGATCCTCAGTTGATGCAATTGTCAGCATGTCTCCTTAGCACAGGGGGTTTGCACATCTGAATATTCCACAGGAATGTATGGGCATTTTGTCCAGAGCTAGAGCAGATAGCACTAATAAGGCTTACTCTTGCAAATGGAAAACATATTGTTTCTGGTGTCACCAATGGCAAATTGATCCACTGTCCCCACCACAGAACAAATATTGCCTTATTTATTGCATTTAGCGTAATCAAGCCTGGTGCATTCCTCCATAAAAGTGCATCTGGCAGCAATAGCATCATACAGGCGTTCAGACTCTTCACCTTTGCTGTAATCCTCTAGATTAATTAAACGTTTTTTTAAAGGACTTTTCAGGGTCTTTCCTCCATTCAGACCTCCTCTTCCCTCGTGGAACCTGAATATTGTTCTAGCACAGTTAATGAAGCATCCGTTTGAACCGATCCATCGAACTTCTCTTAAATTCCTTTCTTGGAAGGTTGCTTTACTGGTGGTTCTCACATCAGCTAGAAGGGTCAGTGAGGTAGAGGCCCTCTCCATACAGGAACCGTTCTTGCAGATCAAACAAGACAAACTACTGCTACGCACAAACCCGCATTTCATCCCGAAGGTCCCTTTGGATTTTCACCTGAACGAGCCCTTAGTTTTTAAAACCTTTTTTCCACATCTATCTAATCCTGCAGAATGAGCATTACACTCCTTAGACATTAAGAGATGTGTTAAATTCTACCTGGACAGAACTAAGTCCTTTCGCCACTCCAATCAATTGTTCGTAGCTTACAGTGCACCCAGACTAGGTGAACCGCTCTCCAAGCAGAGTATAGCCAGATGGATCTCCTCAGCCATTCGATTCTGCCATCAAGCAGCGGGCAAACAACTGCATTCATCGGTCAGTGCTCACTCTACACGGGCAGTTTCTTCCTCAGCTGCACTGATTGCGGGGGTTCCCTAGCAAGACATTTGCAGAGCAGCGACATGGAAAAGCTGCCATACATTTACAAGACATTACTGCTTGGAAGCACTATATCAGGGAGAGGTAGCAGTGTGTCAGGCAGTCCTCAGGAACCTCTTCAGGTGAAGGTGAGCCATCTCTCTCATCCCTCCATCCTAGATCAGGCATGCTCATTGTTTATGTCTGTTACTTTCGGATATGGATCCAATGATTTTGATGTTAGAAAAAGAGAAAAGGGGGAGAAGTAAGGATGGGGTTAACAGACAGTATTTCGTTTGAAGTATTACTCTATATGTATATATGTATTATATACGCAGGTGTTTTGTGACATACATTGCTACAATGTTCAATGTGCATAAGTACTGTTCGCTATTCTGATTCAAGCATGTGAATCTATGAAAGATTCCAATACTGGAGACCTACAGTTACAGGTAAGTAAGTAATTTTCTTCTTTATTCTCCAAAACATCGCTACATCCAATCCAGTCTCTAGCATCCACTCATACTCTGTAATGGATCCCTTACAACATTCAGATACTAATGATACAAACACATTTTCTTCATCATCGTCAACTTGTACATCATACTCATGAGTCTCCAAAGGCAAACGGGACAAACAGCATTAACATTCATCTGTACCGGGACATAGTTAACAAGAAAGGAATGTTCTGGCAAATAATAAAGCCACATATCTAATCTTGGTGTAGCTTTACCAGCATCTTTAGTAGAAAGCAGCCCCACTAAAGGTTCATGATCAGTCATTAATTCAAAGGAGCTACCCCATCTGTAATTATGGAAATGTTTAATCACCCTCCAACATGTTAAACCTTTTTTAAATGACACTGTATGTTTTTTCAGTACCATTGAGAGTTTGAGAAGCAAATGGTACCGGTGTTTCTTCCTCATTTTTCCCTACATTAAAACTGCTCTTAAGCCATACAAACTGACATCAGTCACCAAAATTAATCAATCATTAACATTAAAAGGTTTCAAATTCACAGCATTACCTATACAACCTCTGATTTGCCTAAAAGCATCTTCACATTCTTGTGCCCATTCATACTTCACATTATTTTCTTTTACAGATCTCATAATTCCTTGGCTACGTCAGACAAATGTTCACTAAATTTAGGATAATACTACAACTTTCCCAGAAAAGACCTAAGTTGATCTTTCTTAATGGGAGATGAAGCATTCTTTATGGTATGTCCCAAATATTCTACTTGATCCACAGCAAATGGACATTTGTTCACATGTGCAATCAATCCAGCATGACATAGTTTCATCAGCACATTTTCAACACTTCATTGTGCTCTTTCACATCCTTTCCCCACACCAGAATGCTATCCTGAAAAACTTTACATTTGACTCATTAACAAATAACATCTGCATAAGCCTTTGAAACACTGCAGAAGCCGAAGTCCGACCGAATGGTATCCACACAATCTGTACAAACCCTCTGGCATTATAAAAGATGTTAGGTGTTTCAAAGATCAATACAACTTTATTTGATGATATGCTTGAAATAAATTTAAGGCTGAAAGCAATTTAGCTTGTCCAATAGTCAGTAACATTTCATTAATATTAGTAAGTGGATACTGTTCCACTCATATCGATTTAATAAGATCTCTAGGATCAACACACATGCGAACTCTACCATCTGGCTTCTTCACTAAAGCAATAGGATTCACCCCCACTCAGCAGATTCCACTTGTTCAATAATACCCTGTGCATCCAGTCAGTTCAATTCTTCATGCAAAACTGTTCTCATTGTCATGGGTACCTCTTAACCTTATGTGCAACAGGTTTGGCATCATTCTTAAGAACAATTTTATGACAGAAACTTTTCAGACAACCCAATTTGGATACAAAAACAATAGGAAACAAATCCTTTCATTTCTGGTTCGCATTTGTTACAGGCATCTGTAACCAGAACTTGGTCTGGATGGTTTGGATCCAAAGTATTGCCTGACAACCTCAGATCTGACCATTCCAAAAGATCTTGACAACACTTCTACATACGCTGCAGATTGTATACACTATCTTTTAGAGTCTATGGTAGTGGTAAAATAGCCCAACAAAGGTAATAACTTCCCACAATAACCTACAGGATTTATCATGGCTTCCAATAATTCACTTTCACCTAATGTCTTGAATGTTTCCTCATCTGATATGGTGTATGGAGAACAAGAATCTGGTCAAACCACAACAAACCTTTCTCAAATATTAATGTTACACTTGAGTGGACGGTACGATTCTATCAAGGTATTCACTTCCAACTCAGCAACCATCAGCACCCCATCACCTTCACTACTAGATTCTTTACTATCACATACAACATTCACTCCACTCTTCCATTCTTGCCCCTTACAACCACGAGAAAAATGACCCATCGGTTCACATTTGAAACATCAAACACCAACAGCTGGACAACTTGCAGTCAATGCAATATGCTTTTCACTAACATGAGGACAACTTGTTTTCCTTCCTTCTGCTCTTCCTTTGTTTAACCCTCAATTTATTGTAATGCACATTTGTCTGCTTCAGTTCCAGTTTCTTGAATTCCTGGACCATTCCTACATTAGGTGATACGCACTCCTTATTGTGTTCATGCTGACTAAGCTCCTTCATATATTGGGAGGTACTCCCAACTCTTTTCGCTACTATAATAGCCTTCTCAAAAAATGGTTTGTTCCTACTAAGCCGTATTTCTTGAATTTTAAAATTGTTAGTCTTACTCACCATTGATAATTCTGATAATTTAATTGTGTAGTTCCTTAAATCTACATGTAGATGCTAATGTTCTTAACATAGCAATATACTGATCCACAGACTCTCCCACCATTTGTCCACAAGAAATAAATGTATGTTGCTCCACTACAATTTTTATTTTGGCCTTATAATTGTCCTCCAATGCCCTCATGTCTTTTAAAAATTAATCACCCTTCTCCTCTACGTCCGTCTCCTCATCATCTCCTTGTGCATTATGAGGAAGAATAGGTAACTGTTTCAAAACGTTTCTTCCTTCATTCCCCAAATTATGTTTTAATATGGCCAACTTCTACTTAGGTAAAAATAACTCACCTTCAATAGCTTCCAAATAAGTCATAAATGCCTCCCACCTGTCTTCCCATGATGTTGAAGGATCACCAGCAGAAAGCAAATATGCAGGAGGAGGCAATATGGATTCTAACTTCACAGTTACACAAAATAGACAAATGCCTCCTCATCTGAGGGATCATACCCTAAGGCTACACTGGGAACCTATGGGGGTTTACTAGTGGGTTTGCCTTTAAGACAGGCAGTGTCCTTTTGTTCGGCACCCTGTCTGCCTACAGTCAAATCTCCATGCATTAGTGACATCCCAGTGTTTACCCTGGTACTCACTTTCGGTTTGTGAAGTGTCTTGAGACCCACCCCGCTGAACAGATCTTGAGGGGCCTACAGAGGACTCCCTTTCTTCATTTTTAGAGTTGTCCACCTTTTTCTCTGAGGGGGGGTCCCTGACAGGTTTTTTTTTGGTCACCCCGCCAGTCCATGTCTTGGACACTCTAGTTCTAACCCAGGGATCAGCCTTATTCCACAGCTCCTTGGGAGGGACTGGCCGCAGGTCTATCAGGTATTGGTGCAACTTTTCCTGAATACAATTACTCAACAGATGCTCCTTTATTATTAAATCATAACGCCCTTCATGATCATGCACATTGTTGCCTTTTAACCAACCATCTAGTGTTGTCACTGAGAGGTCCACAAAATCAACCCAGGACTGACTCTGGGTTTTTCAAGTCTCCCTGTATTTAATTCTGTACTCCTCATGAGTCAACCCAAATCCCTCAATCAGGGTAGCCTACATGAAATCATAGGAGGTTGCATCTACCTCATTCAGTGTGAGGAGTTTATCCCCGTACTGTTCTGAGAACAGTCCCAAAGGAGAGTTCCTCAGTACTCTTTCTTACGTTTTCTGGAAACACAGGCCCTCTCAGGCTGTGAACCACTTGGTGTCATCACCCTCCTCATATTTGTGGACAATCCCTTTGGGGATCTTAGGGTCACAGTGCTCTACTCTGTCCCTATCTATGGGTACTAAGCCTATTTCTGCTCCTTCCCTCTATAGCTAAGATCATGTGTTTCAGGTCCAGTCTCGTAGCTAACCTCTCTAAGGGGGAACCTTTCTCAGAGACTCTATCTCTGGATCTTGAGGAACCTGACCCATCCTAACTAGAGGGAGGTGTCCTAGACACTTGGGGTACAGATTCCTCGCTTTCAAGTGGTGCAGTCCTAACTAAAGTAAGTTTGTAAAGTTTTTTTACTTTTAAGCCACAGGGACCTAATCAGAGCCTTAAAAATACTTCTAAGAATTTTGAAAAATACCCAATTCAAAAATTCAATTTAAGTAAATGCAGTTTTTGGATTTACTTGTGTAGTCACCTATTGACCAAGTGGTATCAGCAAATGCAAAGTTGCTTATCCCACCACTGTTCCACCAATATAGGAAGCTATCTCCCTATATAGTGTACTAAAATGAAGTACAATGTGCAGAGAGTTCAGTGGATCCCCAATTAGTATTGCAGAGGCAAAGCTAGATAGGACTAATGCTCTCTTTGTGGTAGCGTGGCAAGCAGTTACGCTTATCAGAAAGTAGTGCTAAGCATTTGTTGTACTCACAGAGGCAATAAATGAGACACACCCTCAATCAATAAATCCAAGACCAATTTAGAAAAATAACAATTCTTTTTATCTATGTTTCAAACCCAAGAACTTCGTGATCAGATAAGTAGGCTTTTAAGAATAAATACTTTGCAGTTTCAAAAACAGACAATTTTCAGCGTTCTCTTAATGTTATCCTATTGAGTAAAAACAATGTTTAGCAAACACAGGGTTATCAGTGACTTATGAAGCCAATCTCAGGGAGTAAAGGTAAGTACTGGGCACTGATCAGAACCACGCCAACATGTCACACCAGGCGGCACAGTGGCAGCCGGGTGCAGAGGTGCAGTAAGGTGTCTGGTGCCCATTGGTTTCCTATGGGAGTTTGGTCCTCGTGAAGACAGGCTGCAGGCTCTGACTAGTAAGCCAGCCAGAGACGAGAAGCAGGTAGGTCAAAGACTTGAGATGTCCAGGAAGGTAGGTGCACTTCTGGGCCTTGGCTCCAGGGCCCAGGGGCAACGGATATAGGGGTGTCCTTTCGCATCGGGTTTCACCGTCCAGGAATACTTGCGGTCAGGGGGTCTTGCATGTTGAGGATGCAGGTATCGTCAGGGAGTCCAGCAGTTGGTCAACCAAGGTGAAATCGAGCTACGGAGAGCTGGGGGACGTCATTGGCACCAGTGGCCCTGCTCAGTTGGCATCGGGGGCGATGGGTGCAGAGGTTGCTGTAGGTGGCAAGTTTTCTCCACCAGACTCCGGAAGAGGGGGCCTGCTGGCAAGGGCTGCAGGTGACTTGGATGAGTCAAGGAGAGGTGACACTCAAGTGGACTTGGGCTTGGGCCAGCTGGGGAGCCCTGCTGGCACCATTGGTGGGCTTCTCACCGGGTCAAGGTCATCGGTGCAGAGGTCACTTCAGGTGTTGGGTCTCCAGGCTGAAGAGACCTTGTTGGATACTGTATTGCTAAGCAGGTCCGCTGCTCATGGTAGTCTAAAACATTTTAGAAGGCAGACAGGCTTCCTGGGTTTCTTGAAGCTGCAGCTGCAGGACAAGTCTTTTTGTGCAAAGTCTGGTGAGGTCACAAGGCAGGCCAGAAGGATTGGTACAGAGACAAGGGCTTCTTCTTCCTCTTCTCCTGCGGGGTCGACTCTTCTTTGACCTCCTTCTTTGTAGGCAGTCAAGATCTGAGTGCTAGGGTTCAGGGGTGCCACCTAAATACTCAATTTAGGGGCGTTACAGGGAGTGCCAGACAGTAATTAAGGGGCTGACTGCCTGTAGGGTGACTACACCATTTTCTAGTACCACTTCTGCTGAGAAGTGGGCATAACTCTAATCCTAGTGGCCTAATTCCTTCCAAACAAGATGGAAGAATTTAATAGGTAGTGTCCACTTCAGCTCGTCCACCTTAGGGGTGGGACTGGCATGACGTGGGAACCCCTCCTAATTTAACTACTTTTCTGGCCTGTGCTGCCCCCAAAAGTGGGGTCAAGACAAGGAGGTTGGTCAATTCTGCCATTTGGAGAAACCTGGGTTACATTTCAAAGTTGGTAAGGCCTTTGAAGCTCCCTGCCCTGGAATGCCCATCCTGCTTTGGATGAGGGGTTATCACCTCTGTCCAGAGCAGGCCTTTGTTCTGGGCCTCCAAGAGCACAGAGTGTCACATCAGGGGGCCGGAACTCAGTCTAGGGTGTCTGCACTGGTTTGGACCAGTCAGTGTACGTACCTGTAGCTGGGTAATGTTTCAGAGGCCACCTCAAAGGTACCCTCTGTGTGCATTTTTTTATAAATCCATCACTGGGTTCAGTAAGGGTTTATTATTCTGAAATGTTTGGTACTAAACATCCCAGTATTCAGAGAAGCTAACATATAGCTGAGGAACTTGTAATGATCTGTGTCCAGCACATGCATTTAAAATGGCTTCCCTGTGCACTTGCTATGTTGCAGAATCGACAGAGACATAGTAGGTGCATATTTGCTCATGCATATATGCCCTCACATGTGTCCGGTTTCACTCTGCCTTAGGGGTGACTTACACCTGCACATGCAGTGCTAAGGGACTTGGCACACAGGGGTGTGTGACAGGTCATGCTTTCAATCTAGCCTGCACCAACACATGTAGTCTGCAATGGCAGTACTGTGTGGGTTTGGGGAGGGGTCCCTGAGGGTGGCACAATCTGTGCTGCAGCTCTCAGAGACTTTCCTTAGTATCAGGCCCTAGGTACCAGGGGTACCATTTACTAGAGACTAAGGGCCAGATGTACGAAAAAACCAAATTGCGATTTGCAATTTGCGAGTCTCTGCGACTCGCAAATTGCAAGTCGCAATTTGGGATGCAGAAAGGTGTCTCAGACACCTTCTGCAAGTCGCTATGGGGTCGCAAAGACCCACCTCATTAATATTAATGAGGTGGGTCGCAAATTGCGGCCCCATAGCGACTATGGGCACTCGCTAACATGGAGGCCTGCTGACGTCAGCAGGCCTCCATGTTAGCGACCTGCTGCTCAATAAAGCAGGTTTTTTTTTTTTAAATGTAGCCCGTTTTCCCTAAGGGAAAACGAGCTGCATTTTAAAAAAATCCGAAACCTTTTGTTTCGGTTTTTTCAGGGCAGGGAGTGGTCCCTTGGACCACTCCCTGCCCTGAAAAACTATTTTTGGGTGCAATCACAAACTGGAAGGGGTCCCATGGGGACCCCTTCCAATTTGCGATTGTGTTACCATCCACTTGAAGTGGATGGTAACTGCGATGCCATTTGCGACCGCATATGCGGTCGCAAATGGTATTGCATACCATTGCGAGTCGCAAATAGGAAGGGAACACCTCTTCCTATTTGCGAGTCGCACATGCATATTGCGAGTCGGTAACGACTCGCAATATGCATTTCTGCATTGCAAACCCACGTTTGCGAGTCGCAAACGGCGATTTTCGCCGTTTGCGACTCGCAAAAGGGTTGCTACATCTGGCCCTAACAGTGGTAACTTAAGAGTTTGCCAATTGTGCAAAACAACTGTGCAGTTTGGCGAAAGAGATCTGGCACTGGGGTCCTGGTTAGCAGGGACCCAGTGCACTAACAGTCAAAATCACGCAAGAAACCAGGCAAAAAGTGAGGTTGTGACCATGTCAAAAGAGGCACATTCCTACAGGGCCTATACAGTCAATACTTATAAAAAAAATGACAAATAAAATTACAAAGAAATATTCAAATGCATGCATGTATATATCCCCCCCATAACTTGACATCCATTGATAGAACATGTGACAGTCAGTATCTCCATTTCCGATGGTTGCTTTCAACCCATAAATTACAGGATTTTATCATCAATCAACTGACACACTGGAGAAACAGATTCAAATTCTATGCCCCATACTCCACTCACACCTGCCATATTGTGGGGGTGCTTCTGGGGGAAACCTCTTGTTTTATGTACTGCCACTTCCAAACCCATACAATGGTTCATACCGTTCTTCTACACCATCAAGGACGGGGGAGTCACAGCCTTCCACTCCCGTGCTATGTCCCACTTTACTAAGGTCAGACCCAAATACAAGAGAGATTATCAGTATCTATTACCTCCTAAATCGTTGGTCAGATGTAGAAGGGTAAGTCCACTGACAATGTCCAAGCGAGAACTCTGCCCAGACAGGCTGTTACTACAGACCAGAATCTCTGTAGATCAGGACAGCTCAACACTGGGTGAATAAATGTGTCCTCCCCAGTGCCACACCGAAGACTGGCCGGGGAGGCTATCACACCCATGCACCAGAATCTATCTCATGTAAAATATATCCTGTGGAGATACTTAAGCTAGATAGCCAGAACCAGGCCGCTATTGCCGCCATACACGGTGCCTCCAGCGCCTCCGTCCAATCCTCGTTCTCAAGAAACCCAACATCTGCCTCCCACAAAGTATTGAGGTCACAAAATGTGTCTGGGTGATTGGAGATGAGTGTTTGATAGTTCTATGCAACTTTGTGATCCCCCAAGTCATCCATACTAAGTTTGCCCAGATTGAATTTGAGGAGGTCAGCCAAGGCAGTGGATGGCTGAGTTGGAGATACCTATGAAACTGGCTATGGTGCAGTTGATTTTCATTTTGGAACAATTTAAAGACTGTCCCATGTATTATTTCCCCCAGGGTAGAGATCCGGATGAGGTTCCACTTATGAAAACCTTCCAGTGTAGCTAACTGTGAGGGCTGGCTACGTCTCCATAGAAGCATCCATTCCGTTCAGTTTGCCCCGCCACCCCATCTGTTGGTCCGAGGAGCGACATAAGCTAAAGACTACCATTGTTGCTGGGGAAAGACTCCTCCCTGTCTCCGTTACCATATGAATGAGAAAGAATATGGGTGTCCCCCATCGCCCACCTTTCAGATACATAGGTGGGGTCGCCCTGAACACCATACCTCCAGTCTTTGATCATCAAAAGATGGGATACATGATAATATGACTCATATCCGCCACAGCAATTCCTTTACAGAAGGTGGACTGGAAACATTTAATCAGAGCAATACGAGGGGTCCCCTAATCCCAGAGAAAGGTCATGAGTATGGATTCAATTTACAGAACCATTGTTGTGGAATGTTATAGAAGAAGTTCTGTAGTTGATGCAGGAACTGGGGTAAGGACGCCATTTTAAAAATGGTAGAGCGGCCTATCAGTAACAATGGTAAGTCGGACGGTGGCTGTACTTGTGTGTTTTTTATAACCTCTGGAGATCTGCCACTTTCATACAGTTCCACAATTGAGTAACAATGACACATGATCTCTGCATAGACACATGGAAGTGCCCAAAGATGGATTGCGAATAATGAGTGTTTTGTCACACTCTATGAGCACACGGCTGCTGTCAGGGTAAGATGGGGCCATTTTGTGTGTAGTGGAAGCTTCACAACTACAGTCACCGCTGTAACGAAACACACCCCTCCTTGTTCGTCAACTGAAGCTCTCTTTCATGTAGACCAGAGAGCTTGATCCTCCAACCCCCCCAGTATTGTACACAAAGTCGGACTCACATCACACATAAACATAATGCCAACTTCTTCCCAGAAAGGAGGTTCACACAAACAGCTGCACGTTGTTCTAGGCTGTGGTCTGTGCTTGCAGTCCTGGGCGAGTGAGAGTGTCATCTCCGGCGCCAGGCTTCCACTCTTCACCAACATGTCTGTTTTCTAAGGGTTTGTTGTTTGTGTAACTATCACTGGCGGCTCTTCTGCTAAGGTGGAGGAACATCGCCCCACTGCTTTATGCAGTGGACGAAAGGGAAAAATAAAATGATAATAATGTAACGTTATTAGCATTTTATTTTTCCTGGGGAGCACAGTTAGGGCAATGCGGGGTGAGGCGGGGCTGGGCTGGAGGAGGGCTATGTACACATAAGTGCGCATGATGCTTTGGCCGGCCGTGTTGGACAGGCCAAACAGTCATGTGCACTTTGCATTTCTCCAGCCAGCTGTATTGAACAGCCGGGAGGTGAAAGTGTGCAGGGCCCTACCCCCTAAATGAGCGCTGAAGCAGAACGCTCAGACCAGTCACAACGCTGCTGTCATGCTGTTGACAGCAGCATAGTTATTGGAGAGGAGTCTGAAAGCCTGCCTGCTTCCAGGAGTCTAAGAAGGAAGGAGAGACGGACCCATCTCTTCCAACACGAAAGGTATGTTTTTTAAATTGTATTTCTCATGGCTGGAACTTTTGTTTTTACAGCTGGGAATAGCTTGTGTTTTAAGGGCCTTGTTTGTAACATCATTGCTTTAGGCCTGCTGCCCCTGCAAATGTGTAATGCGCTATGCCCTCTAGGGGTTAAATATATGGTTATACTGCATTACTTAATGCCATTTTCTTTTTTTGTGGTTATGCCCTCTGTGGGCTAACTATATAGTTACATGACCATGTTTCTTACAAATGCTATTTTCATTGAAGTGTCCTCTAGGGCTGTTCTAAGCATTACAGTCATATCAAGATACTAAACTATTTGTGGCACAGGAACGTGCCCCATAATGCTTTGTGGGGCATTACTTTTACAAAACATTTTTGCCCATAACTCAGTCTGTGGTGGTCCTAGGACAATGGGACCACCTTCAAAATGCTCTTCCTGTCTAGATCATCTCTGTGTCCCACACTAAGTTAGTGGGGACGCCAAAATACCAACCACATTCAGTGTCTTTTAAGCTTTTCCATGGCTAGAACTTTTACAGTTTTGTTTTAAATGCCTTGTTTGTAATACCATTGCAGTGGGCCTGCTAGCCATAAAAATGCCCTCTAGGGGCTAAGTATATGGTTACACTGTAATACTTTCTCCTGTTTTTTTTTCATGGGGTTATGCCGTCTAGGGGCTAACAATATGGTTATATGACCATGTTTCTTACAAATAATATTTCTGTTATGGTGCCCTCTAGGGGCTGGTTTGAGCATTACAGTGTAATGCCAAAAGTTTATTTCTGATAAAGGTTTAAATGATAATTGTATATGTCTTAATAAATTCTCCTTACTCCAAGTATGACCATAATTCGGGCCAACTTAACATCCTTATTACACTATGACTGTTGGAACATCCTTGATATGTTTGGGTGACCGTTCTAGCTTATTTTGTCTTCTGTGGCTGTCTTGTGTCTGTTTTGGGTAATTGTGTTAACCAACCAGCAACTCTGATGGTATGGTGGTGAAAATGTTATTCTATTGGAATTAGCGTGGCAGATTTAAATTGGGATGCTAAAAGCAACATTTTCTTTTTTTGAGCAGATACAGAGAGAAGGTAAATAGAAGTGCTCTAGTTATATGCAGGGCCACTGGAATTTTATGGCAGGAAAAGACGAAAATATGAATTTACAATGTTAATAGCTTTAACTCAAGCAAATGTGAGACCTTCTGCATTGCAAATGCTTACTAAACTTTCTCTTTCTCAGCGCTTCCTCTATCACTCATCCAGACACAGCCTGGCTGCACGCGGAATGGTTCCCATCTGGTGAATATCAGCTGAATACAGGGGCTGCACTGATGTGCACTTGTTGAGCTGGTCTCAGGTTGCAGCTGCAGGACATTCCCCCTGGCGCATTCATGCTGACAAGACATGCCTGATGTCAGGAAATGATGGGGCCATTTTATGTGCATTGTAAGCTTCACAACCACAGACAATCACCACTGCAATGCTACACACCCCTCCCTGTTCTCCAACGGATGGTATCTTTCATGTAGACCAGAGAGCTCGAGCTCCCAACACCCGCAGTATTTTGCTCACAGCCGGACTCATATCACACATAAACAAAATGCCAAATTCTTCCCGAAAAGGAGGTTTGCACATACCACTGCATGTCATTCTAGGCTGTGGTCAATGCTTGCAATCCTGGCCGGCTGAGAGTGTCAGGTCAGGCGCCACGCTTCCACTCTTTACCATGTCTGTTTTCTAAAGGTTTGCTACACATATATAACATATTCACAGAAAAAAGTTTATCGGTATGTTATAGCTGGGAAATAGATTTTTAAAAAACCTTAGAAATTCACACCAAAAAAACAAAAGTGCAAGTTATAGTTACATTAGGGCACAAGTTATAGTTAATTGAGATAACTCCAACTATAACTGCTGAATTTCTAAAGTTTTGTGTGTGTAAAATCTGAACCTGAATATAACGTCCCTGTAACCTTTGTTTTTTTAGTTAATTTCAAAGGTTTTTTAAAATCTATTTCTTAATTATAGCGTCCCTGTAACCTTTGAGTTTTTTTTAGTGAATATATTTTGAAAAAAAATAATAATATATATATATATATATATATATATATATATATATATATATATATATATATATACTATTTAAACAGCTGAATACGTGTCTTTTTATTTTGCTGGCGTTTGAGACAGGCATTTAGCCGAAACACGTCATGCTGGGGAAATTAACTTAGCTGCAAACCTGGAGAGTGCTCCTTTATGGCTTTGAAGTGAAGCCATTTTTGTTGGTATGTTTTACGTGTATGCCACTTGCACGGAGGAGGCACCCATTGTTAAGTGTTCGGCATTTTCAGTGGCATTTGGAGAAACATATATATATATATATATATATATATATATATATATATATATATATATATATATATATATATATATACCTAAAAGTTTATATATTTGTTTGGGAGAAATATGATTTTCGTTGGTTATTGGATTGTAGGTGAACAAGAGTTAATCTGCATGGAAAATATTCCACCCCCACATTTTTTCTTGAATGGATCAGGAGAAACACCAGTGAGACAGTCTAGATGAAAACATGTATTTTTAAACAATGTCAGAGTATGTGGAAGTAATTTAAGGGTGTAGAAGAAATGTCACTTTTGTTACATTGTTTGGGGGCAGAAGGTGGAGAAGTGTTAGATAATTTACCTAAACTTTCTTTTGTAGAGGAAAAAGGTTTAAGCCACTGTAAGATATGTAAAATAAAATGTAGATCTTCAATATGTACCTGGTATTAGTACTATTATGGAGAGATAATATTTTGGTAAGCAAATTCAAGGAGTAACAGAAACAGAAAAGGAACATTTAACAGCCTTGATGAAGTTGGGCAGTAGTTGCATATTTTGTGTGTTGCCAGACAAATATATTAGGGATCAATTTGTGCAAAATTTTAATTGTGACCAAATTCTTGAAGAATTGTGGGTAAAGAGTGAGTCTCTTGAAAAGGAACTGATCATCATTGTGGAAAAATGGACCACATGCATGTACGATATTGAGCGATTAGTTGAGAGGGGTGTGAGCCCTACTCAAGTAATAATCACAGTCTATGCAAGGGTGAATCACAAAAGTCGCTAAAACCTGTGCTTAACGCTCCGGGTGCTTGGCACAAAAGCAGTTAGGATTAACTTAGAGGCAATCTGTAAAGTATTTATATCATAAGAAATGGGTGATTTTACTGTAACGCAACACCCATCAGCTCTCTCCTTGTACAGCACTCTGATACCATGGGCGGTCATTTTTCACACTTTATAAAACTCTACAAAGAAAGAAAGAAATTTATGGAACATTCAAACAGTAATAAGGTGGAAACACAAGAATAACCCCAAACCAATTTAGAAAACAGAATAAATTGTAGTACATGTAATGACACCAAAACAACAAAAATCCATTCAGTTGAACCGGAGTTATGATTTTTTTAAATTTCAGGTGAAAATGGCAGCAAAAAGCAGGAAATGCCACTTGCTGTTATCTTGTTGTGGTGAACCAGTTCAAAGTCACATGTTCAGGCCGACTGTGATGGAGTGCAGTTTGGGTACAGGGCCCAGGTTGTTCCGGGTGAAGCGTTTACCTTCTTACAGTCCAAGCCCATGCAAGGAGCCTCAGCCAGGAATCACGAGTAGATCAATGTTGACGCGAAGAGCAGACTGCCGATGGAGCTTCATGCTAGCAAAGAGATACAAGCAGTCCCTGTTTGTGCAAAGAGCAGGGCAATATCAATCTTTGCATTTGGGGACATGCAGCAGTCGTTACTGAGCTGAAGTCCGCTAGCTGTTGCGAAGAGTCCAAATCTTCTGGATGGTGTTTAGGCAAAGAAGAAATTGCATATCTTTGGCATACTGTCAGTGGCAGTGGAATTCAACCTAAATATGACTTGGTGAGTACTATTAGGGAAATTCAAGCTCTGAAAATTAGAATGAATTACTTTCTTTCCTAAAGATGTTAGAGTTTTATGGCAGGATTGTAGAACACATAGCAGATAAAACTCATGCCACATGAACATTGCTCAGGAAGGGTGTAGAATTTGAATGGAGTAATGAATGTGAACTAGGATTTCAACTGGTTAAAGAAGATCGGATGAAGGCACCTAGTTTAAAGGTTTTTGTTCCAAGTAGGGAGTGTATAATTAGCACTGAAGCCAGTGAAAAGGGTTTAGGTGCAGTATTGGTTTAAGTAGATGATTGTGTAGGGCAAATAATTGCATTTTCTTTTAGAGCGTTAAAAAGTACTGAGTTTAATTATTTAGTCATTGAGAAGGAGACTTTGGCAGTACATGGTGCAGTTAATAAATTTAGAAGGTTTTTTTTTTGGGTGGGGGGGTGTCCGTAGTGTGTTCTGATTACAAACCGCTACGTGGAAGTTTTGAGAAAATAGGTCTTAATATGGAGTCAACAAAGATCAGGAAGTTGTTTGTCAGTTTTCAAGAATGCACATTTGTTGTACAGTGAGCTTAGTGTGCAAAATCATGTGGCAGATTGCTTCTCTTGGTAGGTAGAATATGAAAGAAACAATGGAATCCTGAATGGAAAACTTTAGAAAGATGAAAACAATGTGCTATTACTGAAGGGGCAATTTCGAAAAAATTAGGAAAAATTAGTCAAAATGCAGTACTTTAGGAGGTAATTAGTTTATTGAAGGTTTGATGACCTGTGAAGTCTAGGTTGAACAGTGACCTTAAACCATTATGGAGAGTCAAGGATGATTTAACCGTTATGTATGGTCAAGGATTATTTAATCGGAAAATAAATATCTGCCTGGTAGAGGCTCGAAGTTAATTCCTCTAAGTGATTTGAGGGGACGTGTTTTTTAATTGACCCATGGGTGAACCTTGGAGTGATAAAAATCAAAGAACATTTAAGGTTAGATTTTTAGTGGCCAAGGTTGGACACGGAGACAGAAAAAGAAGTAAAGGACAGTTATGAATGTGTTAGAAGCAATAAGGTTATGAAGATTTCTACACCAACAGTATGTTGTAGGAAGTCGCAAAGGGTTCCTTGGGAAGATGGTGCAACTGATTTGATAGCACCAATGTCCGGTAGGGTGTTGTTCTTGTATATATTTGTGTTGGTTGATCTTTACTCATATTAGTGAGAAACACTGTGGGTACCCAATATAGCCTTAGAACCCGCTGTAGCGCGCTCTATCGGATATTAAAGGCCCTTTCCCTTGTTAAATGCCCTCGCCTTCGGCTCGGGCATTTAACAAGGGAAAGGGCCTTTAATAGCCGGTAGAGCCCGCTACGGCGGGTTCTAAGGCTATTAGAACATTCTGCCACTCAGGGCAGAATGTTCTATTAAAAAAAAAAAATTACTCAAGGAGCCCGAGGGGATTAGAATCCCCTCGGGCTCTGTGAGGCTTTGTTCACAGCTGCTGCTGTGAACAAAGTGAACATTGGAATGTTGGCGCTGCGGGCTTTTACCGGCCAGTAAAAGCCCGCAGCACTCCATTGTTTTCAATGGAGCTGCCAACTTCCAATGTTCTAATACCATATCTAGCACTTTGTGGCTAGGCCTAGTGCCTGTGACAGGAAATGGCCCAAAACACAACATGGATGCATCACATTTTTCCACCGAAAACTGACCCTTTTTTCCAGTGTGGGTTGCTGTAGATTTTGGACCCTACCTCAGCCGGCACCTAGGAAAACATAGCCAACCTCTACATTTTTACAACCTAGACACCTACGGGTATCCATGGTAGGATGACTTCCATGGCTCTCACTGGGGTTTTTGGCTAAGAATCCCTTGCAACCCTCAAACCTTGACTAGAAAAACACATTTAACCAATGTTTTTGTGATGGAAAGTTTTGGAATTTGTGGGGAGCCACAAATTTCCATCCACCACACATTCCACCAAGTCTCCCAATAAAAATGGTATCTCACTTGTGTGGCTAGATCTAGTGCCCATGACAGAAATGGATCAAACCAAGGTCAATGGGAGTCCCCTGGTGAGGGCTCCTGTTGACCTTGGTTTGAGCTGTTCCTGTAGCAGGAACTATGTCCAGCCAAAGTGGAACAGTGTTTTTTTATTGGCACAACTGGGCTAATGCAGAGTGTTAGGAATTTCCTGGATTCCTGGGGATTCCAGAAGTTTCCATCAAATGTGTGATTTCAGTTCAGAGTTTAAGGTGTGCAGAACACTGTGGATAAGAAAACCTTATGGGATTCAAGCAAGGCATACCACCCACGAAACCCTTGGTTGTCTAGTTTTCAAAAATGTCTGTGCTTCATAAGTGTGCATAATGGTGCCACAGCACGGCCCCAATACAGAAACTACCCCTATTGTTTATCTCTCAACATAGTGAATTAGGGCATTTTGCGTCGTATTCTCTTGGGTCACCCACACAAGTGGGGTACCGTTCCTATCAGGAGATGAGTGTGCATTCAGGGTGGCAGAAAACCTGTGGTTCCCTGCAGATTCCAAGCCTTTCTGTCACAGAAATGTGATGAAAATGTGTGTTTCTTACCAAAGTTTGATGGTTCCAAAGGCTTCTGCATAATATTTCCTGGTGAGAGCCACACAGGTCAAGCCCCCTGACTCCACTAGTTGCCTAGTTTTTAAAAATGTGCTGGTTTGCCTAGGTGCGAGCTGAACTAAGGCCCAAAGTCCATAGCTACCCACAATAGAAAAAAACAAGGAGCTCTTAGTAAGAGCCATCTTTACATTTGGCTGATTAAAAAAGACTCTTTCGCACTGGGGGAGGACTCAGCATCTGCCATCTGCCATGCTGAGACTACTCTACCTGCCAAATTTAGAAATGACCGCCAAACTGGCAGTTAATTCAAAAACATTGATGAGAGCCATTGAGATGGCAGTTCATGTCTATGCCTTTCTGCATTTGATGCACTACTCCATCAACATGACGGAGCCATTGATCTTTTATAAAAAAAAAATGCGAAACAGGCCCCTCGGTTCCTTGGACAGTCCTTTAGAGGTAAATAGATTACTCAGGAAAAGCATACCTTTGCATTGTGTCATGCCACCACAGCATATGATACAATACAAGGGTGTGAATTCCCCAAGTAATCCATTTACCTCTAAGGGACTGTCTAGGGAACCGAGCAATCCATTTTGCATTGTTGGCTTTGTATAAGAATACTCTTGTATGTGTAGGTGTGATCACTTTTTCTACACAATACAAAGGTGTATTTTTCCTGAATAATTTGTTTACTCCACCATAACTGTCCGATTAAATGAGAGGCCCGGTATACATTGTAGACTTTGGGCATCATTATGAGTCTGGTGGTCTTCAGGCTGCCAGACTCATGGTGGCGGTCGGACTGCCGCGGTCGTGGTGTTCTGATCGCCACATTATGACTGTGGCGGAATCGCCACGGTCCAACCACCACGCTGCCGCCAGCCTGCAGCCTGGCATTCCCGGCGGTTGTAATCCACCAGGGCAGCGCTGCAAGCAGTTCTCCCCTGGGGATTACGAGTCCCCATCCGCTAGCCTTTCCATGGAAAGGGTGGCAGAGTGGGGGCCTTGGGGGGCACCGGGGGGGCCCTGAACTGGCATGAGCAGTGCAGGGGCCCGTCACGCATTCTGCTGCCCAAATTACAGGCAGTGGAATGTGCGACAGGTGCTGCTGCACCCGCCACACCACCACATTGCAGCCGGCTCGATTACAAGCCAGCTGCAATGTTACGGCCCTGTTACCCATTGGGCCGGTGGGCAGAAACACTGTTTCCGCCAAGAGGGAAACTCAAAAATAGGGCCGGCGGGGTTTAGCCTGCAATGGCGGTGTGGTGGCATGATGAGTTTGGCGGGTGGCCTCTGCTGCACGCCAAACTCTTAATGAAGCCCTTTGTCTTGAAGTATTCTTACACGTATTGCTTACAGGATGCCTTATTGAAGTTCCCTAGATTCCACTGTTTCTAGAGACATTTAGTCAGACGTCTTTTGTTCTGAGGAGACACGAAGACTAACTACAGGTGGAATCGTCAACATCTCCTCCCTAGGTTGCTTTCAAAACATGTTATGGTTCGCCAGGAGATACCATATATGAACAGACAGTATCTCCACGTATGTTTTTTTATATAAAATCCTATGCAACATTGTCTTGTTCTATGTTGTTTTATATATACGTGTTCACTGTTTGAGCACTGTGCCATCAGCACTGACTTGGACATTTAAGGAATGTATATTGTCCTTGTACTAAAGATGTGAAAACAATCATTATACAAGATATTGGCCCAGGTTTAAGAGGGCCTTGAGCCACATTAGTGTCATTTTTTAAGATGCTAATGTGGCCCAACGAGGCCAAATTCACTGTGCCATATTTACTAAGTGGCGCAGTGCATGCATTGTGCCACTTTGTAACCCCTTGCGCCACATTATGCCTGCGCCAGACGTAATGTAAGCATGGGGGGTGTTCTCCCGTTGGGGGGGACCTCAAAAATGGCGCTGTAGAATCTAAGAGATTCCACTGCGCCATTTTTGCCCGGCTATTTTTAACACCTGCACAGAGGTGGCATACTATTGTTTTCAATGAGCCCCTATGTACTCTGCAGGATTAGCTCCAAATTGTTGGCATTAATCATGCAGAGTACATCAATAGCATCATAAATGTTGACCCTATTTCCCCTACCCTGCACCATGGTGCACCATATATTAAATACGGTGCACACATGGTGGCAGTACGGAGGTTGCTAAGGAGCGCAAGAAAAGTGGTGCTGCATTGGATGCTGCACCACTTGTCTTAAATAAGGGCCTTTGTGTCATGTACCTTTTTTCAATAACATTGGCTATGATGCGGGTTACTAATTGAGTTTGCACACTTTCAAAGCAAACAGAGATGTTGGTGAATAAGTCCCACAGGACATTTGTTTGACTTATTACACTTAGGCAATCAGGGTGATCCTTGTGTTTTGTACATAAGTTCCCTAAAAAGCACTTCAAAATCCAGTCAAGCCATTACAATGTTTCCACACAGAGTACTCTGTGACAATGTGGCTTATGTTCCCTCCACTATAACGTGAAGTGTGGGGACTATAATGCATTTGTCAGTCGGCGAACAGTTCTGTATGGTACAACATAAAGCAAGCAGGAAAACACAGGGCTGGCTGAGATGGGCACTGGGGACATTAAACATGACTCTCCTGCTTCTTTCCCTGTTCAGAACAGACTCTACAAAGACAACATGGTTGAGTCTTTTTAGCTGTTTCAGGAATGCGCTCAGCAAAAGTGTCAATCCTGCAGGCTTGCCATGTCCTCCAGAGCATATGAAGTGGAGGTTGCTGCTTTTGTAGGAGTAAGACTTTCAATGACAGATAACTGAAAGTGAAGGAAAGACCCAAGTCTTCCTGTGTTTGTCTGATGATACACAACATAGGCATTGTATGTTGCCATCTAGATTAGGTGGGTAAACAGTTTCTTGTACCAAGTGTGAGTTTTACGACTCTCATTGTATGGCTGAAGAACCTGGTAGTTCTTATCCACCCTGCCCATGTACTTGTTGTAATCAAGTATACAGGTGGGCTTGTGAACTTCGGTCATCTGACCCTGTAGGAAGGTGGCTTTATTCTAGCATGGTTATCCTCATTTTTGGCCTGTTTGTCAGTGTGTTTTTGCTGTCTCACTGGGATCCTGCCAGTCAGGACCCCAGTGTTCATAGTTTGTGGCCTATATGTCATTATGTTTCACTGTTTTGTCAGTATGCTTGACTGTGTCACTGGAGTCCTGCTAACCAGAACTCCAGTGCTTATGCTCTCTCTGATTCCAAAGTTGTACTTACATAGTGGTATCCCAGTATTCCACTCCAAATTGGCATACTTGACCCACCTTATAAGTCCCTAGTATATGGTACCTAGGTACCCAGGGCATTGGGGTTCCAGGAGATCCGTGTGGGCTGCAGCATTTCTTTTACCACCCATAAGGAGCTCATACAAACATTTCTTCAGGACTGCAATTGCACCCTGAGTGAACTAGTGTAAGCACTATTTCACAGCCATTTCCACTGCACCAGGTAACTTATAAGTCACCTCTATGTCTAACCTTCAGATCCACTGTCAACTGTCCAACAAATAAGGGCATGCTTCTTGTGTCCCTCCAAGTCTGGGACTTCACTCATGTCAAGGAAAAGGCCTAGACCTTTCCACGCACACAAGATTACCTTGAGGCTGAGTCAAAATCAAAAACCATGATATCAAATAATTGCAAGTGGGCACTAAAGGCAGATAACAACTGTAACCCATGCAAGGCACATCCCAACAATTACATTGCAGTGCCAGACTATGAGAGATGACGTATGACCCACTCTTGGCACCACACAAGGTGTGAAGTTCCTTTTTAAAAAGAAAAGGGGTGCTGAAGTGGCCTGTCAGGAAAACATTGCTCCTTCCGCTGAGGCGTGGAGTGCACCGGCACCTCTGGCTATCCCTCACATTGGCCCCCAATCAGCCTCCGACCCGTGAGCAGCTTTGACACTGCCCCACCTACTACATCCGTCCCCACTACTCCCAAGCCCTAAAGCCCAGCTCCCCACTGCTTCCTTTCAAAAGATCAAACCACAGGCCCTCACCACTGACTGGAAAACAGTAAAAAGGCAACCAGTTTATTCACTGCTGCTACAACGCACCTGCAACAGGGCAGAGCCCTTTTATGAAAAATATTTTTTTTACATGTAAGAAATTGTTGTTGGCCTAGCGCCAGGTCGCCATAGGCTGGGGTAGTAGCAGAGCCCCCACCAAGGATGTCTGGCTATGACTTGATGTATTGTGACTCCACCAGTGAAGTCAGGGCCGGCCTTAGGACTGGTGGTGCCCTGTGCGACAGTTTATTGTGGTGACCCCACCCCATGACCACCTCCTCGGTTTCACTCACTACCACCTGCAAATGAGTCCCTCATCTCTCCATCACTCCCCTTTTACATGCATTCATGTGTTTTAAAGCACTTGTAAAGACTGGCTTTACTAATCCACTCAGCTAGCCACATAAAATATAGGGCCTATTTAAGAGCCCCTTGCGCCATTCTAATGCCACATTAGTGTCATTTTTTGTTTACGCTAATGTGGCGTTATAAGGCCAAAAGTGCTGTGCCATATTTACAAAGTGGCGCAAGGCATGCATTGCTCCACTTTGCATACATTATGCCTGGCGCAGGCATAATGTAGTGCAAAGGGACACAAAGGTGGCATTCCCCGTTGGGGGGTGGCAAATAAATGGCGCAAAGAAATCTGACAGATTTCTTCGCGTCATTTTTTTCTGGCACTTTTAACGCCCTCTCAGAGCAGGCATTAAAAGGAAGCTTCCATTGGTTACAATGGGCCTCTGGGTGCTTTGCAGGTTTAGCATCAAAAATGTTTATGCTAATCCTGCAAAGCGCCGGACTACCGTAAAAAATTCTGACACTAGTCCCCTAAGTACCGCCATGTTGCACTGTATTTTAAATACAGCGCACACATGGTGGTGTTAGGAGAGCACTAAGAGGTGCAAGAAAAGTGGTGCAGCACAGTGTGCAGCGCCACTTTTTTCAAATATGCCCCATAGGTGCATATTTAAGAGCCCCGAGTGCCATTCTAATGCCACATTAGTGTCATTTCTTTAAGCTAATGTGGCGTTAGAAGGCCAAAAACGTTGTGCCATATTTATAAAGAAGTGCAATGCATGCATTGCGCCACTTTGTAACCCTTTACGCTATATTGTGCATGCAACATGCATAATGTATGCAAAGAGGCCATCCCCCTGTTAGGGGGGGCAAAAAAATGACGTAAAGAAATCTGTCAGATTTCTTTGCGGCATTTTTTCCCATCACTTTTAACGCCTGCTGACAGCAGGCATTAAAAGGAGGCTTCCCATTGGTTACAATGGGCCTCTGGGTGTTTTGCAAGATTAGCATAAAAACATTTACACTAATCCTGCAAAGTGGTGGACTAGCGTAAAAAATTCTGCTGCTAGTCCCCTAACTACTGCCATGATGCGCTGTATTTTAAATATGACGCACACATGGTGGCGTTAGGGGGGCACTAAGGGGTGCAAGAAAAGTGTTGCTGCACTGTATGCAGCGCCCCTTTTCTTAAATATGCCCCTTAGTTCTGTTTTTTGCAGCAGGCATATTAACCCTCTTTGCTACTGTATGTTGAGTCAATGCTGCCACTAGGCAAAACTCCCATCTCTCTGGCTAGCAAGAACATAAATCACAAGAGCTATATATCTTGGAGGCTAAACGCACAAGGAACTTTTCAGCAGGTGCTTTTAAATCGCAAGTTTCGTAAGTAATTGCTGAACACAGCGCCCCCCTGAGGTCAGCGCCCGGTGTGGTCGCACCGCTCGCACCGCCCAAAAGCCGGCCCTGAGTGACGTCTACGCCTAGTTACAACCTCCAACGACCAGACCCTAAGTTATTTGGCAGCCTTTAAGTGACTACCTGCTAACTCTGGAAGACGAACTGTCTCAAGGCGGGGCTTAATGCGGACCCACACACGTAGTTCTGCATTTAGGGCCATATGTACGAACACATTTTCCCATAGACACAGAATGGGCAAAACTGCTTGCTACATCTGGCCCTTAATCTCTTATAATCCCTGTATCCCCCCAACACTTGAATATGGCACCCCAGTCCGCACCGCCTCTCTTTATTGTTTGTATTGTACGCCTTGGCCATTTCAGTCTGCGTTTTGCTTCTTCATTGCTATTTGATTATTACATAAGTATGCCTATTCTTGATCGTCACTGTCAACGAAAGAGCAAAACATTCCCTGGTCTGACGAAAAAAGATAGTGATGTTGAACCGCAGTTGAAAGATAATATAAGGTCATCACGAAACGCGTGTTGTTGATTATACAAATGTATGTGACCTATACTTATGAAATAAAATTACATTTGGTTAGCTGTTAAGAAACTGATGTTTTTCATCTCGTGCCTGAGTGACATCATGGCTCGAAGTTTGCTTTTATTTTCTTAGCCCCCAAAGGACGCTTTTCAACCCAGGCCCTAATGACATCACAGGCCGCTTGAGCTTCGCTTTCATGGTTTTGGTTTGCCATCAAGAAACGGGTTGTTTTTCACCTCAAGGACTGACTGGCCTCATGGACAGCTCTAGCTTCAATTGCGCTGTTAGATTGTCACTCGGAGTCCCTGAATGCAGAAGAAAGACCCTGCTGTTGACACCCACTGATCTAACGCTTAACATAGGCCCAGAAACTAAGAGGACCAGGCCACGCAATCAAGGAAGGGTCACAAACTGCCAGGCAAAGAGAGTCGCATGACGTGATGCTCCAGTCGGCGCACACTCCAGACTGGCTCAAGAATTCGGGCTTCTCAACTACTAACAGCGCTAAGGGCCACTGAGAACGGTGGACGAGGCGCTACGTAAGTAGCGTAGAAACTAATATATCTCGCAGGAAGATGTACTGTTCTTCTCTGTGTACATCAAACTGTAAAAAGGAAGATGCCAAACAGTAAGTTTAACTGGTTTAATTGAATAGATATCCATCCTGTCGAGGCGAAACACATGGCCGCATTTTTCAAATCAACAGTTATACATACAAAATAAATAGATATTACAGGAATCCTCATTTGTACCATTAATACACGTTTTGTGGGTATGATGCATTGTGGAGACATCAGCTCTTTATGTGGCAGCATGATTCAATAGCGTTAAATATTATTTCTTATACATAGACCTCTGCCTGCAATTGGTATGGCATCACATTCCGGTGTTTGGTGATGAAAACAACTTTTATGCACGACTTAGTTTTACATCTCTGCGCCACAGGCTGCATTATTTTAAAACCATGTCTATTTTGTTTTTAACCTGCATCGCTGACCTTCTCAACAATACCCCTCCGTATTTGAAACACATTCTGTGATGCCTAAGCAACCTCCAACACAGCAAACACAGTGACTTCCAGAATCAAATATGTTGTTGATCCCTGAAAAATACTAATGAAGGGCTAATCGGCATTCTACAATGTTTAACATGATCTGGACGTACGCATGCCATCTGGGCTGCAGAAAACCTATTGTTTCACTGTAGTGATTACATGATGCACATGACAAGAAGCTTCTTTTCCCCGGAATTTCTAACTAAGATGCGAGGAGGAAACCCAAACCAATGCCCAAAACCTCTACTGTCACCTCGTGGAATTTTCAAACAGAAGGTTACAGTATTTCACAACAATAATTCACATGCATATGTACTGATCTTAGCAGTAGTGAAATATACCCAAACACATTTTATCATCCGTTTACCTAAATGGGCCAGTTATCCAAATATTTATTTTCATTTTTAAATACATAAATAAATAAATAAATAAATAATAATAAACATATCCAATTATAACAGAGATCCAGTTGTGTTAGAACTCGGGTACCGAGTTGATCGTTGCCCAATGGGGCGTACCACAGATGCACCAGGCACTTGCCTATTTAACATCTCCTTGTGTAACTAGACAAACTTTTTTTAAAGAAAAAAAAAAAACATTGACTGCTAACAAAGATTCCCTGTCGCAGTCAACACATATAGGTCGCCCCTTGTGGTCTGGTGGTAATCCAGAGTGGCGAGTCTAAGGCGCTCGCGGAGCCGTGTGGTTCATTCACCGGTTTTACTCCTCTGAGTGGTTGGCGGGGTTCCCGGGGTGGAAGATGCGAGCGATTAAGCTGGAGAAGCTGAGCAGGTTCTGGGCAACATCATGGGCAAATTTTTTTTTTCCCCAGCTTTGTACAGGGGGCATGTCCAGGGCCTCGATCTGCTGCTTAGTAGCTGCTCCAAGGGAGACCTAAAAGGGAACAAACAATATTACTCAAGTGCTTGGTGTATATATATTTTATTGCATTTATGTAGCACAAACTTGGCCAAAGGGCAGTTAAGTGTTTTAGATGGGAACAAATTACATTCCACTTGGTTAGATTTCTTTTCGGCATAGGGAGAATAAGTGATCTGCCCAAAATCACAGGATGCCGAGCCGACACAAGACTCGAACCTGGATCCCCAGTACCAAGGTTGAAACATCTCCCTGTCTGCCCTCCCTCTAGTCAGAGCTGGCAGGAGGGTTCATAAGCAGGACAGGATAATCCTAAAACAGCAGTGCAAGCTTCCATCATGCACAGGAGTACAGGAGGGGTAGCAGCAATGCAAGCTTCTCTTATGCACAAGCTGTACAAGGCAGCACTTGTGCAATTAGATACCTGACTGACTGATGTCAGATTACACAGCCCCAGCATGGTCCTGTCAAACCTTACCCCCAAGAAATGCGTTGCGAAACTCGGGTTCCACCAGTATAATCACTGCACTAGACAGTCAGCATGAGAGACATGCTGGGCCATACAGTGCGGAGATAAACACAGCGTTGTCTGCATTCACCCTCCATTTCCTGACACTGCTTCTCCCGCTATGTGGTACTTATCCCAAGGAATCTCAAAGAACTGGTAGTTCCCAGTCAACTCAAGCATTTTCCTGTTTCTGTGGGCACCCATGTATACCTATATTGTATTAATGTGTTTTTGTGATCAAGTTGATCGTGTAAAGGCCTGAATGACTTTCTTTTTTAATCCTTGTGATTCAAGCAGGTGATGGGGTACTAGTGGGAGGGGGTCTGGTAGTGTAGGATCTTTGCATCACAAAGCAAATACTCGTCTTTGATGATAACTCCAAAGATGGATGTTTCGCTGAGTATCTGCCAGGGTGGGCTGCTGTTGTCAGATAGTTGGGTGGTACTTGGGGCTCGTTCACACCTATCCAATCCCTGCCTTCTTCTAAGGAATAATCCTGTTTAGATCCGAGCTCCCTCTCACCTCCAGCTTGCGCAGTGAGTGTTGTATGCCATCAATCAAAAGTGCTTCGAAGCTGCTGAAGACATTTGTCACATGGAAAGCGCTGTGATACCAGTGCAGGACTTGGTGAACTTGCAGCAGACATATCTGTAGGGAAGAGAAGACGAGTGAGAGATGAACAAAGAAACAGATGATGCCTCAAGCCTTAACCTACAGTGATACCTCTCATCGAGAACAACGATCCTCTGCAGAACACTGCCTGGCTCAATGACAGCAAGACTTGAGATTGTTAACTAGATAGCTCAGAGACACCGCGCTAAAGTGGGATAAACAAACTGGAGAGCTGCTGATGGGTTGCAAATAAACATAGATCCTGGCACACCCATAGCTAGACAACGATACTATCACCTGGCCCTTCCTTGCGCTGTATCCCAACCAAATCCTCCTCCTTAGGAAAGCAGCACAAGCTACTTTATAGATACAGAACTAGCAACTTGAAGCGAGAAAAAGACTGGGGTCAATCACAGCAATAAAAATGCCACGAAGGACAGACTGTCAAACTCAAGAACGAGGCACTCTACAATGCACCAGGGGCAAGAGCTCCAGATTGAAAAAGGGACAAAACCCCAACCACACAGATATTAAATGAACAGTAGCAGATAAGATCCTAGAAAACAGAGACGCGGGCAGAGGGAGACACCATGGTGAGACTAGGGGACCAGCAACAGAGATCTCGAAGGTAATCTACTAACAGACCCTCGGCAGACAGCCAGCAATAGACGCCAGGCGTAACTGCTCTACGAACGCGGGAGGACAGTCCAGACACTGGAGAGAGGATCGTCACAAATTACCAAACTGAATCCAAAGGTGCAGAAAACGCAATGATCCGATCCCTGGGCAACACGCTGTCAGAAATAGAACATCTCATGCACGCCAGGGCAGCAGCATTGCTTTATGTTTGAGCTGAACGATAATATACACCAGAATGGCCTTTACTATCTGACACAATTTGACGCTACCCCGCCATACTAGTTTTTCAGCGGCACGAGCCTGGCCTGCCGGTGACCCCTCGCGAGCCCTTGCAGTGCACCCTTGGAGGCCGTTCCGTGCAGGTGTGGCCGCTCGCGCGTGCTGTTTCCTCGCGCCTCAGCGGGAGGGACGATGTACTCACCCGTGGATCCTCCCTGAGGCTCTGGGGGTCGCACTGGTGGTCGCAGCTCACTCGTGGGATCTCCAGTGTAGAGCCAGCGCTGAATGTACGGAACGTCTGCAAAGAAAGGAGAGCCGGGGTTAGTAAACCTGAGGTCGCAGCCACGACGTGCAGCGACCAGCATCTTTGGGCTGCTCGTGGATAATCAGCGCCCCATCCCCCAACATTCAAACCTTCAAAATAGGCCCTAGCAGCGCTTAGAGAGGGATGTAAAAAACTTACAAAATACAAGTGTATTTTGCAAGTTTGCGCCGTTTTCACGTCACAAAACGACGCAAATGCGGCGCAAAAAAAGTATAAATATGGACAGGGGTCCCTACAAGGTTCTTGGCGCTTGTAATTAAGGGCGCAGCTTAAACACAAACTACTTTTCTGTGATGCTCATAGTCTAATTTCTGTGATTCTTAGTCTCTCCAGGTCTGCATTTCTTCCTGAATGCACGTCCTCGCGTCTCCTTCATTTCACCAACCTCCAAACACACTCACCTGCAAGCACAGCATCTCTTCTACTTTTATCTTGTCAATATTTTGGCAACTCTGTACCTCCTGTATATACATTTGCACAGAATCCCAAATGCAGCCGGGATACAAGGCCATTGTTCTGTGCCCTCTGCAGAGAGGCCAAGGATTGGATGGCCAAGAAATTTGAATACCCTTCTGACCCAGTGATAAGTGCCGTGAGAAGCTAGCACTGCTTTGAGACTCAACTGCAGACTGCTCAATCGGGGCCCGTTAAAAGCACCTAGAGGCAACTCGGTTTAAGTATGCACTATCAGAGAGTGGAATGCTGCACGAAAAAAAATACCAATACCGAACATTCTGGAAACAGCACTGGCAGGTAATGCAAAATTAATAAAAACATGGGAAATATAAACGGGAACTAAATCGCTGGCATTACCCTCATGTTTCTTACATTCGTCGTCCAGAAATCGATCACTGTTTTTGACGGCAAAAAATGAGGACATGAACATTGAGCCCGAAAAGGACTTGTTTTAGTGTCCGTTTTAATTACCCTCGAAGCTCAGACCTGGAGGGACCCGGACCACGTAAAGCTCTGGAATGTGGAGAAAAATATCCGATTCTGCAGAACATGGCATTCTGGAAACGTACCACCCACGAAAAGAGTAACATATATGTTTGTGTGAACGCACAATGTGTACTAACCTGGAAAGTCATACATATATGTGGTATATGTTGTCACGGAAACGTGCAGGTGTACAAAGTATCCAAATGGAACTTTACAGAAAGTGTCTATTTTACTGGAATGCAGTTTTTGATGATTATTGATCGATAATGATGAAACCTTTCGCTTTAAAACGCTTAATCTTTCTTTGCCCCAAATTGAAACAGTCTCGAAAAGTGAAACCGCACAAGTTTATTAGCTGAACATTCATTTGTGTTTTGTTATACCTAACAAATGTTGCAGCCAGGTACAGAATGTGGCACAGTCCACGCCAGACAATAGTTAGCCCAAGGCTGGAGGAAGCCAAGTTAGCAAATACATCTTCTATATCCAGTGCCTGAACGAACATGACTATCACGCCAGATATAATGGCTGGGAGGTAGCGCGCTCGGCTTACCGAACATTGCAGAGAACTATGCATAAACATTTGTGCTGTCAAGGTCGGTAAAACCAAGTGCTGATGAACCTAGCAAAAAGAAAACTAGCTATTAGGGCGGCAAGAGATGAAAACGTTTGCCACACGAGCTATAAATGTGGTCACCATTAATGTGATTGCTAAGATTACTGTGATACTGAGGTGCCTGACGTGCATACATTGGAAGAAAAACAAGCATTGACAAAGCCGGTAGGTGTCACCTATGCAAGAGCTATTGGCTTGGGCAATGTGTTTCGGCCATGTGGTATACAACTGTGGCTGCTGTTCAGTGTGAAGTGGGGTGGATTTGGGTACAGAAAATGGTAAAGTGGAGTGGGGTAGATTGGAGTGGGGTAGACTGGAGTGGAATGGAGTGGGGTAGACTGGAGTGGAGTAGCCGTGGATTGAGGCAGATTAGAGTAGATTGGGGTGAGGTAGATTGGGGTAGACTGGAGAGTACTGGGATCAATCGGAGTGGGGTATGTTCCAGTGGAGTAGACTGGAGTGGAGTGGGGTAGATTGGAGTAGGGTGGAGTGGGGTAGATTGGAATGGAGTGTAGCTGTTGTTGTAATGTACTTAGTTGCAAGAGATGTAATCTACACATAGGGTGCCTGAAAGAGCCTTTGGTGGAATACATGAGATTGAGGACTTTGGAACAGTTTTTTTAAAGAGAAATGGATTTACTGCAGCTCTTTTACCTTGTAAAGAAAACCTTCCCCCTACTGTTTTTTCTCTTTAATGCCAAGTTTTCATCCGCAATTGAAAGCACAAACTTTTAAAATTGTATGTCGGTGTGGCACAGGGAGCCCCTGTTGCACACTCTTTCAATCTTAACTATTTATTAAAAGGCCACTACTTGCTTGCAACATGTTGGTTGCTTCACTTGGCAGTGCCAAGAAGTACCTTCAACGAAAAACCTGTTGTTCTGTTTGTATATGGAAGTAACCATGGTTTCTGGGCTTCACCTTAGAAGTGGAAAGGAGGCATGGAAAGTGCACAAATGTTTCAAACCTTGGGAATTTACTAGTCTCATTCCAACTAGAATATTAGGTTAAATTAGGCACGTGTTGAAAACCAGGGAGTCGGAAAGTACAGACATGTTAGTGCACATGCAAGTAATGTATACTCACAGGTGTTAAGGCATTCAAAAACAGGAAGCTTAAATTTATGGCATAGCAACCGCAATGATTCGACTGCTATAGGTAACCTCCTGTGCTAAATCTCCTCTTCACAGGCAAAGCTGTTAAAAAATGCCCAGCACCCCCTAGAATGAGTCCTGGACAATTAACAGCTTCTCAGGGTGTCTAGTTAGTATTCTGGCTCGAGGAGCAGTCCATGATACTATCAGAGGCCGGTGACAGTAAAGCCTGTTTTTTAGTGTTTTTAAAATATTCAGAGGCATTTAACTCCACTAACCACCGGGACTCCTAATCAACAACACATTATCTTGACAAACGGGGGCGAGGGCAGCAGTGGTCAGCTGCAGGATATCTTATAGTAAGACTTCACTTGGTGAGCGTTGTCTCCTCCTCCTCCAGAGGCCTCCATCTTCCATGCTATTCTGTCCCCACTTATAGCCACGTGGGGTCTTCTTGGTAAATTTCCAATTATTCTGGTTATGCTTGGAATATGAGCTAAAAGTATCCATGGTAAATGTGTCTGTGAGTGAGCCTCTCCATGTCCACAAAGATGTCAAAGGGTGGCTGTTCTCCCTCATTCTTTTTTTTAACATAAACTGGGACAGACAATTTTACATCACGCCTTTGAAATATATTGGTTGGAAACCATAGGTTTAAACAGACAATTCTGAAGAGAAACCCATGACAAACCCCAGAACTTCATGGTCTGGCACAATATTCAGGAGTGTTTTTTTTCTCTACAGCTGCGAATCATTAGGGTGCTTTGAAGGAAAGTTTATGAAGCTTCCTTATAGCGGCCTTGGGAACTGCAGCCCTGAACGCAGCTCACTTTACCTGAGCCTGCGGGGTAGTTGCCTATATCCTGTGCCAATTTCAGTCCTAAGTCCACAACCCATTACTCCAGCTTCCAATTACTGTCTAAGGATCAGGCCAGCTAGTTTGCTTTTTAGACAATTGAATACCCAGCTGTTGGTCACATTCTCAATTTGAACTCAGTTGGGCCTGAAATTTGTTACTTTTGTCCAGTGGTCAATTTTCACCTTCTGCTAAACTTCAGCTAAAAGAGCTGGTACAAAAATACGTCTTACTTTCTTGCATATATGCAAGACCTTTAGCTTTCACTGCAGACTGCTTGACCCACAAAGATTTTAATGCTCAAAAATGGCCAGCTTCTGCACAGACCCACCTGTTTAATTGATCTACAAGTTCTTCTCAGCAGGCTGAACTCAGTATCATGGCCTTGGCCTTAGTGCTGTTCGAACTGGAATATGGAGTAATGTTCAGTATTTGTCAACAAGGCTGGATCCATGTCAGATTTTCAGACTATCTACAAAGGCACATTCACCAATAATCTAAAATGATAATCATTTTCATAGATTGTGGCTATCCAAACTTTATGGGTTGGGGACACCTCAAGACCACAGGATTGCAGTCTGGGCAAAGCTCGCCCTAGTGCATCTAAGGGCATTAGGGCAGTAGTGAGACTGCGCATCAAATTCTTGCTCACATGGTGACATTCCTAAATTTGGTTCATGTCTGTTCTTAGGTGAAGTAATAGTGTTTTAAAATACATGAAACCTTATCTGAGAATTTTCGATTAACTGGTGACATGCTAGTGTTATTTAAAAGTATAATTAGCCAGATTGTCTTTCTTGTGAGCTCGGGTCTTGAAGCTGTCTACCAAACAGCAACTTCAGGCTGAGATTATATTCTACAGTATTTGCATTAGCTAGCGCTACCTCCAAACCCAGGGTGGATATTTTACCTGGTACTATTGGATTCAAGGCTGCCCCTTAAATCACATAATCCTCGTAGAGTGTACCATAAATTCTTTAGGAATTTGATAGGGACCCTTACAAGTACATATATCAAGGCCAATCAACTTTCCCACATGGAAAAGAGTGGTGTTTGCTATCAAACACCTTGTGTTAATAAATCCATACTGATGCCAGTATTGGATTTATTATGACATGCACCCGGAGGGCACCTTAAATATGCCCCCTGAAATCTATTAGTCCGCTAGTGTACTGGCTGGCTGGTTTCGTCCAGCCTGCCACCACAGACACGTTTCTGACTCCCTGGAGGTGACAGCCTCTGCTCTTCGAGGTCAGGAACAATGCTTGCTGAGGCAGGAGATGTTATCACCTCTGCCAACAGGATGGCTAGTAAATCTGCATAGCAAGGCCAGGAACTTCACAATCCCTGCAGCCTTTGGTATGTGACCCCGTTTCCCCCAGACCTGGGAGAGGCAACTCCCTGCTCTGAGGACCATTTTGCATCAAGACAGGCGGGAAAATTAGCTATGCAGGATGTGTGTTGCACTGCCAGGCTGGACACACCTCCAGGGTGACCAGCCTAAGTGAACACAAAATTAGGAATTCCATCATCTTGTGTGTGGTGCTATTAGGAATTCTGGGGCAGTGTGATGTGCACTTCCCAAAGGAAGTGGTCATCTAGGGGGCATAGTGACCTTAAGGATAAGTAGCCAATTGGCTAATACCCTTCATCCCCTTAACAATCCTACATTGAGTATTTAGGGGGCCCCCTGATACCATGACTTCAGATTCGCTATACTAAAGAAGAAGGACTCGAAGAGCTGCAAAAAGCAAGAACTCAGGAGCGCAACTGACTTGGCCCTAACCCTGCGGCCTGCCTTATGTCCTCGACAATTGCACCACAGATGAATCATCCTGCAGCTGTTCTGCCTCCAAAAGCCTGGAAGGACTGCCAGCACTTCGAGACGTAACCAGGATCTCCAGTGCGGTAGCAGAGCTGCTTCCCTGCACCCTGCAGGCACCAGGGAAGACTCACAAAGACTCCGGACAGCCAAAACCCGACACTGTGCAGCACCACTGCCCCTGTGCCCCCTAGCCTGAATGGAAGGGAGGCAACTGTGCCAATGTAGTCCCCAGGCCCTCCAAAGCTAAAGCCCACCTTGGGTTTGCCAACTGTAGACTTCCTGATGCCACTTGCAGCCTCTTTGTGGAGGCCCCCTCTACCCTGAGTGCATCCGGTGACAAAAAACAGATGCCTCAAGACACCTCTGCACTCGGCAAAAGGAGAAGATAACCAAAGCTGTCCCTATGTCCAAGAGCATCATGAGACCTGAGCCCCGCTGTGGGTTCTCCTGAACTGGCCCTCCCAGTGCCTGCTTGCAGCCACTTTCTAACAGGACTGATCGCCATTGAAGTGAATAGGACACCCAATGCCGAAACACACCTCCGCACCTGGATGCCCCAGACCCCCTGATGTGACCTGTTGGTGTGGCCTTGGACCTTGTCCCATACTCACTTCAAGTGCAGAAGAACAGTCCTGTAAGTTGCTGCCAAGTACCTGTATGCAGTGTCTGTTTCTTTCCCATAGGATAACATTAGGGCATCTAGGCTGAAAAGCACCTCTGCACTTGGATGTCTCACTACCTCCTGATGTGACCTGTTGGTGTTGCTTTGGACCGTGGCCCATATTTACCTTAACTCCAGATGAACAGTCCTGTTAGTAGTTGTTAAGTGCTTGAGTGCAGTATATGTCTTTTCTCCATAGGATATCATTACAGATAACATTACCGCTCCAGAAATTGCACTGTTAACTTTTGAAACTTATAAAAATGAATATCTCGGAAAATACCTGCTTCTGATGACCTTGATATCTAAATTCATAAAAATTGTGTTATTTTTATAAATTGGTGTTGGATTTCTTTATTGAGTGTGTGTCGCACTCTGTGTGTGCAAACAATGCTTAACACTGTGTGTGCAAATAATGCTTAACACTGTCCTCTGATAAGCCTAACTGCTCGCCCGCACTTCCACAAAAGAGAGCTTTTAGGGTTATTATTTTAACCCTCTGCCTTTAAGGATCACCCTGGACTACCTGCATAGTGTCCCCCTTACATTGGTACACTCCAAAAATAGCCAGCTTCCTACAATACAGAAGCATTATGAGAGAGAAAAGAACAGAAGAATAATCAGGATGTGTAGAGATATGTATTAGAAGAGAATTCTAGAAGTCATAGTGATAACAGGAGAGAGCGAGAGAAGGCAAGATGTAATACATATGTAAGTGTTTAGGTTTAAGAAGAGACATAATAGGAAAGTGATTTACTGAAAGTGAGGACTGAGAGAATGAATATATAAGAAAATCAATAAACAGGAGAATAATGTGCGGAAAGAGTATTAGAGTGAAGTACCAAAAACGAGCAACAAGTAGTACAGAGAGACAAAAACATGGGAAAAGAAGATAAGGTCAAACTAGGCTTAAAGAGAAAAGCAAAAAGAGATGTTGAGAGAAAGAACAAGAAAGAGAAAAAAAACGTATTGAGAAGGATTATATAAACAACAAAAGTATTGGGAGAAGTAATGAGAGTGACAACCGAAACAAGGATTAAAGAAATAACATATAATGAGAATATTGAGAAACGGAATAGGAAAGACATAAAAAACAAGAAGGTAACTAGAAAAGGACCGATATCCATATAAGAAACAACAAAAAAGTAGGGCCTGGTATGAAATGCTGAGACTCGTTTAGGCACTTATAATTGTAAGAATTCTCACACTAGTACTATTTGGCAATGTTCTGAGTTCAATGGATTTGTGAGATCAGGATGGAGTAGGAAAGGGCAAACCTGTTTATATGTGTTTGTTGAGTAAGATTATGAGAACAGGCTGAAAACAGCCTTATTTTTTCTTGTGCGTCCTTCTCTGCTTATTTGTGCCTCATTTATTTATATAAATATATAGTGATAGGCTAGGCGGGTGATGGGCGGGGCCTCCCAGAAACGTGATAGTAAAGAGCGAAGTTGAGCAGGATTGATAAACCAATCAGAAGATAGAGGGATGCAGTGAAGGGAGAGCAAAAGCACTTACCCGGGTGGCGTTGTACAGGTCCAGGGCTCTCTGGTACAGATGCCCCGACTCCTTCTGGCAGTCGTCCCAGTTGAACGTGCTCTCGAGAAGCGGACTGGCGGCCGCCCCAATGTTCTGCTCACATTGGCTTAACATGTAGAGTAAGGCTGTCAGGATTAGCCAGGCCCGAACAGTAAAGGTGGACCCACGTTTTCCAACTCTGGGACCAGCGTTAAGTATTGTAGGATGGGAAGGGGTGAAGTACATTGGTTTTTCTTGCATTATCTTTTCCACTTTTGTGGGGTTCAAATTCTGTAGTGCTTCGTTGGTGTACTGTGTGTTGTCTTGTCGTTCGTTGTTGGTGTGTGTCTCCTCTATGCCGCGACGCTTGTTCTTGGATTGCGTGGCTTCGAACTGTGGGACTGTGTCCTCTGCTTTCTAGTGTGTGGTCCTTGTAAATTAGCCTGTTCTGCGCTAGTGTCCTGGCTTACCCTTGCATCGTGCACGTGCTGGGTTGCTTCTCGTCGTGCTGTCTCTAACCCTAAAGGCTGCCATCAGCTCCTTTTATTCTTCTCAGGTAGGTCACGTGTGGGGGTGGGGGTTCCCCCCTCTGGAGTACCCTGCGGCAGTTCCAGCAACCTCCGCGGCCACGTTCTGCAGATAAGGCGCCCGGCGCTGCTTCACCGTGCCCGGCGCGCGGGAGTCTGGACCCTGGCCCTGACGTCATCGGCGTGGCCATGCTTTTCAGGAATTGCGTCCCTCCATGCAGATTTTGAGGTTTCAAAAACACACATCGTTTTCCCCTTGCCGGCATCCGTGGAAGGAAATTAAAAATGCCCACGGTTCCTATTGTTGTTTGAGGTGACAAACATTTGACATATGAGTTGCAGCTTCCTTGTTCACCGTCTTAGTCATGTATACGCGTCACTGGCACTGAGGTCATCCCGAGAGGGAACTCCTATAGGGGAGAGCAGCCTCCGAGCCATCTCCTTTCTTGGCCTTGCATCTTTCGCTATGGTTTTCGCTAAAGGGGAATACGATGGACGAGTTCATGGATAGATGGCTGAATGTCTACTGATAGGTTACAATCAATTAACAATTCCTTACATTATAAATAATAATACGTGGCAAATGAACAGCTATACTCAATTCTTGAGAATGGATGAAAGCAGGGCATCTTCTGCGTTCATTTGTATCTTGACCCTATCATAAACTGATATTGAACATGATGGGGTTACTACCAGAGCTGGACTGGAAATCAATTTATTCCAGGAACCCATAATTTGGGGGTCAAAGTGTAGTAGAGGAAAGAGGATGGAGTCACGAAAAGTGAACTCTGACAGTCATGTACACATTTTTTTTTTAGAAATTTGCAACGAAATTGGCAACAAGGGCAGATGTGACTGTAAATCTGTTCTAACTTATTTAATTGGTCACAGTGAGGCTGCATTTTAAACTAGCTTGCAGGGTAAGACACTGCCTGGCCCTGCCTGTGCCACTTACCGGTGCCCTGTCCTCCGTCCAGGACTGGCCCTTTTGGACCCAACTCAGTCGCTATCTGAGGCTCCCACCTCACTCTACTCGCTTGCTTTCTGTATCTGTCTCATGTTTTCAGCTTTTGTCTCACTATTTCTTTTTCTGTGTCTTTCTCTGATTTTTTGTGTGCTTCTTGTTTAATTCAAAGCCTACCAGACAGTACAGCTATCCAGTTGCGAAAGTACTTCTTGGGGACATTGTGAAAGTTTCCCTGGGAATGCGTTGTCTATTGCTTATCATTGGCTTTGTGGTTTGTAATTCAAATTTGCTTGCTTTCTGTTTGCTGGCTTTATTTGATTTATTTGTCTGTCCAGCATTTATTTGTCCCCACCATAGAGCATCACTTGTTTACAACCGCTCCTTGTATTGTTCCAATAGTGGTTACTTTCTGTACACAGGCATTAAAATCTTGTTCTGTCACATGTGTTGTGCATTCAAAGACAGAGGTCAAATGTTAGGCTCTGTCTTTTGAGGACGCTTGATGTTTACATTGTTTTGCTTACTTCAAAGTGAGAGGATTTATATATTTTATTCTAGCACACCAACATTTAAGTATCTGTAAATTAATTATGCAAATATTTCGGAATATATCAGAATTCAGAAAGCACAAATGAAGCACATTTTTTTTTGTAATTCTGAAGTGTGGTGGAAACAAATATTTTAATACAATCAAAATAAATCAGCACAGTAGGTGATGGCATTTCCACAAGTTGTACACTGTATAGTTTTATCAGTAAAACGGTGTGTGTGTCTGTAATGGTCATTTCAATTGAAAATGTGTTGTCTTTAATGGCACCTCGCTACCACACCATGCATACTACACTTTACGCCATTCCACCGTACAACACTGCACTCCACTCTACTCTATTACACCCCACTGTACAACACTCCATTCAATGCCACTCTATGACACTCCATTTTACAACATTTTAGTCCACGACACTGTACTCTTAAGTCACTCAACGGCACTTTACTCTATGCCTCTTCAAACCACTCTACTCCATTTTACAACACTGTACGCCTCCTCTTCACTTTAGGACACTTAACTCTGGGCCACTCTACGCCACTCCACAACCTTTCACTCTATGAAACCCCACTCTTTTCCACTCCTCTGTATGCCTGATTACTCCACTCTATGCTACTCCATGCCACTCCACTCTACGCCACTCCACTCTACATCACGCCACACCATACCACTCCACTCTACAATACTTTATCCCATTCTATTCCCCTCCACGCTGAGACCCTCTACACTGTGCCCCTTCTCTCTGTGTCCATCTACTCTTCAACCCTCAACTCTACAACTCTCCACTCAACTCTATGCCCCTTCACTCTATGACACTACTTTGCTATACTCCACAACTCCACTCTACATCACTTAACTGTACGCCACTCTATGCCAGTCCACTCTCCGCCCTGTCCCTCCACTCTACACCCCTCCATTCAATGACATTCCTCTCTGCGACACTCCGCTCTATTCCATTACTCGACTCTGCATCAATCCACTGTGCGCCATTCTATGCCGTTCCATTCTTTTCCACTCTGCACCTCTTAACTCTGCGTCCCTCCACTCTACGCCCTTCTACTGTATTTCACTCCACTCTGAAACTCCACTCTAACGCTTCACTCCACTCTACACTACAGTATGTCACTCCATTCTGCGACACCCTGCTCTACTCTACACCACTCCACTGTACAACACTATGCCACTCTTCTTTCTGACACTTTATGCCACTCCACCCTATGACACTCTGTGTCACTCCATTCTAGGACACTCTATTCCAATCTACACCCATCGCTCTGACACTTTACTCACGGAACTCTATTCGACACCATGCAACTCTATGACATTTTACTCCACTCCATTCTATGGCACTCCATTCTATGTCACTCTACTCTACTCTATACTACTCCACCCTATGCAAATCTACGACACTCAACTGTACTTTACACTAGCCCCTCTATGCCACTGTACTCCACTCAACCCCATTCCACTTTACAACACACTACTCCACTCTACTGTGCGCCACTCTATGCCACTCCACTCTACAACACTCTACTCCATTCTACACTGATCAACTCTACTCCCCTCCATTCCACCTCCTCCACTCTACGCCACTCTAATCCACTTTACCACACTCCATGACACTTCAGTCCACTCCTCTCTACTCTACTTCACTCTTCTCCACTCCACTCTACAACAATCCACTCCTCGCCACTTTCTTCTATGCCGCTAACTTTTAGCTATGCTGAACAGCTGCCACACTGGTGTACAACATGGCTACACCACTTTGGCAAAGCCATAGGCAAGACCTACTGGCTTTGCTGATGCTTGTTGACTCTTCCATCTGCTCTTGTCTCCTTGCTTACATGGCTTCTCCACTTTTGTCCACTCCGCTCCCCCTTGTGTGCTATTTCCCCCTTGTACCCTTCCCTCCTTTGTCCATGCACCACACACCTACCAGACACCTCCACTTGGTCAGATTCCTGCTCACACACATCCCCCACATACACAGAGCTCGGGTGTCCATCTCTTAATTTGTTTCCAAAGCCTGGAAGGATCTACCCCTTCACATAAGAGCCACCTCCTCAGTACTTCCTTTCTGCAAGAAGCTGAAGATGTGTCTCTTCACCTAGGCCCCAGTCTTTTTATCCTCTGCTTATCTGCGCCAGGATACCCCACCAGGTGAGTTGTGCAGTCTATGAGTAAACATGACATCACATCAAATCTGGTCAATGCAGGTCAGAACAGTTCTGTGTTTTGTCCAGTCACAGTTTTCACTCAAAAAGTAACACAGGGGTAGTATGCCGGCTGCAATGCACATCGTGCAGCAGATCACAGATCTGTAATTTATGTAGATAGGTAAGTGGGTTACTGCTATTGACACAGAGATCCTTTTGTTACTTCCAGTTCATAAACTGCAACCCTCCTATTATAGCCGATACTTAATTTGTAAAAAAAAAAAATACATAAGTGCCAGGGCCTTTGTCAAGAGACCACTGCAGCTTGCACCACCCATTGTCTATGTCAGCCCTACTAATGACGTCAACCTTTTTATACATTGCAAATGACTAATACCAGCCTTCCAAGCTATTTTATTGCTTTATAGCTTTGGGTGGCATTTATTAGTCATTTTAATTTATATACAATTAGTAAACAACTATTGTGTTCATCACAAAATTAGACAAGTCGTGCCACCGTGAAGCTGGCTGTCATAAGCCCCGGTGTTGAAAATTAAGTGCTGGTGCTCAGCACCGGAAACCACCACCTCAAATTAGGCATTAATTATAGCGCAGTGAACAATGAACCAGCATCAAGAAGCTCCAAGCAGATTGCAAGTCATGGGTTAAGATCCTTATGTTTTTTTCCCTCAATCTATTGTTAGTTTAAGTTGGCAAAGAGGGGTTTCTTTGGCTAGCAGTAAAGTCCTGATAGTATAGACAACCCCAGTCACTGTATAACTTTTTAAATCCTGACTTAGGGCCTAATTTAGAACTTGGCGAAGGGGAATATTCTGTCACAACTTGATGGATGCCCATCCGCCATATTATGATCCAATTATGTCCTATGGGGATTGGAATACAGCGGGCGGGATTTCCGTCATGTTTGCAATGGAGTATTCCATCCGCCAGGTTCTTAATCAGGCCCTTAATGTTTCTCCCGACCATTTACTCTTAACATATGGGGCCTGATTACAACTTTGGAGGAGCTGTTAATCCGTCCCAAATGTGACGGATATACCACCAGCCGTATTACGAGTTCCATAGGATATAATGGACTCGTAATACGGCTGGTGGTATATCCGTCACTTTACCGTCACTTTTTGGGGTGGATTAACACCTCCTCCAAAGTTGTAATCAGGCCCATAATGCCTACAAGTATGGAAGATATGTCACTCCTACACCTTATAAGCCTCATTGCCTTATGTAACATTTCCTGTGCATTGATTTACACACTTGCATGATTCATTGTCGCTGTGTTTGTGAGATGTAAAACGCTCTGACAGCCTACACTGAGATGGGTAGCTCTGTACAAGGATTAAAATTTAAATCAGTAAGTGCCTTATTTTGTTATTTGTGTAATTACTCCTACAGATACATCTGGCATTCTTACAGTGCATGCACCTGTCTTACATGGTGGGGGAGGGTTGAACAAAGGCAAAAAACCTGCATCTAAATCATAGTGTCTTTAAAGTACTTGTGAAGTGATACGATGTGTACCTTTGTTTCCTTCCATTGCCTTGCTGTTCAGGAGTTAGGCTCCAGGTGGCTCCCAGCAAGGATGATACTTAAACAAAAGAAGGGCTGGAGGACCTTTAAATCGGGCCTTTGTTTTGGACAGAGCTGGAAATGAAAATAAGAACTCCCCCTCTCCGCCTACAGGGTGTGCTCTAAAGAGAATGTAGACAACTTGCGGGCACTTCTGAATTATGTCCTGGTGTTGGAATGCTACACCAGCACCAAATAAGCATATTTCACTGGGTCGGTCAAAAATGAGATCTGGCTCAGAAATAGATGCCGGAAACAGGATCCGGTGGGATCCCTCTAATTACCTGTACTGGTTACTAAACTTATGCAGAGCATAATCAACAATCTCTTTGGCAGCTTCGCACCCTCTTAGTCCTTTTCCTTTGAGTAAACAGGTGGATGGATGGAAGGACGGTATTAGTAGGTGGATGGTCACCCTTGGATAAGCTATATTTAGCCAAACCTTTGATAAGCTTCCAGAAGAGAGAAAATAAAGGAAGTGATCTACATTTATAGTGCAGTATACTGATTTGGCCATGTCTCCTTCTAAGGGAGGAAGAATTGGTTAATGCCACATGCCTGTATAATGCATAGTAACAGTGACACTTAAAAAAATTTGGGGGGCCTGTGGAACATATATTTTGGGGGCCTTTGTTAGGAACAACTTTTAGTGTATTGCTGTTTTCCACCAATTTCAAGCATTCTAATGGCTTACAACATTGAATTATATGTTAAACTTTAGGAAATTGGGTTATGCAGACACGCCAAAAGCTCAAACTTTCTGGTTTCTGCCAGTCAAATATAATGAAAAGAAAGCTTGAACACTCATTGATAAAGCCACTTATTGTTGCACTTTGCTGTAGGTTTTCTTTTACTTGAAACAACAATATTTTGCACGAAATTCAAAGTTTAGCTAGCCTGTTCCTCTGATTATAAGGAAGACACAGTAAAGTGAACTTGGTGGATGGGTAATGGGGTAGTGGATAATACTAAAGTAGTACGTATGCACATAGGCCTTGAATTTGTAAGTTTAGATGGGAGATGTTTGTAATCACAAATAAACCCTCCTTCACTACTGGTGTTCTTGCTGCAACAGTGGAAACCGAAACGCTGTTCGTTCTGAGGATTTTCACAATTTTCTCGTTTCTCTTCCCCTGCCTTGTCCCTGTTCACTTTCTCCATATGTGTGTTCAGTTCTCTGGCTACTTAGGTACACCCCACTCGCTTTAATAATAGAATTGGGAAGAGGTGGAATACTAGAGAAAGAAGAAAGAGAGCAGCACAGCTGGAGAGGGGAAGAAAAGGGATGGGGAGACAGAAATGGAGATGAGGTAGAGAAATAACTGAAGAAGGGAGAGACCTCAGAAAATGAGAGAAAGTTGAGGTAGTCGGAAGGAATGAAGGAGAATGTTTGGGTACACTGAGGTACAGATATAGGTAAGGTAGAAGGGTAGTTAGAGAGAGGGAACATCAGAGAGAGGTAGATTGATAAAGAGACTTGAACTAGTGAGAGAAACAGAGAGCTACATAAGGTGGGGAGAGAGCAGGGAGGTAAAAGGGGGCAAGATGAGAAACAATATGGAAAGACAGGTCAGGCAAAGAGAGCTGTGGGTATAGAGGAAAGGTGGAGAGAGAGGAGTGTGGGGTAGAAAGGGATAGGTTTACATGCAAAAGAGATGAAGAGGAGAGATAGATAAAGTAGAGGAAGGGAGCTAATGTGAGAGAGTAGCGAGGTAGAGAGGACCGTAGCGAAAGAAAGGTGAAATAGAAGGATAAGCAGAGCAATAACGAGAAAGGTGCAGATGGAGATGTGGGAGAGAGAAAGCAGAGGCAATGATTGAGACAAAGGGGTAGAAATAGAGAAATAGAGGTGGCAAGAATTGAATGAGGTAGTGAGAGAGGGAGAGGTAGAAATGTGTGGTAGCAAATGAATGGTGAGGTAAACTAAGAGGTTAGGTACTAAAAGACAGACTACAGTAGAGTGAAAAAAGGTGTGGAATGAGCTGTAACTTAGAGTCAGAAATGAGAGAGGGAGGTGAAGTAGAGAGGGGCGAGGTAGAGACAAGGCTCAGAAAGGTAGAGATGGGTAAGGTAGAGCATCATGGTAAGAAAAACAGAGATAGGTGAGGTAAAACAATGAAGTTAAGAAAGAGGCCGATCAGATGAAGGAGTGATACAAGGAGGTGAGCTAGAAACAGATCAGTGAAGTGCAGAGACCGAGTTGAGGTAGAAAGGTAACTGAAGCAGAGATTTGAGGAGAGTTAGGAATTTAAATATAGACACAGAACACAGAGCACCGAGGCTACCTTTAAACCTGCTGCATCTTCTACAAAACTACCTCTGACCATATGGCTGACAAACTCACTAAGTCCAGGAACTCTCGTCACACCTGCAGCCAGTACACCACCAGACTGGAGACAAAGAAGAGCAAAAAAGGACTAAAGGCAACAGGTCTCCACGGCCTTTGCTTCCAGGACCAGGAACAATATCTCCATATCCATTAGGAGGGCCCCTGCCCTCCTCCAACTTAGGAAAGAATTGAAGACCACTCTTTAAAGAACACTACATCATGATGCAGTAGAAGTCCGCCTTTGCTATTAAAAACATCCAGCCCTCCAATCACACTGGGTATGTCTTCGCATCGGGCCCTGTACAGTGTGCGAGTGCCTTTCCGCTAGGCTAGTGTTGTGTAAACCCCACCACATACAAGGATGGTGTATTGAGAATTGTGAGCTAAACCTATGTGAAGTAGAGAGAGTTGAGACATGTGGGGGGAAGTGCATAGACATATGGAAGTAGATGGAGGGATATGTAGAGGCACATAATGAGAAAGGGGTTAGTTAAAAGAGGTCAGGCGAATTAGGAAGAGATCCATGGCACAGAAAGATCATTTTTAATTTCATTGCTACAAACTGTTAAGGGTTAAGGCTGAGGAGGACGGGCATGAACACAGTTCCTGCTAAACACTCCCAGTTGTCCAGTTTAAAAAAAATATTTATTTTAAGTACTCTTTGGGATGGCAGGCCTTCTGACTGTCCCAATAAATATACAGGGGGTCACCCTAGAAGGTCAGGGCCCTGCTCAGTTGCCCACTACTCCCATGCCTTAAAACTCCTCTGCCTTGTAAAGTGTAACTCATCCTCAGTGGGAAGTGCAGCCTCTAGGGCCATTCACATAGCTTACCATGTGGCATAATTCACCTGCAAGAGCGAGTACATCCCTTTAAATATGTATGGCTCTTAAGATAACAAGTTAGCAGTGCACTCTGCAGGGTGTCATTGGTGTCTAGAAGGGAGTGTGTGTTTTATGCTCACAGCATTCATGCAGAGTATAATTGTATGGGTGAATAGATGAATCTAAACGCGTATCTATCTCCCTACGCAGAATGAGACGTTTTAAAAGCTTGTCTCCCGTTCAGTCCTTGGTGTGTCGCCGGAGAGCTCTCCTTAAGTGGCAACAGTTTGACTACTGGCTTTGGCTTGCCTCTGAGAAGGTCGCCTGTCGGGGCGAAGGGGTTTCCATCCTAGAACTATGTCAGCTCCTAGCTTAGTGTCATTTTCAATATTTGTACACAACTCTCCCCAGGTCATCTTCAATCTTCGATCACAATTCTTAGCTCCCCGGCTGCAGATCAAGGCTGAGAAGCCAGGGATTGAATGGTTTGGTGTAGGTTTCATTGGTTTTGAGGACAATATGAGGAATTTGCACTGGTGAGCACTTTGAGAAAACGGCGCTGGAGGGCAGTGTTAAGTGCTGGCATTGAGGGGTCTGTGAGGAGCTGGAAGCGGCGAGGAGTCTGAGTACTGGAAGCAGTGGCAGTGGTGGACAGTGTCAGAGGTTGCCATCAATGGACAGTGTGAGCAGTGGCAGTGGTGGACAGTGGCAGAGGTTGCCATCAATGGACAGTGTGAGCAGTGGCAGTGGTGACTGTAAGCAGTTGGGGCTCGTGGGCAGTGAGGGACTGCCCTCGGAGGCAATCTGAGGAGCTGTTACTGTTACCTGAGGATCAGTGTGAGTGTCTGGTCCTTGGAATAGTCTAAGAACCTGAAATGAACAGGAACTGAATGGAGGCGTGAATGAGTATATTTTGAGAAACAGGCAGTGGTAGGCATTCAGTCTGAAGAAGCTGCCCATGATGGGTGCTATAGTGAGCTGCCCGGTGGCAGTGTGAGATATTGGCAGGAAGTCTGAGTGATGAGAAGTTTTGAAGTTCACTGTAATGAATTTTAATTTGATATGTATGGACATTCCCATTTCGTGGAAAGTATCACAAGACCTGCCATTTCAAGCTGTGCCACCCTGTGTCACACAATATTGGCTCCTTTCCGTGGGCTCCTAGTTTGAAGAGCCGACGTCACGCTGTCGAACACAATATGATATGTGCACATCTGCAGTCGGACGTTTCCAGCTCACAACGGCCTCATATGCTTTGATTTGTGTTTTGGGTGGGGGTAGGAGGGTCCTCTGTGAGGCAGTGTCAGCTCCAAAGCACTCCCAGTTTCCTTGGACAATACACCCTTCAAAGCCATTCCCTGGCTGGCAGAGGAGTAATGGGTTCAAACCCCCATCCTTCCTCCAGATCCCGGCCCCCTTACAGCGTGAAAACACTATCAAGGTTGGCAGCGGTGTATTACTTTGTTATGCGTAGAGGGCAATTAACGTGATCGACTGGATTCTGAATCCAATAATTCACTGCTATGACGTAGCAAGGATGGGTAGCAGAACGCGTTATCCACTGTTGCTACATCATTAATGATGCAACTCCTGGCGGCTCTGGCTGAGCTCGGTGACAGCCTGCCAGAGAATTGCAGGAACCCAGGGAGCACAGTTTCTGGAGAGAAGGGAAGACAATGAGTGGTCAGGGTACGTAGCAAGAAGCCATGTACGTTTTTTTTTTTTCCCGTAACTTGGAACAGAGAGGAGAGGCCATGTTATATATGGCTTCATTCCCACTGCTCTGCCCCTGCGCAGCAGTTGAAAGCGGGGGCAGATGATTTTGGGAAGGGTGAAAAGTGAATTACGGGGATGTTTTTCACCTTGGGATTCTGAGTGACATCATAGGCAACTCAGTCTTTGCTCGTTGTCTATTTGATGCAACTCAGAACCCCTCAGTGAAAACATCCCCGTAATCCACTGTTACCCGTCTGTAATTCTATACATAAATTACAGATTTTGGAAAGCAAATCGATTCAAATTTTTGGAAATATGCTTGAAAAGGTAATGTTAATGGGTCCCTGATGAGCGACGGAAAATATACCTTGGCACTTCACCAGCCTCCTTATTGACTTGAGGTCTGTTTTACATATTTATAAATAATTTAAAGCAGATGTTCTTAACCTTTTGCCTTCTATGGACCCCCGAATGACTCGCTGCAGAAAGCCAGAGACTCAGGCCTAAGCAATTTCTCCTGTTTGAACTTTGAAACAATGCACACCAATATAGATACAAATATACATGAAACAAACGACGCCCCAATTTTGAAACATTTTATTTAATTCACAAGCAAAAAATACAAACATCGAAATGTTAATAGGAAGGTTTTAGTTTTTGAAAATGTGGCTTTATTTCTGGATGACAAACAGAAATGTTAGTCCCTAATGTATCACTTTGTCTTTTTTGCTTCTAATGCATACTCTCTTTTTGCCTGCACATAACTCTTCTTCAGTTGAAACCACCATCTCCCAACCCGATTATGTTTGTTGTACTTGCCTTGATCCTACAAATCAAGCTGACGTTGCCAAATACATTTTTATCATTCATTTCAAACTCCTTTACATTTACAGACCCTTTTAAAGAAAATGTAATACATTTTGCTCTTTTATGCATATGTGGTTTATTAATATGCTAAAGTTATTTAATTTTCTAAAAAAAAAAGTTGTGGACCCAAGGTTAAGAACAGTTGATTCAGAGATATGCTGTTGGGAACAGAGTAGGCCGGTAGGCAGTACATAGGTCTTGCTAATACTTCACATGGATTTGGAGACTTGTGGTCAGGTAAAGACAGGTATGATTTCAAGTGGATTGGAAGGCACCTAGCTAGGTTCCCTCAATACATAGATTATGTAAAATAAAGCAGTGGTGTCTTGCTTATATCCGTGAGGGATGGATCCCTTACATATTTTAAGGAAACTTCTGACTATAATCGATGTCCCATTAGTTTCATTATATATAAATGTATGTTATTTGGTAAATACAAATGGCATACAGCAGAACACGGGAGCCGCACACACTTGTTGAGTACCAACAACAATCCGAGACCAACACCCTCTGACCCCAAAACTAATGTTGGGAAACCAAAGATTGCACCTCCTATAATATGAAGCCAGAGAGTTCCTGTGGATCTAACACCCAACTGGTAGTCTCTGGAACCAGGATTGTGGACAGAGATGTGGGATGTCCACTGTGTCTGAAACTGCAGTAGGATGCATGTTGAGTACTCAATCGGGGAACCCTCATAAAGGTGCCTATCCCAGGGTGAGACTTACTAGAGAAAGGCATAAAAATGGCTCTCAAAGTCACTGAAGAAACAGGTGTCTATTCATCATGAAAATTCACAGATCAGGAACGTTGGGTGTTTTTATGAAGTCCTGCTCCAAGGCAGGTTGGAACATGAAGGTCTAGCACTGTTCAGTTCAACATCTCCCTCCGGGGAACAATGGAACAGGAAGTCTTGTACTGAAGAAAGACTCACAACAGAACAGCCAATAATGAGAAGCCCAGCTAATGAGAAATGGGAAGCAGAAGAAAAGTACTCGATCTGGCTGTCATCTGATTGCTTTTTCTAGGGTGGGCAGAGTTACAGGGTGTGGCATTGTAAGCTCAAGGAAAGTGAGATGTATGAGGTGGGTCGATACATGTAAGGGAAGAAACAAAGAACATGTCGGGCACATAAGCAGAAACTGGAAGAAAGGTGATTAGGAAGTATGGAAAATGGGACAGCAAGGTCCGCAGCACAGGGAACATGAGCGCGTGTGTAAATAAAGCCAGGGTAACAAACTGCCTACATACCATACTTAACAACATATAGGGGGTCATTAAGACCCCAGCAGTAAAAACCACCTCCTGCTGCGGTGACAGCCGCCAAAAGACTGTCGCCACGGCTACCAGCCGTCTGCCGGATTATGACCATAGCCAGATTGCCACCAGAAAGATGGCGGAAATCTGGCTGTGGCCATGCTGGCGAATGGCAGTAAGGTGGTGCTGCTGCCAGCAGCAGCGCAACGGCAGTAGACCACCGCCAGTAGACCACCGCCAGTCGTATTATGAGAATAATACGGCCTGGCAGTGTTCTGCTGGCGGACGCTGCTGCTGGCAGCAGCGCCCCGTCCCGACTCCTGCTGGAGGACCCCCTGACTACAGGTAAGTCGAGTGCTCCGACAGGGGAGGGGGTGGGGGGCGTTGTGTGTGGGGGTGTGTGTATGTCTGTGCGTGCATATATGCGAGTGTGTGTTGTGTGTGTGTGAATGTATGAATGTGTGAGTGCGTGTAAGTGTGTGCGGATGTGTGTGTGAATGGATGTATGCATGCGCGGATGTGTGTGTGAATGGGTGTGTGTGTATGCGTGTGTGAAGGGAGGGGTGTGTATGGGGGGGTCTGGAGAGGTAGGAGGGGTGGGGGAAACCCATGGACGGGGGCAAGGAAGATCCCTATCAGTGAAAGGGATTCCCTGTCACTGATAGTGCCTACCGCCAGGGTTTTTGTGGCGGTAAGGATGCCACGAAAACCATGGCATTAGGCGGGGTCAAGTGGTACATTGGCAGTTTGGCTTTAGCCAATCCGCCAATGTCATAATATGGAGAAAAGTACCGCCAGCTTGTTGGCAGTACTTTCTTCCATCTTAACGCCAACCACCGGGTCATAATGACCCCCTTAGTCCCTCGGCATGTAATGACCAGCATTTCTCTTATTCCCATCCATGTAAAATCAGTTTTTCCCCTCCTCATATCATTGCACTCATGACACTATCTCCTATCACTAGCTACTTTCCCTCCTACACTAAGCTTTTAACCACCTAACACTAAACCAAATCCATCTTTGCCACTATCTGTACTCTCCTTCTAGGGGATAAACTCCCTGTCTCTTACTTAACAAAGGTAAGCTGAACTAAACTCCAGGCCAAACCCCTTAACTAATACAAGTAGTGGCCACTTTAAGAACACAAGGCTGACAAAATATTCATGGCAACCACGAGAAAACATTCAAAACCTAAACAAGTACCTAACCACTAACCTGCATTCCTGGAGTAACCTGCTACTTACGGGAAAAAAAACGCTCAGCACCTCGTCAAGGACAGTAAATGCTACATAAATGCAACTACAATACATTTGATTATGAGGCCTAGAGAGTATATCAGTCAAAAAATTTATATTTTTGAACTTGTTAGAAGGGAAGGGTTTTAAGTCATTACTATCATGAACAAAACTCAAGCAATACAGGAGATTAAGCTTGATCTAAGTATTAGCAGTGGCTATTTTAAGACCCCCATTGCAGTAGCACTGTGAGTGTGTTGCATCCAATTAGCATTTCTGAATACTTGTTTGGAGTGGCTCTTACTTCACTCGACTAAGTTTAAGATCCTACTTAACATTGTAGTGTTATTAGGTTATGGGTGCTAGGATCCTTGCGGCTCTAAGCAGACTCCAGAGAGAATTATGTAACTTCCTGGGAGGTGTTAGTGTGTGGTTATTAATGGTTATGATTTGATCTTAAAGTATTGTGTGATTGTATGCCGAGGAATAAAGGTCTCTGTTACAGAGCTTCACGTGTGGTGTGATCATTTACATGCTTCAGGGCTGGGGAGGACATTACAATTGGTGACAAGTAGGGAATATGTGCCCTGAAGAACAGAAACTGCCCTCCCTTAGAGTGTGCCATGTGCGCTCAAATCCATAAGAAGCAATTCAAAGTTGATGTGTCGAAGCCTCGCTCCAGCACATATACGGACCTCAAAGAAGTGGAAGGCCCTGAGGAGAAGAGCATTCAAAAAGCCCACCATAATCCATTAGTTATCTGAAAGAAGAAATACTGCACTGCTCCATAACACAAAGCCATCATTGACACAAAATGGATCGCTAAAGGCAGTGAGTACCAGGTTTGATGCAAAAAGCTAAATGCAAGGATGATCAAGTATGAAAAACAGAACCACTACCCACTGCCAAGAAAGAAGACGAAGATACACAATTTCAGTTCAGACGTGATGACTCAAGTGAAAATACGCAGCTGGTGCTTGCAAAAGGTACAGATCCACATGAACCGAGTCAGCCATCTGAACAGCATGTACTCTCAATTGTGGTAGAAGAGAGCGCAAAGTATGATTTAGCTGTGTTTCTGAAAACACCACTGCCATTCGACACTGCCAAAAAGCAAAATATTGGCAACTGATGGAATGCGTGGATTGAGACGTTTGATGACTTCATAGATACCTTAGAAGAAGTAGATGACAAGACAATCATTAAGTATTTAAATAACCTTGCCAGTGACAGAGTGAAAGAAGTGCTGAAGAAAATCTCACAGACTGCTGCAGTATTGTACCGTCAAATCAAAGAAGCTTTCGGTTCCAAGTTCAATCCGATGCTGAATGTCGACTATGAATGTTAAATTTTCAATCGAGCAAAACAGCAAGCTGGTAAAACTATAGATGAGTTTGTTGAAAGACTTGATGTGTTATCAAACACTGTAAGTTTAGTGAATTTAATGAGGAAGAATCCATGTGCCTCAGAGTCATTGATGGCTGTCTTTCAGACTCTTTCAGAAGAAGCATGTTGAGAGAGACAGTCTAGAGAACGTATTAATGACTGCAAGAGCTGATGAAGGAGCAGATGAACAAGCTGCTGATATGGAAGCTGTATAGTGTATATTGTAATAGTGAAAAATGAATCAGGGTTGGTCATGAATAGCAAGCAGAAGCATAAGGTAGATGCAGGCGAGTCAACATCTTTCAAGAAGAAAATGTTGTGTATCTGATGTGATTTTTCATTTCCACATGAAGATAAATGTCCAGCCATGGGCCAGACGTGCAAAGGTTGTGGGTAGGGAAACCACTTCATAACACCAAGGGCTGCCTCCAAACCGTTGTAGAGTCAAGGGTCATTCATAGCGACAATGCAACATAAAGCAGTATCAGTGAAAGCGCCAATTTATGTTCTTCAAGGAACTTCATCTAATGAATGCCTACTCAGTTTTGCCACTGCTGCTGACATGGGACTGATATCTCTTAATTACAACCTTCACACGCAATCTGAAATTGTAAGTCAGTTTATATTGTTTTTTCATAGCCTGTGAAGGCTCTAGACAATGAAATGCAACCTCACATTAATGAGGACATTCACCCTGTTGCCCAGTGGCACTGTCAAGTCACTTTTCACTTGCAAGAAGCTGTTGGAGAAAGAACTAGAAATGCTATTGAAGCATCACATCATTGAGCGCTCAACCGGTCTTATGTCATGGGTTTCGCTCATTGTGATGAGGCCAAAAAAGGTCAGTGGGGTTGATGTACGCATCTGTGTTGATATGGGACAGGCCAACAAAGAAATCAAGAGAGAACGACATCCTGGTCCACACATAGCAGTCATGATCATGCAACTGAATGGTGCCAAAGTCTTCTCTCATCTTGACCTGAACAAAGAATACCATCAACTCGAGTTGGAAGAAAGCTGCAGGCACATCACTACTTTTTTGACTCATGCTTCGTTTGTTTGGTACAAAAAGTTGAGTTTTGGAGTGTCATCAGCTGCTGAAATATTTCAGGATGTTATATGTTGAATAATTCAACCTTTCATGCATGCTTTTAATTACAGCAATGACATAATGGTGTTTGGAGCAACGCAGGAGGAACATGGCAAGGTTCTTATACAAGTGTGTCAATTATGTCAATTACTCACTGATGCAGGCCTCACTCTGAACATGGCAAAGTGTTAGTTTCACAAAACCAAACTTAAATCCTTTGGGCACATATTCTCTGATGGGGAATGACTCCTGACACAGATAAAGTGCAAAGCACTGACAGCTAATTACCTGCCAGCTAGTTAGCCTCCACAACATGTCACCATGCTGCGATCTTTATTGGGCATGACCAGGTATTGCTCAAGGTACCTTTGTGATTTTGCTACAGTGAGCGGCCCATTAAGAGACTTCACCAAATAAAATGTCCCTTACCAGTGGTCTCCTGAATGTGATCAAAGGTTCAAAAGAATAAAACACCTAATTGAGAAGGCCATCGAATTGGCCTATGTAAACCCAAAGTTACATACTGAGATCACAGTAGATGCAAGCTTGGTAGGGCTGGGTGCAATCCTTGCACAACATAATGGTCAGCCGAATGCCCAGAGACACATTGTAGGCTATGCCAGTTTTAGCCTGTCTGACATGGAATGTGCCCATTCTCAGCCGTAGAAGGAGATTGTGGTTGTAGTGTGGGCCTGGAAACATTTTCATATGTTTCTATATGGAAACCGTTTCACTATCATTACTGACCACCAAGCACTGTTCACTATTTTTATAACCCAAAGTGCCAAGATGGCCCCTCACATTGAGAGGTGGGGGTTGCGGCAGCAAGAGTACAACTGTGCAATTGTATACAAGCCGGGTAAAAATCTGAACCCTGCTGTTTACTTTCCTACTACATCATCACAGTGTGACATCCAAAACAGCCAAGGTGTACATTAACTTCATTGTGAGGACCAGTTCACCAGCAGCCCTATCCATTGAACAGAATATTACTGTCACTAATGCCGAAAAAAAACATGCCTCCCTCAAAGATATCATTTCAACTCAATCGTGGAAGAGGAACACTCAACGTTTTGCCAATGATGTTGAAGTTCAATAAAATTAAAAAATGTACAAGATGAACTGTCCGTAACCAAGGAAAGTGTTGTATTGAGAGGCACAAGAATTGTCATACCTGAGAGCCTCAGACAGCAAGTCATTGAACTGACCAATGAAGGACATTGTGGCATTCTAGCCACCAAAGAAGGCCCTAAAGCAATGAGTGTGGTTCCAGCGCTTGAATGAGTGAGTTGAGAAGGAACTAAAAGAGTACCATCTTTGCAACTGCCTTTCCCCAAAAGTGACACAGCATCCAGTGACAGTGTCTGACCTTCTTACACAGGCTTAGGAAAGAGTTGCAGTTGACTTCTTTGGGCCCTTAGGGAATGGACATCATGTAATGGTAGTCATTGATGAGCATTCACGCTTTCCTTTAGTAAAGGAGCTAACATCAACAACCCATGACAAAGTCATTGAGTGACTGGAGGACATCTTTGCAGCATGGGGTATCCCCACCATTCTCAAATCTGGCCATGGTCTGCCATTCAACAGCAAAGAATTCAAGGAGTTTCTCATCAAACTAAATGTCAGGCATCAAAAAAGTACACCTATGTGGCTGTTTGCTGTCTGCAAATAACAATGCGCTACTGCACAGAGCTTTATTGCACTAAAAAGTTGCTTGCTTCCTGTCCATTAAAGCGAGGAGGGTTGCAAACGTTTAGCTTACTAACAAATAGGTTGTTGTTTTAAAACATTTGGGAAGCACAGCACCAGGCATCAGAAGCAAGCGTAAAGAGCACAGGTTTATGCTTTACCAGGGTTCAATAAGGCTTGGGCACGCAGTGTGCTTTTCCTATAAGCTGCTCACCGAGGAGCAGTGGAAAGTGCTGGCTACTGAAGCTAATGGCGATCCAGGGGGGACTTCAGAGCAAACCAGTGCAGGAGGTAGCCAGCTCTGTGAGAACAGTTTACTCATTACATAGATTTGCCTGGTGCATAAGGACCAAGAGGTGTTTTACTTTACGTGTAACTCTGCTTCAATTGTATAGCACCACAAGTTATAGACAGGTTCTGTTGCATTATGCCACTTTGCTGCTGTAATGTTTTCCGCATAATTATGGGTCTGCTGTAGTTGCCACATAATTCATCTTTTACATACTTTGTCGATTTTAACAAAAAATATATTTCTAACGCAGATGGACAAAATTAATAAAACTATGACCACATGTGTCGGTGTGCAGTGACAGGCCCTTTGCAAAGATTAACTGATCACCTTTCAGTTGCATTGGCTACAGTTAGGTAAATAGGCAAACAGGTATATTTAGGTATTACACTGACACTATTGAGGTGAAACGTTTCCATAGCTGTTGGTGGACTCTTGAGGGGGTCGGACCTTTCATTAATTGTGACTGTTTATCTTTGAGGACAGTGGTTCTTAACCTGTGGTCTGAGTGCCACCCAGGGGTGTGTGAGGCCTCCTTAGCGGGTCTGCAGATGTCAACAAGATTAAATATTTAAATATTATTACAATGAATAGATTGAAATGAATATAATATAAAGTAGATACAATTATATAAACACACTTGAAACATTTTAAACGTTTTCTATATAATTTTCAGTATTTTGTTGTGAATTAAACAAAACTATTCAATATTTGAACATTTGTTTGGTGTGTACTTGTTATTACAGTGTATTATATTGAGGTTCAGATCATAGAAATTTCTTAGGTCGGGGTCCCGACTTCCAGTAATGACTCTGTGGGGGTTCCAGTATTCAAGTGATGATCCAGGGGTCCACAACAGTCAAAACGTTAAGAATCACTGTTTTAGGGGTTTCAGCTAAACTTTGTAGATCCAGAGCCTGAACCCACTAACCACTGCTAGGCCTTCACCCGCTGGTGATATGCTAACTATAAAAATATTATTTTTTTCTCCCATAGCTCAATATTTTTACATTTTTTATATTGGTTGGTGTGCTATCAAGAATGTTAGACCACCCTCTTGTTTATTTTTCCCCCTTTTTCACAAATTTTGGTGTACTGTTGGGTAACGATATGGTCTTCTTGCCCCGATGAAGCCTCCAAAAACGTTTTCCCAGCAATGAAAAGTGTTGGCAGTTTGTTACTTTATGGTTTGAGCATTTCATCCGCTTTTAACCATGGGCCAAAGCTCTATACATTGAAATGTTTTCGGTGGCCATTTAGACACATTTTTGCGTTCTTTTTGGGTCAGTTAAACTCAGTGAGTGAGGTGTGAAATCTTGTACTACGGGGACCTTACATGTTGTTGCAGTAAGCAGCGTATAAGCATGCATGCATTGCGCCACTTTGTAAATATGTAACGAGGATTTTGGCCTTGTTGGGCCACATTAGCGTAACAAAAATGACACTAATGTGGCGCAAGGTGGCGCTAGGGGCTTATAAATATGCCCCTTAGCTTTTACTCTTGAATCACCCCTAGATGAAGTTACCCCATACCGAGAGGACACGGCCCTTAGTGTAGAAATCTTCAAGGGGTTGAGAGGCTAGAAATATTTCGGATTGTTAGGGTATTGGCCTTCTTTTTGTTTTTGATTTGATTTTGAGTGGGGGCACTCCATTTCCCCCCCTCTAGCGCCTCTTTAATTGTGGTGAAACAGTTACAGACAGTGTTAAAAAATTCTACAACAAACTGTCTTACATTATGCCACATAATTTGCCTTTTCTTGCTGCATAATTTAGTCACCCCGCCTTGTAATTTGGTCCTCCCCTGCCACATAATTCCAATGGCCCTCGTTTTAGTACACAACAGCAACAACGTAAACGAGAGACTATGTGGAGATTAGGTGGACTGTTTACCAAAGGATGGAGATTGAGGAATTCACGCAGAGGACAGCCTGCTGGGACAGTTACATGTTAAGCAACGTAATCTAAACCTCACCTGCCCTGAGGCAGCTGGCAGACTTGGGCCGCCAGGTCAAAAGCCTTGAGGTTGTACTGTGTTGAGAAGCGGAAATCCCGCTAGCTAACAGTGAAACAACTGATCCAGTCCGAACGAAACTCCGAAAACAACGGGTTTGTAATCCCCAAGCCACTGAGATTTTTAGACGGTCACATGGGCACCAAGAGGGCACAGTGCTCCCAGAGGAAGAATTTGAGGTGTGGAGCTAGCTAAAACGTATTCCTAGGCCTTTGAGCTGTCTGCAAACTCCGTCACCTGAAGAAAAGCCCTGCAGTCTTCGGCCAAAGACAACGAGATCCGTCTAAAATAAACGAAAACCTACGTATAAGTGCTGCATGAAGCCCAGGCCTGTAAAGTCTGAGCGCCCAGAGGCATGAACGAGTTACGATCCCAGTACAATCTCTGAATTCTGAAGGATATCTCTGCTGTTTGAGACCCAATTGGAAGATCCCTGAGCCCTCAGAGAAGGCTCAGCTCTGAGGCCTGAGCCAGTAAGATTCATTTAATTGAACCCGTGGCGCTGCTGCCTAATGCCTGGGCCTGTAGAGTCTGTGCAAGATGAAGGATAGCTCTGCTGTTGAGACCATAGCTTGTATGCAGGGTTGGCTTTAGCGCTGGTGGGCCCCGGTGCGAAAGTCTGTTTGGGCGCCCCCTCTCATGACCTCCTTCTCCATGAATTCCCTTACTACCACTCTCTAACAGTGCACCTCATCTCTCCATAGCCTCTCTATGACATACATTTTTTTTTATAGTGCTACTCAAAGTTCGTTCACACTCAGTTGTGTGATCTGCAAGGTACACGCTCTTTGCTGCAGACACATTAACCCTCCACGCTACTTTAGGGTGAGCCAAAAGTGCCAGTAGGCAAAATTCTCTCATCAGTAGGTCATTGTTATCGTGACATTTTTATAGTTGCATGAAAACTGATGGACCCACAGATACATTCATGTGCTTTTAAATCAAAAGTTATTTTTCAACACAGCACCCATACCAACACCCACCCTTCCAGTCAGCGCCAGGTGCGGCTGCACCGGTCGCACCACTCTAAAGCTGTGAGATGTTTCCTTTGTTGTTTCAGGCTCGACCTTGCCAGATTTAGATATGCTGCCGCTTCGTAGGCGTGAAACCTCGGTTTTGAGCTTTCAAGGTGGCCTGTGGTACCTGCGAGAAAGTTCTGTTGTCTCAGGGACGAGCTGGTAAAGTAAATGAAACCAGAGGTAAAACTTTGCTGAGACCGAAGCTGTATGTTTAACCAATGGAATACATCGCCTTTTTAGGGAGTGAACACCTAAGCTCAGTGTATTTGTCTGAGAAGTGTGTCTGTAGAGTATGTATACAAACTGATAGTTACAAATGCTGCCTGCGGTCTGAGCCCACGGGATTTGTACATCTGAGAGATAGCGCTGCTTTCTCTTGCCAAATGTATATATCTTAAGTGATCGCTTCTAGGGATTTTTAATTTAATTCTGCGGTTACGGCTTCAAACCCTGCTTGCAGCGATCCCTGTTCACCGCCCTACCATTGTGCGTCAAACATCTTCTCTGGGGGACCCCCGGGTTTTCACCGCCCCTGACTCACGGCAGAGTCTCCAGTGCCCGATCCCGGCCCCAAGTACCTCTATCTGCCGTTATCAGGGTTCTGACAGTACACGGCTGCCCACATGAGAAAATGAGAAGTGTCGTCACCGACGCCGCAGCGATAGTGGGAAATACTACGAACCGCAAGAGAAACAAACACTGCGTAGTAAGAGGGGTGGGGAGAAGCGGCCACAGCGCTCTGGCAGCCACAGACTGCAGGGCCGCCTTGTCCCCTTCTGTGCTAGGCCGAGTGCTTAATTTGTAAATAAAAGTGCTGGTGCCCAGAGTCCTCCTCTTAAACACGCGGCCGCTACAATTAAATGTGCGAACACAGAATACTGAGGCGGCGTAATCCTGAAGCCATCTCAGGTCTCTTCAATCCATTTTAAGCCACTCCCTGTCCCTTCAGCTCACTCTTGCAGCTTTCTACTTTATCCCTTTGTGACGCTTTTTCGTGTTTCTATTCCCTAGTCTTTCCCATATGTGGCAGAAGAATAAGCTCCGGCCCTCAAAAATAAGTGCCGGTGCTAGGCACCTGAAACAACAAGCACAAATTAAGCCCAGGCTAGGCCGCGCCTGATATTAAAATACGCAACTGAGGAATCGCCCTGGGCTGGAGGTCATTGCTCACTTGCACGAAGGGCCATTATGGTGGTAAAGGTCGGCTTTCCGCAGGAGTGCAGCTTCTGAAGGCAGCCGATGGAATGTTATGCCCAAGGCATGCCAGTCACGATTTATTAGCATGACTTGTGGGCAAAAGAGCCCCGTTTTGAACGTTTAATTGCTAAACCCCTCGATGGAAGTTTTTTTAAATCCGCTCTCTCCCATTCAGTATTCTGTAACAGCATTCATGAACATTTCAAAGGGTGTTTGTGTTGAATAATAGCCCTTCACCTCTTATCTGCCATCGTCTCTACATTGAGCCACGTAAGTGCGACACACAAGGGTGCACAATTGTCTCATGATAATACGCTCTAGAATGTGCAAAAATGCTAATTTATTCAATATGTTAAAGATGTTTTGCCCCACGCTATGCGGCATGGAGTATTATGTAACGGTATTAGCGGAGTGTAAAGCAGGCATTAATATGACACATTTGCATGCCACCCGAAGTATGGAGGACTCTCCTCACCACAACAGTGCGTTCTGCAGTCATTCTTTTACATCAGGGAAGCAACCACAGAAAAACACAAAAACTGAGGCAGCGGGCCTCTGCCACCAGAGAGAGGCTGCTTTAGCACTATTGGCATTCACCTATTCAAATAAGATGTATGTCCAGCTGTAGGTTACTGGGTATGGTATAACCGTATTTTTATTGCTTCTAAGCACCACAAATATATGACAAGACTTACTGTTATGTTTTTTATAAACATTACTTTCTGGTTTTGAATTTAAATTTGTTAGATCCAAAACATGTGAGCTAAACAAACAATTCACTGTCTCATCATGTCACAGGAAGGCACTTAGGTATATATTCAATAATCGATTGCACATCGAGGCGCTGTAGAAGAGAGGCAAATCAGTCAAAACGGATATCTGTATGAGACTGGAGGCCAAGACGTCCCTGGAGGGAACCAGAGCAAGCACCGTCTTGTTTGCATTGTGTAGTATCAGTCTTGCTACTTAATACTGCACCTTTTCAACTTCGCACTCTATGTGTTTGTGGTAGATCCGGACACAATCAGTTCTGGAAGCTCTGTTGGGGTTCTACAGTCGGAGGAACTACCTTTTCTAACTTGCAAAGATATCGTTTGCATAAACAAGCATTTGTAATTCAATGGGTCTCACATTTGTTTGAATTGGAGCTATTAGCATTGTAAAGTCCTAACTCAACTTTTTTTGCCACATAAATTGAAAATGAAAGGTAAAACAGTTTTACAAAAGCGTGCCGATTTAAAGCAAAGGAGCACGCAAAAGTAAACAGAAGTTCGCTTGCAGTCAAACGTGTTGGCTGTTATGCAATTATCTATGTAACAGGGTCGATGCCATGCAAAGCGCTTGTCTACTGCCTAGCGAGATCGCTCTGCATAGGAAATAAAAATAAAAAGTAGTCCAGAAGCTATGTCTACACGGAATTGTAGTTTAAGAGCCGTATGTGAAATGGAGGCCATTCTTTTTTAGAATGGATACAAGCAAGGCCATTTCTTGTCACTGTGAGTATGTTGTGGCTTTATAATGGACTGTGTCCTACCATGAATGAGAAATCTTTGTCAAACCCAACTTCTGGTATTTTGCATTCAGAAGGATAACCATTCCTATGTTTGGTGGTCAATGCAAAGAAGCAATCAACTGTATTATGGGTATGATACCGTCATCTGCCTTGGATATTGCGTCCTAAATTCCATTTATACAAATATCACCCCTTTGAAGTTAATGATAGAACATTTAGGCCCAATGGGAGGATATTTTTGTAGTCCATATTTAGGACATATTATTTATGTCCGACAGTATTTCTGTAGATGAGATTCTGACCTACAGCCTTTGTAGTGCCTAGGATTAGAATTTCTGTTTTCGAGTTAAAGTATTTAGCTTTCATTCAATGCTACCGTGAATATATGTTGCTCTGGATTTCTGACGTGGCGCTTGCGCTGTTTATGATGCTCTTGTTGAGTTTCGTGCTGCCAGCATACAAAAGATAATTACGGTTCAGTGACTCTCTTTGTAAGCTAAGGAAACGTGTCAAAAACCTCCAAAGGAATTAGTATCAAAATCACCTCTTATAAAACAAAAACTAAAGACAAAGACGCGAGAACATAATGTAAATTAGCAATCCTGAAATCTAAAGCTAAAACACCTGTGAGCGGATCACCGTTTCTTCTACCCCCACAAAATCTTTATTTAAATTCATCTATTTGCTCTTGTCAAATGCAGCTGGGAAGTTCCAAAGGGTTTTTCCTTTTCACATGTCCTGTTCAACACATACCCGAGCCCGTTTGCCGACGTTATCAAACGGCATAATTCAGATAGTAAAGGCTGGTAAACATACCTAAACCATTACCTATGACATCTGGTATCCCTCAGTGACCCATACTTCCCCAGACATTGTGCAAAATGAATAGCGTAACTAGTATTCAATAGACAGATCACAATTTGCGAGACCCCGTAATTGGCCACAATGACTTGAAAAGTGACCTGTAAGGGACAGCAGACCTGGCACTGCACTTCAAAATGTTATTTAAGCAGCCCGATTTCCTTAAAAAAAACACTTCAGTGAGAGATGGCAGTGGTCACCTGGACCACTTCCTGCTTCTCTGAAGCAGTCATCCTGATTCCCGAAGGGGAAGGGGTCTAAAATGTACCCCTTCCCCTTTGAGAATCAGTTGCCTCCTCAGCTTGGCTGTAGGTGTGTGATTATTGGTTTGTGACCGGAATTACAGTGACAAACCATTGATGCATAGTTTAGTAAATCGAAATCCGGAAGGGACACCCGTACACGCCCCTCCCAAACTGAGATGTGGTCCTTGTTTCTGGACCATTTTTTATCCACAAAAACTTTGCTGAATCACAAAATCAGTTTTGTCAATATCTTTTTCTTTTGCTGACCTTGTTTTTTACTTTATCGGAAGGTTTGTGGTTGCAAAAACCTTTCGTATACCTGGCCCCTGGAATGGGTGGCATTGTGGAGGTGGTGGGGGCAGACACTACGAGCTAGCAAAAAGGCTACAGAGCCCTAAGTTTGGAAAGCGGGAATGATGGTGAGGCAAAAAGGCCAGTCAATGTTTTTAATGTGTGGGCATAGACATGATATTGTGGCTGGCAAGGGAGGGTGAGGGAATTGGGGTGTGAGGTGGCAGCAAGGAGAAGTACTGTTAGGCGGAGTTCTGATGATCTAGGCAGAATCGGAAAAGATGCAGTAACTAAGGATGCCTAAAGGATCTGGGCTGGGCTACTTCCAAGGAAAATTACAAGGTGGCTGGCTGAGGACGTTTGATGTAATGTTACTCATTGAGTGTAAGTGTGAGAAAATGAGGCTATTTGGACGGTGCATTAAAGTGAGGATCAAGTAATGGAATAATATGGTCCCTGGGTACAGGGACAACTTAAATTGGGAGGACTGCATAAGCACTGACAAGATACCTCGAGTGGCCCACATTAGAGACTGCATAGTTCTTTAGCTTGGTTGGCAGCTTCTGGGACCCTTGTAGTAATAGAGTTTGTTGTGTTTGATTCTTTTCTAATCCATTGGTTGGACGATTCAAAGTACTTTTTGTAGGGGAGTCCAGTTTTAGTAGCCATGTTATAGCTGTTTTGTTCAAAATGATGTTCCTTGTTCCTTTTTAGGCCTGGGTTTTGACCACACAGTTGTACGCAGACCTTTTGCTAACAATATGAATAAAGTTGGGGTTGGGTTAGCCCCTTTCAATTATTGACTTTCTTTGATCAACCTCTGTCAGCCATTGGGTGGAGACTTTGCCAGTCACATCTTGGCTCAGCTCGGTGGATTATTCATTTCTCACCTAATGCTGTTGACTGTTTGTTGGTATCCTTCCATCTCCAATACAGCCATTGCACTTAACTGCATAAGGGACTACTTTACAACAGTAGCCTTGTCTGCCCACTCCTTCTTGTGAGTCTTACTCTGATATTCTAACATTGCACATGTTAGAACATTTTGCCTTTGCCAATGCTTGTGCTCTTGGCAGTCTAGTTTCTTGAGTAGGTGATTGGTTTCCTTCTTGGCTGTTGATACTTGTTTCAGCTCTTTGGATTCGTGCTACCACAGCTACCACAGCTAGAGTCAATTGTATTTTAGTTTTAGGTGTTAATCAATATAATAGATTATTAACAGAAACACCATGTAAGCAATAGAGCTTGTGGTGGAGATAGTTCTCTTTTATTTTATTCTATACCACACAGACCTGTTGTAATTGGGGTGGACAAAGTTGCAAATGTCTGCCACAAAGTTACAAAGATGGCAACATTTTTATTTTCTGAAGTTCTCTGAATTTTGGAAATTAAACTGTGTTTCTTTAAAAGTAATTTTCCAGCAAAAGTGAGGATTTTTGCAAAGTTTTTGTCCAGCAAATTTGTGTTGCTTAGGCTTTTTCCTTCACCTTTTTTTGTTCATGGCTGTAAGAAATTAGGGTACTGGTTGACTGGGGTGTGAACTGTTCAACTAGCAAGCACGATCCTAGTCAGGGTAAGGCACAAGCAAACCCCAAGTTAAATTGTGCTCACACCTTGGTAGCTTGGCATAGAGCAGTCGGGCTTAACTTAGAGGCAATGTGTAAAGTATTTGTGCAACACTTCAAACAATAAAACAGTGTAAAATACAGGTTAGAGGAATAGAGCAAAATGTAATAAATAAAACAAGACCAAAACAACTAAAATCCAATCTGTAGAACATTATGAACTTTTAAAGAATAAACTGAAAAATAGCGCCTAACAGCATAAATCATCAACTGGGGATATCTGGTTACGCTGGACTGGGTCAAGACAAAGGTTCAGGCCGGCCTTGATGGAGCACGGGTCGGATACCGTCCCATGTTAGTCCTGCTGAAGGCTTACATTCTTAAGTTTTTGCCCAAGAGTCCCATTTGGTGGTTGGCGTGGTGTAAGAAGCAGGCCAGGCATCATGGACTAATACTTTGCATTGGCAATGCTTACTGGGCGAAGAGATGTGCTTGCAGTGGCTTGTGCTGATTTTCATGCGAGCGGTGAGGGTCCGGTGCAAATGGGTCCATTTGTGAAAAGACCAAAAGGTTACGTTTAAAGAGCTCAAGAGCCACATCAATGGTCCACAATCTGAGAGGCACCTCTTGAGGGTCAGGAGCTCACTGAAGATGGGTCCATGAGCTTCTGGGGAGCCTGTTATGTCCCTGAGGTTAGGATCAGGGGGCAGCAGACTAGCCCTTTGAGTGACTCTGAAGTCCTGGGTCTTAAGATGGGGTGTAGGTCCAGTTCATCCTCCCAGGCAAGATGGCAACAGGTCAGCACAGCAAGCCAGCATCTCCTTCAGAGTAGCAATCCAGCAGAGTGGCGGTCCTTTCAGTGGGACAGCAGTCATTCTTCCTGGTAGAGTATACAGAGGTCCAGAAGAGTACCAAAGTGGGGGTGTCTAAGGTCTTGCTTTTATACACAGTTGTGCCTTAGAAGTGGGGAGAAGCTTCTAGAGGCGTGAAGTGCACAGATGCCCTGCCTTCTTTGGCCTCAGACTAACTAAAAGGGGCAGGCCTTTGTGTTGAGACAGAACTCAGCCTATTCAGGTGTAAGTGAGGCTGGACCCAACTCCTCCCTCCCATCCTGCCATTGATGGCCCATCCAATCATATCTAGGCCTCCCAATGTGCGTGGCTGTCTAGAAGGAATACACAGAGCCCAACTGCTGACTACCCCCTGTCATGTGATCAGAGACAGGCTGCAGGCACGAAATGGCCAATGCAAGAAAATGCCAACTTTCTAAAAGTGGCATTTTCATAATTGTAATTTAAAATCCGTCTTTGCCACACGTTAGGATTTTAAATTATGATTCAAGAGACACCAAACATGAACCAGTTATCTCTTTCGATTGGAAATTACGCTTTAAAAATGTAATAAGGCAACTCCAGTACTATTGTATGGGGGACATAGGCCGTGCAGTAGTGAAAATCGAATTTTAGTTTTTCACTTCCAGTAAATGTAAAACTTAAAAGTACATGTCCAACGTTTTAAGTACACTGCACCCTGCACTTGGGTCTCTCTAGGGTCTACACTAGGGGAGACATATATGTATTGGAAAGGAATGTTTGGGCCTGTCTAAAGGTTTATTGTGTCAGGTCTTCATGGCAGTTTAAAACTGCACACACAAGCTCTGCAATGGCAGGCCTGAGACATGTTTAAAGGGCTACTTGAGTGAATGGCAAATTCAGTGCTTCAGGCCCACTAGTAGCATCTAATTTAAAGGCCCTGGGCACATGTAGCACACTTTACTAGGAACTCATAAGTAAATTAAATATGCCAATTGGGTATAAGCCAATGTCACCATGTGTTGAGCAGTAAGAACAGGCATTTGAACACTGGGTAGCAGTGGTAAAGTTCGCAAAGTCCTAATAGCAGCAACAACTAAGTCAGCAAAAACGGGAGGTATGAAGGTGAAGGCAAAAAGTTATGGGGAAACCTTGCAAAGGATACCAGGTCTAACAATGTCATTCTTCATAAAAATAAAGATTTCAAAGCTTTAAAACACCATTACATGGGTGCAACCTGCACACATACTGTTATGCGGTGCTTAATTTGAGCCTGTGGCTTCCGGTGCTCGGCACCAAATTGTCAACACTGGCACCTATAACAGCCTGCCACATAGTGGTGCTGTTTGTCTGATTTAAAGATGAGCAAAACAGTTGTTTATTATTTCAGTGTACTTCAGAAATTACTAATACCTGCACAAAAGCGATTTTTATAGCTTTGGGGGCCTTGAAAACTCTGAATTGTCTTTGGCAGCGCTGGCAGGGGCAATGGGTGGCGCAAGGTGCAGTGGCCTCCTGACAAGGGCCCTGACACTTCTGTTTTTACAAATTAGGCGCTGCTGTAATGGTTCACTTTAAGTGAAGTGTTATTATTTTATGTGGGTAGATCTATGTAATGTCTCCTGATGCGCTTGCTGGGAAGGCAGAGGGCTCAGTACAGACCACAAGCATGAGATTTCTGGATTTGCCCACAGTGGGCCACACAGAGGAGCGAGGGCTTTCTTTGCTTTTATCTTTCTCTCATGAGAGAAGCTCTTATCGCCAGTTTTGACCGGTTATCTGAGTGTGTGGGTGTGTGAATGCAGACCGCCAGTGAGACCCGCTATGGAGTCATGTTAAAGATGAGACCTGATCCAATCCTTGTTACGTTCTCACAGCGTGTCTTACAGAATGGCGCGGGCATCTAAACTCTGCCCTGACAGATGATGTAATTAATAATGTCAGCAGTCAGCGTTTGATCGACCTCAGAAAGATGAAATCTGCATTGTTCACGTCTAAGACGAGCCTCCCACCTGCAGGGTTTGCACAGATTTCTGCACAGTAAGCAGCTCCAAGGACAGCTATTTCCCTGAGACTTGGGCCCATACTTTTTTTTCCCGCCGCATTTGCGCCACTTTTTAACGCAAAAGCTGCACAAAAATTACAAAATACAATTGTATTTTGTATGTTTGCACCGCTTTTGCGTCAAAAATGTACGCAAATGTGACGCAAAAAAGTATAACTATGGGCCTTGGTGTTTAGTCACAGGTTTTAGATGACCCCAGTACCCAAAGCGAACCTGCTGTGATTAACACCGTTTCAGCCCCAACAGCTCGATCCAGACTGTAGTGGACAGGCCTGCCCTGACTAACTCTGCCCCTACCCATGCCCACTTTTCAGAAGTACCGGTTTGGATCAAGCCAGATCCACCTATTGGAGGTATCACACCTACTGACCCTGGCCCAGCCCTACCCCTTTTGCAGCAACATAGGTGACATGAGATGGACTTTCCCCGAGCACACCTGGCTTTCGCGGGCAGAAACTTGACCTTGTTGTAGCCCGACAGGTAACAGACTCTACCTAAGCCATTTCTGCCTTTCAGTGTCACTGCTCTACCCTGCGACAGAGCATGCTGTAGCCTCGGTCGTTTTTCAAAGACCCTGGCCTAACGTGCTTAACATTGCCCAGAGCTGCCAGCCTCACCTGACTGACTTCGCCTTTTAGTGGCACCGTTTGGTCAGCCCTGCCCACCTTTCAGGCACCCACTAGATATTTCACTGATTCTGCTCCAACAATGCACGCTGACTCGAAGGGGTATTTAGCATTTTTGCGGTAAATGCATGCTCCTGCTGGAGCGGTCACATACATGTTTGACCCAAAAAGGGAAGGTGTGAGTGTGTCGTAAGACGCGTATATTCGCCAGCTCGCGCAACTTCAGAAACATTTGTGTTGCCATATTGCCACTCTGTGCAGTATGTCGTGGGCCATAATGCAAGGAAGCGCTTCGCCCTCTCTCACCGGCTGCTATTTGAATTATAAAATACATCAATAATCCAGCAACCAGGGTTCAGTTGGCTCCTCATGCCTCTGGACCCTACTGCACCCGCTGCACCATCGAAGCTATGCCCCTGGCTCCACGTGTTGGTCTTGGCGCGGTGAATAGAGGTCTTTTAGGCAATAGCAATGTAAATGTGCTGCTGAGAGATGTTACTATAACTCAGGCTTCTCTAACCAGTAGCTTGTAAGCTACTGGTAGCTATCCAGGTCCCTGCAAGTAGCTCTCCAATGTGCAACCCAGTTTACAAACGGAGAAAGGTAGACGCATTTGCTTAGTTGTGTTTAATTAATTAAAACAAATATATACATAAATATATATATATATATATATATAGATATAGATATATATATAATTACATAGGGGCGGGGTAGTTATAATTAGGACCTACGGCCTCATTACCAGTGTGGCGCTCTTCAGACATTAAAACCCTGGCGGTCAGACTGTCAGGCAACCACTAGCACTGCCAGGATCCATGATCCTGGCGGCCTGGCAGTTGCAGAAATCGTAATCCGCCAGGGCAGCTCTGAATGCAGCGATGCCCTGTGGATTACATCTTTGTTCTCCGTCCACCTTTTCATGGCAGTAACTTCGCCATGAAAGGCTGGCAGAGAACAAGAGCTTGGGGCCACAGGGAGGGGCCTGCACTGCCTATGCACTTGGCATGGGCAGTACAGGCCTTCACATGCCCTGCACCGTCACAATGTTCACTGCCTGCAAATTGCGAGGGTGCTGGTGCACCCAGCGGGCTACAGCATTGCTGCCGGCTCGATTACGAGCCGGAGACAATGCTGTAGCCTGTTTCCCGCTAGGTTGGCAGGCAGAAACTGAGGTTTCAGCCCGCCAACCTAGTGGGAAACTCTTAATAACTCCAGCAGGGTGGTTCCATGAAGGCAGCAGCCACCCTGGCAGGAGTTTGAGCCCCTCTGCCTAACCGTTAATTAGGCCTCTAGTTCCTATAGAAAAAGCTTTTTTTTTGTTTTGGTAATAACTTTGGCGCTGTTTGATGAACCTTCACAAAATTCTCTGAAAACATATGACTTTTACTTCAGTGTCTGTCTGGAAAGTTTCAGGGTAATCTGTCAAGTGGGGGCCGAGAAAAAAGGGGGTCCCAAAGTGCTTTTTCCCCATGCATTTTTTTAATCAGGATTTTGAACAGGACTAGCGCCTGAACCACTGGACAGAATTATACCAAATTTGGCAGAAAGGTAGCTCTTGGTCCAGAAAGCAACCTTTTTGTTATTTGGTGTAAATCCATTTAGCAGTTTTTGAGAAATTAAAGAAAATCCAAATTTGTATATATAGGGACGCAAAGGCTCTGCAAACCCTCCCGATCTCATGCTGAGATCTGATTGGCTGACAACCTTTAAAGAAGGAAGTGTTGGCAGCCACGTTAGGACGTGGTTTCAGCTGAGTCACAGAAAAAATATTTAAAAAAAGAAAAGGGGCCAAGGTAGGGACACCCTGACCCCTTAGCTCTGGTGCTAGGGTCCCAGAGGGATCCCCAAGAACAAAACAGCAGTTTGTTATTTTCAATTTTCACCTGGAGTCATAGCAGATCCACTAAAAATGGAATGAAAGTGCTGGCTTCACCACTTGTGTAAATGAAGCCCCCGGGTGGGCCAGGTCCTAGGGGCATTGAAATTTTACATTCAAGGGGGCTGTCTGGCACCTCCGCACCCCGGGGACAGCCACCTTCCTGGGCTAATGTCTAATCAACTGCGGGTGCTCACCTGGTCCCCCCTGCAGCCCGTGGGACCACCAACTCCCCTGGGCTAATGTCTAATCAAATTCTGGGGGGGCGCCGCATTCCTGGGCCAGAATATCTAATGTAATGCGGGCGGGGTAGTCCAGGGGTCTGCCTCTTCCTGAGGCTAAATATAAATGAGATGAAGGTACGTTTCGGACCCCTGGCCCTGGGGACCACCACCTCCCTGCGGTAAATGCAATGTTGGAGGGGTCCTTCTTGTGGAGCCAATAAAGGCCCCGGGGACCGCCACCCCCAGGGGCGACTCCTACTATGTCCCGGGGTGCCCACCCCCGGGACATAGCTGTTTGCTCTCACTTGGCAGGAGCTTTGACAGCTTCTTCCATGTCAGAGCAAACACTCCGCTTTCTGCTAATGAGAGCAGTCAAACAGCTCTCGCTTGCAGAAAACAGAGTTTTCATCTGTTTCTAATATGCGTGCAGGGAAGCAGATGAAAACATTGCTCCTGCAAGCAGGGTGCTGCTACTTGAAGCTGCTTTTGGGTGCAATGCGGGCCCCCTGCAGGATGTGTGGAGCTGGCTAGGATCGCATGGGTCTCTCTCTCTCTCTCTCTCTCTCTCTCTCTCTCTCTCTCTCTCTCATTGTTATTGCAGTGGTCCCTTCAGACAATGGCTTCAAAGAGTCACACTAACAAGATGTTTGGTAAGAATATTATAGATATGTCTTGATGGACAGCAGACCATGGACCATTTTTTAGATGTCCGGGCCCCAGGGGGTGGGGTCTCCAAGGCCAAAATAGGCCGGGGGAGAGGGGGAAAGGGGTCACACGGACCTGCAGCCAACTCCTGCTGCACATGGCCAAAGTGGGGTTGTGTGGCCAACCCCAAATCGCATGGCCTTTGACCATGTATGGTGCAAGATTGGGTGGCTGTAGGGGGTAGGCTGTATGCCCTGCGTCCAACCACGTTGTGCACTGCCAAAGGCTGTGCGTAGTGATGGTTGGATTAACTTACAGTAATGAAAATTAGTTTACATTTTAAATGTACAAAACCATAGAAATTCACCTGTTATGCTTAGATTTATCTCAAGTAACTATAACTTGTGCACTAAGGTAACTGTAACTTGCACTCTCACCATGCACTGCTAATTACCCCAAAAACGATGGCACTAATGACATCTTTGATAATATCACTGTAATATTTGCAGTAACATGTTTGACGAAAGAACTGTGCATGGCGGGGGCGCGAGTTATAGTTACCTTAGGGCATGAGTTATAGTTACTTCAGATAACTTTATTATAACAGGTGAATGTCTGTGGTTTTGTATGTTTAAACTGTAAGCCTAACTATATAGTCCCTGTAACCTTTATTTTTTAAGTGAATTTCAATGTTTAAAAAAAATTCTATTTCCTAACTATAACATCCCTGTAACTTTTGTTTTTTTCTGTGAATATATATACATATAAATATCTACTTGTCCAGGGGACAAGTTGCTTCTGAAATCTACTTGTCCTGTAAAACAAATCTACTTGTCCCTCTGGTGCCATGTAGTATGGTGACAATTTTGGCAGCAATCTTATTCTATAAGAGCTCTGATAATACCCTCTCTGATCATGCCAGGGCAAATACTATAGTAGGGCTTGAATACCTGCAATTTCAATCCCTACTATAGCAATTTCTTTATTTTGCCACCTTTCTGCAGATCTATGTACCCTGGCTGGAGGAAGCAGTAAGCAATAGTTCCAAGCATCAGCAAATCTACACATGCATAAGTGCTTGTGCTAAAATACAGTTCACAGATATTTTCTAGGAGTACGATTTCCTTGTCTACTTCTGTAAATTCTTGTGAATTTTGGAAAGCCACTAATCCAAACACATATAGCATAGGTACACTTTTGTGACTTTCTTTAAGAATTGGGTCCCTAATTAGGTCTGGCGTTGATCAAGACATTTTGTTTTTATTAATATTCTATTTCTCTCTATCTATCTATCTATCCATCTATCTATCTATCTATCTATCTATCTATCTATTTATCTATCTATCTATCTATCTATCTATCCATTTATCTATCTATAGGCTGGCTTTACTGTGAAAGATCACATTCTGCTATTCCGCAAGGACATTATTGGCACACAAAATAGTTTTGTTCAGTGCCTGGAACTACTTTGGCAATCAGTGGCATAATGGAACTGGAGGGGGCTCCTCTGCACAGAACATGGAGTCCCCTCTCCAGACCCAGACAGGGCAGGTGCTGTGCTGAGGGGGTCCCCTGGTAGGATCTCCCTGCACTGCGGGGACTGCGGGAACTTTGTTACACCACTAGTGGCAATGTGTGCTTTTTGAGACCAAAAAGTATTTTTTTGTTGTTGCTTTTTGCCAGTGTTCGTTACAATGGTGAGGGCCTGGCAGCTCCCACAACAATAAAGTGTTACAAAAGCCATGTCAAAACAAGACAAGCATTGACGAAACCAAAAGACTCACAACAAATGTTGGATCGGTTGGCTTTGCCAGTGCTTGTTTATTTTCATGCTTCCCATAATCTTGTTGAAAATGTTAAACTGATTTTCCATTAGGAATATTTTTTGGAAATACTAACATGCATCAACACATTTTACTAAATGACACTTCAAAGAAATAGGACCTGAAATTTCATAGTAGCGATAGGTTTTCGTTCACTACCTGCATTTTTTCAGAACATTTTATTTTGAAAGCAAAAAATCATCACTCTTGCTTACAAGCTTCTGCAAACATTTGCATATAATCAGGAGCATTCTGAGAGCATTAAACCTAGCCTCATATTGTCAAACTTTTCAAATGTATGTACACTTTTTCTTTTTACTGTAACCACTGTCAGTAGTGCAGTGTACCCTTAAAACGTTTTTTACAGCATTCACCTCAATAATGAACCATAAATACAAGTTTGAACACCATTAGCCTATGGGCACACATATTACTTCAACTGCAGACAGTGCCTTCTCTGTAAACTGGTAGCCAAAGTATTTGTGCTGCAGTGGGTTGTGCCTACTTGTCCCACATCCCTGATCGATCGATCTATCTATCTATCTATCTATCTATCTATCTATCTATCTATCTATCTATCTATCTATCTATCTATCTATCTACACACATACACCACAAGTCACCACCAACCCTATACAGACACATACATCACAAGTCACCTCCCTGGGTCAGAGATGAAAGAGAATTAACCTGTTTTAACCTGTTTATTCAGGAAAGGCCAGAAACAAAAGAGAGATGCATTTTAGCTCATACACAGCCTTTATCAATCTTAAAAGTGCCATTCTGCCAATCTATATATACTGCTTGCTAGACACTGGCAAAATACTCCAACAGCTCTTACTCATAATATTTACACAATTCATCAGACGTTTCCATTCAATATTAATAACAAAGTAGAAGAGCATGATGTAATTCATCATGATTAACATAACCTATGCGTGCAGTAACATTGACAATTGTCAATTTCTACATTTTTGAATTGCCTTCACGTACTTGCTGAAAGGGTGACTGTCAATCCTCCCCTTCTCTATCGATAGAAATAAAGTCAGTGTGACAGATTCCAAAAGTCAAGTTCCATTGCTCAAGTACGAATTTGAACGTGTTGGTAGTTGCATTCAGAATAGTGCAATTTGCGTAGTTTAAAACACAAAGGTAAACAAAATGGCAGTTCCATATCAGATGTGCCGCCCTTTAATTCTAAACCGCAATTGGAACCTTGTGTCCTCCAAACACTCGATAAACCAGCAGCATAATGTCCCTTTTTCCGCATTTCCAAACAGCCTCATGTTTCAATTAAGAGCATGCAGTGCTCCGTTTGAGCCGTGGTTCTGGTGCTTGGCACTGGCACTTAATTGTCAACTACGGCACTTGTGGCAGTCTGCCACAAGGTGGGGCTGTCTGGACAATTTAGAGATGACCACAGCAACAATTAATTATCAATTCAATATACATTAAAAATTACTATTACCTGCTGCCCATGCCATTCTGATACCTTTAGGGTCCAGGAATAGTCCAAATTATCACACTTGTACAGTTAGTAGTTGTATTGGTACTTTCACTTGCAGTGCTGACGGGCAACGAGTGGTGGAAGCTGAAGTGCCCTCCTGATGGGAGCTCTGGCAATAAATATTTTCACAAATAAAGGTAAGAGAACATGTATTTCAAAAGGCTGCATACACCTGTTCATTAATGATAGGACTGTACATATTATTTACTTTTTTCAAAATTCTGGTGTAATCCGATTTGCGTAATTATCCGAGTTCTCCAGTCCCCACTTCTCAGGAAATGCCCTTGTGGTGTCTGGCTCCAAGAATCTTTTTGTACATGAGCAGTTTCGGGGTGATCTGTCAAGGGGGGCAGAGAAAATGAGGGGGGGCTAAAAAAAGTGTTTTTCCCATTTCAATCCCCATAGTGATTTTAGACACAACTACAGCCCGAACTGCTGGACGGAATCACACCAAATTTGGCAGAAAGGTTGCTCTTGGTCCAGAACGAGTGCCTTTTGTTTTTTAGTGTACATTTTTTCAGTAGTTTTTTGACATATTGAAAGAAAAGGAAATATAGATATCTAGAGGCATGAAGGCTTTGCAAATAATAAAAAGCTCCTGCAGAGATCTGCAGAGCTCTGTTTGGCTGCCAACACTTCACCCAGGAAGTGTTGGCAGCCATCTTGGGACTCGGTTGCAGTCAAGTCCCAGAAAAAAAGTTTAAACCACTTACGTCTGGTGCTGTCCCTGGGGGGACACCAACAGGACTAAAAAGCACTTTTGTAAAAAACAAATATTGCAGCAAATGTATAAATTGGACAAAAGAACAAGCGCGGTCTCCTGTGCTTGTTTCTGAAAAAGCCCCTGGTGGGGCCAGGTCCCGGGAGCATTATTTAAAAAACAGAGTGGGGTGCATGGCCCCTCCTCCTCAGGCTGTTGGAGCCCCAAGGACCACCACCTCCCTGTGGTTTTATTGAATAAGAATACGGGGGCCAAGTGGCCCCGTGCCCTGGAGACCTTCACCTCCCCATGTTAAAAGATTAAATAAAGCACGGGGCCCGCACAGCCCCCCTAAAACCCTGGAGACTGCAACCTCCCCAGGGCAAAAGCTGAAATTAACATGGGGAGGCCCAAATGGCCTCCGGCAGCCCTGGGAACCGCCATCTCCCTGGGGCTAATGATTAAATTAACACAGGGGAGCCTGCAGGGCTCCCCACAGCCCCTGTGACCACTACTTTGCCGGGGCATAGCACAAAATTAACGCGGGGACCCCTTTGGCCCCCCACAGCTGCGGGAACCACCACCTCCTCGAGGGTGAAGAAAGATAATGAAGGAGGTCCATTGCAGACCCCGGCCCAGGAGACCACCACCTCCCCGGGGCAAAGTCTAAAGTTCCCCCTTCGTGGAGCCAATAATGGCCCTGGGGACCGCCAACCCCCAGGGCAGCTCCTGCTATGTCCCGGAGTACCCATCCCTGGGAGCTAGCTGTTTGCTTTGACTTGGCATGAGCTTTGACATCTCCTGCCAAGTCAGAGCGAACACCCGAGTTCCAGCAAGTGAGAGCTATCAAACAGCTCTCGCTTGCTGGGAGAGGACTTTTCCTCTGTTTCCCTTCCCGCAGAGATGTGGGGAGGGAAACAGAGGAAACTATTGCTCTCACAGACCGGAGCTGCAAATTTAGCAGCTCTCTGTCTGTGACAGCAATGCCGGCTCCCACAGGAGGCAGCCAGCTGGCTGGGACCGCAGGGGCCTTGAGGCTCCCCCAGCGGTTCCCAATGATGGTGACTGGGTGCCATGAAGGGGACCCAGGACAGATGACCGGTACCTGGGGGACAGGGTCCCTGGGGCCAAAATCGGCCTGGGGAGGGGAGGGCCTCATTGCCCCCTCCCCCATTTAATAGTGGTCGCCCCCAAGGGATGGGGTCCCTGGGGGCCAAAATTGGCCCAGGGAAGGGGGCCTGCATGGCCCCCCTCACTGGCCATACACTCAACCTTAGCACTTACTAACCAACTAGTAGAAAGTGCTACAGTTGGATAGACATTTGGTGCAAAACTGTGGACTCTTGTTGGATAAACAGGTGAGGTTCCATTCTGGCCATGATGCTCATTTCACAGGAATTAAACCTCAACAGAAAGCACTGACAAATATAAACATAGCTGGTGCTCCAGTTGAAGCTCCACTTTTGGAAAGGACAAATGATCCTTACTCCTGGACTTGGCGAAGGCAAAGCAAGTGTCTTTATCCTGCGATTCCATATTGAAAAGCTATCTGAAAACCTTTGTGGAGGTGAATGCATCTTTCATCTACTGGAGCGCAATCAGCTACCCTCACACCCGCTCTCACACCCAGACAGACACTTTCATAGACACTTTCACAACCAGAGAGCCAGGCCCTGCGTTGGGTGATTATAGTATAGGGGGTTGGCCATAGAGCCAGGCCGCAGGCCAGAGTCTGCAATCAACCGCCACCACGCATTGCCGAAGCCTTTGTGTGGCTTGGTTGGATTAACATATAGTAATGGAAATTAATTTACATTAAAAAGCTATAGAAATTCACTTAAAAAAACAAAGGTTGCAGGGACCTTATGGTTAGGAAATAAAATGAAAAGAACTTAGAAATTCACTTTAAAAATCCAAAGGTTTCAGATACATTATAGTTAGGTTCTGAATATACTCTCACAAAACCAGAGAAATTCTGCAGTTATAGTTTGTTATTTCAAGTAGCTATAACTCAGGCCTAAAGGTACCCTCACCATGCACTGCTAGTTACCCCAGACATTACAACACTCATGACAACTTTTATAGCATCCGTAAAAATATCAATTAAACATTAAAAGTCAAATCATTGAAGAAAATACTATGCATGGTGGGGATACGAGATATAGTTACTTGATATATATATATATATATATATATATATATATATATTTCTCTGGTTTGGGGAAGTAAATTCAGAACCTAACTATAACATCCCTGTAACCTTTGCTTTTTTCAGTGAAAAGATTCACTGACATCACTGATGACATATCAAATGACATCACTCATGTCTGTGTAAGTGTGTTAAAACAGTTTGCATTGAGTTAAAGATACATACTAAGGTACTGCACAAGTTAAATTAGTATTTTTCCAGAGCTACTGATCAGTGATAGTATTAGTAATGTATGCCTACTGAGTGTATATGTGTGAGTCAGCATTTCTATCTGAGTGATTGTACAATAGGGTGACTGGCTGTTTCAGTAGCTGTTTTGCTGAGTGAGTGGGTTTCTGTGTAGCTGTATGGGTAAACAAGAGAATGTGTGAGTAATTCTATGTGTGATTGAGTGGGTTTCTCAATATTTGTAGTGGTAAGCCAGCCACTGTTTGAATCCTTCTATGGCTGAGTGAGTGGCTGTGCGAGTGGCTCTTTGAGTGAGTTAGAGGCTGTGTCAGTATCTGTATGGGCTAGTTAGTGGGTGTGTCAGTGACAATATGCATGTGTGAGTGTGCCAGTGAATGGATAGGTGAGGGTGTACTTGTATCAGTGACTATATAGGAGCGTGAGCATATGTGTTAGTATCTATATGACTAAGTGAGTGGGTGTATGAGTAACTGTGTGGGTGAGTGACTGGTTGTGTTATTTGATGTATGAGTGAGTGAGTAGGTGTACTAGTAGTTGTATGGCTTAGTAACTCATTGTTTGCGTGGCTGTATGTCTGTATGAGTGGGTGTATGTGTGGCTGTATTGTTAAGTGGGTGTATGAATGTGTGTACAGGTGTGTTAGTGGCTCAGTCGATAGTTGTATACAAGAATAACAAAAAAATGTGTCAGCTGTGTAGGTGAGTGTGTAGCTGTGTGAATGGATTATGGGTGTATAGGTTAGTGTGTGACTAATTGTATGGCACAGTGAGTGGGTATGTGACTGAGTATATGAGTAAGCAAATGAGTGTATGCGTGCATTTTACATGTGAATGTTTTATGTGTAGTTGTATAAGTGTGTGAATGAGTATGTGACTACTTGTGTGAGAGTGTGAGTGAGTGGGTGTATTAGAAGTTTGTGTGAAGGGGAAGCACGCAAGCCGCGATCCAAGAGGGCCGCCTGACCTCGGAGATCCGCATGTCATCGGACGCTTTTTTACCGCCAGAGCCGTTTTTTTTTCTTTTTTGATGGCGCTTGGAATATAATGGCTGTGGGATGTTTTGGTGAGCATTTTTTATTCTCTTATGGTCGCCTAGCTATTTTTCTGACTCTTTATTTACGCTTTTATATTTCTCCTCATGAGAGCGGCCATTTTGAATAATTTTTGCTCATCATTACAATGCACTTATCTGTTTTTTCTTTGAATATTTGATGGCTCTGCTTGCAGTTTCTTGACAAGCCATGTAATTTATTTTTGCTGTCTCATCAACATTTATTTGAAGTTCCTGTGTCACTTGTCTCCTTATTGAAGGCTTTTATTTTTATATGGGCAAACTAAAGAAAATAAAGGGGATCATTTTGACCCTGGCGGTACGGGACCGCCAGGGCTAAAATGACAGAAGCACCGCCAACAGGCTGTCAGGCGTATTACGACCGCGGCGGAAGCGCCACGGTCGCACCGCCGGGGCCGGCGGTATTCCGCCACTTTTGCCCCAGCGATGATAATCCGCCTGGGAAGCGCTGCTTGCAGCGCTGCCCAGGGGATTACGAGTCCCCGACCGCCAGCCATTTTCTGGCGGTTAGCACCACCAGGAAAAGGCTGGCGGTATGGGGAGTCGTGGGGCCCCTGGGGGCCCCTGCACTACCCATGCCACTGGCATGGGCAGTGCAGGGGCCCCCTGACAGGGCCCCATGCAGCTTTTCACTGTCTGCTATGCAGACAGTGAAAAGCGCGACGGGTGCAACTGCACCCGTCGCACACCCGCAACACCGCCGGCTCCATTTGGAGCCGGCTCCTATGTTGTGCCCGTGATCCCCGCTGGGCTGGCGGGCGGAAACCAGTTTTCCACCCACCGGCCCAGCGGGGATCTCCAAATGGCCGTGGCGGGGGTGCGGCCGAATTGGCGGCCGCATGACGGTCAGAACTTGGCGGGTGGCTGATGCCGCCCGCCAAGGTCGTAATGACCCCCAAAATCTCTGTCCCATCAGTTCTCCTCAACTGACAAACTCTCGCAGTTTTTACAATGGGACACTTCTGCTGCAGCGCCTTCTACTTCTATGCCAAAAATGTCTTCCTTATCCTCTTTTTCCCCTAAATTTTCTCAGAATACTTCTACAGCTACCCATAAAAGAGTCAAGCAGGACACCCCTTCACCAGTAAAATCTCCCTCACCGATCTCTCTTGAGCTTGTGCTTGACGAAATACGCGCACTGCGTCCTTTCATCAAAAAAACTAATTCTCGGATACAAAATCTTGATACTAAGTGGTCTCAAATGGAAGGGAGACTCTCTGCCTTGGAGCAAAGAGTCAGTGACATGCAGGATGTAACACATAAAATTGCTAGTTTGGAGAAGGAAGTGGCAGCTTTGAAGACACTTGTGGAAGATTTGGAAAACAGAAACAGACGCAATAATCTTCGCCTTTATAGATTACCGGAAGGTCTTGAAGGGAGTGACCCAATTTCATTTTTCGCTTCATTTTTTCCACAGTTGGTGGGCCTTCCATCTTCTACAGTATTGAACATCCAAAGGGCACATCGCATTGGTCATCGTCCTCCCCACTCCTCCACATCTAAACCAAGAGGCGTGATTATTTTATTTCTTGAATTTACTGATTTGTTGAAAATTCTTAATGCTGTGAAAGCCAAAAAACAAATCTGTTGGCAGGGAAGTAACATTTTCATCTCACAGGATGTGTCCAAACGTACAGCAAACAGGAGGAAAGAATGTTTGGATCTTCGTCCACAACTTCGAGACTTGGGAGCTCGTTTTGGATTATTCAAACCATGTTTATTCAAAGTGACATATCAAAATAAGACTACTTCGTATACCTCTCCTGCAGCTCTTCGTGATTTTCTAAGACTACACTCTACAAACCCTATGGAGACAGCTGGTCCCTCTACACGTTGACTATAAACGTTTCTTAATCTATTATGCCCTTGTTCATTGTTCATTACCAATACGATATATTTGATGATCCTTCCTATGCAGTTTATACAGTATACTATATTAATGTGACTGCAGGCCCTCTTTGTTAATGTATTGTTTTCTTTTCACAGGTTCCTGGTGTTCTATAATTATGAGTTTTGCTCGTAACTTTTGTCAGTTGATGCTTTCCGTTCCCTTGCTGTGCCGTTGTCAGTCTGTGCTGTCGTTACCCCTCCCCTATTGGTCATTCATCTCAGGTATGTTTTTGCAGTCGTCTTTATTTGCCATATACTGTCTCTTCTTTTTTTCTTGAATATTTTCCATCTTTTTTCTTGTTGTTTTCCCTTTAATCTTCTCTCTTTTAGTTTTTCCTGTTTTCCTTTCCCCTCAGTCATTTATGGGACAAGACCTTTCGTGTATATATATGGTTATGTGACATTAGAATTCAGAGTTATTTCTTGGAATGTTAAAGGATTTATTAACCCAATTAAAAGGCAGAGAATTTTATCTCATTTAGCTAAATATAATCCAGACTTGGTTCTTTTACAAGAGACCCATTTGACGGATTCTGAAGCTCTGAAACTTAAAAGAGGTTGGGTGGGCAATGTTTTTACTTCTCCTTCATCTACAAAGAAAAATGGTGTAATTGTGCTCTGCCATAAAAAATGATCAGTTAAGGTTATTTCGCAAGACTCGGGTTCTGATGGTAGATGGCTCTTTGCGAGGCTAAGTATTAATGGGATTATAATGACGGTTGGTAATATTTATGGTTCTAATAACTCAGATTATCTTTTTGAGCCTAATATTACTAAACAATGTTTGCATTATAATGATGATTTTTTTCTTCTTGGAGGGGATTGCAATCAAATTATTGATCCTTTTATAGATAGGCAATCTGTGTTTAAGTTTTCTCCCCATAAAATACATAAACAATTTAAGGCATTTTTCACACAGTGTAATTTAATCAATTCATGGAGAATTTGTAATCCTGATAGTAGGGTTTGTTCGTTTTATTCTCCACCACATGGTTCCTTATCCAGACTTGACCATATTTTTGTTTCTAAATCACTATCCCAAAATCTCATTAACTCCTCTATTGAACCTATGATAATATCTGATCATGCTCCAGTCATCACAGATTTTGACTTACTCCTGGTGCATCCCAAGTCCAATAGGTGGCGATTTCATAAGTCTTTTTTGCTTGATTAAAATTTTTCCACTTCCTTTGGAAACTTTGCGGAGGAATTTTTCGGGTTTAATGAGGATTCTCACGTTTCTACGCAATTGTTATGGGATTCGTTTAAGGCTGTGGCTCGTGGTCATATAATACATTTTGTCTCTAATAAAAAGAAAACTTTTAATGCCCAGCATCAATCTCTGCTTCTCAAAATTAAACGGTTAGAACATCAATATTATTCTTCCTCCTCTAATTTTAATCTACAAGAATTTATTCAAGCAAAAATGCAATTTAACTAAATCTCAACGGATGATGCCTCCTCTTTTCTTCTATGTAGTAGTGCCCATCATTATGGTGGTCGAAATAGATCGGGGAAACTCCTGGCTAATTATTTAAAAGTACGAAAGCAACGCCATAATGTGAAGTCTATAGTTACAGATACTGGTAAGTCCCTTTTTAAAGATGAAGATGTCTTAGCTGAATTTGGTAATTATTACCAGACACTTTATACTCCTGAGTCAGTCCCGACCTCCTTGCAGATTGATGATTATTTAAAGAACATTCCAAATCCTAATAAGACACTTGTTGATGCTACTTCACTTGAAGTAGATATTTCTTTGTCAGACATTTTTAAAGCCCTTCAATCTCTAAAAAAAGGTAAAACTCCTGGTCCTGATGGATTTACAGTGGAATTTTTTCTACATTTTTCTGATATTTTACTTCCAAAGCTTTTTCAATTCTTCATGGGTTCTGGTTGTACGGGGGGAACATTTCAAGAAGCTTCGATTTGCTTAATTCCAAAGGAGGGTAAGGACAATACTTTCTGTAAAAATTATAGACCAATCCCTCTTCTCAATACAGATTATAAAATCTTTGCTAAATAAGTAGCCCTACGTCTTGATACCCTTTTACCTGCGCTGATAAGTAAGGAAGAAACGGGTTTTGTTAAAGGTAGACTTGCTTCTGACAACTCTAGAACATTCTTCAATGTACTCAGCAAAGCTCCCACTCTTTCGTACTCTTTAGCAGCAATTTCCATAGATGCTGAGAAAGCGTTTGATCGGTTAGACTGGTCTTTTTTAATAAAAGCTTTACCTGGCATGGTTCAGGGCCTCATTTCATATATCTCTTTGCTTTATCAATCCCCAATGGCTTCGATATTGGTGAATGGGAAATTGTCCAGATACTTTGTATTACATCATGGTGTTCGTATTCTCTCCACTCCTATTTATTCTAGCTCTAGGGCCCTTTCTATTTTGTATTAGAAATAACATTAAAATTGAGGGTTTCCATTACGGTGAAAGACACTTAAAATTAATGGCTTATGCAGATATTATACTTTTATATATCTCAAATCCTGAACTCTCGATTCTGTTTTTACTTCGGGAGATTGAAGACATTTCTTTGATTTCAGGTTATAAGATAATTTCAGATAAAACTGAAATACTTCCTCTAACAAAATGTTGTTTTAGAGCATCGTTTGATATTACTGGCTTTCACTGGAGTTCTTCCAAGATGAAATATTTAGGTATATGGTTCATCTCATCCATTAAAAAGTCCACTGAAGTAAATATCTCAGATGCTTCAGAGAAGGTTGATAAATCGATTTTGTCATGGAATCCCTTATTTTTATCTTGGTGGGGTCGTCTTGACTCTATCAAAATGATGATTTCTCCTAACATTTTATATATACTATCCATGATTCCGCTTTCTCTACCTGCTACTTTTTAAAAAAAAATTGGACCCCAGATTGTCTAAATTCCTCTGGAACAATAAGAAATCTAGAATTTCCCTTAGTCTTCTTCGTCATTCTAAACAGGAGGGAGGAGCTAATTTTCCTGATTTCAGACTATATCACAAATCCTTTTGTCTGAGTCAAGCTTCTAGATGGATCTCCCTGTCAGGTTCTATGTTTACTCCCTTATGGTTGGATATTGAATGTTCTTTTCTTCTGCATTTTTCCCCTCGTGAGGTGGTATCCTTTTCTTATAATATTTCGCTTATCTCCTCCCCGCTTCTTAAACATACTTGTGCTCTTCTGCGTTTTCACTATTTACCTCCATCCGTCACTCCTCTTTTCTGAATTCTCCTATTTGGCATAATCGTCTCATCACTATCAATAAAAAATCTTTATTTTGGAAATCCTGGAGACAAAGGAATATAGAGTGGGTCAAGGATTTATTCTCCAATGATATGCCACTTTCTTTTTCACAATTCCAACTTCTATTTCATTGTCCCAATTCATTTATGCCTAAATATCTTCTTCTAATTAATATTATTCTTGATGTACTTTTTTCTTTGCCTTCCCATCCTTATTCTTCGGAATTACCCCTTTCTTTGTCCTCCTTTCTTACCTCATATCCTAAGGCCTCAAATATTTATAAACCTTTTATTTCTCCTGTTTTGACACGTCCTAAATCTAAAATTGAGTCTCAATGGGACATGGATTTGGGATGTCCCTGGACTGTTTCCTTTTTGAATAAGGTGTGGCATTGATCTTATAAAATATCTAGGACAGCTTCTACCACACATCACTTTTCTTTCTTTACCACAGACTTTATTTTACCCCTTTCACTATAGCAAACTTTTCTGTATCCTCTACTTCAAACTGTTGGTCCTGCGATAGCCCAAAGGGAGATCTTATACATATCCTTTTTGAATGTCCCCCCACTGACTCTTTTTGGAGAAAAGTTTGGCGTCAGCTTACCTCCATTTTTCATTTGCGATCCCATTTATCTCCCTCAGTGCTTTTTCTAGGTAGCCTCTCAGCGGATATTGTTTCAGAAGATGATATTTTAAAGCTGTTGGATTTCATGTTAGCTTTGGCTTTTCAGCAAATTACTCTTAATTCGAAAAATTCATCCAACATTTCCTATAAGGCTTGGTGGTATAATGTTTGCTATTATAATAGTCTAGATATTGCTTTTATCTCTTTATGCTGCCTGGTTACCTTTGACTGATTATCTTAAGGCTGTTGCTTGTAATTCTACTAATTGTACATTATCTGAGAATTTTAAGCCACCATGAATTCTTTATTTTCTCTGTTTTTAAGTGATTTTAAATTTAGCTTAACTTTATGCTTTATTGAATATCACTTTTGTCTTTTTTTTAGCTCTTTAAGATCCAATGTACCTTTCTTATTTTAACTGGTCTTGTTCCGTTTTCATTGTTTTCCCTCATTTTATATTTTAAACGTTAAACAGCTTTTACAATTCCTTTCAAAATTATATTACTATCATTGTGACAGATATCTTGTATTGTTATTATGTGACTCATACATATTTTGTTTTTAATAAAGCTGATTTACCTTAAAAAAGAACTTTGTATGAATGTGTGAGCAGGGTGTGAGAGTCTTTAGGTGAATTATGTCATCAGTGATATTATCTGAGATGTCCCTAGTGATGTCAATGACCATGTCATGAGTGATGGAATTTGTGAGGTCATATTTTTTTTTTTATTCTATTATCTAACTATAATGTCCCTGTAACCTTCATTTTTTTCAGTGAATTTCTATGATTTTTTTTAAATGCACTGGGGAGTTGGCCACAGGGCCTTGCTTGTGGCAAAGCCCTGCGGCCAATCCCTCCCCATAATGTAGCAACCCCATTCTATAATATAAAAACAAGCAGTAGGTGTATATAAACATGGTAAAAAGGAACGAGAAAGTGGGGGAAAGTGGAAGAAACCAAGGATGAGGCACAGAATTTTTTTTTGAAAAAGCAAGGAGAAAGTTTCAAAAATGAGCGAAAGGGAACAAGAGAGGACACAAAAAATAAACTAAAAATAATAAGAAAGGAGTGAAAATGTGATAAAAGTAAATAGAGGGCACACCACATATGAAGGAGGAAGGGCATAAAAAGCAGTGAAAATGAAGTAAAAGAAAGGATGGGTGTGTTCGTATTTGATCAGTGTGTGCTTGTGTGTGTTAGTACATCCATCATTGTGTGCCTGGTTGTGTCAGTGAATGTATCAGTGTATGTCTGAGTGTGTTGGTTCATGCTTTACTGTGTGCCTGGGTGTGTTTGTGCATTTATCAGTGTGTGCCTGGGTGTGTCAGTGTATGTATCAGTGTGTGCCTTGGTGTGTGTGTCCATATATTAGTGTGTTCTTGGGTGTATTAGTGTATACCTGTCTGTTTCAGTGTATGCTTGGATGTGTGCCTGAGTATGTAACTTTATGTATCAGTGTGTGCCTGGGTGTGTTAGTGTATGCATGAATGTATGCCTGAGTATGAAAGGTTATGTATCTATGTGTGCCTGTGTTTGTTAGTGTGTGCATCAGGGTGTGTCTGGGTCTGTGAGTGTATGTATTAGTGTATGCCTGGGTATGTTAGTGCATTCATGAGTGCCTGCTTGAGTGTGTGAGTGTGCATATATCAGTGTATGCCTGTCTGTGTCAGTGTATATATCAATGTGTGTATGGGTGTGTTAGTGGAAGTTAGCGTCATCCTGGATGTGTTAGTATATGCATTGGTGTGTGCTTTGAATTTGTTAATGTATGCATGAGTATGTGTCTGGGTGTGTCACTGTATATATCAGTGTGTGCCTGGGTACGTTAGTGTATCCGTCATTGTGTGCCTGGTTGCGTCAGTGTTTCCCTGGGTGTGTCAGAGTATGCATCAGTGTGTATCTGGGTGTCTGAGTGTATGTATCAGTGTATGGTCTCTGCCTGGGTGTGTTAGTGTATGTATAAGTGTGTGCCTGTATAAATCAGTGTGTGCCTTGGTGTGCTTATGCATATATCAGTGTGTGCATGGGTGTATCAGTGTATGTATTAGTGAATGCCTGACTGTTTCAGTGTATGTCTGAGTGTGTGCCTGAGTATTTAAGTGTATGTATCAGTGTGTGTCTGGGTGTGTTAGTGTATGCATGAATGTGTACCCCGGTATGAAAGGTTATGTATCTATGTGTGTCTGTGTTTGTTAGTGTGTGTGTAAATGTGTGCCTGGGTTTGTGAGTGTATGCATTACTGTATACGTGGGTACGTTAGTGCATGCATGAGTGTCTGCGTTGATGTCTTAGTGCATACATCAGTGTATAGCTGGGTGTGTCAGTGTATGCATGAGTGTGTGTCTGATTGAGTTAGTGCATGTACAAGTATGCATGTGGATATATCAGTGTTTTCACTAGTGTGTATTAGTGTATCACTGTAATTACCTGTGTCTGGTTGGGTATATTTATGGATGGTCCATGAATGAAGAAATACATAATTAGTTACCTTTATTACTGCAATAAATGTGTCCATTAATCTGGGTAAAAAGAAAGAAAACATAAATAGAAGTTGATCATTAAAGTTTCATGATGTGTAATAAAAAAGGTGTTGTTAATTCAATTCAATTCAAAGAAACTTTATTGCGGCTACAAGAGCCAAAAAAGCGCGAGCAGTAATAAATACAAATAAATGCACATGATAAAATAAAATTGCAGGTAATTATGGTGATCAAAGGGAGTAAAATATAAATAAAAATTAAAAATGGAATAAAAATGAGATAGAATAAAATGGAACGAAATTAGATAAAATGAAATGATGTGAAATGCACTGTGCAGGATGTTGGGACAGTCTTATTTGGAGTCTTTGTCCAGGAGAGTTTTCCCTCTAATAAGCCAACTAGCTCCAAGGAATTTGGCGATAGCGATCACTAGCGTTGGCCTGGTGTCTGATCTAAGGATTCGCAGAGCTAGCGCAGAGCAGCGTGCTCCCAGTAGTCTGCATGCCGGGGCCAGCCATTTCCTACGGGGGGCAGTATACGCGGGGCATGCAAAAAGGAGGTGAGGGAGATTCTCGACGGGGGCTTTGCAAGCAGGGCATGCGGTGGATTCGTTGTGTGACCAGCTGCTGGTGAAAAGTCTTAATGGGAGTGTTCCAATGCGGAGCTGGAAGTACAGTTTCCTTTCCCTTGGGGCCGTGATTAGGTCCCAAAAAGTTTCGTACTTGCATGACTCTTTTAGGTTGGCAAAGTCACAAGATAATGTAGTGTGGAGTGCAGCCCGAGTGTCTTCGTTGTTGGCCCTTTGCCAGTAAAGTTTCTTTAGTTCGCTTTTCGAGGGAAAGACTGACGTGGCTGGTGAGTTCCAGAGATCATCGAGCCCGATAGAGTGAAGTAAATCCTTGATGGATCGTAGCCAAGGAATTCTGTGCAGGTGGTCGGCTTTTAGGATGACCTGTAGAGCTTCGGTGAAGATGACAAGTTCCGGAGTGGTCCAGAGACGTCGCCTGTACAGCAGAGGTCGCAGGCGGGCTTTGTGACCAATGCGTTTGATGCCGAGGTCCTTGAAAAGAGGGAACAGTGGGGTGCTTAGCGGAAGGGACACAAGGTTTCTTAAGAAGTTGTTTTCAGCGGTGGTTAGGTCTTGGGTTTTGCTATAACCCCAAAGTTCAGCCCCGTAGAGCGCTGAGGAAACTGCCTGGGCTTCGTATAACTGTAATACTGGGCGAATTGGTTTTGTGTGTGAGAGGTGGAAATTTTTTAGTAGAGCCCCAGTTGTTTGTCTTAATTTAAGGGCTTGTTTTCCTATGTGTGGCTTCCAGGACATGTTGTCAGTGAGTGTTATGCCCAGGTAGCGGAAAATGCCCACCTTCTCGAGTGAGGAGCCCTCTAAAGTAAATTTCCCTTTGAAAGATCTGTGGGGATTAAGGGTCATTAGTTTGGTTTTCGTTGCGTTGATTTCGAGACCCTGGGATGAACAGAAATGCTCGAAGCACGCAAGGAGTTTCCTTAGACCACTAGGGGTCTTAGATATCAAAAGAGTGTCATCGGCAAAGAGTAAGACTGGGATTTTTTGTGTGCCAAGTGAAGGTGCGTCAGCCTGCAGTCTGAGGAGGGAGGGGACAATTTCGTTGATGTACAGGGAAAAGAGGGTCGGGGCAAGTACGCAACCTTGCCGCACACCCCTAGAGACGTGGATTCTATCAGTAAGTTGGCCCTTGTTGCCCCACCTGACTTGTGCGTAGTTGTCCTCGTGGAGTCGTATCAAAATGGCAAGGATGTGTTCCGGGATTCCCATCCCACAGTTTGTTGCGAGGTACTAGGTCAAAAGCAGATTTGAGGTCCACGAAAGCTACATAAAGGCTGCCTTTACCGATGAACACTGTTTTCCAATATAATAATAGGAATCTGAGGGCTTGATCAGTGGTGGAAATCTTCTTTCGGAAACCGGCTTGGAGGGGGCTAAGGATATCGTGGTCAATTATCCATTCTTCTATCTTCCCTAGGAGGCAGTGGCAGAAGACTTTTTGGACACAGTCAATTAGACTAATGGGTCTATAGTTACAGGGTAGAGATCTGTCGCCCTTTTTAAAGATTGGAATAACAATGGCCGCTTTCCAAGAGTCGGGAATTGGCGCCCCAGATGCTATTGCGTTAGCTAGAATGGTGAGATATCTTGACCAGGATGCTAGGTCTGTTGAGAATAGGTCTGCAGGGACGCAGTCTGAACCAGGGGCCCTGCCGCGTTTTAGAGTGCTTAGAGAATAAGTTATATCACTTTGGGAGAACAACAGGGGTGCTGCGGTGGTTGGTGCTAATGAGTGAAGTAGGAGGGGGCCCGTACAAACAGAGGTGGGGCTATCATGATCAGGGGAGTACAGACTACTAAAGTGGGCTATCCAGTCTCTTGGGGCAATATTGGTTGTGATGTCCAAACCACTGGTTTCTGGGCCTCGCGCTGCCAGGGACCAGAACAGACTATAATTTCTCTCGCGCACAGCGTCGCTGAGTGATGTCCACCATTTGCTATCTTGATCACGCTTGGCTATGCATATTGCAGATTTATAGGACTTCCTAGCTACGCGGATGGCGATGGGGTCCTTGGATTTAATGGCTTGAACTAGGCGCTTGTTGAGGGACCGGCACGTTTTGTTGAACCAGCGGTGCCTGGCTTTGGGTCGTTTGTCGTCGTGGGCTGGGGTGCTGAGAAGTGGGTTGCGATATCCCTAAAGCAGGAGGTGTGGATTGAGCTAATATCCTGGTGGGGTGTTGCAGAACCTGTCTCTAGGTCCCTTAGTGTGGATTTTAGGGTGTTGTTGGCAGCATTGATGAGTGCGGGCCGGGCCACAATATTGTCCCATTTTAGGTGTCTTTTGTTGTTGGCCAGGTTAATACCCTCGGGTGCTACTGCTGCTGGGTTAGACGTGGCTGGGAGGTTACCTAGGGCTAATGTGTGGACAGAGAGAGGGTTGTGATCACTTTCGGTCCGTTCGATGATTGTCATATCGATGACTAGAGGCCATAATCTTATATCGAATAGGCAATAATCGATTCTGCTGGTGTGGTTCGTTTTGTTGTATGTGTGACTACCGTTGGTGTCTGAATTAGTTCTGCCATTTAGCGCCCTGAGTCCAAACTCCATGGTCAATGATTTTACCTGAATCGCAACCGACGTCCACCTTTTGATGGGTGGAATGGACAGGGCGGGGATAGACCAGACTTGATCTTCCTCGCGGGTGGACCTGAGATCGTCCCAGTCAAGGGGTTCGAATGTGACGTTGAAGTCTCCAGCCACAATGGTTTTATGATGGCGGGGATAATTTTGTAAGAGGGCTACGAGGGCGCAGAGGGTTTTGGAGACTTGACCCCCCCTGACCCCTCGAGCGTAGATATTAAAGATGTTCACCACAGAGTCAGGCCCAAAGGATAGACGAAGGCCTAACAGGTCGGGAGAGGCGGTAGGTAGCTGTGATATATGGCAGCTAAGCGATGTTTTGATCCAGATGGTCAGACCCCCTGAGGGCCTGCCTCTCGTGCTGGCCACAGCGGGGATGTGGAAATTTGAGTAGCCTGTTCGGAAGAGTGGGTCGAGTGACCATGTTTCCTGTAGGAGACATATGTCATGTTCGTCAATAAATGAGGAGAAGGATGGAAGGGGAAGAATAGATTTCAGACCTGCCACGTTCCATGAGACAAGTCGTACCCCAGATTGTGACTGAGTTGTCCTGCCTAAATGCCCGGGGTTTTTGAAGTTGGCTGTCAGGGGTTGGTTTGGCGGATGTGGCTGGGGGAGCAGGGATGGGTTGATGCCAATGTTTGCCCGTGAGGCTTGTGGTGGTTGGTGATGTTCCTCTGTTGGAACAGGCCTTGTCCTGATCAAGGAGATGCTTGCGGGCCTAGATAGCAGCTCTAGGTTTGGTGGGCAATGTGCCTGCAAGATGGGTGGAGCATCGTTGTCATGATTGCTCGGTGAGCCGGAAATGGTCGCGGTGTCATGGGTAGGGGGGTGAATACATGGACAGACAGTGGTGGGGTAAAAGGAGGATCTGGGGGTGATGGATGTTGGAAGGTTGCAAGGTTTGCCTGCATAGATTTTAGGTGGGGCTGTGAGTCAATCATGTTTACCAAGAGGGGATAGGTTTTCTGCCGGGTGGTAACTCGGGCGTTCCTCGTGGAGCGTGGGTGACCTGGGCTGTTTAAACTGGATGCGTGAGTGTGCAGGTGGGCTTGTTCTTGCGTCTAGGGCCACCAGATTGTTTGCCATGGTCCTGTTCTTGAGTGTCAGTTTTAGGATATCAAAGTGAGTTCCCGGGTCTGGCCGTCGTACTACGGTAATTAGGTCCTCACGTATTATGGATCGGCAGCCTCTAACATGGCGAATCCAGTGGATTGCCTTGTTTTTGATAGAGTCTACCCCTTCCTTGCGCGCCAATGTGGTTAACTTGGGAACGTTAACCATTAGAACTATATTACCTAAATGGGACTGGTCAGTGGCAGGTTGCGTAGAGTATTTTGAGGCGGTGTTGCTCGTGGGTTTGAGGGTATTATGATAGATGTCTAGTGAATTTCTTATGCCTAAATTGTGGAAGAGGGGAGACTGGTGGGAGTTCATGGTCTTTTCTTTGGTAGGGTGAGGGCCAGCGTGGCTAGAAGCCGAGGAGTTGGGTGAGATTGTTGTGATGCCTAATAGGATTGGATTTTGGGCAAGGTTACTGGTGGTCGTGTTATTTGCGTGGGTTAGCTGTTTTACTATTGCAAGTAATGAGTTAACCATATGCTTGAGTTCTGTGACTTCCTTCCTTAGAGCTTGTATGTATTCGATATGCTGTGGGGTTACATGAGGAGAGTGCGTGTTGGTTGCTGCTGGCCCATCTGCCAGGGTGTCTGGGTTGATGTCGTCGCGTGATTCAGGGAGGTTGGTTAGGGGATTGAAGCGGTTACTGAGCTGGATGGAATCGTTGGTGGCAAGTGGTAGGTCTTCTGCTAGGGAGGGGGCCGCATGGGTGATAACGTTCCTACTTTCACCCGCCCCTGTAGTGTCAGTAACTTGTTGCCCACGTTTCACGAAAATCTCAGCGATTTTCATGGAACCTTCCTTCCTGCTAGTTGAAGTGGGCCCCTCCCCAGTTGCAATAGAAATGTTTCCCTGGGGGCTAGTTAGTATTCCGTTGCATTCGCCCAGGAGAGAGTCGATTCTATCCATAACGCAGTTGCTAGCAGCATGCTTATGCCTTTTTCGCTTGGCTTTTAGTACTGCCCCGGCCCCTGCCTCTGTTGCTTTCCTTTTGCCCATCAGGTGTTAGTGTAGGTGCAAGGTTAAATGATAAGGTGTCAGATTAAATGGAGCAGCTGACTGGGGAGACAGAGTAGGAAATAACAAAGGGACTGCGTACAATATGGCCTTCTTGGGAGATAGATGTTAGGGGGGTGGCCCAGCCCAGCCTCTGTCAGCCGCTGACGGGCGCAGGACGGGCCCGCCCTTGGCCCGGGCGCCGCCCGCGCGCGTCCCGCGCTGCGGGAGCGCGAACAAGTTTTCAAGGGCTCCTGCCCCTCCTCCTAAGTCACACAGCGCTTCCCGCGACGGCGGGAGCGCGAACAAGTTTTCAAGGGCTCCTGCCCCTCCTCCTAAGGTCACACAGCGCTTCCCGCGACGGCGGGAGCGCGAACAAGTTTTCAAGGGCTCCTGCCCCTCCTCCTAAGGTCACACAGCGCTTCCCCAGGTTAATAATAAACACAACAAATTTATTTAATTTGTAAAGAAATTATAAATATAATTTAAGCAATGTATTTTACCCTTTTCACTGTTCTCATCTTCTATACTTTTACACCATAAATAAAGTGTTATATAGAGACTCAACACTGAACAGTTTGGGGAAAACAATCATATAGACTGTAGAAAATACCCCATAAGTGCATAGTACATTATTTTAAAGTAACATTACTATGTATCACACTCACTACAAATAAATAGCTTACTGATTTACTTATACTTATTTAGTCTTGTAATAGATATATGCTTAAGGTAAGTATTTCTTATATTAAGAGTGTTAGAATACAATTAATATGTATGAACAGTAGCAGTATATGAAAAGCCATATAACAACATCACACTTGGACGGACTCATGATGTTGTAGAAATTGGGAATCAATTAAACAGGAGTAGAGTATGTCAGTGTTTGCAATTCTATTTCTTTGTATACTTTTGTAGCTGTTGTTGCAATAACTATTTTGACGTTCTTATTTTTTTTTGTCCATCTACTTTCAATTTTTAAAAACAAGCTGAATATCTGAAAATACGTTTATCTTTAATTACATTAGTAGCATTTGTTTCTCTCTACAATACATCGTTTCTCTTAGTTTCTAGTTTGTGATCTCCATTTCCAATTTAGTGGTATTAGTATTTGGAACCCCTTATGTAGGCATCACCCTTGGTAGGCCATATGTTGTCTTACCTTATTGTATTAAAAGGCCTACAAGTGTTCCATTTCATTTTGTTCAGTATTAATCCTCCTTAGAATTTTGGATCAAGAAACAGAAGGTAGGACTTGTGTGGTTTATAAGCTAATCTTTGTTTGAATGTAAGATTGCTGTCATTACACTCTGTCCATCTAGTTGTATTTTCTAAGTGGATGCTTGCAGTGTCCATATGTAATACTTATTCCTTCATGAAAAATAATTGCTATGGAGTTGCTATCTGATGTTTTACCAGAATTAGATATCTGCCCAGCTTTAAAATTTGTAATTTGTGTTTCCAATTTAGTTCCAGTCGCAGTGCACCGCTGTACCATTAGGATGATATATGTGCCAGTTCTTCTTATATTTAAAGTTGATACACGATCTGAGATACATTTTGTGCAGGTGTTATTCTGTGATGCATCTTTAAACAATTTCTCAAATCTGACAGTTTTACAGTCTGGTAGAGTCAAGTAGATAAATTTTGCAGTCATGCTGTCATGAGTAATTAAGTCCAAATAGGTCATCAATAGGTATCATTTCTTCATCTAAGATACCAAATAGTACCATCAAGAACTCTTGTGCATCTTCTTGAGTGTTTTATATGAAGTGTACAGATCCAGTGCTTAGGACACTGGCCCTTTGTTTGTAGTACCCCCACTTTTTGCCTGATATTTGATGCTAACTTGGCTGAGTCTGTGCTGGGATCCTGCTAACCAGGCCCCAGCAACAGTGTTCTTTCCTTACACTGTACCATTGTTTCCACAATTGGCACACAGCTAAGTCCCTTGTAAAAGCTACCAGTGGTACCAAGGGCTCTGTGACCAGGGAGGGTCTCTAAGGGCTGCAGCATTTATTGTGCAACCCTAAAGGACCCCTCACCAAGCACATGCACACTGCTATTGCAGATTGTGTGTGCTGGTGGGGAGAAAAAGGTAGAGTCAACATGGTATCGCTTCCAGGGTGCCATGCCCACAAACTACTGCCTGGGGCATAGGTAAGTTACCCCTGTAGCAGACCTTACAGCCCTTAGACAGGGTGCATTATATCACAGGTGAGGGCATAGCTGCATGAACAATATTCCCATGCAGTGTCTGAGTCCATTCTAATACCTTATAAGTGTAGTATGGCCATATTAACTACATGGACTGGGAGTTTGTGATTATGAACTCCACAGCTCCATGATGGCTTCACTGGGAAGTTTGGTATCACACTTCTCAGCACAATAAACCCACACTGATGCCAGTGTTGGATTTATTGTGAAATGCACACTGAGGGCATCTTAGAGATGCCCCCTGTATTTTACCCAACCCGTTAGTGTAGGATTGACCAGTCTGTGCCAGCCTGCCACTAACAGATATGTTTCTGACCCCTTGGAGAAAGAGCTTCTGTGCTCTCTGGGGGTCAGAAACAAAGCCTCCTCTGGGCGGAGGTGCTTTACACCATCCCCTACAGGTACTGCAACACTGGGCGGTGAGCCCCAAAGGCTCAGGCCTCCTGTACAGAGCCCCAGGGCACTCCAGCTAGTGAAGCTGCCCACCCCCAGACCAAGGCAGCGGGAAAATGAGGTAAAACAAGGAGAAATGAACACTGCAGCTAGGACCACCACTAAGGTGTCAAAAGCTGAAGTGACCCCCTCCTTGCAGAATCCTCAATCTTGTTATGGAGAACAGGGACCAATAGGGTTAGGAATGTGCTCCCTCCCCAAAGTGAGTGAACACAGGAAGGGTGTAGCCACCCTCAGAGACAGTAGCCATTGTCTACTGCCCTCTGTAACACCCCTAAATCTGGTGTTTAGGGGCTCCCCTGAACATTAGTCACTACGGGCTACATGTGGGTAGTTTTTTGCACATCCCAAACAGCAATTTTGCTGTTTGCGGCATGCAAAAATCACATCGCGATGCACAACCCCAGTTTTGCGATTCGGTAACCTGGTTACCAAATCGCAAAACGGGTTTGCGACTTGCAATTAGAAAGGGGTGTTCCCTTCCTAATTGAGACTCACAGTGCAATGTAGGATTGTTTTGTGACCGCAAACGTGGTCACAAAACAATCGCAATTAGCACCCATTTCAAATGGGTGCTAACCCATTCGCAAAAGGAAAGGGGTCAACCAACCTGAATGCTGCTCTGAGCAGCATCAGGATTGGCCGCGGGGCAGGCTGGGAGCCTGTGCCTGCAACGACAGAACAGAGCAGATGCAGTGGTGCGGCACGGGAAAAAGGTAAGTTTTATTTTTATTATTCTTTTTTTCGGGGGTCACCCCCCACCCTCCCTGCCGTGCACTGCCCTGCCCCTTTCCCTCCCACGAGTTGTGACTGAGGGTAAGTTGTATTAAATCACCGAAAACAGTGACATGTTTTCTGCTAAAACTTACATCATACTCTGTCTTCTGTACCTGCTGCATTCTTAAGTGGATAAAGGCGAGCATTAAGTTCTGTATTCCTATTATATTTCTTACTTTTAACATCATGCACTTCTTGCTGTTTGTCAGTACTTTTCAAACTTCTTTTTTAAACTGACATATTTCCATCATTTTGCGTTTTCTGGATTATTTAAAAAAAAAAAATTCTTAGTGCTCCTACCAGCGACTCTTAATTTTTCTTCCCCTCATTTTTTAATCAGGTTGTATTGTTGTTTCTGTTTTTTTTCTTCTTTGTGTTTTCTCAGGCATTGTCAATTGTCTTGTTTAATCGTAAGTAGATATCTGGAAAACAAATAAACAATACAGTTAGCTTTACAGAACCTAGAGTAAAATTAGATACAGTAAGTACCTAACTAACTACATAATTGCCAATTTAAGCGTGTAAATGGTTGTAGAACTCTCTAAGTATACAGCTACAAATGAGTATACTAGTTACCCCATACATAAATCATGTTGTGTGTCTACTGATGTTACTAACACGTCTGCCTCCGTGTCTTAGTGTATGTATCAGTGTATGTCAAGGTATGTTAGTGAATGCATCAGTGTCTGGGTTTGTTAGTGTCTGAATTACTCTGTGCCTCTGTATCACACTGTGTGCATCAGAGTGTGCCTGGGTTTAACATAAAATGCAAGACTATGTGACTGGGTGTCTCAGTGTGTGCATCTTTGTGTAACTGGATTTATTACTGTTTGCATCAGCATATATCTGGATCTCTCTGTGTATCCATTAGTGTGTGCCTGGCTATTACAGTTTATGGGTGAGTTTCTGTTTGGTTATATCACGGTATGCATGTGTGTATAGCTGGGTCTGTGACTATTTGTGTAAATGTGTGCCTGGGTTTTTCAGTGTCTGCATCAGTCTATGCTTTGTTGTGTTAGTGTATACATTAGTGTGTACCTGAATATGTTACTGTATGCACCAATGTATATCTGGGTCTGTCAATATATGCATAAGTGTATGTCCGACTGTTACAGTTTTTGGTTGAGTTTGTGTCTGGGTATGTCAGTGTGTGTATAAGTGTGTAGCTGGATCTATTAGTATAGATATGATATATTATGTGTAACTGGTCATAGGGGTCAGCAAGTGCACTTCTAATTTGGTAGAATTCCAAAGAACACATGTTACCTTTTAACAACAACGTATTCTGCCCTATGGCCTACCTACAGCCTATCTGAAGGGTGAGCTATCTTTAGTACAAGAAGACTTTAAGGCTTGTCAAGCAAGTTTTGTAACACCAAGTCGAACTAAGAGTAAAACTGCACACTTAGGCTGTGCAGAAGTAGGCCTGTGTCCTAGGCGAACTACTTTTGTAGATGGCTGACAAGGTTCTGTCAGCACCTGTGTACATAACTGAGTGTGCTACCAGATATTTAAGGAAATATGCCAGCATAAAAGTTGGTCTTTTAGTAATTCCATAGGCCTCTAAATATGCATCTAAGTGGCAATGTAAATTACGTGCTTGCTGTGTTCATGAGTACAACAGGGTGTAATTATGTGTGTGTCTACCTGAGATACTGCTAGATACAAAACTGCTGTTGATTGTGTTTGCATGTATGTGTCTATTTGAGTGTCTGACTGTGTGTGTGAGTGTTCCTTTCCTTTCCTAAATAGGTACGTGACTTGAGTTTGGGTAGTAGACAGTATATATAACTGAAGATAGGGATGCAAGTGCACATCGAACTGAGTGAAACTCAGAAGGCTATATTTCAGCTTTTAATCACAACGGAACCTGCCTTATGGTTTACCTACAGCCTAGCTGAGGGATGAGTTTTCTGTACTAAAAGGATACTTTAAGACTTGTGAAGTAGGTTTTCTAATGCCAAGTCGAGTTGACAGTAAACCTACACACTCAGGCTCACCAGTAGTAGGCCTAAACCATGTTTAAAGGACTACTTGTCTGAATGAATGACTAGGTTATAAAAGTAATTGACTACATATCAGAGTGACTGTATCAGTTGCCAACTAGGTCTGATACTACAGGATACTTAACTGCTGCCTAGATGTGTGCATGAATGTATAAATGCCTCTTTCAGTGTCTGACTGGGTGTGGAAAAGGAGCCCTATCCTTTTGTGAATAGGTGTACGACTTACAGTACGGGTGGCAGAGTGCACATATACTTGGGCATACAGGTCTGCAAGTGAACATCTAAGTCAGTTAAACTCAGAAGGACAAGTTGTATCTCTTAATTACAAAATATGCTGCTCAATGCCTACCTACAGACTACCTTAGGGGGGAGTTTTGTGTAGTAAAAGGGGAGTGTAAGGCTTGTCAAGCAGGTTTTCTAATCCCAAGTCGAGCTGACAGTAAAACTGCACACTCATGTTCTCCAGTAGTAGGCGGGAACCATGTTTATGTTAGTACTGGTCTAAATGAAAGACTAGGTTATGAGAGGACTTGACTACATATCAGAGTGACTGTATCAGTTGCCAACTAGGTCTGATGCTACAGCATACGTAGTTGCTGTTTGAATGTGTGCATGAATGTATACATGGCTCTTTCAGTGTCTGGCTGGATGTGTGAGTGGTCTATCCTTTTGTTTATGGGTATATGACTTACAGTATAGGTGGCAAAGTGCAAATATACCTGGACATACCAGTCTGCAAGTACACATCTAAGTCAGTTAAACTCAGAGGGAAATGTTTCACCTTTTAATAACAATGCACCCTAAACTATGGTCTAGCTACAAAATAGCTGAGCGGTTAGTTTTGTGTAGTAAAAGAACAGTTTAAGACTTCTGCAGCAGGTTTTCTAATTCCAAGTTGAGCCTTTAATTCATCCTTTGCTGATTATTCTACTTTCCTTATTTTAAGCACCTTCCCTCTATTTATATTCATTTTTACATTTTATGAATATGCTACTCATTTTCATTCACCTTATATACACTCAAGCCTTTTCTAACACATTTTAAATTAAAATACATTATAATTCACATACCTGTTAAGTGTGTTTCTTGGTCTGTATCTCTCTCAGTATCAGTTAGAATTGCTTCTCACTGAAAATGTGCAAAAACAAAGCAAAAGAATGGTACACCACTCTCATAGAAGGCAACCATTAATGGCAACCTTTTCAACTTTGCTTTCAAGGTTACACAATCAGAAAAATAATAAGAATTTCCCTTTCATATTTAACCTATGTTATACCACTTATGACTGGCTGCTATAGTTAACCCTTTCCAATACTCCTCAAAAGTTAGCCAATTTGGTAAGGGTTTTCGACAGATCCATGAATCTACCATGGTGCTCAGCGTGCCCCCCCCCCCATGTAACTCCGCAGCGGCTCCGCAGATCCATGAGGGAGTGCGACATTCATTATTGCTGTTGATTGTACAACAATGCCATGTATACTCTTGTTTAAATTTAAAAATGAATTCACACATAATCACTATTTTAGTATTTTTTCCCACTAGTACTGCGACTACAAAGCCACAGCCTAGTCTTTTTTTATTCCCTTCCCCCAATGCTCCAGTAGCTCTGCTACCCTGGTAACCTAGTTTGCAACATTCTCTTACAGCACTAGGTCACAAGTTCCTAACAGCTTCTGAGACCACCATGCTTTCTTGTAAATCAAATGTAGCAGGTGTGGTTGAACACTGCAAATAATAAACATATCCCATACACCAATACTTTCTCTAATTTGTCAAAACTCAATATGAAATCTATTTACTTTTCTCACAAAACCACTACCTAGCTTTATGAACCAATATATATAGAACACCCAACCAAATGTGTTCTTTCAAATTGCAACTAGTACCCTCTATTTTAACTATTTTTCATTTAAAACTTGTCTCATTCAGTTGCAGTCTTCTCCTCTGTGGCACTACAGCTTTCCTCCAAAATGCTCAGAGTTTGGATTGTGGGTCATAGCTTTGTGTGTTGAGCCAGACAGAGTGCTAGAAAAAGTGGCATTGACTGGAACCTGGGTTTATATAATGTGGATATTACTTGGGTTGTCCAGAGAGGGTTAAAGTGGCATCAATCTCTCCCTTCGATTGAAAGCATTAAGAATTGCCAACATTCAGACCTCATGATTGTGCAGTCTGGTGGAAATGACCTGGGTACAGTTATGGGGGTAGGATTGGAAATCCTAATAAAGAATACCTTTGGAAAATTAAAGACACTTTTTCCACACACTACCTTTGTTTTTTCTGACATTTGCCAAAGGCAGAAGTGGAAGTACCAATGAGTACCATTGAGTTGGGTAACAATAAACATCTGTTATTCAGCGCCAAGATGCCTGCGGGTGAACGTGCGCTTTACAAATACACATGTTATGTTATGTTATGTTAAGTGGTCAAGCGAATTCTGTCCACATAAGAAAAATTCAGGAAACATGTTAATAAAACTGTGTCTGCATTCCTCAGACACAATAACAGGGGCTCTATATACCACAATAATTTAGAGTTTGATATGGATGGTATATATAGGAATGATGGAGTATACCTCATAGGCAAAGCAACAGGGTGTTTCTTGTAGGACTTGAAATACTGCATCCTGTTTCTTATATAGTTATCAACTACAAACCACATAGCTCCGTTCAGAGCCAACCCTTTTACCATAGACCTATTTTTTTATTCCCTATCTTTTAAAATCTCATTTGGCCGTGCACTGCAGAGCTTGGCCGCGGGGCCTGCAGCCAACCCCCTGTAACCACCCAACCCAGTGCCATGCAAGGTCTTTGGCCGTGTGTGGATGCTGTTGGTCACAGGGCCTGGACTGTCTCGGAGTGTCTGGGTGTGAGAGTGGGTATGAGAGGGTGTGTCTGGGTGTGAGAGTGGTTGTGAGAGTATCTGTTGCTGTGAGTGTGGGCCTGTGAGGGTTTGTGTGGGTGGGACTTGGTGCAAGAGGGTGAGTTTGGGTGTGAGAGTGTTTATCTGGCTGTGAGAATGACTGTAAGAGTGTTTGTCTGGCTGTTTGAGTGGGTGTGTGAATATATATATATATATTAATATGTATTTTATTGATGTGCTGTGAAATCTGCTTAGCCACCTGTGGATTTACAATGGGGGCCACACTGAGCCCCGCAGATGGATCCACGGATCTCGAACAATGTAAAATACAATTTACTCCAATTTCAACCCCATGGGGTCAGGGAACCTCTACCCTGAACCCATAATGTATATTGCCCCCCACATTTCAGCTCCGGGGCTCTTTTGCCCGATAAAACAAAATGGTGGCTGCAACTTCCCTGTCAGGTTGCGGCCAGCCAATCAGATTCTTGCACTGGCACACAGATCCGTGTCCCAAGATATCTATTTATTTTCTCCTTTAATATCTCCGGAACTACTGAACGGATTTACCCCAAATCACAAAAAGCACAATCCGCGTACCAATATCTAGATTCCTGCTAAATCTGGTGTATTTCCGTTCAGGCTGCAGGTGTGTCCAAAGACCCTATTGGAAAATGCATGGGAAAAACACGTTTTGGGGCCCTGCCTTTTTCTCTGCCCTGCTAGATGAATCACCCTGAATCTTTTAAGTCAGCAGCTGAGCTAACTGTTTTATTAGTTTTGAAAATTTCACGAAGATTTTTCAAACGGTGCTAAAGTCATTGGCAAAACAAATAACGCTTTTCCTATGGAAACTAGGTCCTAACTATAACTACGTACAATTGACTGCCTTTAGATTATATATATATATTGTTGTAAGACACTTGTTATTCGAACAAGACTGCTGGATTAGGTGAGGCCGCACCACTGCTTGTGGGTGACTGAGCCATTCTCACACCAGTTGGTGACTGCCAGCCCAACCCTACCGGCTTACTAGTAGCACCTCAGCCAACCGAAGGTGACTTGTGACAACTCATACCACGTCACTCTAGTGACCTCTCAGGAAAGTCACGGTGAACAGAGCCTTCCCCGTTCTCTCCTTAGCAAAAGATCTCATAAACACACAGGCAATGAAGAGATGCAGGGGGAGCTTCTACAATAAAATATATGAGCAATCTACAATAAAATATATGAGCTGCATTTATTAGGACAATGAGGCATAACAAAATCATGATTGTGACGGTTGGTGAGAAAAAGATGAACAATCCCAACATTTTGCAATGAACATGTATTTAGAATTCCTACAGAACGCCTACCTTCTAACGTCTAGCGAGAGCACAGAAGTGATAGCCCAATTTGTCCATACTCAGTCTGTGAGCGGAGCATTGGAAGTAGCAATGTGCAGCCACAATTCTGCCACTTTTATCTCTTGTGTGGGGTGAAATACCAAATGTCCGTAACAAGTTATAATTGGGGAAACTGAAATTACATAGGCAATTCCAGGTTTCATTCCACAGCAGCTTTGATCATTCAGCATAACATAACTTCCATTGAAAAGTATCTGAAATGCTGGGTGTATCAAAGAGATGGGAGTACCCTTTAGATGGCAGGCCAAATTCAATATAGCTGCTTTGCAAGTGCCTTACAAGGGCACCTACTTGCAAATCATAAAATGACTAACAGTTGTCTCACATTTGCTTCCGCTAAGAAAGTCCTCTGTTTCACCATTCAACATTTGTAATCGAAAGGCAACTTCCATACCCCGTGGATATAACTGTCCCCTAACCACTCAAATATGCCAACTGCTAAATATTTTATGCAGTCCATTAACTGAAATGTTGAAGTGGGTAGGTTTATCACTCCATGTGGGAGCCATACTGCTGAGAGTATGTCTGCTACAGTGAAAGGCGACTTTTCCAATTTCTCAATATTAAGTATGATGTAACTCGCTTCTTTCTTAGCCATTAGCTGTTGGTGCCTGGTCAAGTTAATTCAGCAGATAATTTAGTAGAGTTAAGCTGCTGCCAGGACACACCGCCACTTTTAAGAACCTATAACGTCCTACCTAACTGCATGATGGACTTCACTTGACTTTGTCTGTGATGTAAAAAGGACATGTCATTCTGAATAATGTCTATTGCAGAAGACACAATGTTATTTAGGGTATTGATGCGGTTGGACAACATATTCAACCATTACTAACAACTGCTAAAGCCATTTCCCTGTTTTCTGTGTCAATATGCTTTAAAGGTGCAGCAGCTTCCATCTGCGAAAGCTTTCTGATCTCATTATATATGGCATAGAGAAAACGTTTGGAGCTTGGCTTTTTAGGACCTAAGAAGAAATCTTGTAAGTCAACTCCCTCTGAAAGGAGACTAAGGTGTCCTTTGACAGCTGCTAATGTGGAGGAACATAACTATTGTTGGCAAAGCTTAACCACACTATGGCCCTCATTACAACCCTGGCGGTCGGTGTTAATGCGGCGTTAATACCGCCAACAGGCAGGCAGTAAAAAAAATGGGATTTTGTCCCTGGCGGTAACCGCCATCAAAGACCACCACTTAAATACAACGACCGCCAGGGTGGTAACGGCCGCTGGGCTGTTGACTTCGGTCTCAAGCCTGGCGGCTGTCACAATCCCGCCCTCAGGATTGCGACCCAGCCTACTGCCATGGTTTTCGTGCCAAACTTACCGCCACGAAAACCATGGCGGTAGGCACTATCAGTGCCAGGGAATCCCTTCCCTCGTACTGATAGGGGTCTCCCCTGTACCCCTCCCCCACCCTCCCCCTCCCTCTCCTGCCCCCGCACATACACACGTGCACCCATATACACACATACATATCAACACACTGCAACACACACCAACATATTTTGTTACACACATGCATTCACAACACACAGCACTCACATTCAGTCATTCACGTGACTCACACCTGCATGCACGCATTCCAAAACATACACACACAACCCCACATACACACAACACCCCTCTCTCCGGTCAGAGAACCCAACTTACCTGCTTGCAGGGGGTCCTCCGTCTGGAGACGGTCCGCGGCACTGCTGTCCGCAGCAGCGTCCGCCAGCAACACACCGCCAGGCCGTATCATTGGTCATGATCACCGGTGTTTTGCTGGTGTGGCGGTGCTGCTGTCTGCAGCGCCGCCTTACCACCGTCTGCCGCCATGACAGTTGGTGGTGTTCCGCCATCATTCTGGCGGTATACTGTCGCCGGTCATGATACGCGTAGATGGCTGGTAGACATGGCGGAAGTATGTTGGCGGCCGTCGCCGTGGCAGTAGGCAGTAGTTACCGCCAATGTTGTAATGAGGGCCTATATGTTGTTATGATACCTGCAGAGCCGTGATTAAGCGATGGTCTGGTCGGCTTGCTCTGAAACCCCCTAAGATATTAACAAAACGTGCCTGAAAACCACTAGTGTCCACTGTCCAAAATAACCTCCCACCGGGACGTGAAAGTGAGGAACTAAAGGTACCATTCTGAACCCAAGTAGTGATCTTCAGTGACATTTAAAAATGATTGCCAATTGTCAAATTTAGCTGGTGTGGGGATACCAGCATATTTAGTTCTTTTATCTTTGCTATATCCAGACAAGTTATTTGCTTGATAACTTAATTCAAAAATATAATTTGCACAGGAATAAGGCATGCCCTACATAAGGCTTCCTTACCGTGTATTTGCCAGTCTTTTGTTCCCCCATACACTTTTTAATTCAATACTGTTTTTCCAAAACCTATAGCCTTCAACAGCAAACTGGGAAAGAAAGGATTCTGAAAAAAATCTATTTTGTATTGGTTAGCACCATCTAGTTGCCCAGTAAAATATGCAAACTTTTCTATGTACGTTTTGGAACTCCCCACTGGTGTAGTCAAACAATGCTCCCATTGTGTATAATTAAAAACTGATCTAGGGGCACTAGCTGGGTACAAAAAGTAATGTACGTAATGTTGATAACAGAACATTATCTCATAATTGGCTGTGTTCATTTAAACATCTTCACTTTCAAATACAGTGTACTATTCAAGCTCAGAAAGCATAGAATCACCTGTTTGAACATCCCAATCATCATAAACAACCCCAGGTGTAATTACATCACTCATAAAAACCTTAAAAACATATGGAAATTGAATGACCTCAGTCGGGCCAAATATATCGAATGGAACTTTATCCCAAACAATCCCATTGGAATCGGAACAGCTGTAATGTTCACAAGGGACAAGTCTCTTCGGACCTTATGGGAAGAAGTCAGAACCTCATCCATCAGTTCAACAGCAGAGCGTTCAGGAAGATAATGACCCTTTATCAATAGAAAGAAAAAAAATGACAAAACTAATCCAGAGCAGAAAGGCAAGCAATGTCAATAGTATCCATAGATGGTACCATGGAGGAACCAAATAGTTATTTTAAGGCAATCATACAGTTTACGTGTCTTTGAAACTGGTGCAGCTGCAGAAGCAGAAGAAGTTGATGAAAAGTTGTCTATTTTGGTGAAGTAACCAGAAGCAGTCTGGGTAAAAGCAGGATCCGGTGCGGAACTGGTATATGAACCCAATGCTTGTGGTTCATAATAAACTGTCATCCATTTGTGTTGAAATTGAATACTATAGATCTACAGTATGGACATGTGTTGTTGATGAAGTGGTGAAAAGAATTATAGAACCTCATTCTCCGCCCTCCCCAAGCTCGGGGAGACAATTGTATCATTGGTACTTGCAGAAGCATTGTTGAGTGCTTGCAGAGGTATATTCCCTGGGGATAGTGAGAGGAGAAGGAGAACTACCCAGAAATCCATGTGGTCTACTGTTCAGGATCGGCCACATGGTGCATTCTGATGATGTAAATTGAAACAAAGGGGTTTTCTTTGGAACGAGGCAGAGATGGTAGAATTTCAGTCCTGGTACTGTGTATTCCCATGACTGGAACTGGTGCTCTGTAGGATGGACCAAACTCATTTTTGACAGCAATCCTTTCTCGAACAAGATCCCCAACTTTAGGAATCCAGCCAGTTAATGTTGTCGGCAAATCCCTCATTCCCAATGTGCCCGCACAGGCAGATGAGTTTTCATGAAGGAATAGCTGCATTTCTTGTAAAACAGCGACACACTCATTAATGTCAAACTCTGTTTCTGCTGCTACCGCACGAGGACCATGAAGATCTGGGACATACATAGGTATCCCAAATATGACTTTAAAAGGGGTGCGTCCTCCCAGGGACCTTATGGGCAGATTATTTAATGATCTCGGGACCCCATATAGGTGATGAAACCAACTATGACCAGAACCTAATACCCTTGTTTTTAAGGATTGCTTTAAGTCTCGGTTCTTCCTCTCCACAACAGAATTTCCCTCAGGATGATACGGTGAGAAGTAATGGAGTTGAACACCCATTGTTCCCGTGGTGTCCCTGAATGCCCTGGAGGCAAAAGCAGGCCTCTGGTCCCAGTGGAATGATGCAATCACATATGTCACGATACAGACTTGCAAATCTTTAATAACAGCTCGGCCATCAGGCGACCATTGTGGCCATTCCCACAGGAATCAAGAGAACAAGTCAACAGCGACTAAAATATACTTGTATGTACCATCAGGGTGTAAGGGACTGCAGTTATCCAGTGGCACACATTGTAGTGGATTATTGGACACTAGGAGGGGTGTCTGCGGTGGGTGTTTAATGGTGGACCCTTTAATTTGTTGGCAAATGTTACAGCAAAGAACAAACTGTTTGGTCTGCTGTATATACCTGGCCAACAATAGCGTTTTTGTAGCAGGCAAATAGTAGCTGCCACACTGCATGGGCAAATGCAACACCCTCATGCACTGCTCTAATGAGATCTCATCTTTGATTTTGGTTTGGGATCACTTGATCTCCCGCCCCTGGAATTGTTGCATTTGCAATATTTTGGGCACTGGGATGGTAGGAATATTTAGTTGGATATGCTTTTGGTAAAGGCTTGCTGTCAGCCAAAGCTTTCACAGCAGCCAGCATGTCATCATCCAGTCTCGTAGGAGAATGAATAATTGTAGCCACAGAAGCTGTAGTTACTGCAGATTTAACAGTTTCATCAGACTAAGTGTTTGCTACAAAATGCATTCCTACACGTTGATAGCCCAATGTATGTACTACATGAGCTTTCGGTATCCAGTCTTTAAGATCAGCTACCCTCCCCAAGTTTTTGTGTTTCATGGTGTTCCCTTTGGAATCCCTGAACCCATTTAGGCACCAATGATGTAAATAATCATTGTAGGACTGGGCAGAGTAAAACAAATCACATACAGGATCTAGGACCAGAGATTTAAGTTAGGCAACCCAAGCCGTGAAGTCCCCTAGGGTCTGTGTGTAGGTATTTACCCCGCTAACAGCTGTACAAGCAGAGGAGTATTGGTGTTTGGTGCCTACACATGGCTGTGCTGAACCATCAGTATAAGTAATTACTTTGTATTGGTCAAGAGGTAAGATGTTAGTGGGGTATTCAAGCTCATATTGGAGGATTTTTTGAGTCTGTAGATTTTTGGTCCAAAACATAATCAACATCAGTGGCAGTTAGGGATGTTGCCCATTGAATCCAATGTGGATGTAATGCTTCAGCATTTGGAACGCTAGCTTTAGTGACATCCTCAAGGGCAGGCACACAGGATAACAACAGTAATGCATTTCCCTTGAGCAAGGGGCCTCTCCTTAATGACAGCCATCTGAACAGCAGTCAGTATTCTTTATGTTGGTGTAAAACATTGTTCTGCATTGAAGTACAAATGTAATTTGTATGCAATGGGTACCATCTAACCCTCGTTGAATGTGACATAGGTGAACCCAATAGCACCAGCAATTATTCTGATGGCCATATTTGTTTTATCATGTGTCTGTAAGTGTTGTGCTTCTAGCATGTCTTGTTGCAGTTCTCTGAGAAGGCATGTGTGTTCTGGTGTCCATTGTTTACTTGAAAAATCAGGATGAATCAGATCATAAAGACGTTTTATGCATTGTGCATAATCTGGAATGTATGTTCTGCCAAGGTTGAAGAAATCGAGCAATGACTGCAGTTTCTTGATGGTGTTTGGAGGTTGTAATTGAGCACATTTTTCTTGAAAGTGTGGGGCCAGGCTCTTGCCTTCATCTGATAATTCATATCCTAGAAATAGTACACTGAAAAAAGCCATTTTTGTTTTCTTAAAATTCAATTTGTAGCCTTGGGCAGGGAATCCTAAGACAATGTGATCCACCCTGGCTAGTTGTATATTGAGGTTGTCATCTGTGAGATATATGTCAACCACATAGGTCAACATCTCGGGGTCAATATCATGTAATATTGATGTTACTCTGGCAGAAAGCCCACACATGACATCTGCCTCTAAACGGAGAGAACACTGCAGGGGCATCAGGTAAAAAAAAACACAGGCACCTCAGGGGGAAGGGGTGGGGGGGCACCTCAGCCGGAAGATGGTACTATGCCACTGCTCCTCGAGTGGGCTCCATGCCCACTGCTTGGTCCTGGGGAGTTCAAAGCCAGTCTTTTAAGCCGGTGGTTTGCCCACTGCCTGGTCCTGGGGAGTTCAAAGCCACAGTCTCTCAAGTGGATGGTTTGTCCACTGCATGGTCCTGTGGAGTTCAAAGCCACAGTCTCTCAAGTGGGTGGTTTGCTCACTGCCTGGTCCTGGGGAGTTCAAAGTCACAGTCTCTCAAGTGGGTGGTTTGCCCACTGCTTGGTCCTGGGGAGTTCAAAGCCATAGTCTCTCAAGTGGGGGGTTTGCCCACTGCCTGGTCCTGGGGAGTTCAAAGCCACAGTCTCTCAAGTGGGGGTTTGCCCACTGCTTGGTCCTGGGGCATGCATAGCCACAGTCTCTCAAGTGGATGGTTTGCCCACTGCTTGCTCCTGGGGAGTGCAAGGCCACAGTGTCTCAAGTGAGTGCCTTTCTCCACAGGTTCTGGAGGGGGCCTTGTGCCCAGTGTGCTTCATCCTGCCAAGGATAGGGTGAGTTGATGCCTTTCGCCACTGGTTCTAGAGGGGGTTTTGTGCCCAGTGTGCTTCTCCCTGCCAAGGAGGGGGTGAGTGGATGCATCTCTCCACTGGTTCTGGAGGGGGCTTTGTGCTCAGTGATACTGCACCTGGGGTGTGGCAGTTCCCATTCCCTCACCTGGGTGTCTGAGCCACGAGATGTGCAGGGAACAGGTAGCATGATACTCCATGGAGGCAGAGCCACACTCCATCCTGCGGTGATTTAGGCTGCAAACTGCTGGTAGTGCCAGTGCTGGTGGTGGTGCTTCATGTGGTGTGTGCAGGATCTAGGACGTCACCTGCAGCCTCGGACAGCTGCCCACTGGGGATGGTGCTGATGTCCGATGTAGTGGCACCTGCTGGGCACGTGGTGGTGCAGGTGGCGCTGCAGGTGGCAGTGCAGGTGGCGGTCGTTGCGGCAGTGCTGACCGTGGTACAGGTTGATGGCCTACCTGGGGAAATGGTGGTCACCAGCCCCTCACTAGGAGGCTTTGTGCCCTGAGGTGAATTGGCCTTGCTCTTGTGTCCCTTCCCCACCTTGGCAGTCGCTGCTGTGACCTTGGCACTGTACTCTTTGTGTTTGGATGAGGCCTTGCTGGGTGGGTGGTGCGACTTTCCCCTGCTGCATGCTGGCCCCTTCTTAACCTTGGCAGGTGGTAGAATCGGGTGGTCCTTCCCATCTGTAGGTGGCACACTGGCAGCCCTGATGGGTGCCCCCTTCGATCCTCCTGGACTTGCAGGGACCACAACGGAAGCCGATTTGGTGGCTGAGGTGCTGGCCTGGGATCTAGACATCCTGGCCCTAGAGGACGGACGGGGAGATGTAGGGAAGAGGTCAATGTTAGCTAGGAATTTTTTTTTTGACACACTGGGACGGGAAGATGGAGGGGGTGTGGGAGTGGAGGAAGAGGTAGTGGTTGTAGGAGGTGTAAGTATGATGAGTTTGGGTGAAGGTGCAGGGGCTGGAGGCTGTTGTGAGGTGGATGGCTGTTGAGTAGGTGTGTGCCTCCGTTTGTGTACTTTGGGAGGTGGGCTCACAGACACACTGGGAGAGGACACAGGGGACGTGTGAATGGTTGTGGGGGTGGTGATTGCTCGTGAGCGGTGTGTTGTGACGGGCGTGCTGGTGATGAGGCAGTGGCTGATGATGTAGTGCATGCAGGTGTGAGTGTAGACGATACTGGGAGGGAGGTGGGGGACGAGGAGGAGAAGGACACAGTGGAAGCAGTGGATGTTGGTATGTGTGCACGGGGATGGTGTTTGTGTGAGTGCCTGTGTGATGATGTGTGGTGCTTATGTTTTCCTGAGTCACTTTTGTGTGTTGATGTGTGTGCATGCTGGTCAGAAGGTGTTCTTGGGATAGGCTGAGGTAGAGGGGTTTGGGTCGGGGTTGTGGTAGTTGGAGGGGGGAGGCTGGACACAGGGACAATGGCTGCCATCAGTGCTGAGGCCAGAGCCTGAAATGCTTTCTGTTGGGCCGCCACGCCAGAATGAATGCCCTCCAGGTATGCATTTGTTTGTTGCAAATGCCTCTCGACACCCTGGATGGCATTCAGAATGGTTGACTGCCCAACAGTGAGGGATCTCAGGAGGTCAATAGCCTCCTCACTGAGGGCAGCAGGGCTGACTGGGGCAGGGCCTGAGGTGCCTGGGACGAAGGAGATGCCCACCCCCCTGGGGGAGCGGGCACGGGAAACACGCTGGGGGGCAGCTGGGAGGGAGGTGCTGGTAGGGGGGGTGGCTGCTGTACCTATTGTTGGGGTGGGCACAGAGGTGTCCGCCACCGTCAGGGAGCTTCCAGCAGAGGAGGGGTCTCTGTCATTGGTATCCCCTCCTGTCCCCGTTGTGGAGCTCCCTTCACCCTCCGTCCCACTGGTGGCTTCACCCTCCGTGGATTCCACTTCATGGGCCATGTGGGATGCAGTTCCCTCCATCGCCGGTGCCTCTGCTCCTCCGGCAGATGATGCTAATGCACACAAGAACAGGGTGACAAAACAAGAAGGGGGGGAAAGACAGAGGACACACATGGTCAATGCCAGCAACACCAGTACCATTGGCGGACACAACACACACTGAGCTGCCCTATGCATTAGGCCTTGCCCAGCCACTCACTAAGGTAGTCACCAGCCCATGGGGTACAAAACCTAACGCCAGCACCTGCATACCTGAAACCCACAGGAACCTGCTCACTAGTAGTTGCCCACTTGTACCATTGATGTAGGGGTGCTTCAGAGTCTGCAAACAAGGGACCTACCCTGCCATGATTGCCCTGGCCTAGGGGCACCCACAGCTCACATCCTCCACCCAGCTAATGCCTAAAGCACGCAAAGTCAGCTTTCAGAATCTGTACTCACCCCCTTGTGGCTGCTGTGATGCCCTCAAGCACCCATTCAACTCCGGATAGGCCACCGCCAGGATGCGGACCATCAGGGGAGTCATGGTGTGATGGGCACCCCTTCCACGTTGGGAGGCCAGCCCCAGCTGGGCCTCCGCCGTCTTCTTGGTCCAGCGGCACAGGTCCTCCAATCTCTTGCGGCAGTGGGTGCTCCACCTGTGATAGACCCCCAGGGTCTGCACCTCCTTGGCGATGGCAAGCCAAATACCCTTCTTCTGGGGGGCACTGACCTAGAGGGTCATACTTATTGCCAACTAGTTCCCACCCATGCCCTGACGCACATACACTGACCACCTCTCATGCAGCGCTCAGGGCAGGACGCGTTAGCACCCCCCAACATGTGCCTTACATCCACACCACTCGAAACAGGCATTGGCCACGCATCATGCAGTGTATTCACCTGTTTGTCTGGAGGACCGTAGAGTAGCGTGTACTGGGGAGGACCCCAGCCACCAGTTTCTCCAACTCGTCAGCAGTGAAGGCAGGGGCCCTTTCCCCAGACACTCCAGCCATTGTCGCTTCCAGACTCAGGTCACAGCAGCACTTGCAGTGTGGGTCCTCTCCTGTTGATGGTCAGGTATCAAGTGAGTGAATGGGTAGAAAATGGCGGTGACGTCCGTGGTGGTGCGTACCGTCACCGCCGGCATACATCGCCATTAGCCCAATGATAACCAATGCGGAGTTGCGTGGCGGTCTTCAAACACCTACTGCTACGCTGCACAACGCCAGTGCAGTTACCTCATTTCCCCTTGTCCCTCCTCACAAGTCAGGCAGCCGCCATTTCAGGGTGGCACATGGCATGGCACCTAACTGCATCACAGCACATATTGGCACATATACTGACTCACGATTTAACATTAATTCAGACACAGTTGTGCTATCTATGTGGTAAATGACCTTCTGCTCACCGTTCTCCTCCATAGGTAACAACCGCTGAGGCAGGTGATGAGATGGCGGCATCCTCCGGTGTACAGACCCCTGGTGGACCTGTCGACAATGGAGGACAGACACATTATTATCACATACAGACTTGATCGTGCCACAATCCTAGAACTGTGTGCCCAATTGGAGCCAGACCTGATGTCAGCTATCCGCCAGCCCACAGGTATCCCCCCTCTTGTGCAGCATCAGGGATGTCTCAGCCAATGTTCTCAAACGTGTTGAGCAGGGTGTTGTCTGCCCTGCTTAAACATATGCACAGCTACATCGTGTTCCCCCAGGTGGAGTATTTGGCCACAGTGAAAGCTGATTTCTATGCCCTGGGACATGTTCCCAACATCATTGGTGCTATTGATGGGACACATGTGGCATTTGTCCCCCACAGAAATGAACAGGTGTACAGGAATAGAAAAAGCTACCATTCGATGAATGTGCAAATGGTGTGTTTGGTGGACCAGTACATCTCCCATGTGAATGCCAAGTATCCTGTCTCTGTGCATGACGCCTATATCTTGCGCAATAGCAGTATCCCTTATGTGATGAGCCAACTCCAGAGGCACCAGGTGTGGCTAATAGGTGAGCCCAAGGTCCCCACACAGTATGAGTAGGTGTCTGGGTATGGGGTTGTCCCTAAGGATTAGTGTGTGTCTCACAATTTTCCCTCGATATTTGCAGGTGACTCTAGTTACCCCAACCTGTCATGGCTACTGACCCCAGTGAGGAATCCCAGGACAAGGGCAGAGGAACATTACAATGAGGGACATGGGGAACTAGGAGGATTATTGACAGGACATTCGGCCTCCTGAAAGCCAGATTCCGGTGCCTCCATCTGACAGGTAGCTCCCTGTACTATTCACCCAAGAAGGTGCCAGATCATCGTGGCATGCTGTGTGTTGCACAACCTGGCAGTGCGACGCCAGGTGCCTTTTCTGCTGGAGGATGAGCCTGGTGATGGTCTTGTGGCAGCGGTGGAGCCTGTGGACAGTGAGGAAGAGGAGACAGAAGAAGAAGATGTTGACAACAGAACAAACATTATCCTGCAATACTTCCAGTGAAACACAGGTAAGAGACTGTAACTCCTCTTCACATTTCAGTATACTTTAGGACATTGTACATGGCAGCCTCTTACCCTCTGTCTATGGACACTGACTGTTCCCTTTGGGTTTCCTTTTTTCAGATCTGTGTACCCCAATCTGGCTTCTGCTATGTGTACTGCTGCCCAACAACTGTCATACATTGGTATGGGTAAATTAACATATACCTTGCAGTGCTTTGCTAATGTTGTAGTAATACATTTGTGAATCATCAGACTGACTCCAGATTGGTATTTGATTCAAGGGTGTTTATTTAAGTGCTAATAAGTATAGGGGTATGTGCAAGGGGCTGGGGTGATGGTGGTGGAAGGTCCATGGTAGAGTCCAGTCTCATGGCATCACAGGTGCATTGTCCAAGGGGGCATAGGAAGTGGGGCAATGGCAGTTCAAGGTGGAAAGGGTAACAGAGTGGGAGAGAAGGGTGACAATCAAGAGGGTCCTATTTCCTGGCGGGGTCTTGGAAATGTTCTCTGTTTTCTCTCCTTCTGCAGGGGGTAGGGTGCTGGTGGCCTGATGTTCATGTGTCGGGGCCTCCTGTCCACTAGCGCCGGCGGAGGTGGAAGGCTGTTCCTCGGTTTGGCTAGTGTCAGGGGCTCTTTGTTGAGCCACTGCCTCCCTCATGGTCTTGCCCATATCAGCCAGCACCCCTGCTATGGTGACCAGGATGGTGTAGCTTTTTGGGAGGTCATCCCTGATCTCTATGTACTGTCCCTCCTGCAGCCGCTGGGTCTCCTGAAACTTGGCCAGTACTGTGCCCATGGTATCCTGGGAATGGTGGTACGCTCACATGATGTTGGTGAGTGCCTCGTGGAGGGTCTGTTCCCTGGGCCTGTCCTCCCCCTGTCACACAGCAGTCCTCCCAGCTTCCCTGTTGTCCTGTGCCTCTGTCCCCTGAACCGTGTGCCCCTTGCCACTGACCCCATGTCCCTGATCGTCCTGGGTTAGTGGGGTTGCCTGGGGTCCCTGTAGTGGTGGACACACTGCTGATTGATGTGTCTTGGGGACAGTGGCATGGGCCCACTGGTTGGGTGCTGTGCTGGTGTTTCCTGAGGGCGGAGGCTCTGTGGTGGTTTGGGACTGCGGCAGGGTAACCGACTTTCCAGATGTCCCAGATGGGCCAGGTTGGCCATCGTGATCCAGGTGTGCAGAGCTGCTGTCATCACTGTGGGCCTCTTCTGGGGAGGGACTGGATGTAACTGGCACCTCCTGTCCGGTGATGTTGGGTAGGGGTCCTGTTGGGGTGCAAATGCATTGTTATTGTATCTGTGTGTGCCATCTTGTGCAATGGGTGTGTTTCCCTTATAGATTTGTGCTTTCCCTGTCACCTTGGCCTTGTGTGATTGCTGATTGTGTGGGCTGCGTGAGTCTCTCTACTGGTCATGCTGTCATGATGGGTGTCCATGCAAGTTTATGATGGGGGTCCATGCATTGGTGTAGCATGCAGGGCTTGGTATTTGGATGTGTGGGTTGTGATAGTGGGGTATATGTGAGGTGGTGAAGTGATGGGGTGAGGGTAGGGGTAGAATTTGACTTACCAGAGTCCAGTCCTCCTGCTACTCCTGCGAGGCCCTCAGGATGCATGATCGCCAATACTTGCTCCTCCCATGTTGTTAGTTTTGGGGGAGAAGGTGGGGGTCCACCGTCAGTCCTCTGTACTGCTATCTGGTGTCTTGATACCACGGAACGCACATTCCCCGTAGGTTGTTCTACCTCTTCCTGATGTCATCCCTGGTTCTTGGATGCCGTCCCACAGCATTGACTCTGTTGACGATTCTCCGCCATAGCTCCATCTTCCTAGCAATGGACGTCTGCTGCACCTGTGATCCGAATAGCTTGGCTCTACCCGGATGATTTCCTCCACCATAACCCTTAGCTCCTCCTCAGAAAACCTTGGGTGTCTTTGAGGTGCCATGATGTGGTGTGAGTGATATGTGTTAGGTGATATGTGGGGTGATGTGTTGGGATGTATGATGTGATGTGCGTGGATGTTGTATTAGTGATGGTGTTCTGTGGCTCTGAGTGATTGTGTGCTCTTTGATTGACTCTCTGTGCTTGTTCTATTTATTTGGTTGTAAGGGGTTGTGGGTAATGTGGGTGGGTGTTTTAAAGTGGTCTGATTGTGTGGGTGTGGTGTGTGTATGTGTGTCAGATGTGTGCATTTTGAATTGTCCAATGTGGTGTAGTGTTGTAAGTGTGTGTGTATTTTGAGCGTGGTGGTGTGTACTGCCAATGGTTTACCGTGGTTGAATGACCGCCGCGTTGATTCGTGGGTCGTGATACTGTGGGTGTATTCCTGTTGGCGTGACGGTGTGGGTTTTGCTATCGCCAGTTTATCACTGACCTTTGGTGTGGCGGACTTGTGTGGGTGTCTGTATTGTGGCAGTATTCTCTGTGTGGGTCATAATACCCGTGGCGGATTACCGCCGCGGACACGGTATGTTGGTGGCCATCAGCATGTCGGTAGGCTGCATTTACCGCCAAGATTGTAATGAGGGCCAAAGTGTCTTGGTTAAAATCAGACCTAATTAGGGGCCCAATTCTTTAGGAAAGTCACACAAGTGCACCCATGGTATATGTCTCTGCATTGGTAGCTTCTATGAATTTACAAGAAGTTACAGAAGTAGACCAGGAAATCATACTCCTAGAAAATATTTGTGAACTGTATTTTAACATGAGTAGATATGTATGTGTAGATTTGCTCATGTGAAAATCTGTTGAGCGTTTACAAGTTCACTTTCCCTCCAACCACTTTTTCCAAACACTGGAAGAACTTCTACTTCTGCCCTTGTCAGAAGTGAATTTCTGGCCTTTCTCAGTATGGGATAAGATAACAGCTGGTGAAAATCCTTAAAACATAAACGTTAGTAGGTTTGCACCGACTCAAAGGCATTCCAGCCCTGGAACTATTGCTTACTACTTGCTCCAGCCCCAGTATGTGGATGTGTGGAAAGGAGGCAAAATAAGGAAATTGCAATAGTAGGGCTTGACATTGCTAGTATTCAAGAGCTACTATAGTATTAGCCCTGGCACAATCAGAGAGGCTATTATCAGAGCTCTTACATAATGAGACTGCTACCATAGTTTGTCTCTGCACTACATGGCACGAAAGGGACAAGTAGATTTTTTTACAGGACAAGTAGATTTATGAAGCAACCTGTTCAATGGACAAGTAGATATTTTATTAAATTCCACACCCCTGCCCAAGAATAAAAGATTTCTGTCTGAATGTGTTGTGAGCTTCTACGACGAATGCAACCTCCCCACCCTCATTTGTTAAGCCATTAGCTGAAAGAAACTGTGTGACTAGATGCATAGAGTTTTTTCTGATATTTACTGGTTGTGCCATGTTCAACAATAGGTATCAGAGACAGGAACACCAACGGGGAAGTCCTTTTTAATGTTCAAACTTGAACAACCTACAGTCTAGATATGTACTCCCTATTCAGCTGAGTATTCTCTATAAGACCACAGGCATCTCCTTATAATTGTACTTAGGGCACCTTTAGTGTGTGTGAGACAGAGATACTCAGGTGACCTGTATAATTAGTCCCTAACCATTGTTGGCTGCGTCATGTCGTAGGACTCTCATTATATGAGCAAGACTGCTTAATTTCGGGGAGGCAGCACCAATGCTCGTGGGTGACTGAGTCATTCCCACACCAGTTGGTGACTGCTGGACCAACCCTACCAGCTTGCTAGCAGCACCTCATCCAACCCAAGTAGGAAAGATGACTCAAGTGACCTCTCAGGGAAGTTGCGGTGAACAGATCTCACTCCTTTCTCTCGTTAGCAAAAGGTCTCATACACACACAGGCAATGAAGAGATGCAGGGTTGTTTTCAATATATTTATGAAAAAGACTGCAACCTACAATAAAATATATGAGCTGCAATTTTTAGGAAAATGAGGCATAACAAAATTAGGATTATGACGGTTAGAGAGAAAAAGATTAACAATCCCACCCTGGTACAACACACATATATTTAGAACTCCTACCTAACGCTTAGCATCTAGCTTCTAGCTAGAGCACAGTGGTGATAGCGCAATCTGTCCATACTCAGTCTGTGAGAGGAGCACCCACCCCCATTACCTTGGAGTGAAGGTCTGCCATAAGTCTCCTTAGCAGACTTTCAGAGACAAAGCTGAGGTCAAACCCCACTTGGCCTACATGGTGTTTTATAGAAAAGCATGTTTGTCACAGAGCAAAAGCATGCTTTGATAACGTCATTAATAATAGCAATGTAATATTTGCAGTAAAACGTTTTACGGAAAAAACTTTTTATGGTGGGGGCACGAGTCATAGTTACTTGAGAGAACTCTAACTATAACAGGTGAAATTCTCTGGTTTTGTACGTTTAAAATATGAGCCTAACTATACCTATATATCCCTGTATCCTGTTTTCTTTTAGTGGATTTCAATTTTTTTTTAATTGTATTTCCTAACTATGATGTCCCTGTAACCTTTGATTTTCCAGTGGGAATTTTTTTTATCTATATCTATATATGCTAGGCTCACATTTTAAATGTACCAAATCATAGAAATTCAGCTGTTATAGTAGTTAGAGCTATCTAAAGTAACTATAACTCGTGCCCTAGGGCAATTATAAATTGTGACCTCACCATGCACGGTTATCTGATCAATAATTTTGCTGCGGATGTTACATTTACATTATCAATGATGCTATCAAAGATGTCGGGGGTGCTGTCATTTGTGGGTTAATTAGCAGTGCATGGTGAGGGTGTGAGTTACCTTAGGGCGCATCCGCCTGGCATAAACATTTTATTTTTGGGGGGGACTGCGTGGCCACCCTCCCCAGGCCAATGTCGACCCGGCGACTCCATCCCTTGGGGCCCAGCCATGTCATCTGGGTGCCTCCCAGGGCACTAAGTCAAAATGGTTGGGGAGTGTGGGGGGAGTCTGGACAACCCCACGGCCCCAGCTGGTTCCCCACTTACTGCGGTAGCCAGTATTGCTGTCACAGACAGAGAGCTGCTAAAAATGCAGTTCCCTCTCTATGAGAGCAGTAGTTTCCTCTGTTTCTCCCGCCGCATCTCTGCAGGCAGGGAAACAGAGGAAACCTCCACTTCCAGCAAGTAAGAGCTGTTTGACAACTCTCACTTGCTGGAACTGGAGTGTTTGCTGTGACTTGGCGGGAGCTGCCAAAACTCCCACCAAGTCAGAGCAGTCAGCTATGTCCCAGGGTGGGCACCCCAGTACATAGCAGGAGCTGGCCCTGGGGTGTGGCAGTCCCCAGGGTCATTATTTGCCCCCTTCCAACATTACAATTTATCCCGGGGAGGTGATGGTCCCCAGGACAGGGGGTCCACAGTGGACCCCCTATCTTATTTAAATTCTGCCCAAGGAGGTGGCGGCCCCCGGGGCTGCAGCCCTTGGACCCCTCTGCAGCCCCTAACAAGCATATGGTGGGTGCCCTGAGTGGGCACCCACATTAAAAAAATACGGGCTCAGGAAATGGGGTCCCTAGGGCCAATAGTGGCTTGGGGCGGGGGGCCACGCAGGCCCCCCTCCATTTAAGGAAGTACCTGGCACAGGAGGATGTTTCCTCAGAGCCTTTTTAACAGTCAAGGAGAGGGGCTGCACGGTTTCCCCCCTTAATGTTAAACAGTACCCACTTTTCTGCTCATATGCACTTCATTTCCCAATTTAGGTTCAGTGACTGTCAGGGATTTAAAACAGATAAAGACTGTTCATAGTAGAGTATTAGATATGTAACAGGGCTTGAGTGTATATGGAGGAACTTGGGCCCATATTTATACTTTTTGATGCAAATCAGCGCTGGTTTGCGTCAAAACTTTTACCGCCGGATAACGCTATTCCTACGCACCATTCGGGTGCCTTATTTAAGGAATTACGTTAGCCGGCATAGGGCAAAATGGGGGTTGTGCGTAAAAAAATGGTGCAAGTCAGGTTTGAGGCAAAAATCATGCCTCAAACTGGACTTGCGCCATTTTTTGACGCACAAACCCCATTGAAATGACTCCTGTCTCAGCAAAGACAGGAGTCATGCCCCCATGCCCAATGGCCATGCCCAGGGGACTTCTATCCCCTGGGGATGGTCATTGGGCACAGTAGCATGTAGGGGGGCCCAAATTAGCCCCCCCATGCCACTTTAAAAAAATAAAAAAAATACTTACCTCAACTTACCTGGGATGGGTCCCCCATCCATGGGTGTCCTCCAGGGGTGGGTGAGGGTGGCAGGGTGTGTCCCTGGGGGCAGGGAAGGGCACCTCTGGACTCCTTCCATGGTCAGAGACCATGAAAGTGAGCCCACAGGTCCCTTAACGCCTGCCCTGACCCAGGCGTTAAAAAACGGCGCACATCAGGCTGTGCGCCGTTTTTTAAGGCCCGCCCCCTCCATGCGTCAAAATGACGCTGGAGTATAAATAGGGCGCACAGGCCTTAAAGTAATTTTTTGGGAGGGAACGCTTACCTTGCATGTCATTAATGCAAGGCAGTTTCCTGCATCCCAAAAATTACGCACATGGAGGAATTTTGACGTCCGCGGGCTCGGTTGTCAAAGTTTAAATATGGTGCACGGTTTGTGCCGAATGTGCATCAAAATATTTGACACACATTCAGCGCAAACAGAGTATAAATATGCCCCTTGGTGTTCACTGAACAGTTGCATACAGGTTGAACACCGTGCACTGGATAGGTTACCCTTACATCTGTGGTTCATAGTCAGCATGAACCCATGAAGTGTACGGTATAGGGTCAATGTTGCCAATAACACAGGCTTGCTTTAACTTTAGGGGTTGTGTGTATGATAGCAGTAAATAAGCTTCAATTTATTCTGAGCTGTTTTGACCTTAATGTAATAGCTCTAATGACATACTTGTTTATAGAGCAGTGTTTACGAAGGAAGCTTGAATGATGCTATCAGTGATGTCATCAACAATGTTATCAGCGATGTCATAGATTATGTCATAGAACATGTCATGAGTGATGTCTTCATAAGCAGTGCATGGAAGGGGCACAAATTATAGTGAGCTCTGCTAACAATACCTGATGAATATCTGTGTTTTTTTAGTTCAAAATGTTAATGTTGTCACTGACAAATTCACCTAACTCTAACGTTACTTCAACCTCTGTTTTTTCCAGTGAATTTCTGTTTATTTACACAAAAACATAGATTTTATCATCACACCTAACATTAACATTACTTAAACTTTCGTCTTTTTCCAGTGAATATAACCTTTGTTTATTTCAGTAAATTTCTAAGTTTTTGTTTAAACAAAAAATAAATAGATCTTTTTATCCCTTTTTATCACACCTGACTATAATGTTACTTTAACCTTTGTTTTTTTCAGTGAATATATATATATATATATTTATACATCCCTGTGTTCCAGTGGACTTTATGTATGCTCCCCCAAGGGCACAATTCTCTCACCATGCCAGTGTTAGGATGAAGTGTGGCACTATTAGGTGTGTGAGGCTTCATTTTCCATAAAAGGAATCACCCCCTTTCTCCCGTCCATTCCCTTCTTGTCTTTCTTTTTTCCTCTCTTTTTTCCCCCTTTTTTTGACCAAAAGAGAACATTACAGAACCCCAAATAGTGGGTCTGGTATAAACCTGAACTAGGTGAACTGCGTCGAGTGGTCATATTTGATTGTGTTCATTCATTTAAAATGCCACCACTGATGGCAAAACTGATCATGGCGGGGGCACAAGTTAAACTTACTTGAAGGCACAAGTTATTGATACTTTAGATAACCATCACTGGTGAATTTCAGTGGTTTGTTTTGTTTAAAATGTAACTTTGTCACTGACATTTCATCTAAATATGATGTTACATTAACTTATGTAAAGTAAGATATAATCAACAGCTATGAATTGTTGTTGGTCTGTGGCTTGGGACCCAACTTGCCTGCATTTGTTTCATAATTTGTGCACTTAGTATAGAGGCTGTAAACTTCAAGGTGAGGTCACAGATATTGGGGTCCATCACTTGTTTGCAAACCCTGGGACTGGTTTGCAAACTCCAGGGGACCAGCAACATTATTTTTCCCTCATAAATTCTGAGGGGACGCTTAGGGGATCTTCCCCCACCTAGGTCTGGGGTCAGCATTTACACGCCCCGCAATAGAGCATTTATATTTTTGGTTCAGGTCATGGGAACCGTGCCTCAAGTCCTGTAAAGGCGGTTGCAAATGATTCTGCTTGGCCAGCTTAGCAGTACCTTTGGGAATCTAGGTTAAGTTTTGAGTTTGCAGAATCGAAAAGGATACCAGAAGAAAAAGCTACCTCGCCCAATGCAGTTCCTTTATTGTTTAAAGTTTTTTTCCAAAGGTTGTAGGAAATGCAAATCATGCACAATTGTACATAGCACAAATGAATTCAAGGATAAAAAAAAGGTCAGATTTTCCTAATCAGTTAACATATTACTTGCAATTCAAGTTTTGTGGTATGCATTCTGGAATGTAAATGTGATCTCAGATATATAGGAAGCACACAATGCCTGCTACGCAAGCGAATATTAAAAAAAATAAGAGCTGTAAACACAATAATCCAACATATACTTTGGCTACCCATTACATGAAGGAACATTCAGATGAGCGGCAATCCATGAAGTTTTTTTGAAAGTAGACAGTCCTACAAATCGAACGAGGGACTGACTGCACATATCAGTTAAGAAAAGCGGAATCCAAATACACAATCAGACTTCAAATCTGTATGACTAATGGATTTTGTATCAATGAAGAATTTCAAGTGCATACCTAAAGAAAATTAGAAAGCTTTTTGAAAGACTTTGTGAGACATGCAGTAATATTGGGATTGGTTCCAGTGGCATTCCAATTAAAAAATAAACTGTGGCTAATGCAGTATAACAGGGCACGGATGCAGGAGCAGCTTGTGTGGCTGGGCAGGGGGTGCGGAGGGGCACAGGAAGGAAGTAATGAAATAATAATAATAATTGTAAAAAACTTACCTCTGCTCCCGCGCCGCTCCTCTCCCGTCACTTCTGCAGGCACAGGCTCCCAGCCTCCCCTGCGCCAGTCCTGACGCTGCTCAAAGCAGCGTCAGGATTGGCTGGGAGTGCCCAGCCAGGGCGCTCCCAGGCAGACTGGGAGCCTGTGCAGGCTCTCTCCAGCCCAGCAACCGTGCTGCTGGGCTGGAGAGAGCCTACAGCGCATGTGTGTTTGGCCGGCCAGCCAAACACACATGCGCTCTGAGGGGAGTGCACAGAGCTCTCCCCTCGGTTTGTCACCCCCAATGTCCCGCCCGTTTTACAGGAAAAGGATAATAAACAGAGTTTTTTATCCTTTCTGTGTAAAAGGATTTGTAGTGGTTGCTGCTGGTGGGGGACGACGCTCCTCCGTCCATATGGAGGAGCCGCGTCTGCTGAGATGACCCTAAATAAATATATAAAGATAAAAGTAATAACTAGGGTCACTGGAATTATACAATATGTGGCAGCAGCGTTTTTTGCGTGATTATGGATTTGCTGCATATACCGCATAATCCTTCATCTGCTGCCTAATCTGCAGATTTGAACAAAAACATTATTTCTAGCTGCAATAGATCAAAAATTACTAAAAATGCTGCAACTCCCTTTGCTGCACAGGGGAAGCCCCTGTGCAAAGCTTGACTGATCATCTTTCTTTTGCTTATTGCTGTGTTTGGCTGTTAAATTGGCACTAATGATGTAAAGGCTTTGCTCACACAGGGTTAATTTGCCAAAATAAGGAAGTAATATCACAAAATATGCAGCATTACGTACCGTAATTTGCCTTCTCTTGATGCATAGATTCGTTTTTCTGTTGCATAATTTGGTCCTCCTCGGTCAAATAATTCCAGTGACCTTGGTAATAACTAATTGCAGAATGGGTTATTTTTAATATGACCACCTGGGGTTGAATACAAGCTCACAATCTGTTTACAAATGACATTGGAATGCATAAATGACTAAAAAGAAATAAAGGGGTTCAGTTCCTATCGGGGGAGTCATGCCAAGTAAAAGTGAAAACGATCACAACATTCATGTCATTAAAAAGACAATTGAGGATCTACTTATATGTGGTCAATAGGCCAATGGACTACTGTGTTCACATTATGATGTGCTTATATGGAGAACCTGTACCGGAAGGCCACTTCGTTGGCAAGCTGGAACAGGACAAATGAATGCAATGAAAGAAAGGTTGTTTCAGTGCGTCGAACAAGACCGTATAAGGTTGTATAATTTTGGCATTTTATGCTTTATATGCTGCTACTAAAAGAAATAAAAGGGTGGTCTTCAAGAATATTTTGAGTGCAGTTCCTTTTTTTTTATTTAAATATTTTGAGGTTTTGGACTAGCCTTGAGCGAGTGCACCCACACTTTAGTCCATTTATATATATATCACCGGTGGCGACAGTATAAGTGTGTGGTTATAGTTAGGACAGACTTTCCATAGGAAAGGCCTTATTTGTTTTCTTAATAAATTTGCCAAAGTTTGGCGAATCTGTATAAAAATGTCATAGTAGAAAGTTCATCCACTTTGGCACCTTTAAGGAGAGTTGTGTTGATCCATCAAGCAAGGGAAGTTTGCTCTGCAATACAGAAAAAAACAGCTTGACGGAATTACAAAAAAGTTTGCACAAGTTTAGAACGTTACTCTAAAACCATGGCGGATTAATATATAGAGATCTCTAGTACTGCCTTACCGCTGCATTCCCAAAATCCAAAATACTTGTTTCTGATTGGCGGGTATTGCCGATCTAAAAAAGGAGCTGTGATACCAGAACAATCTGATTGGCTCACTGCAACATGAGAGAAAATGCTGCAGTTGCCCGACTCGGGTTCTCAGAACACGAGTCTTGGAAAAAGACCTGAAAGGGAAAATAAGTGGCTATTGTAAGCGCACCCATGAGTAAGGGGAGGGTCCCAAAGGGACTCTCCCTGAGATTAAAATGAAAACACAAATGTACATGTTATTGGATCTGCAGCTCTGCGGCTGGATCTGCTGTACACAGCTATGCTCTCCTGTGCGGATCCACAGATTGTCCGTGGACCAAAAAATACATTAACAATGAAGACAAGAAGTTTTTGTCATAGGCATGCAGCCAACCATAATTGTGAGGCAATGCCTAGTAGGGTTGGCTGCCTTCAGGGAAGTTGGCTGCCTATGAGGGTGCGGCACTTTCAGGGCAGGGCTTGGCTGGATGTCACGTCCTGCGTCCAACTTTGCTGCGCTCGGCCCAAGACTGTGTGCTGTGGATAGGTTGGTTGCACAAGGTTGGTTAGTTGTATGCTCAACCTAATATGTAATGCAAAAACACACAGACATTCACTGAAAAAAACAAAGTTTAAAGTGATAGTCAATTGTTGAAATGAGATAATAACTTATTTTTACAAACCAAAGAACCACTGAAATTTGCCACCCACAGTTTTGTAATCTAGATATAACTTGTGTTAGCGAGTCGGAGCCTTAATAAGTAAACTTACAAGGGGACGCGTTTAGATCGACAAACCTTTGGACCACGTTTGGGAACTTCCCAGTATGAAATATTTTTTTGGCATCAACAATCAAAAGATCAATGAACAATCAATAATAACAATCACTAATCAATAAACATTTCATCAGAATTAATTATCGAACACACCATGACTTCTCAGTCATGAATAACCACACCAGTTTAGTTAAAAGTTAAGATATTTATTTCCCTATCGGTTACAATCTAACATCATGTCTGTTAATCTCATTAACAATAAACCAAGTGTCAAAACAATCCTAATTAGTAATCAAAGCACGACTTAATCAATGCATCGGCTATATTTATTCAGTATTTAGGCACATCATTTATATGAAGCAACTTAGCAGAGTCTCATTAGTACATGATTCAACAAAGCAAGAACTCAGTCATTTGTCTATTTGCACAAGATATTAGTGAACGCCTTAACTAACCTCAAATTAGCATTAGCATGTTGGGCTTCATGCAAAACATTTTAATGAACATGAATTTAGAAAATTTCTATACTATGGCCTCTATCAAAATTGTAGTTGGTACCTAGAAAGAAAAGAAAAGGCAAACAGACAATCACAATTTGCATCGGATAGTTACCAATCCAACAGATCAGCAAGCAGCGTCAGTCTATGTCCTCAGGACATCAGTTGATTCACAATCAGCAGAGATAGGGCTGGGCAAAATCTCAAGATAGCATAGTTAAGGAATGATTGCTTCCCTTTAACTACATGTAATGCACCCCTAGGGTAGCCCCAAGGGCAGGGTGCAGTGTATGTTAATGGTGGGACTTGTACTGGGGTATTTTACATGTCCTAGCAGTGAAATACTGAAATACTGCCAAATTTTGTTTTCACTGTTGCAAGGCCTATCTCTCTCATAGGTTAGAACGGGGGCTGCCTTTAATATCCTTAGAGTGCAGTTTCCCTTTGAGAGCATATATATATATGGAGTCTGGGGGCTCTGAAATCACAATTTAAAAATGCATCTTTTGGTAAAGTTGTTTTCTAAATTGTTTGTTTGAAAATGCCACTTTTAGAAAGTGCGCACTCTCTTGCTTAAACTATTCTGTGCCTCTGCCTGCTTGTGTATTCCACGTCTGAGCCAGACTGACAGTTGGGCTGTTGTGAATTCCCTCTAGACAGTGACACAAAGGGAGCTGGGGTGTAGCCTGCATATCTTGATGGGCCACCTGGGCTAGAGTGGAGGGAGGAGTGGTCACTTACAACTGAAAGGGCTGTGCCTGCCCTCAGACAATACAGTCTCCGACCCCCTAGTATGTGCCTGGGACTAGGCTTGAGGAAGGCAGGATCTTGTCAACAACAGAGAATTTGCTTTGAAGTTTGCCTGCGTCAAAGGCAGAAAGGGGTATGAGCAGTGGACCAAAAACCCCAGACTTTTAGAATATTTCTGGATCAAGAGGAACCTCTGCCAAGGAGAAGAGTTGAAGAACTGGAGGAGGAGTACTACCCCTTTGCTGTGTTGCTTGCCTGGGTTGGCCTGCAATTGCTGCTTCTGCCTTAAAAAAGAGCAAAGGTTGAACTTTGCTGTGTATCCTGCTTGACAGAGTTCTCCAAGAGCTAGGAGTAGAGCTTGCCTCCTGTTGGACGTCTCAGGGACACCAAAGACTTCAGTTTCATCTGCCTACAGCACTGGGAACTGTGTGATTTGTGCTGCTCAGGAAGAAAAACCACTGCGTGGCCGCCAACGACGCCACTAGTCTGCACCGTGACCTGCCGATGCCGCATGGAGCCGCACCACCTCGCAACTCTGGTCTCACTGCCACCGCAATCTGACGCTGCCACCGAGCCGCAGCTTGCACTGTGACCTGTGGGCCCCGCAATCCGGCATCGCCTTGCTCATACCGCAGCCTGGGCATCCCTGATGATGTGGCTCCTGCTGACACCGGCGCCGCTGCCTGTACCGTGGCCTGTGGTCACCGCTTGTGAGGTACACAAAGCACAGTCCTGTCCCTCTCCGCAGCCCCGGTCACCAACGCCAGTACCATCAACTCTGGCATCGTCACCAGGCACCTCTGTCTGCACCGCGACCCGTGGAACCTGCACGGAGCCCATCCTGTGCCACACCACCGAATTGGGCCTACCAACGACAGCGCTTCAGCAACAACGACGCCACTGCCTGCACCATGAGCTGGTGACACAGCCCGTTGTACCACCCCACTTCACACCGCAGCCCTGGTCTCACTGATGCCGCTGGACACCATCACTAAGCCACTGCCTTCACTGTGACCCATGGGCACCACACGTTGCATCATTCTGCTTCGCACTACAACCCCGATGCCATCCACGCCAGCGCTTCTGACTTCATCACCCCGGAGTTCGATCTGCAACACAAGTGACTTCAAGGGCCCGACGACCCCCACACCGACCTCTGGAACCGACACCGCGACTCCAGCGATGCTGCTCTCCGGATCCCATTGCGAGGATCACAACACCCTGCATTTCCAAAGTACTGTTTGCGGGTCTTCCCGACACCATAGCTGGCCCGCGATGCCAGGGCCGGCCTGAACTGTTGGATTTGTTGTTCACAACGCCGTGATAGCCCCAGACAGAGCTATTGACTTCCAGGAACTGTCTTTTTAAGTAATTCTTGCAAAATCCTCATTTTATTTATTGTATGTTGGATTTTTATTGTGTTTGATCTTGTTTTATATAAATAAATATTGGCTAGTGTTCTAAAACTGGTGTGGTGTCCTTTTGTAGTGTTTTCACTGTATTACTGTGTGTTATGTGCAAATGCTTTGCACGCTGCTTCTGAGATATGTCGGACTGCTCATGCCAAGCTACCAAGGGGGTGAGCAGGGGTTATCTGAGCAGGTATCTCCCTTATCCTGGCTAGAGTGAGGTTCCCTACTTGGACAGGGTGCAAACCGACTGCCAACTAGAGACCCTATTTCTAACAGGTACTAACTTGGAATTTCTCTTTTACCCTTTAGTATTTAATGTGTATTTATTAGTTTAGTTACTCTAACTAATCTTATTGGGTTACAATTGATTTCATTGGCATGGCATATATTGGATAGTGGCTCTTGCAACTGTGTAGTTGTACATAGGTCTGAGTTTCCATTGGACAAATGTTTTTCGTTTTGCTGTTAACTTTGGTGCCCTTTTGCGAATCTTTCCAAAACTTCTATAAAAAATAACTTCATCCATATTTGCTCCTTACTGAAATGTTTGGGGGAATCTGTCAAGCAGGGGCTGAGAAAAAGGGGAAGGGGGCAAAGCAATTTCTTCCCCAAGCATAGGGAATTTTAGACAAAGATGCAGAAAAAACTGCAGAACATAATTACAACAGATCCGGCAGAAAGCTATATCTTTAGCCAGAAAATGCACTTTTTATGATTTGGTGATTGTGTGATTGTGTTTTTGTGACCTGTTCATCTAATTTTGAGAAACTAATGTTAAAAAATAGAGACATCTTGATGCTTGATCACAGGAGTACTGGGATGGAAAAGTAAAAAAATGGAGCAATCTGATTGGTCATGAGGTATTTTTTCCTACAGGCAGACTCAGTAAAATGGGACCCTGTGGCCTAAAATGTTTTTACAGCTTCCGTGACACAGCAAGGCCCCTTGTGTGGTCTCATGTGACTGCCACTGGAGCTTGCTTTAAGCTCTGTCGTTCTGTTAAACTGAAAAAAAATTAAAAAGGAAAATGTGGGGTGGGGAGCAGTGGCTAGTTGGCCACTTGTGGGGTGTTGGCAGCCCATGGAAGTTGAGTGCGTGCCCTGGCCACAGGCTGAAGGCTGTGCGTGGCAGGGTTGGTTGCAGATGTATGGTTAGAAGATCTCACTTTATGTTAAAAACCTTTGAAAACATTAATAATTACTGAGAAATACAAAGGTTAAAGTGGAGTTATAGGTAAGTATGGTAGTAAAATTTTATTTTATGTAAAAGGAATCTTAGAAATTCAATGAAAAAAAACAAAGGTTGAACTGGAGTTATATGTAGGTCTTCTAAAAATAAAAACAAGCATTTATAAAAACCAAAAAAAACACTATAATTCACCAGTTCTGCATAACTCAAAATAATATTACTTGCACTGCTATAGTGCAGTGCTTATGGCCTCACATTTTGCATCACTCATGACATCTGTAATCTTTGGTGGTGGAAGTTATACCTAGGTCAGTTACAGTTAATGCCAGTGTTTTTTTGTTTTTAAATTTTATTCTTTGCTTAACCTTTGTTCTTTTTTTAGTAAATATATATCTTTCTTCAGAATATATATATATATATATATATAGGTTTCAAACACTCAATGTCCGTTTCAGGAGACATCAGACCCTCACAGGGCAGGCACGGCATCCGGGGACAGATGCCCGCTATACAGCAACTCTCCTCCTCTCAGAAGGAAAGAAAACGCCGTAGGCTCAACTACGATGTTCACTTCTTACTAATTTATTAAATTACAACATCATTGCGTTCCACCACGGACCAACGTGTTTCGGCTCCCATCAACCGAGCCTTGTTCACAGATAGGTGTGGTCATCCTCACCAACATTTTAAAGTGCTAGTGTGCCAAATCCCCATTAAAACAAACAAAAGACTGACATCCTGGAAATCTTTCTTTCTCCTCCCAATTAAACTCAAATTCCTTCATTCTGAAAACTCATTACAATTTACATCATTTTTGATGAACAAGTCTGGGGAATTTCATAGTCAAACATATGCATTACAATTAAACTGAGTTTCCAATACATTCAACTCCCAGGGTGCAAGGAGTCAGCTCACAATCAAGCCCTACTAGACAATGCTAACTTGCAATTGATGTATGAAATAATTCATAGTATGACATTCTGTACCCGTAGCAAACTATATCTTGTACATGTCAAGGTGTTTGTCCCAATTCTCCATCCATCCTATTATTTTATTCCAAGGGGCAACTGTATGAGTCACAGTGAAGCTCCAATGAGCCAAGGTTTCCCCATATAGAGTATACAACAGAGATTTTATCATACCATATATCCCATACTGGACAACAAGTCTTTCTTGCCCTACATACTCCTTTCCTGCTTCAAAGTACTTCTTGTTTCATGGTCCACACTTTTCCCCTCAATGCTACTGTAGCAAGGACTCACCCCACATAGTTTTTAACATACCCATAAGGAGAAAGAAAGAGGAACTTATAAATTTCCCCTTTTTTTGGTAAATCCCCCCAAAACACAAAAACACAACTTTAGTGCATGTGAACATCTAGGTGAAAACACTGACAAAACATAACTCAGAAATAACAAAACCTAAAACTTAAAAAGGTTTTGTTAAAAAATGGACCTTCACTCTAAAGAAAGTTGCTGGAGATACAGAACTCCCACCCCAAAACACATAACAGGAGACTCTTGAACTTTGTCTCTGGGGATGAAGGGAAATAAGGGAAAAGACGGGAAGGAGAATGGTGGAAGAAAAAGAAGAAAAAAGGAGACCGTGGTAGGAGTGAGACAGGGACCTAATAACCAGAAAGCAAAACCTTTTAGATTCTTAATTTAAATGAGCAGATGCACCGCTAATTCTTCAGTGATGTTCAGACTACTAGGTTCTACTGTCTCAAGATTAATTATATACCTTGATTCCAATCTCCTCAAGATAATACACCTGTCACCCCCTCTCTGTTGTCTTTTGAATCTATCATAACAAAAAAACCTCATCTGAGTCCAATCTCTCTCACGGACTGCATGAAAGTAGCGTGACACAGGATACTTCTTTTTGGTCCTGGTTGACAGTTGCCCGTACATGCTCCAAAATACGCTTTTTAATGGGAAAGATAGTGCACCCTACGTATCTCCTGAGACAAGGGCATTCTATGCAATCCACTACATACTCCGTCTTACAGGTTATGTAGTTCAATATTCTGTACAGTCTGTCTTTGAAAGGGACCTCATAATTTATTCTTTGTGTGCTGTACTTGCATGCTTTGCGTGGAAAAAATCCCATGGGCTCCATATTCAGCCAAATCCTTCATCTCAATGGTTGATAGTGACTATGGACCAACATCTCCCTCAAATTCCTGCTTCTAATGTAGGTGATCTTAGGTGTACCCTTTATATATTCCTCAAGAGTTGGTTCATTCTTCAGGCAATCCCAACTGTTCTTCAAGATGTTTCTAACCTTCCTCCAGGCCTGGTTTTAGGTCATAATGACCCTTATTTGCTCTTAAGAGTCTTCTGACTTCTCCTCTGCCCCTCTCGGGTCCTATACAGGATGATCTCTTGAAGTCTAGATTAAATTTTCTTTATCGCTGTTCTCAACACACTCCTGGGATGTCCTCTTGTCCTGAACCTACCAATGATATCTTCTAGTGCCTCTTGAAACTTGGCCCCTGTACTGCATGCCCTCTTCACCATCACTAGCTCCCCATATGGAAAATTCCACTTCTTGAATGTAGGGTGACCACTCTTCGTGTACAGTACTGTATTTCCTGCAGTTTTGTAACTGAAAAGGGAGGTCAATAGTCTGTCCTCTACCACAATATGAATATCCACAAAATCAATCTCCTTGCTAGAAGAATCTGTGGAATTCAAATTTAACACATTCATATGTTGTGAGAACTCCTGCAACGCTTTTTCAGACCAATTCCAAATGAGGAAGAGGTAATCTATGTAGCGCAGTCAGGTCACCACCCAGTTGTCAAATCTTTCCATCTCTGGGCCCATGCACACATGCTCCTCCCACTAGCTCGGGATGAAACATGTGCCTATGACCGTACCTTGTAATTTCTGTACAAATGCCCATCAAACAAAAATGCATTTTAATTCAAACAAAACTAGACCATTTCCAATAGCATGAAATTATGTTAAAATAATTCCAAGGGTCTAGCTCTTAAATATTGACCCACAGCCTTCAACCCATCCTCATGGCAAATAGTACAAGTATGTATGTCTCTTCCCATGGTATAAGGTCGATCCTTCTTAGGAAAGCAGCACTGTCCTTTAGGTATGATGGCAATGTCTCTACAAAAGGGAACATGAGGTGGTCCAAATATATTGAGGTTTTCTCTAAGGGACTCCCTATTGCAGAGACTAAAGGTCTCCTTGGTGGTCTTGCCGTGTCCTTGTGGACTTTTGGTTGTTCTTAAAAATTGATACTCTTCAAATTCCAGTATTCCCTTTGCATACCACAAAGACAATTTACGGTGAAACCTCCTTTCCAATTCACTAAAATAGCCCTTCTCCACTGTCTCATTGCAAGTCACATCCTTAGGATGTTTCTGTGCCTCCTCCACATCATGTTCTTTTCCCAAGAAGACCATGATCCTTCCCTTGTCAGAGGGTTTTATCACACAGTTTTCACTCTCCATAAGTCGTTTTAGTATGTTGTACTGTGTCCAATTTAGATTGTGGTCTTTCCTACATACCTTTGGGAGCTGTCTCCTTATATTCTTTAATTTCTTGATTGCAACTTCTTGGAAGGAATCACTTGAATCAAAAGTTAAGTTTGGAACACAGCTTGACTAAGGTTTGAAATCTTTGTCTCCACTAAGGTTAGTTGTTAACCCTATCTCCTTCATAACTTGTGCAATTGTGTCCATGCCTTCTATAAGGTCAAGGTATTTTGTTGGATCCAAATTCTGATCAAGACTATTCGCCGTTATTTTTCCTTCCACATCCTCTACAGTCCATGGCCCCATTACCACTGGTTGGGTTGGATTTCCCCTGCTCTTAGCTGTGGTAAACGAATGCGCTTTAATCATCTTAAATGTATGAGTGAACTTGAACAGGTCGATTCTGGCCTCTGTATTAAATCTCAATATGGAGTGCAAAAAGATAACCCTAGATTCTAAACTTGTTTTTCCTCCTTCGTCAATCCTTTGCTCGTAAGATTAATGACTGAGTTCTTATTCATACTAGTTAGGTGTTGCTGTCTATCCTTTCCCTGGCTGATCTGTTTCCTCATCTTGTTCCTTTTCCTCTGCCTCTTACAGACTCACCTCCATCTCCTGTTTTTATATACCTGGGTGATGCCATCCTTTCTTGGTTAAGCACCTTGTATTAGTTTAAATAGACTCCATTCGTGTGGGGATATGTTGCCGGCTACTTGTTGACGCTACTGGTGCTTGTGTTGAATCTGTTTCAAGATCAGACTCATGACCGAACTGTTCTCTGAAAAGTCATCTGTTTGTCTATGTGCTGGTCAATCCATTCCAGTTTGGGTGGCCACCTGATCGTAATTCTTTGCAAAGCTGAGAACACGCTGTAGGAAAGTGCCCTTGTTGGCATGGTTACCCCCCACACACTTTTTGCCTAGTATTGATGCCAACTTTGATTGAGAGTGTGCTGGGATTCTGCTAACCGGCACCAGCACCAGTGTTCTTTCCCAAATCTGTACCTTTGTTTCCACAATTGGCACACCCATGGTCCACAGTTAAGTCCCTTGAAAAAGGTACCCATGGTACCAAGGGCCCTGTGGCCAGGAAAGGTCTCCAAGGGCTGCAGCATGTATTATGCCACCCTAGAAGACCCCTCACCAAGCACATGCATGCTGCCCTTGCAGCTTGTGTGTGCTGGTGAGGAGAAAAAGGTAAAGTCGACATGGCACCCCCCTCATGGTGTCATGCAAACAAACCACCGCGTGTGGCATAGGTATGTCACCCCTCTAGCAGGCCTTACAGCCCTAAGACAGGGTGCACTATACCACAGATGAGGGCATAGCTGCACAAGCAATATGCCCCTACAGTGTCTGAGCCCATTGTAAGTGCAGTGTAGCCATGTTGAGTATATGGTGTGGGAGTTTGTCATTACTAACTCCACAGCTCCTTAATGGCGCCACTGAATACTGGGAAGTTTGGTATCAAACTTTTCAGCATAATGAACCCACACTGATGCCAGTGTGGGAGTTATTGAAAAATTCATCCAGAGGGCATCTTAGAGATGCCCCCTGTATGTTAGCCAATCTGCAAGTGCAGGACTGACTTTTCTGTGCCAGCCTGACACTTTCAGATGAGTTTCTGACCACATGGGTGAGAGCCGTTGTGCTTTCTGTGTCCAGAAACAAAGCATTTCCTGGGTGGAGGTGCTTCACACTTCCCCCTGCAGGAACTGTAATACCTGACGGTGAGCCTCAAAGGCTCAAACCTCTTGTTACAGCGCCCCAGGGTACTCCAGCTGGTGGAGTTGCCTGCCCCCGACAAAGGCCCCACTTTCGGCAGCAAGTCCGGCAGGAAAATTAGGGAAAGCAGGAAGGAGTGTCCAGAGCTGAGGTGACCCCCTCCCTACAGAATCCTTCATCTTGGTTTGGAGGACAGGGACCAATAGGGTTAGGTTTGTGTCCCCCTCCCCAAAGGGAGTGGACACAAGAAGGCTGTAGCCACCCTCAGGGACAGTAGCCATTGGCTACTGCCCTCTGACCCCTGAAACGCACCTAATTTCAATATTAAAGAGCCCTCCTGAACCCAGTTCATCAGTTTCCTGGTGACCTGACAAGAAAGAAGGACTGCTGAGTTGAACCCCCAGCAGACAAGAAGGAAGACGCAAACTGACTTGGCCCCAGCCTTACTGACCTGTCTCCTGCTTCAAAGAACCTGCAACAAGACAGCGATGCATCCTGCAGGACCAGCAACCTCTGCCGAGCTCCAGAGGACTGTCCTGCACCCAAAAGGACCAAGAATTCCGAGGACAGAGGCCCTGTCCAAGAAGAAACTACAGCAAAGGACTCCAGAATCTCGCCAGATCCGTGAGTCATGACCACTCTGCACCTGACGCCCACTGGCATGTCCAGGTGGCCTAACTGGCTAGAGAGGATCCCCAGGCGATTCCAAGCAAGTGCCCACCCTGGCTTGGCCTCTCCTGCCCATCACGAAGACGCCTGTAGTGTGAATCCAGAGGACCCCCCCGGACCACAAAAGCTTTGGACAATCATATCTGACTCCTAAAGGTACACTGCACCCCCAGCCCCCAGGCCTTGGAGAACCTGACCACCAGTGCCGTAGGGTTCAGCAGGTGGCCCTCCTAGTTGTCTAGACTGTGGTTTTCCCGAACCGCCACCCTGGACCCAGCCTGCAGCATCTAGCTGACCCCTGGGGTCCCCTCATGGAAAAGCATTGGGAGCCCGACGCTTTGTTTGCACCCTGCACCCGCCCGCCCCTGTGCAGCTGAGGGTGTATGTTTAGTGCCTACTTGTGGCCCCCAAGTGCTTCTCTAAAACCCCCTGGTCTGCCCTCCGAAGACACGGAGATATCCATCCACGGGGATATCCATCTCAAGCCCGGCGGCCGCCATTGCGCTGCCTGCAGGAATATGACCCCGCCTACTTCCATGGTTTTCGTGGCATTCGTAACGCCACAAAAACCATGGTGGTACACCCTATCAGTGACAGGGAATTCATTCCCTGTTGCTGATAGGTGCCCCCACCCTCCCCTAACTTTCCAAAGACCCTCCCACCCCCCCTACCGCCCAATACACCCCCATCCCCCCTACATCCACACCCCCTTTACACACACACATACATGCACTCATACTTCCATACATGCACACATGCAAACAACATTCAACACACACCCGCATTCATGCACGCACATACATGCACGCACCTCCACACACCCCCACACAACACCCCCACCCCTGTCGGAGACCTGACTTACCTGGATCCTGGGGGTCTTCTAGCAGGAGACGGGGCGGGGCGCTGCTACTGCCAGCAGCACCCGTCAGCAGAACACCGCCAGGCCATATTAGTTGTCATAATACGGCTGGCGGCGGTCTACTGGCATGGCGCTGCTGGTGGTAGCAGCAACACCTTACCGCCATCTGCCAGGATGCCCACTACCGTATTTCCACCCTTCTTGTGGCAGAAATCCGGCTGTGGTCGTAATTTGGCAGACAGCTGGTAGCTGCGGCAACCATCTTTTGGCGGCCGTCGCCATGGCGGTAGGCGGTTTTTACCGCCGATGTTATAATGAGGGCCTCAGTGTGTGCCTCTTCTTTTGTCTGTGTGTGTACAACAAATGTAGTACAAGAAGAAATGCAGCAAACCCAGAAAGAAGAAGAGACGCACCAAGCCCTATTAGTATCCAGTAACTCACGATATATATAATAATACAAAATTATTCCAGGTACAATAGTGTGCAACTCCACCGAAGCTCCTGCTGCACAGAAGAGCCTAAGAGGTAACAGAGAACCCCATATGGTTAAACATAATAAGGGGGTGCACCACTTGATCCATCAGGTGAATTACAATAAATATATACAAAGTCCAATATAGTCAAAAAAGTAATGATGCCAAATGTCTGTTGGTTTCTTCCAAAAAGTTTTTAATTAGCACTGGTTCGTAAGAGAAAGCAGCCAACGCGTTTCGCCCTATACATGGGCTTCTTCAGGGCTGTAATGTAACATACGACCATACGAAAAGTAAGATAACATAGTTGTAATGTATAGAAAAACAAGAAGGAACATATTAATGTATAAAACAATATTTTACAGAAACCAAATTACAAGAACACAATATATTTTGTGACTGTAGTGAAATTACAAAAAAGTTACAAAAAACAAAGAAAAACAATTAAGGTCGATATCAAATCGTATTTTATACACAGAACCAGCAAGAAAAAGGGGTGAGAGAGCATCCCAAGCAATATATATACATATATCTCTTGTGAGAAAGATGTGCACCGAAATAGAAAAGTGAATAAAGTAAGCTTCAAAGCCCATACAATTGTAATATACATATTAGAAGCAACGTGATAGATGTTAATATAGTTCCTTCCCTTAAGGTCACAAAATGACACAAGTTAGTTCAAATCATGAAGTGAAGCAATACATTTTTGAAAAAAGGGGAGTCAAGGAAAGCACATACCAATATTCCGATTCGGATACAAGTCGGGCTCGTAACGGGCATGTGAACGCGAATGCCGAAAGGTTCTGAAGAACCAAAAAGACTGAAAACAGGGGGGGAATACTTAGTACTATATACAACGAGTGCAGTAGGTATAGAGAATCAAATATTCTATGCTGTGAATAAAATATGCAGTGTGTACGCGATTGTCCCAAAGAGAAGTGAAAATAGCGGTACTGTAAAGACCGCAATAGTCAGTTAATAGGCTGTTTCAGCCTTACCTGAATTATCAGGATCCGCGATTTAGCGAAATCGGTATAGCCATAAAAATCCGAAATTAGAGAGAGTGTGTGTCCCAAACAAGGTGGACGGGTCCAATAATATATGGCCAGTCACCAACAGTGTACGGGAGTATAAAAAATTGTGCGACGAAAAGTATCTGGTATTTGTAGTCCCGTCGTCGGCTGAAAATAGCATCGACACAAAAAACGGACTGTACAAAAGAAACAGTCCATGTTCAAAGCGGTCATTCATGGCAGCCATATTGGAAAGATGGAGCAACGAGTATAAAGGGACTATACAAGTCCAATATAACGCAAAGTTATAATTAATAGGAGTGAAGAGGTAAGAAGATGGCTTATGAATATCGCAAACATTATATTAAATGGTAATAGTATATAAATGTCAGATGTATATGGTCCCGCCGTCGGCTCAAAATGACATCAACACAAAGAACGGACTCTACAGAAAAACACGTCATTATTCCAATCGGTCATTCATGGCAGCCATATTAGGAAAATAAAGCAATAAGTTAAAATATTTTTTTTTTTGACACAATATGACACTGTACAAAGTGTTCTCTATAGGAAATCTTTTAAGTAACTGCTTCAATGACAAGTTGCATCAATATTGGGCAGGCCTAGGTTCAATTTCTCCCCAAAAATTGGGAAAGAAAGCAGAACATTGGGTCAAGACTAGGGTGACCAAAACTTCCACAGGGGTTGACCAAAAGAAAGGCGCAGAAAGCTTCCCCAAGGGAAGGCAGGTGAGACACCTAAGGACAAAAACAAAGGGCCGTATTTATACTTTTTTTAGCGCCGCATTTGCGCCGCTTTTTGACGCAAAACGGCACAAACCTACAAAATATAATGGTATTTTGCAAGTTTGCGCCGTTTTTGCGTAAAAAAACGACGCAAATGCGGCGCAAAAAAAGTATAAATACGGGCCAAAGAGTCTTCACAAGGGCCCCAAAAACGTGCACAGGATGGTGGGCCTTGAGCCTCTTCACAGTCCACTAATGGATACAAAGGTAAAACCTTTGATCCCAAGAAGGCCTGGTGTCACAACTGTAAGCAGCATGGACACCATACTGGAGACATGGCCTGTCCCAAAAAGAATCCCCCTAGCACTGCTCCAGTTAGTACTAGTATAGCCAGTCTCCAGGTGGAATCAACAGTGTGCCCAGAGCAAATCAGGATCCACACTGAAGCTACTCTAGTCACTGAGGGTGAGGTGGATATATCCACACTTGCTGCCTGGCCGCCTAACATGCAAAAATACAGGCAGCAGCTCTTAATTAATGGGACAAAAGTAAAAGCCCTGAGGGATACAGGTGCCAGTGTCACCATGGTGACAGAGAAACTGGTTTCCCCAGGACAGTATCGGCTGGATGAACTTATCAAGTCGCCAATGCTGACAATATAACTAAGGTCCATCCCATGGCTATGGTGACTTTAGAATGGGGAGGGGTTACCGGCCTGAAACAGGTAGTGGTCTCTTCTGCAATCCCAGTGGACTGCTTGCTAGGGAATGATCTGGAGTCCTCAGCTTGGGCTGAGGTAGAGCTCAAAACCCATACAGCCATGCTGGGAATCCCTGAAATGGTGTGTATGAAAACAAGAGCACAAAGCAGAGCACATGTTGAAAATGAAGTGTTGTAGCCTGGAATAATGGCCCAACCTTCCAAAATAAAAGGTAAGAGGACTGGGGGACAAGCCTTTGAACAGTAAAAGAAGCAAGACCTCTCTTCTCACGAAGAGGTCTTATCCCATAAGGGAACTGAGTCCATGGAGCTGGGGGCCTTACCAGGTAGAGCTCTTGGGCCCAGGGGGACCCTCAAGGGAACAGCTGTGCCAGGAACAAAAGATGTGTCCCACTCTTGAAGGCCTGAGGCAGCAAGCTGCTGCACAGGAAAAGGGAGATGTCAGTGTTTCCCATACGGTCTATTGGGAAGATTGACTCCTTTACACTGAGGCCAGAGACCCCAAACCTGGTGCAACCAGAAGATTGGTAGTGCCTCAGCAGTTTAGGGAGTTTATCCTGACTTGGCCCATTATATCCCCCAGCTGGGCATTTGGGTGAAACAAAAACATGGAGTAGGCTTGTCAACCACGTCCATTGGCCCAATATGTCCCCAATGGTGAAGGGGGTTTTAGGCTCCTGTGACACCTGTCAAGCCAGTGGCAAGAAAGGTGGCCACCCAAAGGCCCCCTCATTCCACTTCCTGCGGTGGGAGTTCCCTTTGAAAGAGTTGTTCTAGACATTGTGGGCCTACTTGAGCCACTCACAGCCTCAAGGAACCAGTACATACTGGTAGTAGTGCATCATGCTACCAGGTACCCTGAAGCAATTCCCCTTGGGTCTACTACAGCTCCTGCAGTAGCCAAGGCCCTGATTGATATTTTTATCAGAGGGGTTTTTCCTAAGGATGTGGTTTCTGACAGAGGTACAAACTCTATGTCAGTTTACCTGAAACACATGTGGAATGAGTGTGGGGTGACTTACAAATTCACCACACCATACCATCCACAAACTAATGGACTTATTGAAAGGTTCAAGAAGACATTGAAGGGCATGATCATGGGGCTCCCTAAAAAACTCAAAAGGAGATGGGATGTCCTCCTGCCATGACTGCTTTTTGTTTACAAAGAGGTGCCTCAGAAGGGATTAGGGTATTCCCCCTTTGAGCTTCTGTTTGGCCACTCTGTAAGAGGACCACTAGCACTTGTAAAAGAAGGCTGGGAGAGACCTCTCCATGAGCCTGAACAAGATGTGGTGGACTATATGCATGCCGTCCACATAGAGTACATGGAAAAGGCATCCAAAAACCTTGAGGCCAGCCAACAGCTCCAGAAGCTGTGGTATGACAAAAAGGCTGCACTGGTAGAATTCAAACCAGGGCAGAAGGTATGGGTTCTGGAGCCTGTGGCTCCCAGGGCACTTCAGGACAGATGGAGTGGCCCTTACTCAATCCAGGAGAAAAAGAGTAAGGTTAGCTATTTGGTGGACCTGGGCACTAGCAGGACACCCAAGAGAGAGATCCATGTTAACCACCTGAAACTCTATAATGATAGGGCAGACATAACCATGCTGATGTTTACTGATGAGGATCAGGAAGCGGAGAGGGAACCTCTACCCGAGCTCCTCTCAACTGACCCTAAGGATGGGACTGTAGATGGAGTTGTCTATTCAGACACCCTCTCTGCCCAACAGCAAGCTAACTGCAAGCAGGTTCTACAGCAGTATGCTGAGCTCTTCTCTTTGACCCCTAGACAGACACACCTGTGTACCCATGATATGGACACAGGACACAGTTTACCTATTAAAACAAAAATATACAGACAGTCTGACCAAGTCAATGAGAGCATCAAAGTGGAAGTCCACAAGATGCTGGAGTTGGGGTTAATTGAGCACTGTGACAGTCCCTGGGATAGCCCAGTGGTCTTAGTCCCCAAACCTTACACCAAAGATGGCAAGAGTGAATTGTGGCTCTGTGTGGACTATAGAGGTCTCAACTCTGTCACAATGACAGATGCACACCCTATACCCAGAGCAGACGAATTGATTAACAAATTATGTGCAGCCAAAGTACTTTTTACTTAACTGCAGGGTACTGGCAAATTAGGGTGGTACCTGGAGCAAAAGAAAAGACAGCATTCTGTACACCTGTTGGGCATTATCAGTTTACTGTTATGCCAATTGGCTTAAAGAATGCCCCTGCCACCTTCCAAAGGTTGGTGAATCAAGGTATTGCTAGCTTGGAGCCGTTTAGTGCAGCATATCTAGATAATATTGCTGTCATTAGCTCCACCTGGCAGGATCACCTGATCAACCTGGGGAAGGTTTTACAGGCCTTGTAATCAGTGGGCCTCACTATTAAACCATCAAAGTGCCAAATAGGGCAGGGCACAGTTGTATACTTGGGTCACCTTCTAGGTGGAGGCCATGTTCAACCCTTACAGCCCAAGATCAAGACAGTTCTGGATTGGGAAGCTCCAAAACCCCAGACTCAAGTGAGGGCATTTCTTGGCTTGACTGATTAATACAGGAGATTTATGAAGGGGTATGGATCCATTGTGACTCCCCTCACAGAACTGACCTCCAAGAAGATGCCTAAAAAGGTAAAATGGACTCTTGACTGTCAAAAGGCCTTTGACACCCTGAAGGAAGCAATTTGCTAAGCACCAGTTCTCAAAGCTCCAGATCATTCTAGGCAGTTCATTGTGCAACAGGTGGATCTGAACATGGGATAGGAGCAGTCCTGGCACAATCCAACAATGATAGCCTTGATCAGCTTGTTGCTTTCATTAGCAGGAGGTTACTCCCCAGGGAGCAGTGATGGAGTGCCATTGAGAGTGAGGCCTTTGCTGTGGTTTGGTCCCTGAAAAAGCTGAGACCATACTTGTTTGGTACTCACTTTATTGTTCAAACTGACCACAAACCTCTCAGATGGCTAATGTAAATGAAAGGTGAGAACCCTAAACTTTTGAGGTGGTCCGTATCCCTACATGGAATGGACTTTTCAGTGGAACACAGACCTGGGACTGCCCATGCCAATGCAGATGGACTTTCCAGGTTCTTCCAATTAGGACAGGGACCAATAGGGTTAGGTTTGTGTCCCCCTCCCCAAATGGAGTTGACACAAGAAGGATGTAGCCACCCTCAGGGACAGTAGCCATTGGCCACTACCCTCTGACCTCTAAAATGCCCCTAGATCCATGATTTAAGGGCTCCCCTGAACCCAGTTAGTAAGATTCTTGGTGACCTGACAAGAAATAAGGACTGCTGAGCTGAAACCCCAACAGAGAAGAAGGAAGACCTTCCTGCCTGTCTCCTGCTTCAAAGAACCTGCAACAAGACAGCGATGCATCGTGAGGGAAAAGTGACATCTGCCAAGCTCCAGAGAACTGCTCTGCACTGAAAAAGGACCAAGAGCTCACGAGGACAGCGGCCCTGTCCAAGAAGAAACTACACCAAAGGACTCCCGAGTCTCCCCAGATCCGTGAGTCTTGACCACTCTGCACCCGATGCTCAAGGCCCGTATCCAGGTGGCCCAACTGGCTAGAGAGAACCCGACCACTGGCTCAGCAATGTTCAGTAGGCACCCCTCCTACTTTCCCAGCCTGTGGTTTTTCCCGAACTGGCTGCTGGTCCCAGCCTGCAGCATCTAAGTGACCCCCTGGGCTCCCTCATAGAAAAGCATTGGGAGCCCGACGCTCTGTTTGCACCCTGCACCTGGATGCCCCTGTGTGGCTGAGGGTGTATGTTTGGTGCCTACTTGTGGCCCCCCCAGTGCTCCTCTAAACCCCCCAGGTCTGCCCTTCAAAGACGCAGGTACTTACCTGCCAGCAGATCTGAAACCAAGTGCCCCCAGTCTCCATAGGAGCCCATGTTAAATTTGCCTCAACTTTGACCTCTGCACCTGGCCGGCTCGTGTTGCTGGTGGTGGGTGTTTGGGGTTAACTTGATCCCCAACCTTTGGACTTCCTAACCCCCGGAGACTGGAACTGTCAAGTACTTACCTGTAAATCGTACTAACTTTTTGTCCCCCCAAGAACTGTTTCTGAAAATGGCACTGTCAACTTTTAAAACAGAAAATTGCCAATATTTCAAAAACTGTATAACATATCGATTTCAAATAAAGTATTATTGATATATGTGTGAAATACGAATCTCTAAAAGTACTTACCTCTAGCTTGAATCTTGCTGTTCTAGAAATAAATTAAGAAAATATATTTTTGCTATATAAAAACCATTGGTCTGGAGTTAAGTCATTGAGTGTGTGCTTCTTCTATTGTCTGTGTGTGTACAACAAATGCTTTGCACTACCCTCTTATAAGCCTAACTGCTCGACCACACTGCCATAAAAGAGAGCATTAGTATTATCTACTTCAGCTTGTTAAGCCTCTGGGGAGCCCTTGGACTCTGTGCACCTAATGGTGGTCATTATGACATTGGTGGTGACTGTTAAAGTGGCGGTAATACCGCCAACAGGCTGGCGGTAAATACCGCCAAATTATGACCATGGCGGTGATAACTCCCATAGACAGCCAATGTACCACACCAACCACCAATGGTGTGAACACCACTGACCACGGCGGTAGCCATCAACAGCCAGGCGGAAGCCAAGGTCCCGCCCACCATATTATGGCATAGCAAACTGCCAGGATTTCCAGGGTGGTACCAACGCCATCAAAAGCCTGGCAGAAACATTTCACAGACAACGAAAAGCTCACCAACAGGGACACAGAGGATTAAACCACCGCAATTGAACGGGAACTTCAAGTCTTCCCGATGCCCTACCACGCCATGGCCGTCCTGGAACACCAACGCCGACGAAGACGACAATGGTGAGTGCAGCCGCCTAGCACACAAGGGAGGGAGGGTGGAAAAGGAGAGTGACACACACATGCACAAAATACACCATTCACACACACACCATATACAGAACCAGCTGCAGAGTAAAACGAATGTCACAGGACCCACGTTAAATTAACACAAGGACAACAATTAGAATGTACGAACACTGTCATTTGCTGCCAGCAGCCACCATAATGGTAAATCAAATGCAAATGCAGGCGTCAATGTCCGGATTGGGCCAATGGCCAGTCCAAAGTACAAAAGGGCCACATGGCCACAGGGCATAGTCCAAGGCCTAACTTGACTCCTGACACAATCCAGACTCCACTGTTCAGGGGTATCATGTTGGAAATCTGCAGGCACCTCAGAGGGAAGGGGGTGCACCTCTGCTGAAGTGGGTAACATGCCCACTGGTTCTGGAGGGGGCTCCTTGCCCAATTGTTTCTGGTGGGGTTGTGAAAGGCCACAGTCTCTGAAGTGGGTAACATGCCCACTGGTTCTAGAGAGGGCTCCTTGTCCATTTTTCTCTGGTAGAGAGTGAAAGGCCACAGTCTCTGAAGTGGGGAACATACCCACTGGTTCTTGAGGGGGCTCCTTGCCCAATTGTCTCTGGTGGGGAGTGAAAGGCCACAGTCTCTGAAGTGGGTAACATGCCCACTGGTTCTGGAGGGGCTCCTTGCCCAACAGTCCCTGGAGGGTGGCCTACATGCACTTGGATGGAGGAGAGGGCACTTTGCCCTCTACTGGTGGATGTGTCTCCTTGGCTGCCTCTGCTGGAGGAGAGGGTTCTTTGCCCTCTGCTGATGGAGGGGGCCCCTTGCCTTTTTTGGTGGGGGAGTGGGAACCTTGGCTTTCTTTGGTGGTGGAGGGGTATCCTTGGCTCTCTTTGGTGGTAGAGGGGATCCTTGGCTCTCTTTGGTGGTGGAAGGAGATACTTGGTTCTCTTTGATGGTGGAGGGGGATCCATGTGTCCCCTCTTGTGACAGGCCATCTTGGCCTTTGACATGTGACTTGTGTCCTTGCCTTCTAGACTAGGAGGTGCCTTCACTGTCCCCGTCATCTGTCCCTTGGGTTTCGCCACCCTAGTCCTCCCTTTCTGAGGCAGAGGTGTGCTCTTACTAGGAGTGGCTGCCATCACACTCAGGGGCCCCTCTGTGCCAGCAGCTGATTTTTTGGTGGGAGCAGTTGCAGACTGTTTGGCTAAGGTGCTGGGCTGGGCCATTGGGACCCTGCTATTACGGGCAGGATGGTGGGTGGAGGGGAAGGGGAGGAAAGAGGTATGTTGGGCAAGGAAAAGCTTCTTAGGGATGTTGGAGTGGGATGTGGGAAGTGGGATGGGAGTGAAGGTAGAGGGAGTGGTGTAGGAGGTGTACGTCTGCTGGACTTGGGTGCAGGTGCATGGACAGTGTGCAAGTGTAATGGTGGATGGCTATTTGGTGTCTAAGTGTGAGAGTTTGTGTCTCTTAGGAGAGGGCAGACAGGGTGGGAGAAATCAAAGAGGACGTGTGGATGGATGTTGTGTAGGTGTCTGCAAGTGAGGTGTGTGTGCTGCATGATGTGGTGATGGTGGTGCTGGCTGTTGATGCAGTGCATGCAGGTGTGAGTGCGGATGTGACTGTGACGGAAGAGGAGGGGAAGACAGTGGATGTTGTTGTGTGTGCACCTGTCTGTTGTTTGTGTGAGCGCTTGTAGCCTGAAGTGTGCTGCCTGTGTTTGTCTGTGCCACTCTTGTGTGATGTTTTGTGTGCATGCTTATCTGTATGTGTTCATGGGATGGGTTCGGGTTAAGGAGACTGGGACTGTGAAGTGGTAGTTGGAGGGGGGATGGTAGGAACAGGGACACTGGCTACCATCAGAGAGGAGGCCAGAGCCTGAAACGATCTCTGTAAGGCCACCAACCCACTGTGGATGCCCTCCAGGTAGGCATTTCATTGACGTCACTATGGTTGACTACCCTACAGCGATGGATCTCAGGAGGTCAATAGCCTCATCACTGAGGCTAGCAGGGCTCACTGGGGCAGGGCCTGAGATGCCTGGGGCAAAGGAGATGCCCACCCTACTTGGTGAGCGGGCACGGTCAACTCGGTGGGGGGCTACTGGGAGGGCGGTGCTGGGAGGGGGGTGGAGGCTGTACCTGTAGCTGGGGTGGTTCCAGAGGTGTCCGCCACCACCAGGGAGCTTCCATCAGAGGGGGAATCAGAGTCAGTGTTGTCACCTCCTGTCTCTGCTGTGGTGCTTCCTTTGCCCTCCTTCCCACTGGTCCCCTCAGCGCCGGTGTACTCTGCCTCTTGGGTGCCATAGGATGCAGCTCCCTCAGTCACCAGTGCTCCTGCTCATCCGCCAGATGATGCTAATGCACACATGGACAGAAGAAAATAGGGGGGAGAGAGAAAGGGGGTGCGGGGTCGATGATAGCACCAACACCACAGATGGCATACACATTTCTATCAGACACAGGGATCAAGATTGAGCACTGTGCACCGCACTGGCATTCCATTGGCTAGGTACCACAGCAAGTTGAGAGCCTACCACCACCATCTGCACCCCTCCTGTGACCTACTAAGCCCTGTCTGACATGGAATGCCACCTAGCTAGTTAACAAGATTTTGCCATACACCCATATACCCTGAGCTGGACCACGCAGCAATGTCTTAGCTGGCATTAAGGGGCACCCACTAACAGAAACCCACCAACAGGATCCCATGCCAGGCAACAAAGATGGTTGTTACACACACTGTACTCACCCCCTTGTGGCTGCTGTGCTGCCTCAAGTGCCCATCCAGGTCTGGGTAGGCCACTGCCAGAATGCAGGCCATCAGGGGGATCAGTTTGTGATGGGCACCCCTCCCTCGTTGGTAGGCCATCCCCCGCTGGGCCTCCGCGGTCTTCTGGGCCCAGCATCTTGGGTCTTCCCACCTTTTCCTGCAGTGGGTGCTCCACCTGCTATAGACCCCCAGGGTCTGTACACATCTTGGCGATGGCACGCCACAATCCCTTCTTCTGATGGGCACTGACCTGCAGAGGAAATACAGACAGGGGGACACCATTAACCATACAATCCCTCTGTCACACATATGGCCCACAAATACCATTTCCCCTCAATTGGCACACACATCATCCGGAGCCCTGCATGTACACTAACACCAGATATATCCCCCACCCAATATACACACTGCCAGCACACACATCTCCATTCATCCTTGTCGCATGCATCGTCCCCAGGGTGTACACACCTTTTGGTCTGGAGTCCCATACAGCTGTTCATACAGGGGTACAACCCCATCCACCAGGCGCTCCAGCTCTTCTGAAGTGAAGGCAGGGGCCCCTTCCCCCATCACACGGACCATTGTAGGTTCCAGACACAGGTCACAGCAGCACACGCAGTAGAGGTGTTGTCCTGTGAAAAGTCAGGAACCAAGTGAGGTTATAGACAAAAAATGGCAGTCACGTCCATGGCAGTGTACACCGTCACCACCGCCGATGATCCTCATTGGACACTGTACTCCATAGAGCCCCATGTAAGCCAATGAGAAATAGCATGGCAGTGCAAGACTGCCCTCTGCCATGACGCCCAACTCTGGCAGAGTTACATCACTTCCACATCTCCCTACATACAGGACAGGCGGTCGACATTTTATGGTGGTCAACATACTGTAATTGGAAACTGCCTCATTGCTGTCAATTGTACATACATTGCCATTTACATTGTCCAATTACAGACATACTCAGTTACATTGAGGTGGTGGTTCCATTGTTCAGTTTGTCACTCCCTTCTCACTCTTGTGTCCCTTAGATACCTACTACTGTTGAGGAATAGGAGGAGGAGGCAAGACCCTGTGTACAGACCCCTTGTGGACTTGGCTACACTGGAGGACAGGCACATAATACTCACCTGTAGACTGGACAGGGCCACATTCACAGAGCTGTGTACTCAATTGGAGCCCGATCTGATATCAGCTATCCGTCATCCCACTGGGATCCCCCCTCTTGTGCAAGTTCTATCTGTGCTCCATTTCCTGGCAACTGGCTCTTTCTAAGTAACAGTAGACTTGGCAGCAGGAATGTCACAGCCAATGTTCTCAATAGTGCTGGCAAGGGTTTTGTCTGCCTTGCCCAAACACATGTGCAGCTACATCGCTTTCCCCCAAGTGAAAGATTTGGCCACTGTGAAGGCTGGATTCTATGCAATGGGACAAATTCCAAATATTATTGGGGTCATTGACGGAACACATATCGCATTTGTACCCCCCGGCACAATGAACAGGTTTACAGAAATCGGAAGAGTTTCCACTCACTCAATGTGCAAAGGGTGTGCCTGGCTGACCAGTACATCACCCACTTCACTGCAAAGTATCCCGGGTTGGTGCACGACGCCTTCGTTTTGAGGAATAGCAGCATCCCAAATGTGATGGCACAACTACAGAGGCACAGGATGTGGCTAATAGATGAGCCTGAGTCCCCACCCAATGCATGTCAGTGTATGCCTTCAGGAATCATCCCCCATACCATTCTGCAAGGCTAATGTTTTTACCTCAGTTCTTGCAGGTGACTTTGGCCACCAAACCTGTCATGGCTCTTGACCTCTGTGAGGAATACTAGGACAGGGGGTGTGTGACAGGGTGCCGAGCACAGGGCCGCAGTGGAAGTACCCCGTAGGCACTTCACAGTTCACCGATGTCATACAGGAGGAGGCAGAGGGGCAGAGGAGCGGTGGATGCCAAGTGGAGTCGGCGATCAAGGGGGTTAAAAACCCCATGAGTCCTGGATCTGGGGCGCCGACAGCAGAAGTGGAGGAGGGACGACGGCACAGAGAGGCGGAGGAGCGCAAGGTGAGGACGGAATCCTGGAAGGTCACGGATCAAAGAGACCAGAGGAGGAGCAAGACAGTCGTACGGAGGATTGCTACGCAGAAGGAGGGAGAAGACGCGCAGAGACTGGCCATGTTTAGGGAAGAACGTGGCCATCTCAGGTACGAACCTCTCCGTAAATGGGGAACAGGGAGGAGTCGGGCGGTCGTACGAAAGAGAGGGAAGGGGGGAATGGAAAAACGC